>NC_140495.1:30651853-31321853 GCF_964271855.1 Acomys minous
TATTGGGCTTTGTAATTGCTTTTAAGTGGTTTGAAGTATTTTGTCTACTGTTCCACCAAATTATAAACTTCAAGGGAGTAGGAAATATAAAGTGCATTTGGTTTTTGTTCATCCTGGCAGGGATATCTCATGTCAGGTGCACACAGAAAAATAGGAGCATTGACAATGTGTGTGGTTATTCCTAGCTAGGTTTCCTGTTGCCACTAGACCTGCCCAACAAAAACCTTAATGCATACTCAGAAGCAGAAAGCTGAGAAACTTTACTTTAGTGCTGTGGTACTCGCATTCAGTCCTCGATCCTGTTAACCAGGATTGTAGCTACTGGGATTTCTAAACCTGAATATACATGGTTGTCAGAAAAGGAGTACTGGTGCTTTACGCTTCCATAAAGTCATCATGTATAAAGCATTTTAAGTGCAACTTTATTTGAGTAACATGAGAATGCTATGATATGAGAAGATAGATGTTGTTGTCATTGTTGTTTTATTTATATACAATAAAAGAACAAAAAATGTTTAATTAATTTTAAAAAATGAAACAAATTTAGAGAGGCAAGTTTCTTGACAAAAGTACCAAATAGAAAGTGCAGTTTAAAAAAAAAAATACTATGCTTGGAACTCCATGTTTATGGTGTATTTGTTGTTTGATTGGTTGGTTTCCATGATTGCTTAAGGCTTGTAAAGCTAAATGTGATTATTCTAGAATCCTGATTAAAGTATAAGTGAGTTCATTCCTTAAGATTCACATAGAAACCTAAAGTCTTATATTCGAAAATTGAGGCCTACTTATTTGTGAGGTTGATTTTTCTCTTCTATAAAAACATTAGCTTGTTCTATAAACTTCAAAGTGCTATATAAGAGTTTTAAGCTTGCAGTTAAATTGCTGAAGCAGCAAACTGCAGCCTCATCGGGGGAACTGCGCCAAGAGATTTGAAGATAAGACAATGAAAATGACTCAAATAGAAAAACCCATATGCATTATGAGAAATGCTTGGAGGTTTGCATAGCTAGAGGAGAAAGAAAACATATGACTCTGCCCTGTAGAAGCATGAAGAGCTAAATTATTTTTATCCCTGTATCACCTATTGGGTAGCAAGTTTTCCAGAAGAAATTAGTAAGACAGCTGCATACTTGAAGTAGGTCCCGAAATATTGGTGCTACCCATTGGCAGGCATACAATGAGGGGAAAAAATGCCACCTATCAAAATTGGAGATAGATAGCATGGCAATCTACCAAAGCAATATGTAAGCTACTTAAATTAAGAGCTGTGCCACCCAAATGCCCTCTGGATTCCCACAAGCACAGAAGAAAATAGTGCACCATGCTTGTTGTTAACTCTCTGTCACTAAATGATTAGTACCCAAACAAGACTAGACTTTCAAATGAGCTCATTTAGCATGGGTGTGGAAGAGTCAGTATAAATATTGGAGAGTATCACAGCCAAAGTTCATGCTCTGCTTACTTCAAAGACCTAGTTAAAGCATCTTTTCTGATTCACCTCTACTTCTTGTCACTTTTTGGTGAACGGTTTATTGCTGTAGTTATATTTGTTATGGAATTGGCTTGATATTAGCAGTGAGAAGGACCCAGCAAAGCAAGTTGTACTTGACTTTAGTCAGACATTTGCCTGTGCCTCTTACAAACTGAATGGCATTAGGCAAGTTATTGCTTAACAGCTGTTCTTAAGTCTCATATTTTCATCAGTGATATGTGTAATATAAAATGATACACCCAAACATAGGATTATGTTTAAATTGTTCACATAATGTATACTACCCCCTCAACTTCCTCAGGTAGCTTATTCCATAATTTGTTTTTCAAAAACATGTAGATATTATTACTTGTTCCAACCAGTAGGGCACCACAGAATTTTTTATTTTTCCTATATGCCCAGATATTGAGTTGAATTAATTTACTTAGTTATACCATTATTTACCTGAATCTCTGGGAAAATAATAGCATTTTTAGGTAAAAGGTGAAAAGCATGATATGAAATGTAGGGTTTAATTTCTTGCTAAGAAGAGACTTGATACCCTATGAACATATACAGGGGGAGGTAATCCCCCTCAGGAACAGTCATAGGGGAGGGGAATAAGGGGAAAATGGGAGGGAGGGAAGAATGGGAGGATACAAGGGATGGGATAACCATTGAGATGTAACAAGAATAAATTAATAAAGGAGAATAAAAATTAAAAAAAAAAGAAACAACACATTTTTTGTATTTCCATTATTCAATGGTCAAACAGGAACAGAAGCTGCTTTTTGGCAATAACTGAAACCACTAAGAGATGCTTACCTAAACATTTTCTAATGTGCCATGTATTTCTATTCCCTATTTGAAATATTAATTTTTTCCTTAAGATTAAGCAATGGAATTCAAGTCTCATAAGAATAACGACCATTAACTGTTCTATAAGTACCGTGCACTAACCGATTGTGCCACTGCCGCACCTGCAATGATCATTAATTGTTAAAACAAATTTTCATGAACCAGACAGTGCACTCAGTACCCTCAGCATTTCTATGCAGCAGTTCTTGTCACCCCCCTTTTTCTACGTAGCAGAAAAGATTAGTTAACTCACTGGATGTTTGGCATAATAATAAGAGCATAAGTTCAAATTCAGGTCCAAGTGCAAAATGGGTAATTCTTTAGCTATATGGCTGCTATTGTCCATTCATTCAAATATAAATACATATGTAAAGCTTTGCAATAGAGGAAATGGAGAAGTGAGTTCTTACTCTGGCCTCTCCCATAACCTAGCCACTAAGGTAACAATAGACTCAGACTGGCCCCTATCTGACTCCTACTAACCCTGTGACCATGCGCACGTCACTCCACCTTTTTAACCTACATGTTCTTAGGAACCTAATGGCCAATTGCTTTTTTTTTTTCTTTTTACAAAATGGAGACAGAGACTAGAGGTGAGCTACAGAGAACCAAGCACACTGTCAGTTCTCAATGAGCAGTAGCTAGTAGAAATACCATGAGAGCCCTGGGCTCAAATGCTTTGTTTTCAACCTGTTTTATATCTACACATAATTCCAGGTGACATGCACCTGCTGCACTATCATATTCAAAGACTTTTGACATTTAGAATTTTACTTTTATTTATGTGTGTGTACATGTGTGGGTTTGTGTGTGTGTGTTTATGTGCACGTGTACATATGTATGCATATAAGTGTATGTATGTGTATGTGTGTATTTATGTATGTGTGTGCGTTTAGTGTGCACATACACGTAGGTGTGCCAGGAGCCCAGAAGAAGGCATCAGCTTCTGCGGAGCTGGAGTCATAGGCAGTGGTAACCCGCCCAGTGTGGGAGCTGGCAATCAGACTGTACAAAAGCAGCAAATGTTATCAGCTCCTTAGCTATCTCCCTAGCCCATTTTTGACATTTTGATTTTTAAGAAACAGACAGATAAGCATATTTTCTTATCATATTATCTTAATGATATCTAGATGCAGGAATACAGGTAAATATTAGTTGAAGTAAACATAATACCCAGTAAAGTGTTGTTGTCAGAGTAATTTGAAAAGAGTAATTTGGGTAAGTAAATTCTTTCATGGAACATGCCCCTTGGGCTAGTGTCTTGATATAAGTGAGCATATACCATTTGTCTCTTTTTGCTTCTGGGTTAACTCACTCTTTTTCATAATTTCTAGTTCAATCCATTTGTCCACAAATTTTGGGAATTCCTTGTTTTTTAATAGCTGAATAGTATTCCATAGTGTAAACATACCACAGTTTTCTTTATCCATTCTTCTACTAAGGGACACTTAGACTGTTTCTACGGCAGGACAGTGAAAACATACATCCACCCTGCTTCCTAGCAACATTGAGAATTCAGGCCAGCACTGACTCCGAGCAGCTATAACTGGAGAGAAGGCATCGTCTGGAGTTGGAGATAGTGAAAGAGAGAGTGGGAGCAATAAGCAAGGGGGTAAAGGAAAACTCAAAACTGAAAAACATCTACAACAAAAACACCTGTTGGCATGAGTAGTGGGAGCTAGCTGATGAAAAGCACATTTGCAAGATGTGGTGAGACATTTCTTCAAGGTCTTTCAGACTTGAAAAATGAACTTCCTCTGTGGACCCGTGATATTTGAGGCATGGGCCAATTTCACAAGTTTTTCTTTAGTTATACAGGCGTACAGTGACAATAGCATTTTAACATAATAATGCAGGCAAATCCTCTAAAGAAATAAGTTTGAGCCTTCACACTCCTTCCAACTCTTACCTTGTAATAACAGCACAAAGTTGTATAAAGATGGCACATCTATCCATCCACCTATGTGTGGGTGCAGCACACAGGCATGTTTACAAATCCCAAAGGAAAGGAACACTTTTGAAAAAATATCTGCCTTTTAGGGAAAAAAAATTGTGGAATTTAAAAAATGAATAAAATTTTAAAAGAAAGCCATCCAAATAAAACAATTCATTTAAAACAATGTTAATCTGACCAACGATCTATTCTCAGAAGCTCAACACATGAACATATGGTCCTTTCCCACAGCAGTAACGCCTGTCATGGGAACATTGTTTCTATTAAATACTCTAAGTGATCTCTTACTTTTGTAAGCTTAATTTCTTGAAATTGTTTCTGTTAAGAGTTTCCACAGGCCACCATTAGAGGGCATGAAAGAATAATGTGCAGACCAAAGTGAGATGCACCAAACTCACCAAGAAAGGGAGGACCTTCTTCAGCCAGTTCTGCCTGGCTTGGAAAGAAGAGATCTCTATCTACCCCTTGCAAAAACGTAGTGGTGGAAATAATTTATATGTAAGAACATGACGTGGCAATAGCAGTCTTCTATAGAGAAATTAAGGTGCTGGTGACTATTTCATGCATGAAAGACCGAAGTAAATTATTAAAATTTAAAGAAGTGGTTTTTTTTCTCTTGAAAGTTTATAAGGAGTCACTATGAGACATGACTAAATAATAGAAATATAAGCAATTATTAACAGCTGATGGGTATCAGAGAGCCTGGAGGAAATACAAATAGAGCTAGAACAGTAAAGTGTCAAATTTTAGTTCATGGCCAGGAAAAAAGATATACAAGAAAAATAATATAGACCCATATTGCTCTTCAAGAAGCTTAGGATAATTTCGAGCCTCAAACTCTACCCCTATCATATCAGCCTCCCTCTAGTGTTCCTATGAAGTTCCCTTCTAACCTAGGAGCAATGACAACAACAACAACAACAACAAAACCAAAAACCAAACCAAAGGGAGACTGTGTTTCAAAAATGGAAAAATGACCCAAATCTCCTCAGGCTATAAATCACTTGACATTTGAGGGACTTTCAATCCCTTCTTAAATGCTATGTTCAAAACTCATTAAATAAATAGACCCATAAACAAATAAAAGTAAAGCTTTACCCTCTAACAAATGTAAGAGAAGGCAGCACTAATCCAGTCTGTCTACTCTTTTAACTTTTGGAAAAGAATTATAAAGCTTATGTTCCATGGCTATATAAACCCTCTCTTATATAAGATGCGGTTTTGGTAACAGTTATTGAATTCCAGAATAAATTTATGATATCTGTCCCTTTCTTTAATTTATAAAATGGTAAAATCCCAAGATCGCCTTCAAAACAGCCACAATATGTTTCTATTGCACTAGCAAGACTGTTAAGACTCCCCGTAGGGCACTTGGACTTAAAATCTATAAATTTCCTGCTTAAATTTTCAAACAGGAGAAACTAGGGATACATATGAGAACATAAAGCGACCTTTCAGTGATAGATCTGTGTAGATCTGTATTGCTGAAGGGTATAAGAGAAGCCATAAAGGACAGGAATTATAGTGAGCAGGATCTCAGACTCCATCTTCTGTTTACAAACACAGAACTCTAGAAAACGTAGAGACAGATGGGGAAAATACCTTCAAATGCCTATGATGAGAAGAGGTCCCTTAGCAAGCCATTTGCCCTACAAACCAGTCAGACTAACCAACAAATGTATTTTTACAAAGTTCAGCAGATACAAAAAAAAAAAGATGAGAAACACATATCCTGTGTACTTCATTTATTAAGAGTGTAAAATTATTTACGATTAAAATTATAGCTGTTGTTAATGGTCCCTATAGCTGAAATCTCGGTACAAAGCAACTAAGATGTTTTATTTGGTATTTATATCTCTATTAAAAATAAAAAGAGAAAATATGGATAAATAGCTAAGAGGAGTTGTGAGTTTCCTTTATCTAGATGGGAAAATAATCATCAGCAAATGATGTCATCATAGAACACTTGCTGTCACATCAGCTTCATTGATATACATTTATGTTAATCCTTTCTAAGGCTGTAAATACATCCATGACGAATAAACAGCTCTCATTCTCATCCATCCAGTGTCAGTGTGATGTATTCTGTCATTTCCTGGGGAAAGAAAACCCCCTTTATCAACAAAATGATGGTAGGACGACAAAAGAAAACATGTTATATTTGCAACTAAGTTCAAACAAAGAAAGGCAGGTGGAGTCTGGACTCAGAAATCTGGGCCAAATCTTACTGCTACTTTTAAGCTACCCTCGGTGTTCTAAATCAGCAAAATAAAGTAGGTCTTTATACTTACCTAAAATTTACTTAAGACTAAATGACTGAAAAATTTCCAGACACATTGCAGATACAGGAGGGCAAATCAAGCCTGTCTTTCTTAGACACCAGCAGTAGTAGGTAATAACGTTTCGCGAAGGCCATCTTCAGCATCTTCATCAGTTCCTCTGATTATAATTTTGCAATCACATTCCCTTCTTTCACCTGAAATTACTTGCCACTATCTAAAGCCTCTCCTGGCATCTGTCAGGTTGGAGTGTTCTTTCTTTTATTTTTAATGGTATTTTCACACAATTTTATAATGAAATTTAGTTTTCCACACTTCATTCCTTTCTCCCAGACCCTTCCTTCTCCTGGTAGAATACTTCCTCTCAATTCCTTCCTACATTCCTGTGTTCCTTTTGTGAGTGGATCACTGAGTCTCTTGTCTGAGGCTAGGTAAGAGGTTAGTTACCAGGATAGTAAACAGTAAATAGGTTATTTACTAGGGAAACTTTTGAGTAGCTACAAAAGTGAAGAAAATATGACTGCACACATATCATAATTTTCATTTACTAAACTGTTTCCTGTCAAAAAGGAATACTTTCCCAGCGTATGCCACCACCTTTACTACTTTGCTTTGTATCTCTTAAGTCTTGAATAAAAATTCTCAGGAAATGTTTAGGAAACAAAATCAGTGACCATTAATATATTCTTATTTTTAAACAAAACCCTGGAAATGCATGATGGTTACACTGTAAGAAGAATTAGACCTTATAAGAAGACCAATCATTCCATGGAAATATTTAAAACTAAAATTTTGGCATATGGTTTAAGTATCTAAAGGGTTAATTTTCATTATTATGCTCTGTACTTTTAGGGCATTTGTTTTGTTTGGGTGTTTTGTTATTGTTGGTTTTTGAACAGGGACTTACCGTGTAAATCACACTGGCCCAGAACCCAAAACATTCATCTGCCACTGCTTTCCAAGTGCAGGGTTCCAGGGCTTTCCTCACCACCTCTCATTGGGTATTTATATTTGAATGCTATATTCAGTTTTTCAATAGACAGCAAAACATATTAGAAACCACACTTTAGTTTCTGTGCCCCATGCATTAAAAGCATAAAGCTCACCCGTGACATGGCGGGCATAGCTATACATCCTTTGAAATTGCAATCAACTTCATAGATTAAACAAACTTCTCAAATGCCTCCAATGTTATCATCTTTAGGCCTGGTGGCACTCAAAGAAAGAATAGTCAGGCTACCAAGATGAGACTTGATAGCCTATGACCATATAGTGGGGGAGGAGGTCCCCCTCGGTCATAGACCTAGGAAAGGAGAGCAGGGTGAAGGAGGGAGGGAGGGAGGAATGGGAGGATACAAGTGATGGGATAACAACTGAGTTGTAACCTGAATAACTTAATTAAATAAAAAAATTTAAAAAGCCAAGTCACTGAAACAGTTGGTAGACCCTCAGTTGTTCAAATTTTTGATTTTTAAAAAAATCTTTAATTTAAGACTTAATAGCACAAAATGCCCAACCTCTACTTCAAATTGAATTCCTGTTTTGAAGCATACTTACAGTAGCTTATTTTTAAAAGTACATATTTCTTAACTGCACAGTATCAAAAAATATATCAAAAGCATTGACTGTTCTTTGGTTCTTGCTTTATATGTTTGGATCTTAACACTTTCAGACAAGGTGAGGACTCTCACATCTCTCAAGAACTCAGGAGTCTCTGTCATGCTATACCTGGTTTTATTCCTATGTGAACAAGTATCTGTCCACTGACAGGGTTAAGGGTCTCCAGCAGGATTTTAAGAGGCCCAGATAGGGAAAGTCAGATGATTCAAGTATTTCTCAGGTGTCTACCCAAATGATGATGACCAGATCACCTCTTTGTTTTTTCTGTACCTCAATTATGTTAGCAAAGAAATAATAGATTGATAACATCAGAAAGGCTACTGCTGGCTACGGTTGGGAATAGATGCAGAGCCAAACGTTAGGTGCAGCAAAAGCCCAAGTTGGAGATGTCCATCAGATCCCTCTCCTTGAAGTTTGGGGAACCCTGCAGAAGAGGAAGGGGATGTATTGTAGAAGCCAGAGGTACTAAGGACACCATGAGAACAGAGGCCACAGAATCAACTAAGCAGGCCTCACAGGGGCTCAGAGAGACTGAAGCAGCAGTCAGGCAGCGTGCCTGGGTCTGCGCTAGCTTCTCCGTGTATATGTTATGGTTGTTAGGTTGCGGTACTTGTGAGACTCCTAACAGTAGAAGCTTTTGCCTGCTTCCAGGTCCCTTTCACTCCTACTGGGCTGCCTGGTCCAGCCTTGATACGAGGGTTCTTGCTTAGTCTTACTGTATCTTGTTATGCTTAATATCTCTGGGAAATCTGCTCACTTCTGAAGGAAAACTAAGGAGGATTGGATCTGAGTAAAGGGGAGGTGAGAAAGGGGACTGGGATGAGTGGAGCGGGGAACTGTGATAGTGATGTATTAAAAATGACTACATAAATAAAAATAAAGAAATGAGAGTGAGGTCATTGCTGGCTGCGCTTCTAATTGTGTACATCTTTATGAGAGTCTAATGATTTATTTGTAGTAGAATTTTCTCATCAGGAAAAAAAAAAAGAAAAATATGACACTATTTTGTCATCACTTAACATTTCATTTTTGCTTTTTTAGAAGGTCTACTCACTACAAAGAACTGGTGTATCTTGCAATAATTTTTATAACTTTTATATTTCCATCTAAATCTATCAACAAAATTTTAAACTATGACATTTTAAATTTTTATTAGAATATATAGGAAATTTATTATTACCCATAAATATAAAATAAAAGCAATTACTCTCAAAAGTAAAATAAATGCTATAACACAATATCTTATTATTTATAAGAAGTTTTTAATAATAATGACACTACTAGATTTTTCTTAAAAGAAAAAATATACGGTGTCACATTTTAACATTAAAGGAGAGTCTCTTTATTAAGATAGCAATATCATTCTAACTTTCGTTGCACAGATTTTAATATTATTTTGTTCGTTACAATTCCTTGGTCACATTTTTGAAATTATTTTGAATTTTCAATAATTTTTCAAAGAGCCGGTCATAGATATCTGATAACCTTGGTACATCTATGACAACTGGCTCTCCAGCTAGTGACCAATAACTATCAAGCATCATGACCAGGAAATGGCTGGTGAGTCTTTGGGAGAAGGTGCATCATGATTCATCATCAAAGATCGGCTTCATAGTCTTTACCACACTCTTCTGTAGTCACTGTCTCATTTCCTGAAAGAAGCCTACAGTCATTTCAAATCCATAATAATTCCAATCACTCTTAACTCAATAAATACGTTTTAAATTTTACTAAAGGTTAAAGTAATGCTTAATAATAAAATTACTTAATAGCAATTCTTCTAATTATGTAATTTTACTCTTAAGTAATTTTTATTCCTAATTTAAAGTCTTATCTAGTGCTCTAAAAGGAACATCAAGATGTATTCAGGTCAAAATGGTAATCTTCTTACAGCTTCAGAAGCTAATTTAATTTCAGAATGGGAAATTCAGAATAAAAAATACTGAAGAAACAGTAACAGTCAGTGTAATGCTAATAAAACTAGAGAACTGGATTTTTATGGTGAACCCATATTTATATTAAAAATAGACATACTGTATTTACTATCATAGAACAACAAAAATAGCTGTGTAGAATTTTATGGTGGGCAAAGTGCTATACAATTGTAATACCAAACATAAAGAGTCATTGTTTTCTTTATTTTCTATCTTATTTCATGAGTAAGGATATCCACATCAAACTAAGTCATGTCAGGTAAGTATTAAACAAAATCAGAAAAGTGACAATATTTAGGATAGCCTGTCATCATAGAAGGGGAAAAGTATCACCCAATATTTTCCTATTTATATTACATATTAGTATACAGAGTTCTTAAATAAAACCAACTATTTGTGCTATAACAAGTAACTTTTAAATAAATGATTTTTTTTTCATTCACTACTATTTGGTTCTTCTGTCTAATACCTGATGATTGATTAGAGGGACTGAATTCACTTACGATGTTTGGTTGTGAAGTACTTAGGAAACTAAGTGCTAATCGGTTTGGAAAGGAGAGTTTAACGGTTCAAGTACAAGATCCTAAGGGAAATGTCTGTCACAGGATTAGAGAAAAACACTATTAACAACATATCAGAAAAGCAAGAAGAGAAGGAGATAATACTTAAAAGAATGTCCAAATTTTCAGAGCAGAAATATATAATAACTGCGAGAGTAAATGTTACATGTTTAGCAAAAAGGAAAAGGACTGGGTAGGAGAAATTAGATGCAAGTAGTAAATGAGATGAGAATGTTGGCTAGAATTCCTCCTAAACAGCTTAGATGATAGATAGATAGATAGATAGATAGATAGATAGATAGATAGATAATAGATAGATAGATAATAGATAGATAGACAGATGATAGATAGATAGATAGATAGATAGATAGATAGACAGATGATAGATAGATAGATAGATAGATAGATAGATAGACAGATGATAGATAGATAGATAGATAGATAGACAGATGATAGATAGATAGATAGATAGATGATAGATAGATAGATAGATAGATAGATAGATAGATAGACAGATGATAGATAGATAGACAGACAGATGATAGACAGATGATAGATAGATAGATAGATAGATAGATAGATAGACAGATGATAGATAGATAGATAGATAGATAGACAGATGATAGATAGATAGATAGATAGATAGATAGATGATAGATAGATAGACAGACAGACAGATGGTAGATAGATAGACAGACAGATACATAGAAACATAGATAGATGCATAGATAGATACATAGATACATAGATAGAAGGTAACACTGAATATGGTTTATTTTAATTCTGACATATCTGTGTCTTGAGAAACATGAATGCTAGTATGGAAGTAAGGAATAAGATATAATATAGAGGAGGTTGTCTAATATTAATGTATAGGCTGATTTTGAATAAGAAATATCTAGTATATTTTCCAGTGTGGAACCTATAAAACTTGTTTGTATCTATAAAGTGGTCTACCTTGAAGGAGAGATAAACCTGCTTTTTAACGATTCCGAGAGTGGGATGGTGAATGGTCTTGTGAGAGAACCGGTGAGGTTAATCTACTAGAAGACCTTGTGCGGGAGCTTGATTGTTGCCAGCTGAAAAGATCCCGTGAACAGACTCTGATAGGAGATACATAAATGAGCCTAGAACTGGAGGGCGGGGCTTTTTGGGAAACTTGGGATAGTTTTGGCTGTTCATCGCTCCACTTCGAGATGCTCCTAGAAAGAACCACTCGAGGGAAGGTTTTGCTCCTGCTGAGGTTCTGGGTTCTGGTTACTCCAGGTTCTAACAGAAGAAATCATGCTGACCACGCTAGGAGAATCATTCCTCAGAACTGATGTCCTTACGGTTTTGTTATTGTGTCTGTTAATCCTCTTTTACTATTATTTTGGTTAGTCAGGTTATAAGTGATGTATGCTCGGTTATTAAGTTGTTAATAAAACATATTGGTTAAGAAAACTGAGCCTACACGACCTCTTTAAAATGAAGAACCCCAGGAGCAAACACAGGTAAAGTTTTCTGAGATCACACACCACGCCTGCTATTAGAAGGCAAGGCTTCTAAGCAAAGTAGCTAGTTCCAATTCTAAGGGGAAAATGTCCAAAGTGAATTTTGAACATTATTCTACTGGATGAAAATGTAAAAATGGGGAACTCTGAGAATCATTCAAAGAGATCAGAGAATAAGAAACACAAATTTCAGAAACAGCAATAATTTAGAGAAGACAGGAAAAAAAAGACTAATAATTTTACATAAAGGTGTTCTAATTCATGAATTTATTTGGATCTTAAAATAAAATACAAATACCAACAGACTGAAGGTCATGATGACTCAACTTTGACTGAAACTAATCAGGAAAAGAAAGAAAAAAAAAAAACAAACCAAGACTCTGTCTGGCTTTCCCAAAGGAAATGCTCTGCTGGGTCAAGAAACAAATAAATTGAGTATCTATTCAATATTGTAAAAGGAAATGATATAACTAGAGCATCATCATTTGCAATCCTCCCAAAAGAAACAGACCTAAGCACAGGATATCATTATTATCAGCTAGTGTTAAAAAAAAAAAGTAAGAGTAAAAACAACATCAAAAACTACCTGATGAAAGAAGCCACAGTGATCAAATCTGGCCTGACAAAGCCTTTGAATCCAGCTGCTACGAATTCAGAGAACATGAGAAGCTGGTTGAATTATGATCAATATTCTCCCAGGATCTCCAACAGATAAACTGGAAGAAAAAGAGGAAGAGAAAAACTGCAAGTTAAAAGACACATAAAATATTAAACCTCTGTATTTACTCAAGATTAAGCTAGTGTCTCTCGTGAATACTGAAGTGATGAAATCTAGGCTAGTGAAACAATGGTTCTCTCAAGAAGAGGAAACTGAGTCCAGTATGTAGAAAGCAGTTAGGCAATTTCTGTGGCAAACAGCAATTTCTGTTTCCTCAGCCAGGAAACACATGGGCTTTGAAATAATCCATAAATCCACACAACTATTTTGTTTTGTTGTGTTGTTGGGTTTTTATAAGGCTCATGCATTATTTATAGCAAGAGTTTTAAGACAATTTTAGGAGAAATAATTTCAAAGCAATAATAGTATATAATGAAATTATACTTTTTAAAGAACCAGCAGTTAAATTAACAGAATGGCTCACACCTCATAGAAGAAAATAATCCATCAAGATGTAATATATAAAATACAGCCCCATCTTTAAAGTACAGTTTTAAAGTGATGTGGAATTTCCATGCAAAATTTAATGGGAGCCGCAAAATCCAATGTTTTTATACAAACTGGTTGGATAAAATCTTTTAATTTAAATCCCTGCTCCTTGCCTCCCTGACATCTATTTTCATTAGGGTCTGGTGTTAAAATTTTCTGTTTCTCACTAAACTAAATGATCTGTTGAAAATATAGAACAGATTTTTCTAATTAATTATTTTGCATTAAGCCTAACACAAATAAAAGTTTTAAAGGTGTAGCTCAGGGAAAATACGTGTGCCTAGAAGGCAGAAACAGGGTGTGGGAAACACTTTAAAAAGCGAGATCTAGATTCCAAGACAGCAGCTACGAGGACTTGTGGTGCCTGATCTGCCTAGAAAAGACTACAGAAGCTACTGGGAGTCACAGATCACCATGGGAGCTGGAGATCACTGGGTGAGAGAGATCTGCACAGTGCAGACCATAGGGCCATGGGCAGATCTGACCTCCTGCCATCCAGTCTGCAATAAGCTCCAGTGTCACACGGGGGCCCTGAAGGCTGTGGTCACTTTGACCAGACTCAGCATGCAGTCTGAGACCCAAGACATTGCTGGAACCCACAGTCTAGGAGAGCTGGGGATCATAAGCTGAGAGAGACCTGCATGGTGGGTCTGACCTGTTTCCATCCAACTGCACAAAGTGAAAGGCAGACCAGTCCCCACATCCTGGACCAGAGCCTTCCTGTGATCTGGGAACTGTGGCCTTGCTCAGCAGAGTGAATTCAGTAAATGGGACTGAAATCATCCCAGCTGTGAAGAGTCAGAGCTCCTGGACTAGGGAAATCTCAGGGAAATGGTTGAATCTGACCTCTGTCCTCAGACACTCTCCACCCGAGACCAGGAGCTACCTTCCAAAATCAGAGATGGCAAGATGACCAAAGGCCAGCATAAAAACATACACAAAAATATTCAAACTATATGGCATCTCCAGATCCCAGCTCTCGCCAAGAAAGCAACGCGGAGAACTCAAACACAATTGAAATACAAGAAAATGACCTCAAATCCTTAGAAATGAAGATGATAATGGAGGAAATGAATAAAATCCATAATCAAATGCAGGAAATCAATAAATTAGAAAAAAAGAGAAAAATTTAAAGAATAAACCAAATCAGGAGCTAATTCTTTTAGAAAATCAACAAGATAGACAAACCCTTAGCCAAAATAACTAAAAGGCAGAGAGATGCTATCCAAATCAACAAAATCAGAAATGAAAAGGGATACATAACAACAGACACTGAAAAAATATAAAGAATCATAAGATCCTACTTTAAAGGCATATATGCCAAAAAATTGAAAATCTAAGGGAAATGGACAATTTTCTTGATTGATATCACCTGCCAAAATTGAATCAATCAGATAAACAAAATAAATAGTCCCGTGTCCTCTACAGTAATAGAAGCAATCATTGATAATCTCCCAGCCAAAAAAAGCCCAGGGCCAGATGGTTTCAGTGCAGAATTCTATCAGACCTTCAAAGAAGAGTTAATACTAATACTCTTCAAGCTACTCCAAAACATAGAGACATACGGAACATTACCAAATTCGTTCTATGAGGCCAAAGTCACTTTGATACTTAAACCCCACAAAGTCCCCCCCCACCAAAAAAAAAAAGATTTTCAGAGCAATTTCTCTTATGAACATTGACGCAAAAATACTCAATAAAATACTCTCAAAACAAATACAAGAATATATCAAAGATATCATTCACCATGACCAGGTAGGCTTCATTCCAGGCATGCAAGGATGGTTTAATATATGGAAATCCATCAATGTAATCCACCATATAAACAAACTGAAAGAAAAAGCCCATAGGATCATCTCCTTAGATGCAGAAAAAGCATTTGACAAAAATCCAACACCCATTCATGTTTAAAGTTTTTGAGAGATTGGGGATACAAGGCACTTATCTAAACCTAATAAAAGCTATATACAGCAAACCAATAGCCAACATCAAATTAAATGAAAAGATACCCAAGGAACTTCCTCTAAAATCAGGGGCCAGGCAAGGCTGCCTACTTTCTCCATATCCCTTTAATATAGTTCTTGAAGTTCTAGCCAGAACAATAAAAAATTAAAAAAAAAAAAAGGAGATCAAGGGGTTCCAAATGGGAAAGGAGGCAGTCAAATTATCCCTACTTGCAGATGATATGATAGCTTACATAAGTGATCCCCAAAATTCCACCAGAGAACCCCTACAGCTGATAAACATCTTCAGCAAATTGGCTGGATACAAAATTAACTCAAAAAAGTCAGTAGCCTTTCTATATACAAATGACAAACATGCAGAGGAAGAAATTAGGAAAACTACACTCTTACATTAGCCGCAAGCAATATAAAATATCTAGGAGTAACCCTAACCAAGCAAGTGAAGGACTTGTTTGAAAAAAACATCAAATCTCTGAAGAAAGAGATTGAAGAGGAGATCAAAAGAGGGAAGGATTTCCCTTGTTCATGGATCAGGAGAATTAACATAGTAAAAATGGCCATCTTACCAAAAGCAATTTACAGATTCAGCGCAATGCCTATCAAAATACCTACACATTTTTTTAAAGACAATGAAAGGTTAATTCTCAACTTCATATGGAAAAACAAAAATTGAGAATAGCTAAAACAATCCTATACAATAAAAGATTTTTCGGAGGAATCTCTATTCCTGATCTCAAGCTGTACTATAGAGCAAGAGTACTCAAAACAGCATGGTACTGGCACAGCAATAGGCTAGTTGATCAATCAAATTGGATCTAAGACTCAGAAATGAATCCATACACATATGGTCACTTGAGTTTTGACAAAGGAGCCAAATCTATTCAGTGGAAAAAGGATAGCATCTTCAACAAATGGTGATGGTACAACTGGATGTCCACATGTAGAAAAATGCAATTAGACCCATATTTGTCACCATGCACAAAACTCAAGTCCAAGTGGATTAAAGACCTCAACATAAAACCAGAGAGACATTTGTGGTGCCCGCGCCGCCGAGGTACTGAGTCGAGGGCGAGGGGCTGCGGATTCAACTCATGCACACACACACACACACACACGCACACGCACACGCACACGCACACGCACACGCACACGCACATGCACACGCACACGGGCACACACACACACTAACACAGTGGGTCCTTCCTGCTAAGAGAGCAGCAGCTGCAGCAGCAGCAACCATGGCAGTGGTTTATTATTCCCCTCCAGAGTTCCAAAGAGCCTTCTTATAGGCAGCCAAGCAGGAATCCTCCTCCCAGGTGAAATCCCTCAAGAGGTGATTGCACACAGGAGGACAAGTCTCTAGGAAGGGAGGGGCTCGTTCTCAGAGCAGTAAACACGACTAGCTAACCAAGATAAACACAGACATGGAAGCTGCTAGAAACAGGACATGAAACAGCAAGACAGGCAGGCAGCCCAGTCAGACCTGGTTCCTACAGACATTAAATCGGTTGGAAGAAAAAGTGGGGAAGATCCTGGAACACATTGGCACAGGAGACCAACTTCCTGAACAGAACAGCAACAGCCCAGGCCTTAAGGTCAACAATTAACAAATGGGACCTCATGAGGCTGAGAAGCTTCTGTAAGGCAGGAGACACTGTTAATAGAACAAAGTGACAGCCTACTGACTGGGAAAAGATCTTCACCAACCCTACATCTGACAAAGGTCTACTATCCAAAATATATAAAGAACTCAAGAAATTAAACACCACCAAACCAAATAACCCAATCAGGAAATAGGGCTCAGAACTAAACAGAGAATTCTCAACAAAGGAATATCAAATGGCTGAGAAACACTTAAAGAAGTGTTCAACGTCGTTAGTCATCAGAGAAATGCAAATCAAAATGACTTTGAGATTCGATCTTACATGCATCAGAATGACTATGATCAAAAATTCAAGTGACACCACATGCTGGGAAGGATGTGGAGAGAGAGGAACACTCCTTCATTGCTGGTGGAAATGCAAACTTGTACAACCACTTTGAAAATCTATCTGGCACTTTCTCAGAAAACTGTGAATAGGGCTTCCTCAAGACCCAGCTATTCCACTCCTTGGAATATACCCAGAAAATGCTCTACCACATAACAAGAACATATAGTCAAGCCTGTTCATAGCAGCCTTAATCATAATAGCCAGATTGTCCCTAAATGTCCCTCAGTGGAAGAATGGATAAAGAAACTGTGGTACATTTACACTATGGAATACTTCTCAGTTATATAAAACAAGGAAATCCCAAAATTTGTGGACAAATGGATGGAACTAGAAATTATCATACTGGGTGAGTTAACCCAGAAGCAGAAAGAATCCCATGGTATATACTCACTTATAATTGGGCACTAGCCCAAAAAGGATATCCCATGAAAGTCTTCACTTACCAGGAGACTGGGCTAGAGGTGAGGACATCCTACTGGGACTCTAGGTAAGAGAAATATAAGAGATGGGGAAATAGAAGGATCCAGATGGTCTTAGAAACCTACAAGAAGAACATCATAATGGGTGGATCAGGGCCCAGGGGAGTCTGCTTAAATTGTTGCACTAACCAAGGACAATACAAGTAGTAAACATTGAACTCCTATTCTGATCTAGCCAATAGACAGGAAATTCTCCACAGTTATATGGAGAGTGGGTACTAACTCTGACATGAACTCTGTTGCCCCATATTTGTCTACCTCCCCTTGGTGGGGAGGCCTGGTGACACTCAACGAAAGAGTAAGTAGGCTACCAAGATGAGACTTGATAGCCTATGATCATAAAGTGAGGGAGGAGGTCCCCCTCGGTCACAGACCTATGGGAGGGGAATAGGGTGAAAGTGGGAGGGAGGGAGGAATGGGAGAATACAAGGGATGGGATAGCAATTGAGCTGTAATCTGAATAAGTTAATTAAATAAAAATTAAAAAATAATTGCTATGTAATCTGAATAAAATAAAATAAATAAAAACAAGATCTATGGATAATTTTAATGAAGCCTCTCTTGCTTCAGTTTAACAGATAGGTTATTTAATTAAAATAAATATTTTAAAAAAGCTTCTAAAATAATCATCAGCAATCACTCATAGGCAATGCCTATTAGTTTTTATTTGTACAAAAACAGGTTTTAAACCCCTTTAAAAATTGCAGGGATCAGACAAGATCAGACACATTCGGCGTGGTATGCCTTAACATGAGGGGAGGTACCTAATATTACAACTTGATGTCCCATGTTTGGTTGATATCCCTGGGATGCCTGTCCTTTTCTGAAGGGAACCAGAGGTGAAATGGATGGGGAGCAAGAAATGAGAAACTGTAGTCAGGATATAATATTTGAGAGAATAAAATTAAGTATATATGTAGCTAAATAAATAAATAAATAAAAGTGTAGGGATATTTTGCCACATGTGGCGTAGACCCAGGCTGACTACCTTTAATCTTTCTCCATTCCTCCCCATTCCAGTTGTCAGTGTCACATTCAACCTCTAGGCCTTATCTGGATCCCATATCTTATGTCCAGGTCCAGTCAAACCCTATCCTATCAAAACCATTCAAACCCTCCACTGTCTCTAACACCAAGACATAGGCAAGATTGCACATCCTGTGCGCCTGCCAAATCCGACCAATTCTCAAACCCTAGATGTGGCCCCAGCAACACATCAGGCAAAACAATCTATTCTGGTGAATCTTTCAAACCCTACTCCACCTTTACAATATGCAATTCCCAGGCTTATCGTGGGTTTCACTTTTCACATGGATCCAGAATGTTGAGTCCCTGGAACTCTGCCTACCCACATCATTCCCTAGTCTCAGATTTTTGTATCAGCCTCACAACTTATAAGGACACTGGCCTAGCCTGAGGCAGCCCGGAATCTCACATTAGATACGTAACAAATGAAATGTTTATATGCCCAAGACAAATCATAACACACACACACACACACACACACACACACACACACACACACACAAACTATAAAAGATATATATCCATCCCAAGGGGTCAGCCATGAACACAAGTACATGTAAGCAAGCCTTAATAGACTCAGCACGTTGTAGGTACATATGCACATGCACATGCAATATGTATATATGTGTATGCATTTATGTCTATACATGTAACAATGGTCATTTTTAAAGATGTCATGATTTGGGATGGTAAACATGAGAGGAGTTGGGACAGGGAAAGATATGGCCTGGAGTGATGTAGATGCCGTGTTTATGTATGAAGTTCTCAAAACAATGTTTTTAAAATTAAGCTCTCAAGTAAATATTAGATCTTTGATAGAACTTGTACTTAAGGAGAGCAGTGATAATATTAACACGTGTGATTTTCATCACGTGAAAGCTTGAAACTGGAATACACATGCATGGACTCTTCGGTCCCCAAGTTTGATTCCTTGTATTTCCACATTGCAGCACATCCTTAAGAGACGGCTGCATGCACTTAATGTGAGGCAGCTGCAAGGCTTGAGAGCATGCAGCTCCAGAGAAACTTCACTCTCTGCTCCTTTCCACCTTTGCCCTGATCTTCTGACCCTCCTATCCCCTCCTCACCTGCCCACTGGGCACATGCAGTTGCATTACAAGCCCAGAAAAGCATAGGATATGGAGCACAGGAGAGCAGCTCTTTTGTCTCTGTCCATCATCGTATGAGTGACCAAAGCAAAACCTCATGGGAAGAATAGCTTCTGCTCGACCTCTGCCTTCAGTATTTCATATCAACACTGGCCATCATCTGAAACAAGCATCTAGAGCAAGCATTCTCAAGAGGGATGGTGTTATCATCACCTCCATACCCAAAATTAGTTCTTTGGACATGACCAGGTTAAGAAAAGAGATGACTCTCCAAAAACTAACCTTAACAATAAGATCATGTTTCAAGATACTAAATCTTATTAGGGTAGTATTTGCTCATTCATGCAAGCTTAATTTATAATAAGAGCATATGTGTATGTATGTATGTATGTATGTATGTATGTATGTGTATGTATATGTATGTGTATATTTATATGTATGTATATAGGGTTGGGGTCTTTTTTGTTTTTGTTTTACCTAGACAGGGTTTCTCTGTGTAGCCTTGGCTGTCCTGGACTCACTTTGTAGACCAGGCTGGCCTCAAATTCACACAGATCTGGCTACTTCTGCCTCCCAGAGTGCTGGGACTGCATGCATGCACCACCATGCCCAGCTATATATGTTGGGTTTTAGACTCCTCTGTTATTTACAGTGTTTAATAGGCCATGAAAACAAATGATATTGTCTTCAATTAAAAAAAAACTTAACATGTTTAATTATGGAGGAATTTTAATTCAGAACATTACTGCTCTGACAAGAGATTGCACCCTAAAACCTTCCAGGTCTGGGTGATTCCAGGAGACAGAGGATCTCTGGAGTTCAAGGTCAGCCTGGCAGAGAGTTTTAGGTGAAGAAAAGGAGAGGTCCAAGTGTGATGGCACATACCTTTAGTCCCACCACTGAGGAGACAGAGGCTTGCAGGTCTCTGAGTTCTAGTCAGTTTCATTGATCAGTTAGTTGAGAGGCAGTGAGATGATTTGAGTTCCTGGCAGTTCAATTCATGGAATTCAGAGGCAGTTTTACCAGGAGAGTTTTATAGAAGCAGGTTGAAGAGAACAAGCTAGACACAGGTAAAACCAGAAGTAGCCAGAGAATTAGAAGGAGCCAGAAGAATAAAGCAGATTGCTAGGGTTAATTTGAGGTGAAGTAGAACAAAAAGTCAGAAGCTGAGAGAAGCCAGATTGAATCAGTCAGCTTGGAGAGGAATTTGCCAGAACAGCTTAGTTGAACCAGCCATCCATAGATCAGAAAGAAATAGAAAGGGTGATCTTATTAGGCATTAAGTCTCAGAGGCTGAAAACATTCCAGGCCTAGATTAGACTGTAAGGAGTAAGGCTAAAAGCTTTCAGGAGTAGGCCTCAGTTAGCAGACAGAGGCAATAAGTCTCAAGGACAATAATTATACAAGGAGAATAAAAGTTACTTTAACATTCAACAAAGTGGCATATTGCATTTCTAGGCTTATTTAAGAAAATAGCACTTTTATGACCTTGTCTTTGTAAAGAAATACAATTAATCAACACTTTTTCTGATACGAAGTAAACAAGCAAAGCCTTTCATTTTGAAAATATTGTGAGAATTGTTAAGAATGTTAACAGGATAAATCCAAAAGACCCAGTGGTGTAAATATTCAAAATATAAAAGAAAGAAGTTTATTTTAAACAAAGTAAATTAGTATAATTTACCTCAAGTATTATGGATGTGAGCAAGTGTCAGTTGGAGAAAACTACTGGGTTGGGGGTGGGACCATGTCAGGACTTTCTTTCCTTTGTGTTTTTTTTTAACCACACAGGTCTTTTGCATGCACATCATGGTTTATAATTTTATGCTTCCATGGGATTTATGTGTGTGAATGTGTATCTGAGTCTGTATGAGTTTCTTGCGCTCTTTCTTAGGCTCTTTGTCATCCATTTATTTCTTTGTTTTTTTTTTCTTAATCTGGCTTGTTTGTTTTTATTTTATCTAATTTTATTGTATTATTATCTTAGATTCCTGTTTACTTTATAGGGAAAGAGAGAATGAAAAGGTGTGGATTTGTATTGGAAGGAATGTGAGGAGGATCAAGGAATTGGAGAAATGAAAATTGCAATCTGAATACATTGCATGAAAAAAATCTATTCTCAATTTTAAAAGTTACTGGTGTGTGTGTGTGTGTGTGTGTGTGTGTGTGTGTGTGTGTGTGTGTGAACTTTCATCCATAGATTGGAACAAAACCAAAACACATGTAGTTATTATTCAAGTATAGATTTGGAAAAAGTCATATCTGGAAAAGTCCTCAACAGAGGACTATCAAATGGCTGAGAAACACCTTATACATTTATAATTTTAGGACTGTGTAATGCTTATGAGAAATGATATGTTTTCAGAAAAAAGAACCAGGCACTGACATTGGATCAAACCTGACAGGATTATTCCCTTCAACACGCTGGACACTGACATCCTGCATCCTTCATGTTCCAGCACCAAGTGTTTCAGTTGCTGTTCCTCATAAGAAGAAGACAGCTCCCAGGACACCTTCGAAGAAAGCTTCCAATCACAATTCGTCCAGCATTTCAGATTGTCTCATACAGGACTGTAATTAAGCCTGGGATTTCTCAACATTTGGAAACTTTACCACAAATACTGTTTGTAGTTTGTTTAACCATACCCCAATTTTATTTGGTCCCTTATAAGGGTATTATTCATCCCGAATCAGTCAGAAGAAAACTTAAGAGAACAATGCCCCATTTCCTTTAAGAGGGTTGGGTAGGTTTTTGGTTGCTTTCTAGGGCTATAGAGGGTTATTTTCAATGAGAGTTAGCTACAAGTTATTATTGGTCTTACTTAGAGAAAAAAAAAGACTAGACTCAAGGATGTCTCTTTTTCCTTTATTTTCCATTCTTAGGTTTGGAAATAGGGATTGAAAAGAAAGAAGGGGGAATATAAAAATATATAGGGAAGATAAGACAAAAACTAGATTAGTGTATCTACTCAACCTAAAACCTCAGTTATCACTCACAAGGTTATTAGTAATTCACTGGTATAAATTTGTTTAATTTTAGATACAGTGGTATAGAAAGCAAATGTAAGATTATTTGTCACACACACACACACACACACACACACACACACACTATATATATATATATATATATATATATATATATATATATATATATATATATATATTCTAATATGAGGTATTGTACCCATAAAAATCAATTGTAATACAAGGTTTACTTACAATACTTTGAAAGTGCTATTGTGGGCTGTTTAGGATAAATAAGTTATACAAAATAATTGTTAGTTGATCAAATCATAGTCATATCAATTACTAGTATAATATTATCACAAGAATATACATCTTAGATGCAACAGATAAGATTCTATTAAAAGATAAGTTAAAATAGTTTGATAAGGTCTTCAAAAACCTCTGACACACATAGAATATAACATTCTTAAAAGTTTTTATTATTTTAAAAATTCACTGACAATGAGACAAGTTAACTCCTGGCAACACCCAGTCTACCTCAAAGAGATGATGAGCATCAAAGAACCTCCTTACAGAGATGGCTTCAACTGTGGCAAACAAGCCACTGGAAAAAATGTCCTCATTTCTACCACAGACAGAATTCTGCCTAAAAAACGGCAGGCTTGGATGAAGGCAGTCGGTGGCCAAACTCTGCCAAGATAGAATAAGCAAATCCTTAATAGTTCCTGACTTACATATATGTCTGTCAAATATATTGGAACCGAAGGCTGAAGATGATGCTCCAACATTTTAGAGAGTATTGGGTGACTGTACAGGCAGTAAACTGTCTCAGTCATTTTTTTCATTTTGGAAGCTGCTAACCTGCACTCCCTGTATACTCAGGTAATCAATTTTTATTCTTTCTCAAGTCTCTGATGGGGTTGAAGACCAGATAGCTTAGTTTTCCAATTAAGCTTCATTGTTTATGGGTTAAAATGATTTTAGTTCTAGATAGATTTTTTCTCCTTTATTAATTTGTTCTTGTTACATCTCAATGGTTATCCCATCCCTTGTATCCTCCCATTCTTCCCTCCCTCCCATTTTCCCCTTATTCCCCTCCCCTATGACTGTTCCTGAGGGGGATTACCTCCCCCTGTATATGTTCATAGGGTATCAAGTCTCTTCTTGGTAATCTGCTGTCCTTTCTCTGAGTGCCACCAGGTCTCCCCCTCCAGGGAACATGGTCAAAGGAGAATGGCAAAGTAGAAGGATCCAAAGGGTCCTAGAAGCCTACAAGTAGAACATTATGATAGGCAGATTTGGGCTCAGGGGTCCCACTCAAACTAAGGCACCAGCCAAGGACAATACAGGCGGTAAACCTTAAACCCCTACCCAGATCTAGCCAATGGACAGAACACTCTCCACAGTAGAGTGGAGAGTGGGATATTACTTTCTCACATACTCTGGTGCCTCATCTTAGATAGATATTTTACATTCATAATGACAAGATATGATAGACATCAATTTACATTCAGAATTTTAGCTGCACCAAAACAGGAAAGATGTTTTCTTCATCTCTGCCAAACACAAATTGCCAAAAAACTGAGAATGTAACATTTATATAATTCCTGATTGTGTCATGGTTCTTCTTGCTATAAGTAGTTTATTATATATATATATATATGTATAATAATATGAATATATATGTAAAAATAAAAATATTATTAAAAAAGAAATATGCCACTTAAAACTTAATAACTGACACTTATTTCACCTGAAATATGGATTATGGCTATGTGAAAACCTTTAAGCCACCAGCATACAATATCTTGTATAAAATATATATTTAGTCTTTATTATTAGGAAAGCATTGTATTATTATGTAGAAGCTCTAACGCACAATTTAAATATTGAACATAATAAAAATAAAAGATAATAAAATTGTAAAAAAAGTGAGGAAAATATCAATATTTAACATTCCATCAATAATTCCTGGACTTTAAAAGTGAGGTTGAATTTTTATTTAAGATTTACTATGGAATTTAACACCATCACTATTCCTTTGGACTTACATTTTTCATTTTAGGCTCAGTGAAGCATAGCTATTTTCAAGTCTTAAGCTTGGTCCCACCATAATTTTTCTGATCTGCTCATATTTTATACAATGGCTATCTGAATTTTTCATAAAATTTTCAGTGTGAGGAAATACCCTGAGAGCTTACAAGGGGATGCTGAAAGATACACTATGGTCTTAAGTTGTCCTTCTTGAAGAGGACCAAGGGGACTTGAGTTTTCTCACTGTAACATCAAAATAATGACGTTTAGAACACTATAATTTGGAGGTGTCCAAGCTATGGTGATAACATGCACCATGCACGTGGCCCAGAATAGCTATGAATGTGACTCAATACAAATGTAAATTTGTTAAAAACAATAGCGATATTTTTTTTTTTTGTAATTTAAAAAATGTGAGTGGGGAGTTCTCAAGGTGAACAACACTGTAGATAACAGCCTCCTGTCGCAATGTCATCCACAGTAGCAATTCACAGGCTCTCATTTCTGTATGAATGTATAGCTTTAGTTTTATGGTGGTGTGTGGCTTTCAGTGCGCTTTCCTTCAAACGCAGTCAGTTGGCAGCATCGAATGTTTCATCTGATCCTCTTGACTGCAGAGTGAGATGCAGCATTATCAACACTGTTGTAACCAACCACAGGAAGTGATAGGAGCTTGATCCTATTTAAGGGATGGGTTGATTATTGTTATTTAGCCATTGAGGGCACTTTTAGAATCCAGTCATGCTTTACGCGTTACCTTCTGGATGCTTCCCTTCACTTCTCACTGCATCTTCACACGAGGTGTCTCAAGCCCAAATCTTGTCTTAAAAGTTGCACAGTAGAAGTGAATAAAGTCCCTTCTCTCTTATTAGTTTTTAATGACATCATGGCTTTCCCTAAAAAAATCAGGACTTCAAAAAAGAAAAATTACTGTTGAAGGAAATTTGCTCAGTGAAACGTGGGACAGATGAGTATTTTTGTTGTTGTTGTTGTTGTTAAGGAAAACAGTAAGGAACTTTCCTTACTTGGAAAGAAATATGTGCAAGTTTTCAAAGACAGATTTGAAAGGGCAGTTTACATATTATGTCAACCGATAACTTCTGGGAGAGAGGGGAACAGTTTTCTTTATGGGTATATTACCCAGTAAGTATATCACTCATACTCAGTGTTTGGCTTCATACCCCAAAATATATATGTATCACAAATTGAACATGATGGTTTATTAAAACAACAACAAATAACACAGGAGTTTGAGTGAGTAAGGTGATGAAGGTGGATCTGAGGAGAGTCAGGTATATGAAAGTTAATATAATCAAAATACATCCTATGAAATTATTAAAATAAAATGTTATTTTATTACTATTTAATATACATATTTTAAACAAACATATTACCAAAAAAATAAAAAGAAGCCATATTTCATCAAGGACTAAGTTGTAAAGATAAAACAGACTGGAAAAAAAAGTCTATTTTCTCATCAGCAAAAGAATTTAGTTTTAGCACAGATGTATTCTAATATAAAAGCTAGTTGTGTGCCTCTTTAATCACATAATGACTGGTGTTGACTTTATAAAGCAACAGATAGAGAACATAGCAGAAATAATATGCCCTGGGGATATTTCAAAAAACAGTTTAGCTCAACATATCCAGGCAAATTGAAGACTCTGCAAAAAGCTATCAGAAGTTTGGAGACACAAGCTGCTCATTTTTAATTCTGTTCTTGGTGATGGATGACAGCACAGATGTTATAAATAGAACTCAACTTACATTTCTATTACAGTGTTCATTGATGAAAACACTGTCAAAGGTATTCCTTTAATACCTTTAAAGACACAACGAAATTAAAATATTTATATGAGGCAGTAAAAAATGTTAAAGTGAATTTTCTTTATCCATTGACATCATGTCTGTTTTAGTTTCTCATAGTTCCCCAACTATGGAAGATCAAAGAGAGAGAGTGGACTTGTAAAGTTAATAGAATGCAATGCAATTGCCTTTAAAACTTAGCTTAATGTACATTATCATGATGTGATACATCAGTAAAGTTATGCACAAAGGTATTAAAATGGACAACATATAAATTATCATAAGTATATTTATACTGATTGTGGTGCCATCATTAATTTTGACAGTAGGATGGCTAAGACTAGCCTAGTTGTTGAAACTATTTTATGATTTGAACAATGTTATAGTATCAATTACAACATTTTTTTCCTGAAGTTACAGATAAAAACTGGCTTACAGATTACCATTTTTTTTCACCATATTTAACCCTCCTTCTAATTTTTTAGTTTTCCTTTTTATCTCATTAGATTAATTTTTCCATAGTTCCTCTCAGGTTTCTTTTTAATGAACACAAATATATAGTATAGAAAGCACAATTCTTCTTTTTATAAGGCGCAAGATGTAAATATGACTTGTGGGATAAGTTATTATATCAAATTAGCACAGGCCTGGAAATATTTACAAACTGACAATGCCAAGTGCCCTACTCCAAGCCATACTTTTTGCTTAACTATAGGCCAGGAGTTGGCAAATTATAGACGCCAAGCTGCAGCTTGTTATTGTAAAACTGCAACAGCTCCACATGATATTGTAACACAGCAATGGTTTGTCATTAGCACATGGTCTGTGGCTACACATGGGCAAAGTAGCTGTCAGAGAGAGCATCTGGAGACAGAGGCTAGAATGTTCATTATAAAAGAGTTCATTGGCCTTTGCTCCATTCATACAGCAAACGTCTTCCTTTTAGTCCTATGTTGGAAAGGTATGCTGCATCCAAAATGTTCAAAACTGCTCTTGTCTTTCCTCTAGAACCTTCTATAACTTGATAGACATTTGCTGATGATGTCACATTCTCAGTGCTCAAACCAAAGATTCGAGAATCATTATTCATTCCTTGGCCCTTTCTCATGCTACTTCCATCAGTCAGACTCTCCTATTGGCTCTCTGCAAACATCTGGACCTCACAGGCTAGCCACCACGAGCACACTGGCTTAAACCAATAGATTCAACTGAATCTCTGTCCAAGTATCCTGCTTGAGCACCCTTCTTATTTGCTGCTATTTTAATTTATGTTGTTTTGTATTTTTTTTTTAATTATTTAAAACTAGCCAATGGTCAGAACATTCTCCACAGTTGAGTGGAGAGTGGGATATGACTTTCTCATGTACTCTGGTGCCTCACATTTGACCATGTCCCCTGGAGGAGGAGGCCTGCTGGCACTCAGAGGAAGGATAGCAGGCTACCAAGAAGAGACTTGATACCCTATGAGCATATATAGGAAGTCCCCCTCAGTCACAGTCATAGGGGAGGGGAGTAAGGGGAAAATGGGAGGGAGGGGGGAATGGGAGGATACAAGGGAGGAGGTAACCATTGAGATGTAACAAGAATAAATTAATAAAAAAATAAGTATAAAAAACAATTTTTAATTCAAATATGTTTTGGTCATTTTCTTCCCCTCCCTCCAGTCCTTCCAGATCCAATTTAAATGAAACAAACACACATAATCAGAGTGAAATCCAATATATTAATATAATGTTTCAAGTCATAAGGACTCCAAGTAAAAGTGAAATTGTGGCTCAAAATAAGGCACTGAACTTTATGTAAGACTAAGCATAGTCTTGTGAATAGTGAAAAATTCACAGATTTTTCTCTTTACTTGATACAAAATTTGAAAACATTTCAAGATTGTGGGATAATAAAACTTCAGTAGATTTATGGCTCCTCTTTAGCCACAATCTCACATTTGAGTAAAAGAGAAATTCATCATGTCAAATTTACTAAACTTTTATTGGCTCCAATTTCCTAGAGAAAGATCTCCTCACTTCATAGCCATGCCGTAACCCTATCATCACTTTTTGCATGACCCACATTTGTAAGCAAATATTTTTAAAGCTGAAGAACACTGGAGGAAAATTGGACCACAGATACCTGAGGAGGACCTTGAGAAATCACTGGGAATTGCAAGTCTTTCTATTGAGCCAAATACTGGGGCATTAGTTTCTCAAATACCATATCAAATTTCTCATTTGCATTATACTGCCTTCTTCTAAATTTTTTTTAAAAAATCAGTAAAATTCAATTACTTAGATAGGTTCCTATTATTAATCAGTGATCACAAACTTAGAACCTGTATAATGATGTTAAAAGGCTATTGTGGGCCAGAAGTAGTGATACATGCCTTTAAGCCCGGCACTCTGTAGGCAGAGGTGAGCAGGCTGAGGCCAGTATGGTCTACTGAATGAGCTTCAGGACAGCCAAGGATACACAGAGAAACCTTGTGTTAAAAAATCCATCAATCTATTCATTTCCTATTTATAGTTCTCAAATAACCCTGTCTCACAAATATGTCTGTCAGATATACTGGATCAGAAGGCTGAAGATGATGCTTTAATGTTATAGAGAATTTGGAGCGACTGTTCGGGGAGCAAACTATCTATGCCATTTTTTCATTTTGGAAGCTGCTAACCTGCACTCCCTGTATACTCAGGTAACTAATTTTATTCCTTCTCAAGTCTCTGATGGGATTAAAGACCAGATAGTTTAGTTTTACAATTAAGCTTAGTTGTTTAGGGGTTAAGATGTTTTTAAGTCTACATAGATGTTTTAAGTTGGTCGAGATGAGATACGATAGATATTGATTTACATTCAAAATTTTAGACTCACCAAGATAGGAAAAACTTTTTTCTTCAAGGTTGCCAAATACAAATAGCCAAAATGCTTGAATGTAACATTAACGTAATTCCTGATTTTTTTTTTTTGTGGTTTTTCTTGCTGTATGTAGCTGGCTTTATACATGTGTAATAATATAAATGTATATACTAAAGATAAAAATCAATCAATCAAGATTATGGCTGAGGTGCTGCATAATTATAATTAGGATGGAGTACTTTTTATTATATCTCTGATAGACGACGTCAGAAAAATTCTACACAGATATTTTTGTTCTTTTGTTCGTAAGTTTCATTAGTGTATGGGTAATGTATGGCCCAGACAGCTCTTCTTTCCCCAGTGTGGCACAGGGAAGCTAAAATTTAAGCAACTTTCTCTAATTTGCCAACTAAACAACTATGTTTGATTTTTAAATGACAGCAACGAATTTTCACTTTGATTTTATTGTTGTTCTTATTTGAATAATTAGTTGAATTTTATTTGCTATAAAAATGAAATATTTGTACATATTTATAGCTTGTAGCTTTCTAAAACTTTGTAAATATGTGGTAAATATTCACCACATAATTGCAAATACACCTGAGAGAGAGAGAGAGAGAGAGAGAGAGAGAGAGAGAGAGAGAGAGAGAGAGGGAGGGAGAGGAAGAGGGAGAGGGAGATGTGACTTTTCCAGTGCAGATGGGTCTTTTGCCTGCATGCATGTCTATGCACCATGTGTTGTATCTGGTGCCTTGTACTACAATATCATATACAATCTTATACAAGCAAAATAATCCAACTTAAATTTTCTGTGTAATTTATGCTGAGAGATACTCAATGGTTCTGATGTTGTCACAAGAAACAGTGTGGTCTCTGTCTATGGTAATTCAACAATTATTTACCGAAAAGAAATCAGGGAAACAGTCAAATAATAATCCCAGTACACAAAAGACAGAGACAAAAGGATTTTCACAAGTTCAAAGTTGGTCTATATGGTCAATTCCAGAAAAAGATAAGCAATGAGACATTGACTCATAAAATATACCAAATTTCTTATTATTAAATTTCTTTATAATTTACCACAGATTTATCTAAGTGAAATGTTATTTAAATTTATATATAAATTACATATAAGTTATAAATTATTTACATATAATTTATTGTATCACATCTAAGACACATTCAAACTTTAGTAAGCTGATTCTCAATTTCAAGGCTATTAACTTATGTGAGTATTGTACCTTAGTTTTGATTATAGCTGCTTAAAAATAGGATTCTACCTATATGATGTCATTATAGCTGTCATAGGAGTGGTTAAAATGGAGTGTTATTGAAGATAACTTTTGAGTGAAATATACACCAATGGAATTTTGAAAAATTAAGAGCTTTCAAAACAATTACCACCAAAAGAGAAGAGCACTACGTTGTTTCACATTAAATATAAGAAAAAAGGAAGGAGAGAATGATAAGGTCCTTTAAAAGGAACAGAAGAAGGGTTTCGGAAGTTACCAGGAGTTCAAGAGAAGAAAAATGATCCAATTGCATTACAAAAGAGTAACCTGGCAACCTTAGGGGTAATCATGGGTTCTAAAAATTAGACAGCAGGAAATGAGGTGTTAGAAAGTATTATTAGCTTGGGATGTCAATAGACAGACTGAGGAGATTGCCATAAGCCGTTAGACAATTCAAGGATGATAGTATCAATTGAGGAAAATTCCCTTTAAATACATAAAGTGGATTGATAAAAGTAGGCACACAAACCAAGGAAAAGAGGCACCAGCGAGACCTTGAGAGATAACCACACTGGATGTCTGATGCCCAGAGACAGCCAAGACATTAGGAAAGAAGAAAGGAACTAGAAATGGGAGGCCACGGAGGTCCAGCGCGAGCTGCAAGGTCAGGGGCTGTGCTGCCAGCTGATGGAAGCGAAAGCAGTTACCCAGCCCAAAGCTCAAGGACACCCTAACTTCTGCTTATACCAATTTCAGTAAAAGAAGAAAAGTGGTTGTAGAGAAAAGAGAAACCTGGGGTTTTTTTCTGAATAAGCAATAATACCAGAACCTAAAATAGCATCTTTGACCCTGATTACTGTTCTGGTTTTGGATCACATTCTTTTCCTCAAGATTATTTAAGAAAAAAAAAAAGCTGAAAATAATGCACAGCACCACAGCACAAAGCAGCCTTCTAATTATCAAAACAATTTCCTACTCCAGTGAAGTCTCACAACTGAGACCCTAAACACAAGCAAAAAGCGGTACCATCCCTTCTCAGAACAATGCCTCTTAACATATTTTGCAAGAAGAAACCCTTATTTAGTTTTATTTAACGTTACTCTGACGACCATTTCCACAACTTTGAAGTCTGGAGGGAAAATGGAATACCAATATAAAAGAGATAGAATGACAAATGTACAAGAGAGAGTGTCATAAACCCCAGCACTCATGAATTAGAAGGGAGAACAAAGGCATGCGGTCTGGGAAACCGAGAGGCAGCGAGGCATGGGGAGCAGATGTACGCTGTGTATCATCTCGGCTTCAGAGAGGAGGGGAGGAGAGCTGGAAGGGTAGCCGTGTCATGTGACTGAAGCTCTCCCTGAATTCGTGGCTAGGAACAGACACGTTCACATAGTGCTTTGGAATGAGAAGAAAGCACTTTAATAACAGATTTTAGTTCAGAGAATACATATTAATTCTGAGAGACTCTAAGAAAAGAGACTTGACAGGAACCGACATTGGTTTTGTGAGTTGAAAATTACCTGGGAGACAAGATACAGAAAAGCTTTGTAAATCAGAACTAGAGTTCCCCTGCTCTTTAAATTATAGGTCACAGAAATATTTGATTTAACCAGTCTCTAATGGTGCCAGCTTGTCAGGCTGAAGATTGCTTACACAAGTTGCTTACAATGCAAAATAATAACCCTGTTAAAATTAGGAAGGTTTAAAATGCATTTCCTTTTGATGGAATTAAGGAAGTCCTAATATTTAGAAACAGGAAGCTAATATTAATTTTCTGAAGAGATAGAGCTGCTTTAAATAACAAAAGAACAATTTTTATCTTTGCCTAAGAATTTCGGAAGGTGAAAGGAGTGTGAGAAAAATTTTAATATTTGCAAGCATTTGCTAAATGTTAAAGGTTGTTGTTCCTTCTGCTTATAAATATGCTTAAAGAACAATTGTTCAAGGGAGAGGGAGGAGTGAAGAGTCCTCTGAATGCCTTTGCAGCATCTACACTTGTCTCCTTCAGACATCACCACCTCCCTTTCAGACACTCCATTGAAACCCCTTGTTTTCCCTATACTTCCTCATACAGTGAAAAGCTACTAGAACATTCTGTGTACCCTAAAGATTAGAAATGTAAAATCCACTTAATCACGTGCTTCCTGCCCCCTGTGATGTCTGCCTGAGTCAGTTGGTACTAAGAGAGCAGACAAGACAGCTACTGAGCAACTGAAGCCAGAGCCAGCAGGGATTGGAGCTTTTTAGCTCAAGACATCTTTGCTATGGTCATCTATTACTGGCATGCTTGCATTATTTACACTCGCTGAGAGTTTATTTTTATTTTTAAGTCGCGTCTTTGAGCAGCCAACTGCAGACTTCTTTTTCTATACTACTTATTGGTCCCTGTACTGAGGACAATTCTGAGAACAACAGCCAAGAGTTTAGTTGCAAAGACGTGTTTTATGCACTCTAACCCAGACCTATAAAAGTGCTTATCTTATTATCAAAGAAAAGATTGCTAAAATAAGAAAGGAGTCAATAAATGTTTTAACCAAACATATCTTTAAAACTCCACATTTTATTTTTAAGCTGCCAGTTAGTTTTATACTCTTTTTACCCTAATACATCTGGGCTCCTATAATAATTCTGCCTTAAATTACTCCCCACAGTGGTACATTAATGCTCCCACAAAACGTGCAGCTTTCCTAGCACAGTATCCAGCAACACAGGCTACCCAAAGGTGAAATATCCTGACTTTGTAATCCACTGAAGATCTGAACATGGTGTATTTGAGGACTGCATCTCACTGATCCTTTAATAACTTCTCTACAATGCAAAATTTTTGAAGATGATTATGCTAGCAAATAAATTCCATCTAAGGATAATTTGATGCTAGAGAGAAGGAAAGCATTGTTGGAATAAATGAAAAAAAATGACATTTCTTTCAGACGATAAGCCTATTCAAGTCATCTACCTAACTGAACTAAAAGCAGACAGACAGGAAGCACTCAGGAGTGGGAATAATGTACTGCAATCAAATCCAGGTTCTGATTTCCTCAGTAAGATGTGCATGCGGGGTTCCCCGTGCCGACTCCTCCCCATCTACACACATCTCTTAATGAAGGTCATGCAACCTTCCAATATCAAAGATGTACAAAGATTCATTAGGAAAGATTTTAGATTATCTAAGCAAGTTTTCCTCCTAAATTGATGATTAATGCCACTAATCAACGGAGAATTCCTTTGCATGTCTACTAAACCTGTATCTGGGAGCAAATGCATTGTTTTTAACAAGAAAAAAAAAGTGCACATATTCCTGGCTAGTAATGAGGTATTTACTATGCATCTTAAGCAGCTATGTTGTCAAATGGGAAGACATTTAAATTATACAAAATTAAATTTTAACCAACTCTCTTCTGCGTTAATACAGTAACATATCCTGTGACTGAAGGCTAAGTAGGAGAGTAACTGCTCAGGCACCCACCAGCATCTTCTTATTGACTTTCCTTCTTGTCTTTTCTTCAGTTTCTGTGACTCACCTTCCTCCCCACATGCTTTTTGATGCAGGTTCCCCGTTGCAAGTTATTTCATCCTAAGTTTTTAGCCTCCTGATCCTCATAGAAGGAGACAATGTCAATTAGAAATGCACATTTAAAACTTTCTTGAACATTCAAAAATTTACCTTTAACCAGATCCAATTTCCTTTATCTTCATATAAAATACTCAATTATTCTTCCTTAGCAGCTATTTGTGTTTTTTTTTTCCTCTCTAAAATCTGAAAGGCATATGATCTAATACATCCTTGAGTAAATATAATACACACAAACTCAATTTCAGGTACAACTTGGTCTTAGAAGCTGGGCTTAGAGACAGAGAGTGCCTGCCCACAGACCTGGGTTGGGGAGGAAAGGGAGACCCAGAAAGGAGTTTGCACATGACACTAACAGCTAACACTGCTATTTTAGTCTCACTCTTTGCTTTCCTGGTTTAATTAAGCAAAAGTAATGAGCTCTTATGTCTACACAGTTGTTCTAAGAAACTTTTTCAACAGAAGTCATCCTGGTAAAGTAACATATTTTAATCCTACATTTTTTTCAAATTCAACCAGCTATCACCAAGAAAGGGATCCAAGTGGGACTTTATCGCCTATTAAGAATTCAGTTCCGGTTCCCTGTCACCTCAGTTAATGCATAGGCAATCTTGGAAGCCTTTCACTGTAATAATGCTGTGCTGGGATAATCATGTTGCGAACAGAAAAATTGAAATCTAAATCTCTTGATTCCCACATGATCTTTGTTGCTGTCTGATGATCAGATAGTAAGTCAGGTACAGGTGACATTAGCATCTGACATCATCTGCATCATTTACTTATTTATTTATTTATTTTTGTGTGAATCTTTAGGTTTAATCAAACCCCCTCCTGAATTCTAAGGTTACAGACTCCTTGGTTAAAATGGCCTCACTGAGAGTTAGCAGGACCCAGAGGAAGCACTCAACATCATTTCCTTTTTTGTTCTACAGAGATTAGCTAAGTAAAGCACATAGCACTCACCATTTAAAATAATGAAGTCTCTGTTACTTTATTTTAGGTTATTTTCTTCTTCTTTCCTTGCACATTTGCAACCCAAGGACTACACTGTTTTTTATGATAGATTGTTTTTTTGCTTTGTGCCATTGGGTGCTTTGGACTTCAACTATGTGATTCCAAATGCTTTACTTTGTACTCTTCTGACTGCTGTTATTAAGAAGTAATGTTCTCAGGAAATATCCCATTGTAGCTCAGAGCCAATCATTACAGTTGAAAGCATCCGAAGCATCAAATGATAATGTCAAAAGTGAATTACAGCTTTCAAAATAAATTATTGTTGGCTACACTACAGTGTGGAAGTAGTATACTTTTCAATCAGGGTTTTCAGTCATTTTCAATCGCCTTTTTTGAGAGACTTTTAAGATGTTAACTTGCCAAATATTTTCAGGAATTTTACTGCTTTTGGATTTTTGCCATCCAGTTTCAAATGTCATTCAAAATATCTAGGAAGCCAATCAAAGCGTGAGTAGGTGAAGAGCTGCATGTGGTGCTATTGACTAAGGTTATACCTGTTTACTCAATTGGTTTTTTTCCTTTACCAAAACAATGTTATTAAAATAAAATTTACAAACCACACAATATGTACATTTAAAGGGTCTGGTTCAATGGTTTTTAATACAGTCACACAGTGATAGAACTATTGTCACAATTAATTTTAAAACATTTTCATTAAACAAACAGAAATCCCAGTTCGAATAGCATTTCTATCTGTCTCTATAGCCCTCCAGGCTGATGTAACCTGCAATCTATTTTATCGTCTTTATAGATCTTTCTGGACATTTTTTGTAAGTGATCTCTGTCCTTTGAGATCATACAACATTTGTTTTTTGAGAATATTGTTAATCAATACGCACTAAGCCAGTAAGAGTGCAACAAATGGTAGTAGAAAAGAAGAAAGTGGTAAATGTGACCGTAACACTGGGACTGCAGAGGCTGAGACACAGGCTGTGCAGACTGATGCAGAATTTGATGCCAGATTAGGCTCCATAGCAAGAACTTGTCTCAAAACATTTCTATTAATTTTTTACGTATACATTTATATTATTATACATATGTACAATAAACTACCTACAGTAAGAAGAACCAGGAAACAACCAGGAATTATACAAATCTTACATTTATAGTGGTTTGACTATTTGTATTTGGCAGCCTTGAAGAAAACATATTTCCTATCTTAGTGCATCTGAATGTAAATCAATATCTATCAAACTCATCATAAACATTTTTAAATTAAAAAAATAAAAGCTATCTCAAAGATATTGATTGCTATCTGTTTTATCTTACTATGTATAGCCTCTCACATGCATTGCTTTAAGGACCAGGATGCTTAAGAAAATCACTACAAGAATAAAGAAACAAAGCACATACATGACAAAGAATACATGCCTTAGATATTGGAGTCCAGAAATATAACCACGTGTGTGTGTGTGTGTGTGTGTGTGTGTGTGTGTGTGTGTGTGTGTGTGTTTATACCAGATAGCTCTTCAGAGCTCACTTTACTCTTCCAGCTAAGAATTTAGAATTATCAGGGGTTAATGGTATTTCTAAGACAAGGTAGCTAAAACTAAGCCATGGTTTACTACCCATATTTGTTCCTTCTGGTATTACTGATTTCTCAATAAAGTTTCCACTCACCCAGAGTTTTGATTTAATGGCACAAATATTGATGGTTGATTTCTGTTTATTCTAAGTCACTTCCATCAACTGCTTTCATAAGTCTCCATGGCTAATTAGAAACTTCTGTCACTTTGATTTTAATACAAGCTGTATTTTAATTCTGCTCATTGTTATCCATTTAGCCTGGCACCAATTTGTTTCAAGTCACAAGCATTTCTTACCTGTATGACTTGTTAAATGATTTTAACCTCCAATTTTTAAAATCACTTTCAACTCATTCTTTATCAGCTTAAACTTTGAAAACAAAATATGTATTTGACAATATACGCTTGGCTTAAAAACCATTCAATAGACTTTTCCCTGCTGTAGGACAGAATTCCAGATATTTTCACAATACTTGAGAATTGGTCTCTGCCAAATTCTCCACCCATGTTGCTTCCCATTTTTTTCAAGATTTGTTTGAATTTCTAACTTGCTTTGTTTCTTGTAAATCTTTGTTCTCCTGTTTCTCACACAAGCCCTGCAACTTTATGAACTAACTTCTAGTTCATCTTCACGTTTTTACCTAAATTTCACTTTCTTAATCAAATCTTTTTAATTATCAAACTGTCACCATGATTAAATAATCTTTCTATTACACTCTTTCTCAAAATTGGATGGTTTTCCTCGGAGCAGTCATTTTAATAAAATTTTTCAGTTTGTTTTGTTCCAAACGTGTGGTAGTTGACTATTAAGGACAAAGTTTATATTGGATTGTAAATTAAACAATCAGAACTTTAGTTGTGACCTTGTCATTCATTATCTTGAAGAGGATGTGTCATTTATAAAGATATTATGGTCTGCACGCTTTTAATCCCAGCACTCAGGAGGCAGAGGTAGGCAAATGACTGAGTTCAAGGGCAGCCTGTTCTGCAGAGTGAGTTTCAGGACAACCAGGGCTACACAGAGAAATTGTGTCTAAAAAAAACAAAACAAAGCAAAACAAAATTAGCCAGGCGTAGTGGTGCACACCTTTAATCCCAGCACTTGGGAGGCAAAGGAAGGTGGATCTCTGTGACTTTGAAGCCAGTCTGGCCTACAAAGTGAATACAGGACAGACAGAGAAATCTTGTCTCAAAAAAACCCAATAATAATAATAATAATAATAATAATAATAATAATAATAATAATAAATTTAATAAGTTTAATAATTTTACATTCATTTAATTATAATTTAAAATATAATTTATTACTCATTAGTAATTAATAATTAGTAATAATAAAATAAAGGAGATTATAGCTTCAAATTAAACATTTAGAGTTATCTGTGGTTAATCTTTATATTTAGAAAAACAAAATTTAGTTATAAGCCCAAGCTATACAACAATCTTCTAACATACACTACCATGTGTCTAATGTCTAAAATTGTAAGAGGCTATATAAAATGCTATATTATTGTATGTCTTTTTGGAGAAGTGCTTACTTTGCAGAACTTCCATTCTTGGACTCTAATACACGCTAAAATCTAAACCACATGAATGTATTGTACTCTATTCTTTCATGATGTAACAGTTTATTTTTCACCTCCTACAATACACCTTTCAGAGACACCAACTTACTTACTCTACCTACCAATGCCCCATGATAGCTACAAACAAAGTGCAATACCAAACTCATAAACTTATTCGAAGTATGCCGAGGTGTTTTGAAATCGTATTTGTGTGTGTGTGTGTGTGTGTGTATGAACACATACATGTGTGGCCATGTTTGTAGAGTTAGGAGAACATGTCAGGTATCTTGCTTAACCACTCTCCACCTTTATATTTGAGACAGGACCTTACTGAAGCTGAAGCTAACTAGTTCAGGTAGGCTTGTGTAGCCAGCAATCCCCAAGCGTCTTCCCAGCACTGGAGTTACAGGTGCACTCAATGCAGTTTTTTGTTTGTTTGTTGAGTGGCAAGCACTTTACTGAACCAAACTCCCAGTTCTAGAACTTGTTGTTTTTTGGTTCGGGTTCTTTTTTTTTTTTTTGTAACTCAACTGTACATTTCTCAATTATGAATTTCGTAGGTGTTCATGTCATATCATGATGTTCCAAGGTTGGACGTATTAATTGTAAATCTCTAATTTAAAAATACTTTTTCAAGAACGACATCAACTGATTTATCAATGTAATTATGACTTAGTTTACCCAAAAAGGGAAAATAGGGAAAGAAAAGAAAAGAAAAAAGGGAAATCTTGCCTTTGCTTGCTATGTCTGAGCGAAGAGTTGATTAGGCTTTTCTTGTACTTAAGAGATATATGAGTACATAGAGCCCCAGTCTGTACTCGTTTCGTCTTTTCATTTGTAATACTCCATATTACATGAGAGCACATCCATTTGAATCTCTTTAATATTCATGATCCTCTCACCAGCCTGAGCGAAAGAGCTAAAGCGTTTGATAGCAATCTGAGGAACTTGATTAACAATGTACTAATCATCGGTGCCATTGACCTGATTCAAAAATGTTTTCAATTCATCCATCACTTTTGTAACCAAAGATGATTGCATTACTTCACCGGTTTTTTTTTTATTTAAATAAAGCCCCATGAGCTGAAAAATATCAAGCTATTTCCACAAAATGCACCTTGCAACCAATTTAATTTATTTTTAAACTGAGTTCTAAAGTGACCTGTAATAACCAATTAGAACGTGAACAGGGGAAGCCAGAGCCCAAGTGGTCTGAAGTGAAATCAATTCACTTTGACTTCACATGGCTAAATATTAAATTGTACCAGAGAATTAATTTTGCAATAAATTGTTATTGTTGTTAACAAAAATTCAACTAAAGGATATTACTAGGTGTAATTAGCCATATATCAGAATGCATTGAATGTAGCATGTGAACTATAATTATCCGCAAAATTGCTTTTCATTCAAATGTTAATTTTAAGGATTTGATTTTTTTTGTATCCCTAACTCATTTTTTTCATTTGTTACATATCCTAAAAATATAGTGCTGCCATAGAAAATATAGTAACTTGAAAGTATAAACATATATCAGTTTATAATGTTGGGCTATAATATTATTTGTCACTGTTAGGTTGATATAATAATGCATGGTAATAGAGAGTTGAGACAACTTACTCTTTGCCAAATGTCATGGGACCCTGAGTTTATTGGTAACCTTGCCCAAGAGCAGATCACTTAAAGGAAAAAAATTCACGAATCTGAATGCATTTGAGGCAAATAACAATACCATTCTAGAAGGATTAAAGCCTGTCTTTCATATCAACAGATACAGAGTGATAAGTAATCTGGCTGGCCTTATGCACACTGTCTTTCCAGTGTGCATACATATCCAAAACCACACTTCTTACAGTGTTTCAAATAAAAAATGGTTTTTGTTCAACATGATTTATGTCTCACTTAACTTCTCCAGAAGTATAATGAGAAGGACACTTCAGGTAACATTTAATATATTTAAAATAACATTTATTTTCAAATGACACACACACCAACATTGTTAGGTTATAGCTATTTGAGATTTCAAATTGAGAATCGTTTTTCTTTTCAAATAATAAAATTATTTTATTATCTGACAAAATCTACGTATAATTGTCTGGAAAGTAAACAGAACAAGGTGATTGGTAAGGCCAGTTATGCTTGTAAACTAACCAGAGGCTGGTACTTCTAGAATAATGACATTTCTGTCTGTGTGGAATAATCAGAAGAAACTAAATATACAAAATTTAAATTTACTTTTAGTTTAGTTATTATTATTAGTGTGTGTGTGTGTGTGTGTGTGTGTGTGTGTGTGTGTGTGAGAGAGAGAGAGAGAGAGGGGGGGGGGGAGACTTTTGAGAGCATATTCTCTCCTTCCACCTTGGGTTCTAGGAACGGAACACCTCAGCCTTCCTTTTACCTGTTGATTCATCTCACCCACCTAGGTTTAAATGATTAATGATTACTGACAAGTATATTTTCTTTCTTACTTTTAGTTCAGTTAAAAATGTAAAGACTCACTATAAATTTTCTATTTACATACACTTACATAATAGATATTGGTGTTAGTTTTAAGTTACAGTGGCAATGATATTTAATTATAATGGCATGTTAATAGATTCATGATAATTATTTTAAAGTATTGGTCACTCATAGTTTACTATGTTTTTAACATTCCCAGAAGTTAAAAAGCCTTTGAAAAAGACTTCAGTAATGTAGGTGAGGACAGGTTTTATTATTTGGCTTTGTGACCATGTATACATATTAACATTCATATTTAGAAATGTGAGTTCCATAGTTGAGAAAATTTCATAAACAAAACGTGCTTTTAAAAAATGAAAATAAAAAAGCATTAAAATTCTGCCTAACACTTCATTTATTAATAAAGATCAGAAGTCTAAACATTACATAAGACATTAGGTAAAATTTTCCTTAATTTCTACATTGTTCCATAAGTTATGGAAATGTTAAATATATGTGAGAAAATTATTCAAATTACTCAATAAAGATTTACTAGCTTCCCACAATTGTATTATGCTATTGTATTTTGATTAAAAACTATTTTTGGCATCTAATGAAATGATTATACGGGTTTTTAAAAGTTTATTTATATGTGGATTACATTTACTGACTTTAATATGTTGAACAAAGTGTCCATTCCCCTCTGGGATGAATCCTAGTTGATCATGGTGGATGGTATTTTTGATGTGTTCTTGGGTTTGAGTTGAAAGTATTCTATTCAATATTTTTCTGTTTTATTGAATATTCTATTGAGTATTTTTGAATGTATGTACATAAGGGAAATAGGTCTGTAAATTTCTTTTTGTTGTGGAGGTTTTATATGATTTGAGTATCAGAGTACCATGGCCTCATAAAAGGAATTGGGCAATGTTTCTTCTGTTTATACTTTGTGGAATAATTTGAGAAATATTGCTATTAAACCTTTAAAAGTCTCATAGAATTCTGCACTAAAACCATGTGGCATGGGATTTTTTTTGATTGGAAGATTTTAATGGCTTCTTTTTCACCAGAAATTTATAGGTCTATTTAAGTTATTTTTCTGATCTTGATTTAACTTTGGTAAGTGGAACTTATCAAGAAACTTACCATATCTTTTAGATTTTTTTTTTTTTTGAAATTTGGTACCATACAAGATTTTAAAATTGTGATCTTGGTTCTCTGGACTTCCTTTTGTTGTATTCTCCTTTTCATTTCTGATTTTGCTAATTTGTATATCTCTCTATCTTTTAGCCACTTTGGATAAAGGTTTATCTCTCTTGTTGATTTTCACAAGTAACCAACTCTTCCTTTCATTGGTTCTTTGCACTGTCCATTTTGTTTCTATTTTATTGGTCTCGGTCCTCCAAAGAATGAAGGGGGTTATTTCAGTTTTCTTGTATCTGTTGAGACTTGCTTAGTCTCTGAGTATGTGGTCAATTCTGGAGAAAGTTCCATAAAGTGCTGAGAAGTCCTATTTAGTGTTTGGGGGAAATGTTCAGTAAATATCTGTTAGGTCCATTTGGTTTATAGCATCTGTTAGCTCTAGTATTTCTTTCTGGAAGATTGTCCATTATTGATGCTTCCCACTATCAGTGCATGAGAGTCAATATGTGATTTAAGCTGTAGTTATAGTGTCATAATTGCTAAAAATTAATAACAAAAGTGAAAACTCAGGTTAGAGAAGATGTGGAGCAAGAGGGGAGTGCAAACTTGTATAGCCACTATGGAAATCAAGATGGTGGTTCTTCAGAAAATTGAGAATAGATCTACCTCAAGACCTAGTTGTATCACTCTTGGCCATATATACCAAGGACAGTCCAAGCTACCACAAGAATACTTGCTCAACTTGTCTGTTGTAGTTTTATTCATAATATCTAGAAACTGGAAACAATCTAGATGTCCCTCAACGGAAGAGTGGATATACAAAATGTACATTTACACAATGGATTATTACTTAGCCATCAAAAAGGACATTATGAAAAAAAGGACATTATGAAATTTGTAAGCAAATGGATGGAACGAGAAAAAAAAATCTCATGCTTTGTGAGGTAACTCAGATCCAGAAAGAAAAATAAGATATGTATTCACTTATTAGTGTTAAGTAAATGATAACCAAGCTACAATCTGTAGACCCAGAAAGATTAGGTAAAGAGGGAGAGAGTAGGGTGGGTACAAAGATATCCCTGAGAAAGGGAAATAAAATATATTTTGCAGATGGACTGGGAACAGGTGGGGATGGAAGCAAGATAGATCAGGTGAATGGGGCAGATAGTATGGAAGGAGAAAGTTCAAGGTGAGACAGACAGCTGGAATTTGGGGGCATTTGGAGAATGATGTAAAAAATCTAGTGCAGTGAGAACTTCCTCAAATCTATGAGGGTGATCCTAGTGAGGGCTCCTAGTTGGATACAAGTGTCAACTGGCCATCTCTTGTAGTCAGGCAAAGCTTCCAGTGCTGGGACTGGGTTACATTACATTGAGTTATTGGCTATGGAGTTCATAGGAAGATCCTTAAACAACCCAGGCTGATTACAGGATATAAGGAGCAGTCTCCAAAAACTGATAGTGGAGCCTGACTGCAGAGGACACAGGTCGTTGAACATACAGAAGCCAAGATGATACCTGAATGGAGCTGAATGTTCTAGGAAGGCACTCTGAAGGTTACCAAGAGAAAAACCTGGACCTCAACCCAGCCACAAAATGTTTGACCTACCGTTGGTCCTGCCTGCAAGATGTCCTGGGGCAATGGTATCACAGAACTTGTGGGAGTGGCCAACCAATGCCTGGTTTAACTTGGGGCCCATGCCGCGAGAGGGCGCTCATGCTTGACACTGCCTTAATGGCCAGAAGCTGGAGACTGGATACCCTAGAGACTTAGGACAAATCTAAATAATAATGACACAAAAATCAATAAAATTATTCCCAATGATAGTCTTCTCTACTCATAGATCCAGTGCCTTATCCGGACATTATTAGAGACGCTTCCTCTGGCAGAAGATAGGAGTCTGTGCAGAGACCAGCAGCCCTACCAGCACAGACAGAGTCTAAATTGGAGTCCTCCATTGGGCCCATCCTCTCTGAGCTTGGGAACTTCACAGAAGAAGGAGAGGAATGATTGTAGGAGTCTAAGGGGGATGGGGGGACACTGGGAGAACACGGCCGACCAAATCAGCTAATAAATGCTTTCACGGCCTCACAGAGACTGAAGAATCCACCACAGGTCTGCATCATGGGTCTGCACCAGGTCTTCCGCACCTATGTTATGGCTGTGCTAGGCTGATGTTTCTGTGGGACTCCTAACAGTGGGAGTGGACGTGTCTCTAACATTCTTGCCTGCTCTTGGGGCTCTTTTCCTCCTGTTGGGTTTTCTTATCCAGCCTTGCTATGAGGGCGTTTGCCTTATCTTATGGTATCCTGTTTTGTCGTGTTTGGTTGTTGTCTCTAGGAGGCCTGTTCTATTCTGAAGGACAATGAATGGATGGAGAGCAGGCCTGGGAAAGAGAGCAGCTTGGGGGGAGGGGTAGCTGGGAGGAGATGAGGGAGGGGAAAACTGTGCTCGGGATGTGTTCTGTGAAAGAAGAGTCCAGTTACAAAAACTATTTTCTAATTAGGTTCACTGGAAAAAATAAAGATTTTTTTTAAAGAAATAGTCTTCAGTAATGAAAATGGTTATTTAATCCTCCTTTAAAAGTGCTTTTTTTTATATTAGATAACTACTTTGTGGGTCATGAATTGGTGTAAATGCTGTCTATGTAAACTTTCCAAATACTATCTGCAAAAAGCTTTGTAAAGTGTCTGAGGTTTGAATCCTCTGTGGTTTAAACAATTTATGAAAGCAGCTAAGTGAAAAAAAAATGCTGAAAAATCTAGATTGATACACAACCAAAGAAAGAAAAGAAGAAAAAAGAAAAAAGAAAGAAGGAAGGAAGAAGAAAGAAAAGAAATTTAAAATAGCTTAGGACAAGAACAATACATGCAGTCATCATCAAACCCCTACACAGATCTAGCCAAGGGACAGGACATTCTCTGCAGTTAAGTGAAAAGTGGGGACTGACTTTCACATGATCTTTGGTGCCTCATATTTGGCCATGTCCCCTTGATGGGGAGACCCGATGGCACTCGGAGGAAGGATAGCAGACTACCAAGAAGAGACTTGATACCCTAGCATCATATTCAGGGGGAGGAGTTCCTCATCAGTCACAGCCATAGGGAAGGGGAATGGGGTGAAAACGGGAGGGAGGGAGGAATAGGAAGATGCACAGGATGAGATAACAATTGAGATGTAATATGAATGATTTTATTTTTCAATAAAAAACAAGTAAAAATAAAATAGGTTTGGAGAATCCGCTACTCTTAATGAAAAACAAAACTAATCCAGCTAAAATGAAATACTGGAGTTGCAACAAATATATTACTTTTCCTATCCTTCCATTTACAAAAGGTTTGGAAGCACAAATATACCCTTTATATAGGCACATACACAAATGAATGTTAATGAAATGACTGACACTCTTTCTTGATGTAAAAGAATGATAATCATTTAAATTACAATCATTTTGTCCAATATGAATGTGAACTGATGCTACATGTATCCAATTACATCGAGAAGTTCCAACTGGTCCCAGCTACCAAATAGGAAGCAGTTTTGAACACACCAAACGGGAAAGACTGAAGCAGCAGCAAGGAGGAGTATAGGAGACAGGAGAAAGGGAGGGGATTCTCTCTCAAGAAAAACAACTCTTGGCACAGAATGAAATATGTCGATTGGCATTCGAATGGCTTCAATTTTCTGTTTTATAACTTTAAACCAATTTTAAACGTAATTGAGGATAATTGTAAATATTCTGAGGAGGCATATGCCCTTAGACTCCCTAACAATAAAATGATCCAAAACTTCAAGCTACACTGGAAGTCGTCTGGATAGACTTTTCACAGAAGATTGAAGAGCATCTTGGCTCACAACAGAGTTAGTGAAGGTGAGATATATACCCGACACTTAAAGGTGTGTTACAGGCATTTTTTCTGGTAACTAAAGCGGCTTTCTTTAAATTGGATTTTTGGTTTTAAACAGCCTTAGAGCCACTCAAATAAATACTGTGTAAGAGTTTATAATTAGTCTGACATTTCTAGACACAATTAACTTGCACATTCAAATAGTTGATTTACATATATAAATAGCAATTGTATGACAATTCATAATTTTCTTTTGAAAACTATAAGTCCCTCATAAGTCATTTTTTAGTAGATATTTAATTCTATTTGTAGCACAAAAAGACTTATATGTACTCCTGTAACAGTAATCTTCTTGACCATTAAAGGATACATTTTACTCTCTATATATTATATATGTCACATAGTATTATATATGTATATATGCATTATATATGTATATATATTACACTACTTTAATATACAAATTTAAGATATTTGATTTGTAAAAAGTATAGAAACTTAATTTTATATGAACTGTTCATTTTACATGTTTTCTGACATTTTTTCACAAAACATAAGTATTTCCTTACTTCATTAGAAATTTAAAATCTAAATGTATAAGCTATTTGTAAATAGAGAGATTATTTTCACTATGATATTAAAGATATAAAACTGCAAGTTTACTGTCAATTATTAAACATAAATTATTCAATGGAGTCAATACTTAGAAAGGACATGGACATGATCTTTGAGTTTTTCAAGAACTGTGACATTGCACCAGTCACATCTGTGCAAATCTATTTTATTAAATATTATAGACTGTAGCAGCTTACCTAAATAGTAAACAAATCAGGGTAGAGGGTAAAGAGAACTCTGACACTGTATGTAAAAATAAAATTCAACTCCTATGGATGGGTTAAAGTATACACTCATAGTAACTGATATATTATTTCTTTAAAACTCATCTCTTTAAAGACCTATTAAGTATAAACTATTTATTTCCTATTATTTTAAGAAAGCGTAGCTTAAATGGGTGTAGTTTTTATACCACAAAATGTTTAAGTTGAATAGATTTAATTTTAGGTCTAGTCAAATGTGGAGTTGTCAAGCATTTAAGGCTGAAATATACTGCCTCAAGAAATGTTATTTTAGAGCTGTTTGCCTTTTAAATTCTAACACTCTGTATATCTATTTGTCTACTGCCATCAAGGCGACTATTGTAGCTGGGGGCGTTGGCACAAAGATGACTAAAGGGCTACATCATGTCAAATCCTCAAGCAGGAATTATTGCCTTTCTTGCCTCAGTTCCCGGCTGTATTATGTCACCAAATCACATCACAGTGTAATCAAAGATGAATAAAATATTTTTTCTTTCCCTTAAATGCTTTTTCTGTCAATTACAATCAAAGGACATGATTTCAGGTCTGTCAGTTGTGAGGCTCTTTTCCTGCTGATGACTAAAGCTGTAATCTGCTAAATATAAAATGAATCAGAAAAGTCTGCCAATGATTTTGCTATTAAGACTTTTTTTTTTTCATCCACAGAGGACAAAAAAGTAATTGGTCTTTAAGGAATGAAATCAAAGAAGGGGTTTTTTGTTGTTGTTTTTTTCTTTCTTTCTTTTCTTTCTTTTTTATACAGTTCTTGGTTTTCTGCCTTTTATCCTCCCCTCCTGCCTTAATTCTAAATCTTTAGTTGCAACACTGGTTGGCTTGTCTAAGAAAATATATGTAGTACTTCAATCAAAACTATATGGCCCTTTGTAAATATTTTATTAGCCCCTTGTCTTCATCTGTTCATAACTTTCTTGCCGTATTATTATCAATTATGTACTGTGTGGCATTAACAGTAATTCTGCAGTAACTGCAACTTCTGGGCAGGTTTCTTGCTTGATTACATTATTAAGCACAATCAAAAACATTTCCCTGGAATGATTTTAGCATGGTAGTTGGGATTGCTTTCTTTGATCTTCTTAGCATTATTTTACAATAGGTTGCTCCTCATTTACACTACAAATGCTGGCGAAAATGAAAGCAGCATCTCAGCTAGCAAGGCCTGACAAAACAAAATACCTGGATCAGCAGTCTTCGCCAGCTGCTTTCATCAATGAAATCAGACTGTTTATAATGGGGAGAAAGGCTCAGAATGTAAACATTTATTTGCCATTGGATGAAGCTTTGTGTGACAGGATGAACTTTGGGCTTTCCTAACAATTAGATTTTTCCTTATTTCTATTTTTAACATTATTGTGTTTGTGAGTAAAAGATTCTGCATCACACCAAGTATCACATATTTGTGCTAATTACAAGATCTATTCTCAAGAAATGTAAGAACATATATTTGCTCTTCTTTAGAATATGATAGAACACGTAGACACCTCTTATCTAATATTTTTCACTATTCAGGGGGAAACAAATAAAATTTTTGGCTTAAGAAGAAAGTTTGGAATCAAAAACTTTATTATTTAGAGAAAAATACAAATATTTAATGTTACATCTCATTCTGAAGCATAGTATTATTTTAAATTACTTGACGTGATACCACACAATAGAGAGATAGACTCAAGCTTCTTCCAAGGATTTTGATCAACAAATAAGAGATTGCTCAATGCATTGCAAGAGAGAATGAAAAGAGTTATACTTGCGACATTTGTCCCTGAATATGTGACCTTGAATCAAACCTCACAGAATTTTAGGCTCTACTTGCACATGCTCTTAAAACACATTGAAGGTCAGAGTCCTGCTAGCAATCAACTAGATTCAAAAGCTAGAGAAATCATACATCACAGACACACACACACACACACACACACACACACAAATGTGCGTGAAACTTGGTACAACCGGTCTTACAGATGCAAAACAAATGAATAACGTGTTTCTTAACAGTAGGAAGCAGTGTGCTGTGACTGAGCAAGGCAACTTACAAGGTTTTGCTAAAGCAAAGCAGATGACCAAAAGATGACAATTGAACTCCACACTCAAACACCAACGTCAACAAAGCAACAGTAGCTTTCTTCTAAGAAAGCACTAAATATATAATTAGTATCAGAATACAAAGTTCTAAAAAAAAAAAAATGAAACATTTCCCATATGGCTAAAATCTACATAACAAATTTTAATCTTCAGTTTAAAAAAACCCCGATTCCACATAAAGAAAAACCTGTATATCAAAGTAACTTGTTTCCTTCCAAATTCTTTTTCTAACTTCAGATCACTCACACACACACACACACACACACACACACACACACACACACGATACACATTTATTGACTGTTTCATTGATTGTTTTATCTTGACTGCAGTTTTCCTTCCTTCACCTCCTCCCTCTTCTCCCACTCCCACCTCAGTTCTGCACGCGTTCCCTCTCCACTTCTCCTTTTCTCTTCAGAAAAGGGCAGGCCTCCCATGGATATCAACGCCCCGCCCCACGGCATATCAAGTTGTGGTAAGACTAGGCACCTCCCCTCCTATTCATGCTAGATAAGGCAACATAGTAGGAAGAAAGGGCCCCTAAAGAAGGCAAAAGAGTCAGAGACAGCCCCTGTTCCCTGTCTTTCCAAATTCTTACATGTTGTGTATCTGCTTAGGGAAAATGTTTTATTTGGAGTATGATCTCAAACTCAATCAATTCTCATATTGGATTAAAGACCCAAGCTATACTTAAGACTCCCAGAAAGGAAATTTTACACCAGCTTTGGATAATTGTATAAACAAGCATTTTTTTCTATATAATACTGAACAGAAATTACTTTTAAAACTTTAATACTTTAGATTATATTTAATACAATAAAATAAATACTTTAAATACTGGGACCTTTGGTTTGATTTCCTCTCTTCTTTCTTATTTTTTAAGTCAGAAAAATCTCCACTACCCAAGCTATCCTAAAACATGCAATCCCTCCACCAGTCTCTCAAGTAGTAGAATTAAAAAGGATTATGTGCCACCATGAATAGTTTTGGAAGCAAAAATGCTCAATAAACTATCAGAAGTTTTTGGGAACAAGCACAGTAAATTAAATATTAAAAGAAACAAGCAATTACTTCTTAAATTGATGAATTTTAGCAATGTATACTACTGTACTGAAGAGATGGCTCAGAGATTAAGAGCACTGGCTGCTCTTCCAAAGGTCCAGAGTTCAATTCCCAGCAACCACATGGTGGCTCACAACCATCTATAATAAGATCCGGTACCCTCTTTTGGTTTGTAGGCACACATTCAGCGAGAATACTGTATCAATGATAAATAAATAAATCTTTAAAAAAAAAAAAAAGAAATGCAGACTACTAATTAGCACTTGCATATTCTTAAGTGTCTTATATAACATGTTTTGTCAAAACTTTTGTCTTCACATACATACCTACATTTTTTTGGTCACAACATGTAAAAAACATTTTTCCAATGCTTTATTCCAGCACATGAAAATGGCATTTATAAATTTCCTTGTATGTACGAGCCAGGATGCTCATGATCAGAAACAAAGAAAGAGAGGATTACAATTCCCCAACTGCCCCTGAGTCCAACAAGCAATGAAGATTACAAACAGCCTGATAAGGCACTGCAGAGTCTCATTTGGGGCAAGAGGCAACTCTGTGTTGCCTAATATCTTGTATACATAATTACTTAAAATATTGCTTAAAGTGTTCATTTTGTTCCAGATCAACTATTCATGACATCATGAACCTGACAATCTATTTTTTTTTCTTACAATCTCTTTTTAACCTCAAACAATGATGAATAGCTCCAAGAATGTCAATGGCCTGAGCAACTCATTGGTTTCTCACTTGTGCTGCCTGCCTACTAGGGTGGTCTGGGTTGTTCTCCAACACTCCAGCTTAGTGTTGGTCTTCCTTGGGGACCAGGGTTTGTTTTTTTCATTTGGCATATTCTTGGTCACTCAGCAGTGGGAGAACACCATAAAAATAATGTTATCTATTAAAGATTTCTGCCATGCATTCATGAAACGAAGCAAACACATTCAGTATCTCGAACATACTTAAATTACTTGGAGCCAAACAAATAAAAACAGTTCTTTTAAGAGTCATATTCATTGTGTAACAATGCTATTCAGCCTTTAAATATAGACACAGAGAAAAAAGACTGTAAATTTGCAGTAAGACTTATGGATACTGTTTGCACTGTTATTATTGTCCTTGATTCATTTTATTTCTGATTTTTTTAAACCCACAACTTCTATATAACAAAAATTCTGTCATCTAAATAATAATGCATATGACCCATTTTCAAAGAAACCATAACTCCCTTAGCCAAGAAAATGACTTTATGTAAGAACACCATGGTTCCAGTGGTCTCTCTATGGCAACTGCAGCTGCTCTGTGGTCCCATGGTGAGTATGTCACAATCACAGCCACTTTACTGCATTTCCTATGATACTACTGCCATCCAGCTCAATTGCACAACCAGCATAATAGACCAAAGGAATATCTAGTATAGACCAGAATAGTCTGATGGATTAATAAAGTATAAGCCACCTGAAAGACATACAGGGTAGAGGAAAATGAGTGAATGAAATAAGTTCCTTAAAAGAAATTTTTCTATAAACAGAAATATGTCCAAAGTAATGTTGGAAGTTTTGGTGTGGAAAAAATCTAAATAATCTGCACCACAACATAACAAAGCCTCTGAATATTTTATCTGCTATTTTTTTTTCTTGTATTAACTGTTTTTTAAAAAAAAATGCGTTAAAATAGCACACTCTCTACACTGAGCAATGTTTGTTCTGACAGGTGGCAGGTAGAAAACAACTCTAAAAGGAATGCATCATTTCTAAGCGCCCTGTGCCATGCCTCAATGATACACCCTGAAATCTTCAATATTGCAGCTAATTTCTGTTCTACACAGGAGCATGTAGATCTTGCAGAGCAGACTTCCTTCAACCCAGTAAACGCAGTTGCACTAACACAAATATTCCAAAACAGGCAATACTTAGGAAGGTGTTACTTCGCATTGCATAACTATTTAATAAAACATATAAGATGCATCTGTTATTTAGCCACAGAGACCCTCTTCACACTGCACCATATGGCTAATGGCTTCGATTACACATCTCACCATACTGAGGCTTCCTTATCAGCATACAGCATTGGAGGCAGACTCAGTTTGCAGCTAATGTGTGTGTTGCCCTTTCCCCGCATGTTTATTTTATAAGATGGGTGATATCTGCTTTGGATATAGATTCCAAGATGATAAACTACTATTTTTTTTCCCCAGCATACCAAGTAAATTAACTCAACATTACTTTCCCAAGATGAATTTTAAACTACTCTTTTTTTTTTTCCTGCCTTTTTCCAAGTTATAACTCCAAATTCTGGCCTTTTACATCCTAACGCATGTCAACCAAAGGAGTCTACGTTTATTATGTCCCTGGTGGGCGTCAGAATCGAAATTAAGTGAGACACAGATATAACATGAAAACATTTAGCTGACAAATTTCCTCTATGCTTCCCATGGGGTCATAGAAAAGCTCAGCAAGGTTCCTCCTCCACATCCAGAGCCTCCCCAAGTACCTCCGCAAGCATCTCACAGCCAGCTCTTACTGAGGATCAGCACATGTTGCAATAGTCTGGACACTTGGATTCAGCACATTGTTTTTCCAGTTGAACACTAATTCAGCAATGAGTTTGGAGCGCTAAGGACTGGGGGAGGGGAGAGGGAGGAAAAAGGTTTAACCGAAATGTTGCTAAATTAATTCATTCGTTTAGTTTCATAAGATAAAATTAAATATTTAGCCAATTTATTTAGACTTAACAAGCATCAAAGCTGTTCTTCGGTTTTGTTTTGAACTTTCCAGACCAGATGTTTTGGCACTGGTATGAAGTGCTAAAATGCCTTGGATGGGTAAGATGATGAACTCACGCCTGGGAATAAGGAGAGTAACTATTACGTCTGAGCAACAACAAAAACATGCAATGTGAAAAGCACATGATTAGCATCACACTCTGCACGGAATGAAAGGGGATGTTGAGAAATGTATTTGCTTCCTTGGGAGTTTTGTTTTTGTTTGTCTGTTTGTTTGTTTTATTTTTAGAATGTTCTCTCAATTTCATGTTAGGGAAACCTATTCCAAGCTGACAAATTTTCTGTTTTTAAACATTGAGAATGCTACAAGTTAGAAAGAAATGTTTTCCCTCATTGAATTTAATCAAATTTGTTGATGGCAGAAAATTAGTGTAACTCACGCTCAGCAGCAAATTGTGATGATTGCTCTACTGCTCTAGGGTTTACAGCCGTGAAGAAACTACATGCTTGTCTGCATTCCAGCCTGCACTAGTTGATAAGTGTGGCTTTAACTGTCTTTCAAGGATAAACAGAATAAACTAAACGATCGAGTTTTTCTCATCCAAAGAGATAACACTTAGTAAATTTTATTTAATAATAATACAAAGCTGGGTAGTATTGTTTGTAATACAAGCACCATATTCATACAAATTCACAGCTAAAACCTTGATATTTGGTGAGCAAATTGCCTTTTAGATTAGAAACCAGGTTTTATAATGCTAGTGTAATTTTCCAGATTCTTATTTTTTGTGAAACAACCTATTTGTTCGATAAAATTTTGTGTTTCCTGAAGCTCAAACATATCCAGGTTTTTTGAGCACACAATGAAAGAAACTTAGCTTGCTATCAGTTTAAAATATGTGGTTAAGTTGCTCCATATTTGACCACTTCCCCTTGGTGGGGAGGCCTGGTGGCACTCAAAGAAAGAATAAGCAGGCTACCAAGATGAGACTTGATAGCCTATGGCCATATAGTGGGGGAAGAGGTCCCCCTTGGTCATAGACCTAGGGGAAGGGAATAGGGTGAAAGCAGGAGGGAGGGAGGAACAGGAAGATACAAGTGATGGGATAACAATTGAGTTGTAATATGAATAAATTAATAGAATTAAAATAAAAATTTTAAAAACAAAAAATAAAATATATGGGTAAATAATGATTAGTTTTTTCAAAAGCACAACATCACAAATAACATTGATACTGCATAACTATTCAAACAAGCTTTAAAGAATCATCTATTTCTCCTACAACTAATTTAACCTATTTACATATTAATTCTGCATGTAAATGTATATATCTCTACTGTATCTAATTTACTGGACAACATAATCACTTTTCTTAACTCATAGGTGGACAGCTGTGGCATGATTTATTAATACTATGACTATATATTCTTAGACTTTACTGTCTTATTCTAGCTAAGACTTATTTAATTCTGGTTTTATTTTGTTGTCTGAACTCATACATAGCCAGTGATAAGAAATAAGATGGATGTCAAGTTTATTTTTGAATTTTGATTGGAAAAATGAAGGAAATCTTGGTTTGCTTCTCTTTTTCCTGAATGAGCAAGAAATAAGCCTGAGAAAAATCACGTAGCACGTAAAGAAAAATAGGAGGTTAGGGCAATTTGTCATCAGGGATTGTTAGAGTGCTCTAATTTCTCCGCCTTACAGAAACTAAGGATGAATTTTTCACTACATTTACAGGAGTGCCCAGCTGATTTAACAACCCTGGATCCCTGCCACTTCGCTGAGCTACTGTCTAAAATCTGTAAGGCCTGGTTTGTTGGTACCACATGATTTTTATCAGGCCCAATCCTACAGTGATGTGGAGTATGCAAGGGCACCAGGATGCCCACAGTAAATAAGTTGTTTCAATGCACCTAATAGTACCCTGGTGCCCAGGAAGTGTTAATTTACTTCACATGAATGAACAGTCTACTTCCAAACAGCAGTTTACCCACCCAGGCTCACCATAGGACTAGCCCATTATTAATAAGGTGGTTGCCTTTGTTCCCTGCCACAATGGGGCCTGCCTCTGTTACACCATTGTCAGAGCTAATGATTCGGGTTCGGTTCATTGATGTCAGGAGATTTTTTTTTCTTTTAACCAAGGTAGAACTATGAGTCGTTTCGATGGAAAAAAAAAGTTTTAAATTTCTGTCAGAGGACACGCTGAGACCTCTTTGTATGGTGGTTTCTGACTCTTCTCCCACGTTCCTTGGACATTTCCAGTGAGCAGCACCTCGGGAAAGACTGAGCCTGACAATGTAAACTCTGCTGAATACTGTACACAAACACACATAGCAAAAACTACTGAGCGGTAATTGCTTGTTAATAAGTTTTTTTAATTGACCTGCTCTAGTCTGGTGTATTCCTGTTATGTTTTGCTTGTTTTATACAGAGGCCATGCTGTGATATTGCCTCAATGAACTGAAGACAAAGAAACACACAGTCTGGATGTGTATAAACTAACACCGTGGGCACTTCCCTTTCCTGCGATTTTGTTCTTTGTAAAGCAACCAAGAGATTTTTGAAAAGGAGATTAGAAAATTCAAAATATCAATAAGAGAGCCTTTACCTATATGGTTTAATCTCATACCTTTGAAACCGTAAAAGAACTTTCTCAATCAAATAATTGATATATTTTAGGGTTGATATGTTTTTGGGTTTATACATACTTTTCCTTTTTTATTATTTTTCTTTTTTACATATGCATTTATATTATTACACATATACACAATAAACTACATGTAGCAAAAAGAAGCATGAAACAATCAGAAATTATATAAATGTTACATTCGTAGTGATCTGGCTATTTGTATTTGGCCACCTTGATGAAAACATCTTTCCTATCTTGGTGAGTCATCTCAGTTGTAATCCCCTTGCTCTTATCTTCCTGTTCCCACTCTCCCTCCCTCTTCCATCCTATTCCCCTCTCCTGACAGGTGGGGTCCTTCTCCCCCACGGTCTGACCACATCCTTTCAGGTCTTATCTGGATAGCCTGCATCCCCTTCCTCTGTGTTCCCACAGGGCCTCTCTGTCAAGGGGAAGTGATTAAATCGTGGGCACCAGAGTTCTTATCAGTGGCAGTCCCTGGCTCTCCCCTCCCCTTCTCCATATGGAGAATGAGCTGTCAACTACTACCTCTGAATAAGGGGGCATCTAGGTTCTCAGCACAACTGGTATATTTTAGTTTTACATTTTGAAAACAATATTTAAATCTAATCTGTTGTTTTCTCTAATGAGTGGTATGAACAAGTTTTGAACCTTGTGGTGAGGTTGTTGTTAGTTTGTGAGAAAAATAATTTTCTTACAAAGGAATTCATAGATCAAGAAGTTAAACCATGTCACCTAGAAAAATTTGTAAAAAATAATTCAGTAAGATAACATTTATCGCATGTCAGATCAAATTTCTATTTTATGTAAAAGGACAGTTTAGCAGGTAATATAGGGTATTTTGTCTTTAAGAGTGTACTGTATTTTATCTTCATGCGCAGCACTGAATATATTTGTAGAGCAGACATTCGTTCTATGTGTTATATGCTTGTAAATAAAGGACAAAATGAAGAAATTATATAGTCTGTTCAAAGAGGGTTAGATGCCTGGACTAGGAGATGGATGAAATGTAAGAACAGAACAGAGAAACCTGTGCTACACAAACTGCTTCTAAAGTCAGTTCCAGGAACGGAGTCCCCAAAAGCATTCTAAACAGTAGTGTGCTGGCTAATTTTATTAAACAAACTATGGTCATTTGAAAAAGGAGAACCTCAATTGAGAAAACTTCCCCACAGGATTAGCCTGTGAATGAAGCTGCGGTGCATTTTCTTGATTGATGATTGATATAGGAGGCGCCAGCTCTCTGTGGATGGTGCCGGGCCCAGGCTGGTGGTCCTACAGGAAAGCAGGCTGAGCAAGCAATGATGAGGCAAGCCATGAAGCAGCGCTCCTCGGTGATCTCTGCATCAGCTCCTGACTCCAGGCTCCTGCTCTGTTTGAGTCCTTGTCCTTACTACATCCAATGACGATCTTTGATAATAGAAGTGTAACGTAAATAAACCCTTTCCTCACCAAGTTTGTATAAGTCGTGGTGTTTGTCACAGCACTAGAAATCCTAACTATGACAGAAGTCAATGCTGTTAAAATCACAATGGTGGCAAATTAGCAAATATGATTAAAAAATACTGTATAATTTTTTCTAAAAATTAAAAAGATTGCAAATTGATAAATAAAATTAATGACTAGTGATAAGTTACATGACATTTGACTATAACAATTCTACACATGTAAAAAATGTGTACACAACATGCCCTCCTGTGTCACTTTACAGAATTCCTTGGCACCATATATTTTTTAAATTCCTATATAAATTATTTTTAAGTTTTGAGAAAACTCCAAACATTTTTATAAAATTCTTCTAATATTGTCCATGACATGTTATATATGACTGAGGGTATCTAAAGCAGTGTGCTTGATTATTTAAACTGAATGTCAGGAGTATGGGTAATTATTTGCTGTGAAGCATTTTGAGCAACTTAGGAAGTAAATGTAATTGAATCCATCAAGAAGTATTATCAATGGACCAAGAAGAATCCCAGATCACAAGAAAGTCTCCAACGCAGAACTACACATGAGAAAAGGGAAGTAACATCTCTTCCTAATTGCTATTTGTGATATCAGGTGATTTCAAATGGCTTGTATGTTAAAAATTCATAATACTGTTCCATAGCTTCTTTGACTTTCAAGAGCTAAAGCTTAAACATTAATTATGACTAATCTAAGTTCGAAAGGATTTATGTATTGCACTTTTTATAATGTGTGGAAGATGGGTCTCATTCAGTGCCTTTTGACATTTGATAATTACTTCTTCACCTAGACTACCTCTTTCTCCCAAGATTTTTTAAAACATTATTTGCTGATAGTCACATGTGTGAGTTCTCTTTTTCAATTAAGAAAAACATTGAATTGCTTACAAGCCAAGGTAGAAGAAGGTAAAAGCTTCTACCATCATCTAATCTTTTTTTTAACATTTTATTTTATTTATTTTTTTTTATTAAATCTTTATCAGAGAGTCACTCCCTACACATTGTTTGTGTCAGAAATAGACACATTAATATCTTTGAAGTCTTGAGTATAGACAGAAAATGTGGTTGTTTGAATGAGTTTGGCTCCTAAAGGCTCATATATTTGAATGTTTGGTTCACAATTAGTGGTATTGTTTGGGAAGGATTAGGTGGTGTGGTTTTGTTAGAGGAGGTGTGTCACTGTAGGTTGGCTTTGAGGTTAAAAGTCCACTCCTTGCATAGCCCCAGTATCTCTTTGCTTGCTCCTTGGAGATCATGATGTAAGATCGTAGCTACTATTCTGGCACCATGTCTGCCTACCTGCTGCTATGCTTCCCACCATGATGGATATGAACTAACAACCTGAAGCTATAAGCCCTAGTTAAATGCCTTCTTTGTAGAGCTGCCCTGACCATAATGTCTTTTGACAGCAATAGAACAGTAAATAAGATGGAAAGTACTTTTGAATAAATGCATGGCCTCACAAAAAAAAAAAAAAAACCATAAATTCAGAAACGTGAAGGTGTTACTTCAAGTAAACTAGTGGAAAAATCAGTATGTGGACTTAGAATAATCTAAGGACTCAGTCGTCAACTATAGTATACATTCTTTGTTGGAGTTACTCACAATTACTTAGTTCCAGACTAGAGTTTATAGATTAGACTTGATTAGATTATATTAGAATAGATTAGAGCCAGGTGCAGAGTCCTAGCCACTGATCACCGCACCACCCACAAAATAATCTGGCTTTAGTCCCCACAGATAGCAGCATGGGATCTCAAATCAAGTATCAAGCCCAAGGTGAGTAGTTGCACCACTTGTCTACACACATGATGAAGAAACCTGAAGGGGAAATGAAACCCAGCCAGAGTAAATGATGCTTAATTATCTGCATCAGCTTGAGTCAACCAGGATGCTCAGATAATTGGTCAAACGCCGGCCTCAGTCTTTCTGTGAGTCTGCTTTGGGAATGAGATTACGTTTCAGCATGATATATGTAAATGAACCTTATTCAATGTCAGAAGCACGGACAACACAAAGATTTCCTTCAGTAAGAAAGAAGAAGCCAAACTTCACACTATGGCTGCAGCTTTCCTGTATGTCCAGGCTAGGTCTCTCTAATTATATTAATGACATCTTTAATTCTTCTCTCTCTCTCTCTCTCTCTCTCTCTCTCTCTCTCTCTCTCTCTCTCTCTCTCTCTCTTCTATCTTCCTTCATTCTTCTATTACAGCCTCTTAATCTCCTTTCCTTTCCTTCCCTTCCTATGCACCCCAATTCTTTCTTCCTGTCTCTCTTTCTCATCATTACATATATGCATATAAATCCAATCTGCATCACGTATAAGGAAACCTTGAGTCATTCATTCCAGGACCTGCACAGTTACTGCCCATACCAAAAACAGTATGTTCTCAAGTTCTTTTTTTTTTTTTTTAATATATACTTTTATTTTATTACACATGTGTAAAACAAACTACATACAGCAGGGAGAACCATGTGACAATCATGAGAATAATGAGTACTATATATGTTACATTCATAGTGACTTGGCCATCTGCATTCGTCTCGTTTGAAGTAAGTGTTTTTCCTGTCTTGTTTGGTCTAGATCTCCGAATGAGATTCAATATCTATCTTATCTCAACTCTAATAGCTTAACTTCTTTATCTTGATCTAAAACGATCTTGTCCCCTCGCCAGCTAAACTTGGTTATAGAACTATACTATCTTGTCTTCAATGCCCCTCAGAGACTTGAGAAGGAATGAAACTTAAATTCCTGAGTGAACCAGCAGTGTGGGTTAGCAGTTTCCAAAATGTACAAATTGACTTAAGACATAAAATGGCATGATACCCTCATACCATATTTGTCCTCTTTGTCCTCAAGCCAACTTTACAGTGCAAATTTCTTCCTCCCTGTTCTATGCTTTCCCCCACAGTGGGGGGTGTAGTACCTACATCTTTCCTCTATCTGAATGTTCGGCTCCATAGCCACCTCCAATGAGCTGTTCTTGTCCATTCATTCCCGCCATCACCACCATCTCTACACCTGTAGCCCAAGCTCCAGACCATTTTCCTTAGTCCAATTAAACAGCTCATCTGACAGGTTTTATCACCCATCTCCTGCACTGGCCCAGTTTAAGGCAAGACAGATTCTCACACCAGACACACAACCAAAGAAATAAGTCCACATCCCCAGGTCAAACTGCAAAAATAAGCAAGACGTGTAGGACAACATGGAAAAAAATATTTTCAAATTATATGTGTAGATGAGGGGAAATTATCCCACAGGGTCAAATTTTAAATACGATCATAATCATAGAAGAAAAATTCCCCAAACTAAAATAAGGCATTTCCATACAGATATAATAAACAAACAGAAACCCAGCTAGACAAAAAACAACAACAACATCAACAACAAAAAAAAACTCTTCAAAAAACCTCCTGAAGACATTTCATATTTAAAACAGTAAATATATAAAACAAAGAAAAGAAAGCAATTCACATATAAGGCCATCAGAATAATGCTTTCTCAGTGGAATCACTAGAAGTCAAAAGCCCCTAAAGGGATGCACTCTAAGCTCAAAAAATAAAATAAAATAAAATAAAATATAAAACCACGATTGTCAGCCTAGCCCAGAAAAACGATCTGCATAGTTGGAGGAAAAAGAAAAATCTTACATGATCTAAGTAGCCCTAATATTTTCATATGTAACAAAAAATTTGAACAGAACACTGAAAGTGATACTTCAGTCTGAAGAGAGCTGTAAGCACATCCAGGAGGCTCTAGAAGAACACAAATAAAGCTACAATTAACAGAACACTGTGTATGGCTAAGAACACAAACAGAAGAAAAACCACAGAATGGTTGCAGTCAGCACACACCTTTTAACAGTATCTTTAGATATTAACGGCCTCAGTTCTCTAATCAAAAGACATAAGCAAGCTGAGTGGATTAAGAAACAGAGTCTCTTTTGCTTTTGGAAAATGTTATATCTATTAAGTATCGGATTAGACACTTAAAAGGGAATGTTGTCTGACTGCCATAGAATATTAATAGCTTTCCCTTGATTATTACATATAATACTAAGATCACATATTCATTAATCTTAGGAAATCTACAAATTTCATGTGTTGTCTAAAAGAAGTTGATCTTATCTGTACAGGTAGACACTATATTAATGTGAAAGGATGAAAAAAAAAAAAGGTGCTCAAAAAAGAAAAAAAAAAAGTACCAGAAAACAAACAGATGTTACTATCGTATTACCTGACAAAATGTGCTTAATCTAAAACTAAGAAGAAATCTAAAACTAAGCAGAAGAAATAAAAATGTGCACTTTATTCTAATCGATGGATAAAATGTTTTTAATTTTTATTAATTTATTGATATTACATCTCAATTGTTAGCCCATCCCTTGTATCCTCCCATTCCTCCCTCCCTCCTGCTTCCCCCCCTACTCCCTTCCCCTATGTCTGTGACTGAGGGGGACCTCCTCCCCGTATATATGCTCATAGGGTATCGAGTCACTTCTTGGTGACCTATTATTGATGGATAAATTAATCAATAAAATATTAAAATACAATACAAATATGCACCAAATTCTGTCACACTTAAGTTTATAAGCATAAAATGAAATTAAGGATGCAGATTAACACACACATTAATAAAATGAGATTTCAATATACTATTTTTACTTTATATTATACTAATATACTATACTTTAATAGATAATCTGAAGAAAAAAAAAGCTGACCTAAAGATATCCACAAAACATTCCAGTCAAATACCAAAGAACATACATTCTACTGAACATCACATGGAAGCTTCTCTAAAATAAACTATATCCTGGGGGCACATAACAAACCTTAATAAATATTTGTATTAAATTTCTGTGCCTATAACTTCATTGTTTTTCCAGATTTTAAGCTATTCTGGGTAGGAATACTGTTTCTAACGTTATTCAGAATTTCTCACACAGTACCCCCTGGTTCATGGTCAACATTCTATTAACTGAGCAAAAAATTTTTATTTCTTTTTGAGGGGGGAATCAGCTCTTTTCGTTTTAACTAATGTAAATTGTATTTACCTAACTGAAAAGAAACATGGCTCATACTTGGTCTTACAGAATCATGAAATCTCACCAAATTGAGATATGAAATAAAATCCAAGAAGATGATCTCATCTATATCCATACTCCTACGTCTCTGTGCCCACAAAAAAAACAAAAAACAAGAAACAAAAAAAAACAAGGCAGTTGGAGAAGACATTCAGAACAGAGTAGCAACAGCAAACAGCTGCTTTACTAGTCACCAGGCAGCACTCATGCCATTTGAGCTGTTAACTTTATGACTTTCACTCCTTAATAAGTTCCTAGCACCCATTTATTATTAAGCATCCCACAAGCAGATTTCTCTGCAGTTAGCTTTCTGCTGCCACACTCGGAACCTGAACATCCATACATATAACCTGGTTTCTCATATCTAACTTCAGAAGAGAAAACAAAACTGACCATGAAGAGATTCATCCTTACTCAAATATATTTTGGCATGATTTTTTTTAAATATCGATTACTGTGTGATTAAGTGCTCTATTTGAATTTTTGTTGCATTTATATTCTTTCTCCAATCTTAAGCGAAACAGCTAGAGAACCATTCTCCAGATTCACCTATGAATCATCAGGGAATTATCTGTTGGGTATGAAGTATGATCCATGCCCCAGGGCTTGTCCTGGGAGGTAAATGAAAACAGGGACAGTGTGTGCTCAATCCCCAAAGGAACTGCAAGATGCAAAATAATGATGATGATGATGATGATGATGATGATGATGATGATGATGGTGATGCTTTGCCCAGTGATGTTACACTGTGAGTCTTAGCATCTGTTTCAAATTACTGCTGGACAGAGGTCTGATAGGCTCCTGTCATGTGTGTTTTTCTGGGTCACTTAGGATGATCTTTTCTAGTTCCATCCATTTGCCTGAAATTTTCATGATTTCCTTGTTTTTAATGACTGGGTAGGATGCCCTTGTGTAAATGTATCAGTTTGTTTATCCATTCTTCTGTTGATGGACATCTAGCCTGCTTCCAGATCCTAGATATTATGATTAACGCTGCCAGGAACATAGTTAAACATATATCCTTGTTGTATGGTGGAGAATCTTTTGGGTATAAGCCAAGGAGTGGCATAGTTTGATCTTGAAATAAAACTATTCCCAGTTTTCTGAGAAAGAGCCATATTGATTTCCAAAGGGAGAAGCGTAAAGGGATCTAGAGGTGACAGTAGATCCACAAGAAGACCAACAGAGTCAACTAACCAGGGCCCAGAGGAGCATGTGGAGTCTGATGCGCTAATCAAGGGTCCATACATACACTGGACCTAGGCCATCTACATGGATGTAGTTGATGGTCAGCTCAGGGTTAATGTGGGTCCTCTAGTAAGGTGAGCATGAGTTGTATGCTTTTTGATGACTTCTCCCTGAGAGGACTACCTTGCCCAAGCCACAGGGGAAGAAGACAAACTCAGTCCTGATGTGACTTGATGAACTGGGTTTGGTAAGTAGGGGAGGGAGATATGGGAAGGAGGGTGGGACTGGGAGGAGAAAAAGGGATGGCTATGATCAAGATGAAAAGCAAATTAATTAATTAATTTGAAAAGATAAAAAGTAAATAATAATAATAATAATAAACCCTTGAATAGGCAGAGGCATTATCTGAGATAATCTTCTGAGGTTATTTCACTCATAAGAACAATTAAGAGACTTGGAAGAAATTCTAAGCATAACATTAAAAAAAAAAAGTTACCTTTCTCCCCCTCTAGGTTATGTTTTTCAAATTTACCTAGCATTTCTCAAGAAAACCAGTGACCAGTTCTCAGCAAATCCAAGATGGTGATATTTATTCTCCAACATTCTGATGTCATTCCTCCCACAGTAATGGTCAATACTTGTACAAGGACATAGTATCCACTGGCTGAGTCCCAGCCTGCTTCTAATAAATGACAAGTGCTCACACTTAACTCTGAGCGTTCCTAACCAAGAACCTAACTTAAGGCACATATATTGCAGCAGCTTTACATGCAAAAAAAAAAAAGAGAACACAGAAGTTCACTATTATGGGTATATGTTTATAAGCCATATTTATTCCACAAGAACTCAAAATTCTACTTTCTCAACATTTCATTAAGCATCACCAAAACCAGGATCAAAATCTGACTCCAAAATGAGCCTATTATATTCATGACTAAAAAGTATTGTAAACCCTTTGACAACTTCCAAATTAACAAGTTTTTTACCAAATATGTTGTGAATTTTTGCCCTTTCTATGGCTAGTTTTTATTATGGTTTGAAAAACACAGCACCTGTTTATTATTATTATTATTATTATTATTATTATTATTATTATTATTATTATTACATTCTACATGCATATTTTGAGGCAACAAAGCTTAGAATATTACTTGTAAACCTGAAACATTATACTTATTGAACAGCCCCTCTTCTCCCTCCCCATCCCTGACAACTGCCATTCCACTCTCTCTTTCTGATTGTTTCACTATAGTTTTAGGTTCCTCCATTTTGAGAAATCATAGAGTGCTTATTGTTTTGTGATTAGTTGATTTCATGTAGCAGGATAGCCTCAAGAATCAACTGTGTCAGAACCTCCTTCCTTTTTAATCCTGAATAATATTGTTTCCACATTCTGTATTTCCATAATGTATTGATCTGTCTGTATACATTTATGTCACTTCTGCTTCTTGACTGTTCAGAATAAGGCTGCAAAAACAAAAGGATGTTAATATCTTCAAGCTACTGTTAATAGGTTCTTTGGGATTGATAACCAGAATGACATTCCTGCATCATATCTGCAATAATTTGTATATATTTTGGAATATCTCTCAGGATTTGTTAAATTTTAATCTTATTTGTGGATATTGAAATGGTAGAAACCTAATCCAGGTGTGGTATGTGGAGTTGACATCTCTGAGAAGTGAATGAGGGCAGAGCCCCCAATGTGACCAACATAAGGAAGGAATGCAATCCTTTGTCTCTCAACTAAAGGTTTCATACAATTGTCACTTGGCTCTGTTGCTTTAGGGACCATGTACAATAAAAGAGAGAGTTATTATGAAAACCATGCAGTGGAGCAAGCTGTTCACCTTACAAAGAAGACCCCTCAACGACATGTCCCCAGCAATCCATTTTCTACAGCATCCTCTACCTCCCAATAGTCCATACAAATAGAAATCCATCAGTGAATTGATCCAATCACTGGGTCAGAGTCTTCATGATCCAGTCACATCCCAAAACACCATCACCTAGCAGCATGAACATCTCATGGAAGTATTTCATTTTTCAAAAACCATAATATTGCCCATAGTTGAATCCTGGTAGCTTTACATAGGAGTTAGAATCTGTAAACACACACACACAAAGACACACACAGACACACAGACACACACAGACAGACAGACACACACACACACACACCCCACAGCATGACTGCCAACTAGGTCACAACTCATGTGATGCTCTGACTTTCCTTGGTTCCTTACAACAAAAAATACTATCACCAGAGTGGCCCCTCAACCTCATGCTTCAAACCTCATGAGTCTAAACCTTTCATTAAAAAAAAAATAATAATAATCTGCCTTAAGGATTTCACTGTGCTAAAAAACAGTTCAGTATAATAACTCTGGTTTTGATATTTCTACAAACTTCTGCACAGTTTCCAATATCAACTACATCATTTTATATTCTTATTCCTGGTGATTTAACTAGTGATATATATGAGCATCTTTTAAAATGCTCATTGGCCACATGACTAGTAAAAGTGTGTGTGTGTGTGTGTGTGTGTGTGTGTGTGTGTGTGTGTGTGTTAAGTTCTTTGCTCATTTATAAAACATTTTTATTGTTCAATGGTAAGACTTATTTACATATTTTAAGCATTAAACATTTATCAAATGTATGGTTTGCAAGTTTTTTTCTTACTCAATACATTGGTGTTTTTTTTTTTAACTCTGTTGATTATTTTCTTACTACATACAAATTTTTGACTTGTAGTTAAAATTTTTCTATTCCCATTTTGATGTAGTCCCATTTCTCATGATACAGTCCCATTTGTCCAATGTCAGGAGGATTTTACACTTTCCTTCTAACATGTTTTGTGCTCTAGGGTCTCTTTATCTTTGAGTTTGGGAAGTTTAAACATAATGTATCTCAACATGAGACTCTGAGTCCATAATAGATGGAGTCTTTCAGTTTTGTTGTTTCTTTGGTTTTGAGATTGTATTTTAATTACAACCCTTTTTCCTTTTCTTTCTTCCTTTCAAATCCTATTATAGCCCTCTCCAATCTCACAAATTCCTGAGCTCTTTTTTTAATCAATTGTTTTATGGAATTTCATGTATATATGTATTTGTTTATACGTATATACCTCCAAATATAACCAGTTGAATCTATACAATATTACCTTTATGTATTTCTCACGGCTGACCATTTGCCAATGGGCATCCCATTGGTGTGCTCTTCCCTGAGGACAGCCACTCCCAGTTTTACTCAGTAGTTTCTTTTATAAGGTTGAGACCTTGCAGCCTTTTCCTCTGATTGGCATAATTTTTAATTATGTATCTTCAAACTCACTGATCAAGGATGGTACTGAAAACCTATAGTTGACTTTTAAATTTTTAAAAAGTAAGTTCTCTTTATCTGAAGAACCTCAATTTGGATTTTTAATAATTTCTGTGTGTTGATATTTTTACTCTGTTAGTACATTACTTATGGTTTATTTTGGCTATCTCATTATGCCCCTTTTAAATGTATTATTTTTATTTAAAGCAACAGTCTTGAATTCTTTGTCAGGTGATTCACCTTTTTTGGGTCTGTTTCTACAAATTTATCTGTTCCTTTGATTGGGTCATATTTACCAGTTTATTTGACTTAATTGGTAGACTATGTGCTCCCGGAATTAATGCCATTTCTCCCTGATTTTTGTGGACTAGATTTCCAAAAGGATGATGCTGATATATTACAGCCTAGAGCCTTCTCAAATCTTTTCCTGGGATGCATCTCTTCTGACAATAGAAATGCAATCTCCCAATTACAGCGCTTACTCAGTTTCAGTAGCATGAAATTCTTCTGGCATCTATATGAAGTGTTGTTGGTTCTCATGAGCTCTTCTGTCCTTTGTTAGCCCTGAGATTCCCAGTGTTTGCCAGTTCCATCACACCTCCAAGTTAGGAGATAGAGAACCATCCCATCAAATCACCCTGTAAAAACCAGACTATCAGAAATCCATCCCATAGTTTCCTTCTCATTAAAAGAGAGAAGCCATTTGCTGAGAAGTCTCTCTAGCTTGCACCAAGCTATGCTGGCATCTCTTCTCTGGTGTTGATGTTAGGCACTGTCAATTTTTTTTTTTTATCATTTTCAGTGACTTCTAGGCATCCAGAATTTTCTCATTACCCATTAGTACTCTGTATCAGTCACCTTTCTGTCACTATGAGAAAATGTTTGATTCCAGTACCTTAAAATGAAAAAAATATATTTTAATTAGTAGTTTAAGTGTGTTCCCACTGCTGTAATGTAGCCCTGTTGTTTTGAGCCTGTGGCAACACAGCTCATTGCAGTTAGAAGTTTGTAGTAAATGAGGCAGCTTTTACTGGAATGAGGTGAGGTTCTAATGGCAATCAACCAATATAATAACTTTCTTCTACTAGGGGCCACCACCTAAAGGTTCCACTACCTCTCAGTAGGATCTGTAGCTGGTGACCAAGTCTTTAGCACATGTGTTTCAGATATAGTCAAGATCCAAAGTATAGCATTCTCCAATTCAATAATACTTCAATTCAGAAAATAAAAACCAGTGTCTGAGGAGGCCCATAATAAGTTAGAATGCTAACTCATTCACCCAGTGTTCTTTCTCTCACCTAAATGAGGAGCTCAGGGTTGAGTTTCTAGCTCTAATCACACTATAAAATATGGACTTGGAGAAAGGTTTCTGGAATGAAATTAATTTCTATACAGTTGATTTTGCTTGTAGAATTGAAAATTCATTATTGTTCTGGGGGTTTCTAAAGGACCTTTGAGAACTTGTTATGTTAGAGTCTTAAGGGGTAAATGATCTCCATGGTTTCCTATTGTTCTATTCTGCTGATATTTTTAATTGATAATATTGATATTACATCTCAATTGTTATCCCATCCCTTGTATCCTCCCATTCCTCCCTCCCTCCCACTTTCACCCTATTTCTCTCCCCTATGACTGTGACTGAGGGGGACCTCTTCCCCCTTGTATATGATTCTAGGGTATCAAGTCTCTTCTTGGTAGCCTGCTATCCTTCCTCTGAGTACCACCGGGCCTCCTCATCAAGGGGATGTGGTCAAATACTTCCCACTTAACTGTGGAGAATGTATTGTCCATTAGCTGGATCTGGGCAGGGTTTTGATGCTTACTGCACATATTGTCCTTGGTTGGTGCCATAGTTTGAGCAGAAACATTGAGCCCAGATCTGCCCATCATAGTGTTCTTCATAAAGGATTCTAGGACCCTCTGGATCCTTCTATTTTCCCATTCTCCCATGCTTCTCCCACCTAGAGTCCCAATAGGATGTCCTCCCCTCTGTCCCACTTTCCTGGTAAGTTAAGACTTTCATGGGACATGCCCCTTGGCCTAGTGTCCAATTATAAGTGAATATATACCATTTGACTCTTTCTGTTTCTGGGTTAACTCACTCACTATGATCATTTCTAGTTCAATCCATTTGTCCACAAATTTTGGGAATTCCTTGTTTTTAATAGCTGAGGAGTATTCCATAGTGTAAATGTACCACAGTTTCTTTATGCATTCTTCTACTGAGGGACACTTAGGCTGTTTCCATATTCTGGTGATTATGAATAAGGCTGCTATGAACATGGTTGAGCAAATTTTCTTGTTGTGTGTTGGAGCATCTTCTGGGTATATTCCAAGGAGTGGAATAGCTGGGTCTTGAAGTAGCCCTATTCCCAGTTTTCTGAGATTCTGCTTATTTTTTTAAAACATCATTTTGACAAGCAAACTTTAGTGTCTTTCAAGTGCAAGTCCTAAAATACGCACTAGTAATAAAAAACTTACAATTCAACACTTACATTTTCGCCATGGTCATTTGATTGGCTTTTAAATTTCCCAGGCATTTTGATATCAATATAAGATCTTTTTAAATTTAATTATATTTTAAACATATTCTCAGAGATTACCCTAATTCTTAATTTTTGAATTTATGTATTTTATTCTATCTATATGAGTATTTTTCATACATATGTATACCTGAAGCAAACAAGTGGCTTGTTTCCATGCAGGTCAGAAGTTGTAGGATCCCTATAACTGAAGTTACAGTTATTATAAGCCATCATATAACTGGTGAGAACTGAGCAAGTGGAGTTTTGTTGTTGTTGTTGCTGCTGGTTTTTTGTTTTTTGTTTTTTGCTGTTGTTGCTGTTTTTGGTTTTTTTTGTTTTTGTTTTTGTTTTGTTTTTTTGTTTTGTTTTGTTTTGTTTTATACAGTGCTCTGCCTGCATGTACACCTGCCTGCCAGAAGAGGGTACCAGATCTAATTTTAGATGGTTGTCAGCTACCATGTGGTTGCTAGGAATTGAACAGAGGACTTCTGGGAAAGCAGACAGTGCTCTTAACTGCTGAGCCATCTCTCCAGCCCCGAGCAAGTGTTCTTAACTGCTGAGCCTTCTCTCTGGCTCCAATTAGGCTTAATTTATTAAGAGGTAGTCATTGCTTTTCAAATATGACCTTTTGGAAGACAAATATTAGTAATAATTTCTAAGTACAATATGGCATAACATAATATAACAAACACAATTGGTATTTAATTTCCAATAATAGAAGTAGTTTATGCATTCTATCATGTAAACAAATCTGAATTAGAAATAAGGTCACTTGAGAGAGAATGTTAATCTTTCTTGGATGCCTGGATTCCATGTCTAAAGTTATCATGATACCTGGCATTTTTAGAGACAATTAATTCTGTTACTTTACAATATGATATTAATAGCAACTAAATGAATGTAGCAAAATGAAAGAATATCTATATTTAAATGACCTTAGGAGTTTGCTCTAGATGTAACCATCAAGCCATCTGCTCATTTCATTGTAATTATAATGTAACACGATTGCATGGAGGAAGAACTCTTGGTTTGATTTTTGTCTGTGTTTATTTTGCCTTGCCAGTTTCTTTTATTAATGTCACTGGAAAACTCTTTTTGGAATTTGAATGCTTCTTAACCAAAATTTGTGCAGTCTTTTTTCCCCTCCCCTAATCAAAATTGAATGTGTGAGAGAAAAATACTTAATCTAACACAGACCTACTAGATCCTACCTCCTAAAACTGTGCAACCAGAATTAGAAAGCACTAATTTGCCTCTGGGTATATAACACATTAGTACATGAGGTAAGGGAAAATGATGTTCAACCGGACAATCTACAATATACCCCACTGTCTTTCTAAAAATTAAAGTACACTGACTGTGGGACAAAGCAAACCAAGCAAGTATTTGAGAGGAAAAAGCTGATGGGAGATTTCTACATCATCCAGCTTCCAGTTGCTACATTTGATTTGAGATCTATGGCGACTCTCAATTAACATTACAAGAAAGTTTTCTGTTTACATCCCTCTCTGTCTGCTTAACTTACCACTTTGGGTTCAGTGCATCCCTACCAATGAGTACCTACCCCATTCTAAATGAATAAACAGAAAATATATACATAGAAATCAATGTTTCAAATTGTCATTTTGATATAAATACTGAATATACCTTTCTAGAAATCAGTTTATGCCTAAAAGAAACTTCAATGTGAAGCCAAACCTAGCCCTTTTTTTTTTCTTCATTAAAAATAAACTATAGCACCGTTAACACCTGGCTGATAAGTATTTATCTTCTACCCAGAGCAGTTTACCATAATACCACATGAAAAAGCAATTGGTTGCTTACTAGATCAGTAGCTGGCTGACTGCTTCAATGCAGTATTTTATCTTCCAGTCATTTCATAATTAGTTACTCCCTTCAGCCTAAGTGGCATGACCAACTGTCAATAACTACTCCAAGCACAAACCATCCTCTCCAGTTTTCAGCAGTGTCTTGCTTACAGTGACACATTTGTGGGGAGTGCATCGCATCATGTCACCTGCAGGCTTTTTCCTGCCAATGAGTGAAAGGCTCCCCACTCCCTGAAGACAGAAAGCGCTGTCCTGAAATGAGAATCAGGATTCCCCCTTCTTACAGAGGCAACATCAACTGTTTCCTTGGCCAGCAAAAGTCTTTTCAAAGTAATTGAAGCTGGGTGTAGTGGTGCACACCTTTAATCCCAGCACTCCAGAGGAAGAGGCAGGCGGATCTCTGTGAGTTCCAGGCCAGCTTGGTCTACAAAGTGAGTCCAGGACAGCCAATGCTACACAGAGAAACCCTGTCTCAGGGGAAAAATAAAAAATATAAATAAATAAATAAATAAATAAATAAATAAATAAATCTAAGTAATTGGCTTATAGAGTACTTCAATAACTGGATTTAGTTTTCATAAAACTAAAAAGTAAAAAGACTAAATGACTAAAAAGTTGCTGGATGGTCTCTTTATATTGGAGCTGAAGTTCATGACCATAATCAACCCATGCTGTCAGCTTTTGCACTCCAACAAACATATACAGATTTCCACTTCATGAAGCCAAAAACAGGGTGGTGGATAGTTTGTCCACAAGTAGCTAAAATTTCCCAGACATACTTTTCTCCACTTTCCTGTTTTCACATTTTAGACCTCCTGCCTCTTCCTCTTAAAATGTGTGCAGATTATAGCAAATACTATTTGAGTGATCCTTTTATAAGCTCTTGGCTTATTTAAGGAAAGTCAATATATAAAACTCACAAGATGTATTTAGTGATAATAAAGACTTTCATTGACTCAGATGATGAAGTTAACAGCCTCCCCTTGGTGTTTATAAATCATAGTTTGCTTGGCACGTTGGCAATATTCCTTCAGTTACATACACATTTTTAGTAGTCAGGCACTGTGGCCACATGGCTTTTTTTTTCCCCTAGCATGTTTCCTGAATAAGGTGCCAATCAAGCGAAAAGAAAATGTTTAATCTATGACACGGTCTATGGCCAGTTCAAGTTGACCTCATCTGTCATTTTCTTAAGCAGGAGCTTTTAAATATAGCCATAGGGCACAGTACTAAGTGTAAAGGGCATATGGTGAAAGTATGACTCTACTGTCATTAAGGTGTCACTGTTAATACCTCATTGACAAAGTAGCAACATGCTCAAACATGAAAGTCTTGCACTGTTCCTAAGGGAATTGGTTTATTCATCTGCTGGGTAAATGTGCAACTTGTTTCTGCTATATAGACCTTGAAATGTGCTACATCTGAAAGGGGCAGTAAAACATATGGAAGACAGTGTATGGGTCGAAAACACTAATTGCACAATTTGCCTTTTGAAATTCTGGTTTGTAGATGAATATCAAAATACACAGTTTAATTGGAATGTTATACAGCTGCCTTGTACTCAGAAAATATTTATTTAAATCTTATATAAAAAGTAATCAAAAGACCATCTATGCATAGCTGGCCAACTGTAATATTGTAATTTAGTCGCATAAAATATTCAAAGACTAGAAAAAGTGTAAAAAAAGAAAAATAAAATTCTGTGCGCTATCTTTTTAGAAATAAGTTCTAGAAAGTTATTAAATCTGCAATATGGAAACAAAACTTGCAATTTTATGGTTCATATTGTGGAGAATTAAGCAGAAATACAGAATTTTATCAGAAACTCATTTCCTAACAAATGTTTTTTTTTTCAATCCTCACAAAGTAACAGTAACTTTAGAATTTCTCTCCAGGATGTAATTATCCTCTTATTTCTAATACCAGTTGTAGCTTCAAAAAGTAGAAAAGAAATAGGGAGGAAAAGAAGAAGGGATGATGGAGGGAAGGAAAGAGAGAGACCTCAAGAGGGAGGGGAGAGGGGAATACGTGAATAGTTTAATAGAAATATTCAGTTCTGTGTGATTTTTCAATTAAATATTTTTCTTTTTATTTCCTTTTCAATATAATAGATATTGTGACCTATCTATTATCTACTTATTATTTCCTTTACAAAATAATAGTCTGTGCATGCAATAAGTCTGACTTTTTTTTTTTATTCCTCATCCCACTAACCTAAGGCCAAGTAAGTATACCTTGGTTTCCATCTGGATTTTAACCCCTGATTGCAGATCCTAAAATAGCTGTAAGGCAGGCAGGTGCCCTTATCCCCCTGCCACCCACTGGAAAGATAGGAACCACATAGAACTTGTTCTAAAGCAAAAGAGCTGAAGAGATGCCTATGCTGATAAAGTGCTCGCCATGCAAGCATGAAGACCTGAGTTCTGATCTACCAAAAGCTGGCATTGGTAGAATGCACCTGGAACCAATCCTAGCACTAGAGGAGGTGATGATGAGCAGAGCCTTCAGGCTTGCTGGCTCGTCAAGCTAGCCTATCAGGAAGCTCCAGGACCAGTGAAAGACCTTATCTCAAAAGATAAAGTGGAGAGTGACGGAGGAAGATTCTGCACCTTAACCTCTGGCCTAAGGGCAAGCACGCAGGAACAAATTACTATCTCAGGTGTATGTGTACATAGTCATACATGCATTATACATAATTTTAGGTAAACGGACAATAGGTTTGACTCCCTATGACTTTCTCAGACATCTTTATTGTCGTTTTACCCTCCTCTTTCCCTCTATGTGTTGACTCCCATCCCCCTTCCCAACTACCTACTCATTTTATTTTCTTTTGTTTCATTTTTCCCACTTCCCACTTCAAATTACTTTTACCCTGATATCCCTCTCCTTACTGTGCTTCCCCTCCACTCATGGATCCATCGACAACAAATTCCTGAACTTAAGGCTCTGGTGCACATAGAGTGACTTGCAAACATTACTTTGTTAATTTAGCATATATATATATATATATATATATATATATATATATATATTCTCCATCCAGCTGAATTACATAACAATTTATCACTTAGAAAACTATCACGTGGGCTCCTGGAAATTTCTGGAGGGTTACAACCATAAAGTCTTACCAGCATTTCTACCTAAACACGTCCTGTTACAAGGACGATACCAATAAGCATGTTAATACGCACGGGTGAAGTTCACAACGCCTCAACACTACACAAAGAATTATGGGCAGCTGAGGAACGCTGAGAGTGGGAGGAGTAGTCCTCCAGGAAAAGGCACAACTGGTTACCTAATATCAAATGAACAGCACTGTCAACATTACTTACAAGTAACATTATATGGAATAAACAAGTTGCATTTTTACATTTAAGAAAATACATATGTGTGTATATATATATAAGTAACACAGTTAAAGAAAAAGAAGCATTTCAATCGATTGACAGTGAGGAGGGTTGTATGAGTGGAGGCTGGAGGGAGGAAAGAGAAAAAAGAAAATTATGTAATTATAATATCAAGAAATATATATATATATATATATATATATTTTTTTTTTTTTAAGGTATTAAGTGGGTCCAGCAAGACAGCTCAACAAGTAAAGTCATTTTCCCCCACTAAACCTGAAAAACCTGAATTTGATGCCTGGATCCCACAAGGTGGCAGGAGAGAACCAAATCCAAGGAGTTGTCCTCTGACCTCCACATGTGTGCTATGGCAGGACATTTGCCTGTTCTCACACATACATAAACACACACACACTCACATACATACAGAGAAAGAGAAAGAGAGATGGAAGTAGGGGAGAAGGAGAGGGAGAGAGAGAGGGTAACATAAATAAATGATTGTTATGACTTTATTATGTGATTCCTTCTAACCTGAAGAAAATAAACCCAATGAATAGCCCATTATTTTGAAAATTAAATCAGTATGCGATTAGTGAAGACCCACTGCATTGATGTAATCATTAAACAAGTTGTTATTTACCTACTTTTTCTTATTTCCTCTTTTTAAAAATATTTTGCATTTTTACTCATTCATGGGAGGTACACATGCTTAACACAGCAATCATGTGGAGATCAGAGAACTTGTGGGAGTTGGTCTCCCCTCTTTCCACATGGCTTCAGGATACAAACTCTGGCTTAAGGATTGATGTCAAGTCAAGTACCCTGACCTATTAGCCAACTTGCCAACAATGCAACCATCATACTCCAAGTGAGACTTGAAATGACAAACTTGGGCTTAGAAGGCTAATACCTGATCCATTAGGATGCAGTAGCTGCACATTTTGTCTTAAGGTACTGACATAAAACTGAAGTCTTCACTTTACCTTTTAAAGGCCATATTGCTTACACCTACTGGCCAGACTACAATGAGCCAAGCAATCTTATCACCAGGCAAGGGAAAAATAAGACATGAGATTTCCCAAATAACAAAACTGAGTTTTTTTTCCCCTTTACATCCCGATCATAGCCCCCTCCCTCCTATACTCCTGGTCCCACCCTTCCTTCCTCTTGCTCCACCCCTCTCTCCTACTTCTCATATAAGGAGAGCCCACCCACATCAATCTGCAGCAGCACATCAAGTGCCATCAGGACTGAGCACATCTTCTTTCCCTGTGGCCTGGCAAGGCAGCTGCATCAAGGTGAAGGGATCAAAAAGCAGGCGACAGAGTGCATGTCAGAGACAGCCACATCTCCCCTTACTAGGGGACCCGTAGGAAGAACAAGCTGCCCATTAGGTACATATGTGTAGAGGGCCTAGGTCCAGTCTGTGCATGGACCTTAATTAGTGTGTGAGCACCCCTCCAGGGGCCGAGGTTAATTGGTTCTATTGGTCTTTTTTGTGGAGCTCCTGTCCCACCAAACCCTTCTATTCTTACACACACACACACACACACACACACACACACACACACACACACGCATACACACACACACATCCACTATACAACCTGTGCTCTGCACAATGTTTGGCTGTGAATCTCAGCTTTTGTTCTGATCCGCTACTGGGTGGAGTCTCTCAGAGGAAAACAATGAGGGGCTCCCGTCTGCAAATATAGCAGAGTATTGTTAATAGTGTCAAGGGTTGGCTCTTTGCCATGTGGGAGGGGTGTCTCAGGTTGGGCCAGGCATTGACCAGACATTCCCATGATCGCTGCTCCATCTTAATCCCTGCCCATCTTATAGGCAGAGTCAATTTTGGGAGGAAGTTTTTGTGGGTGGGTTGAGGACATGGAGAAAGGGGAACACTCCTCCATTGCTGGTGGGAGTGCAAATTGTGCAACCATCTTGGAAATCAATCTGGTGGTATCTCAGAAAATTGGGAACAGCTCTGCCTCAAGATCCAGTTATAACACTCCTGTGCATATACCCAAAAGATCATCTTACATACAAGAGGGACCTTTGCTCAACTACGTTTATCGCAGCTTTGTTCATAATAGCCAGAAACTGTAAACAACCCAGCTGTCCATCAACCAAAGAGTGGCTATCGAAACTGTGATATATTTACACAATGGAATACTACTCAGCCAATGAAAAGAAAAAAAAATCATGAAATCTGCATGCAAATGGCTGCAACTAGAAAAGATTATTCTGAGTGAGGTAACCAGACCCAGAAAGACACACACAATATGTACTCACTTATAAACAGATATTAGCCGTATAGTACAGAATAACCATATAGTGAAGAAAGAAGAGAGGCCATGGGCAGGGCATCTCTAAGACAGTAGGATCCCGGGAAGATATGCAGGTGACTCTTACAGAGGTTCCTAGTATCAGGGGTCATGGAGACTGAAAATGACACTCTCCTACTAGACAGAACCCATAGTAGAGAGAGGGGCAAATGGTTATTTTTAATCTTTTAGGTAGAAAAATACTCTAGTCTGTTTTCTTTTCTTCCTTTCTAACCTGTGTCAATTTACTGAATTTCAGACACTGTTAAGTTTATGAGATTTCACTTTTATACTCCCAGTCCCTATTTCAATACCATTTAAAGATAGCGGCTCAATATATAACTGTCACATTGTAACACCATAAAGATCAAACTAAATAAAAGAAATAATTTGTCGTTGCATGAGTAAGAAATCTTTAAACAGACAATGCTTTCCATCCGGTGGTACCATACTTAGAAACAGCCATCGATGAACTTCATGACACAGTCAGAGTCAACATGGCACTTCTGTCCACATGTTAAAGTTCACAGGAAGCGGCTCAAAGCACATACTGTTAGGAATACACTTTTTAAAAAACTATACAGACCTCTCATTTCTTATGTTTTTTTTTAATCTCATATTTACTTGGAACAAGAATACCCATACAAAGATCAAAAGTTAAAATAGGAACCTTTTTATGTTTATATCTTTAAATAATGCTCTTCTTTAAGTATCTATGAGACAAGATTTACTTCATGTCACTTTTAATCAACTGTGCAGACAGGCAGTGCGTATGTAAAATAAATTCCCCTATTGGAGCTAACAAAAACACCTCATGTACACTTTGTTTATCCCTGGGAAGAAACTGAGCGTGCCCTCTGCGGCTTTACTGCAGGTCATTTGAAGGGCATCCCCTGGATTCCTCTGATCCACGCAGACTTCCCAAGGGCCTGAGAACAAGGCCTGTTTGATCCAGCACCTGCTGTGCACCCATCACTTGGATACTTTCTCTGCAAATTTTTGCCAGACTGTGAATAGAGAAGTATGTACGGGGTGGGAAGGCTCGAAGCACAGTAGGAAAATTGACAGGAAATCAGCAATAGTATCAATAATGCTGATGGATCACCTCGGCATTATTTCCCAACATGGCTGCAATTGCAACAGGCTATCAAGTGGCTTCTGGGATGATGTTTTATTGCATGCGATATCTTTGTTTGCTTTTTTTCAGGTGATTCAGAGAGCAAAGAACAGCCACAGTTCCTAATCTCTTACTGCTGCATAGAGAATATTGTCAGCAACTAAAATTGTGTGTGGTGGATAGTATTAGAATGGTAAACATTTATGAAAAAAATAGCATTCCATTATAGAAAAAAATAGAAACATGTTTCTGAATTTACCTTAAAAAAAGAACTTTGAAGTGGGTCTTAACACTACTGGTTAGATTTCAGAGGTTAGAGGGGAGCAGCAATGCTGAATTAGTTTGAAGTAATCTGCCCTAAGACACCGGTTACATCACCCAGACACCACAAAACCAAATATGTATAGACTGAAACACTAGAAGCAGCAAATGAAATAGAGCAGTAGAAAAAGCCACAGTGATTCTAAGTACATTAGCTACTCTGCCGTCTCAGCTTCAGCCGTGCAACTGGGCCTGCCAATTTTTTTTTTTTTTTTGATCTATGAAAAAATTCCCAAGCCAAGACAAATACAACTTGTCCTCTAATGCACAAACATGGCATTGCAAGGAGGATATTTGAAAACATATTAGTGATTTAAAGGACAACTTCTCTCCAGGAGAAAGCATTTGAGCTGCACTTGGAAAGTCATTTCTGAAAACCAGTATAAGCAAGTTCCTGTTTTATGAAGGGTAGCTATGATTAAGCCTCATATGAATTTTCTGGGCATTTCTTGACAGTTGAGTGTGATGCCTTTTGCTGTGATATAAATGTGTTCTCCAAAGTGCACATGTTGAAAGCATCGTGCTCAATGCAAATTTTTTGGAGAAACAGTATCTTTAATGATAATAAGTTTATGTGCATTGAAAGAAAGAATGTGTATATCATAAGAAAGGTATAGTTATCAGAATAGATTTGGGGCTTTAATAAAATCAAATTTTAATCATCTAGGTTCCTCTCCTCTCTCACTTTTCTTCTTTTCTCTGTCTTTCTCTCAGACACATGCACCAGGGAGTTTCCCCTTGGGCATTCTCTTGCCATTTGCCTCTAGCATGGAATGACATAGCATGACGATCCGTACCAGATGTGGGCTCCACAATTTTAAAGCTCCCAGAAGCCAGAATTTTAAGAAATGCATCTCTTCTCTTTATCATATTACCCACTCTCAACTATTCTGTTTAGGCAGCACAAAACAGGTTAAGACGGGATATTCAGTATACATTTCTGACTGAAATTATTTTCACACTGGAAAGCTGTACTACTGTCTCAATGCTACTGCTGAGCACCCCTGACCATAGAGTCTCCTTCTAACCTTCTTGATGACAGGCAACGATGCTCCTTGACTGAGGGGAAAACTTTGCTACCATTTCTATATCAACCATGAACAAAGCTTTGCCATACAGCTTCCTTTTACCAGATTATCTCCTCCTAGCCAGATATCTGCTAATTGAGATTTTATTCACCATTCTTGAAGGCTGTTTAATTTCACTTCCCAAAACCCTAGCCACCTGTAATTACTCCTCACTCTGAACAAACAACTAACTTTTATTCCTATATTTTAACCCTATGTAACTATACTTTATTCCATATAACTAAATTTTATTACAGTTATATAGAATATAACTATATTTTATTCCTATATCATTCACTTTTTATACTAGATTCTTCAATACTTTTTTATTTCTTAAATATTATAGCAACTAATAAACAATGTGATGAAAAATTTTAAGTCACCATAATTGGTGGTTTTTATTACTGAGATTGAAAAGCAAGTATACAAAGAATAAATTCAGAGACTCTAACACATAATATTTCCATTAATCAAATACCAAAACTCCTTCTTCAATTTTAAGTACATTTATTGACATGGAGACGGTCTCTTCTTGAAAACTGTGAGATAGCACCTAAACATCCCAGATGGTTTTACTATGGAATTAGTACTTCAGAAAAAACATGAAATATTGTCTCTGGCTCTTCTCTTATTGGGAAAAATTTAAATGTATATATCTTGGAAACAAAACACACAAATCACACACACACACACACACACACACACACACACACACACAATTTACAATAGATAGCCAGCTGTCTCTCAACCCACTCAGTAAAACTAACAATCCCTTACTTAATCAAATCACACACGATTACTAACATTTAATTAAATATATTTTCTTACCATTAACCTTTAATATTTTATAACATAATGGAAGCACAAAAAGTTTACATTCATGAATTTACTTAAGCATAAATTAATTTATAAAATTTCATATATATATTATACTTATGAAAGGCAGTCATCAATGGTGATGTCTTTGTATGCATCTACATCTGTATGTAATCCAACACAACTTTTTAAAAACCTTTCATCCTCATTAAACTATAATGAAATAGAAAAAAACCACCATTACCTAAAAATACCATTTTTAATTAATTTTTTATTTACTTTACTATAATTATTGGTATTTTGCCTGCCTTGATGTCTGTTCACCACGTGCACATCTGGTGCCTGGTGTCTGATCCCCTAGAACTAGGGTATAGAGAGTTGTGGACTTTGCTGCAGTACTGAGACTCAAATTCATGTTCCCTAGAGGAGCAACCAGAGTTCTTAACAGCTGTGCCGTCTACCTTCCCGCCTCATCTAAATACCATCACTGCCTTTACGTGGAGCCCTTCCATGAGTCATGGGCTGCAGTGTGTGTAGCTCATTTATTGGTAATACTACACTGTCCTTCAACTTTATTCTATCAAGACACCAGAAAGAAAGAAAAAAGGTGCCACTGAATGTGGACACAAGCTGGGTAACAATTGCTTGAGACCAAGGTTTTCACAGAGGTGTAGCTCAATGCCAATATTGCGTTACTGTATTTAAGTCTGCCCATTTGCTAAACCAATAGTATGTTTCAAGGTTTCTCTACACAGTTCTATTTGGCTTGTAAAAGCCTGGTGCTCTTTTGCTAAGATGACAAGTTGACCCAACATCACACGATTAATGACATGTTTACATTATATTACAAGTTCAGAGTTAGTAAAAAAAAGTTACTTTGAAGTATCTCTTAAAATGACTTTAGTACTCTGTATAGGAAAGCCCATTAGAGAACAAAATCTTCATTCTTGTGAAATTTTGTATTTTTCTAAACAATGTCTGAGACCCTTGAGGTTACATTTTTAATGATTTTTTTATCTTTACTTTTCATTTTATGTGCATTGGTTATTTGCCTGTCTGTATGAGGGCATCCAGTTGCCTGGAACTGGAGTTACAGACAGATTTGAGCTGCTCTGGAGGCGCTGGAAATTGAACCCTTGTCTTCTGGGAGAGCAGGCACTACTCTTAACCACTGAGCCATCTCTCCAGCCCCTTGAACTTACTTTTAATCTATAAATGAAACGTATTTACTTTATAATCCATGAACTTACAGTGATAGCTTAATTTCTCGTTTAGAATAAATATAATCCTTATGTTTTCCCTTTAGAATATTTCCATTTGTTAGCTCCACTAGATGCCACAAATTCTAACCGATCACAAAAACTTCATTTCCTTTATAATTCTCTGTGTTGCATAGAGTCTAATTCTGTAGCCATCTATTAATATCAGTAACATTTTTTTTTTGGAGAGAACTCGTCTAATTGTGTAACTATCCTGAAAACACAGGATGAAGTTAATCTGTATCATTATGTCACTGATTCGAGCTTCTCTGAAGCCCTCTCCTGTGAGGAACGCAGCCTTGGACACCGCTTTTCTCAATCAGCTTCCTGCTGACGTGAGATAAGGCCCTTTGCTCTTTAATCCTTCTTCTTGTTCTTCTTCTTCACTACTGTCCCATCTTTAAACACATTTTCAAATGGTTGCTAACTCCCCTCTCTCAAGAAGGGGGCTCCACAAGGTTTTTAATTATTTCCGAATTTTATAACGAAAATATACTCATGGCAAGACACAAATCACCCACATATAGAAGAATGTGTATGGTTTTTTTTTTCATTTACCCACGGATACCTTCTTAGATTGCAACAACATGTTTAATAGATTTTTTGCTTAAAATTTATGTAGTGCATACTGGTGAACTTAGTATCAAAGAAAGACTTTTCTCAAATGTGTAGAACCAAACATTTCCCACAATACATCCACAGATTCTTTACTTTTATGTAAATAAAAAAGCCTCCAAACAGAGAAATAGTGTTCATAACCTATTATAGATTCCATGTTTTAAAATTAAAGTTTTATATATATTTTATAGATATTATACATATTGGCATCAAAAAGGCTTATGAATAAAGGGATTTCTCCACATACCAGCTGTGGCAGGTGTTTAAGCTTTATACTATATATATTTTATGGAAAGATATCTTATTTCTAAGTATCTCATGATTGTTTCAAAGAAATAAAGTATTTAATGCTCATCACAATTTCTAACACCTAAGAAACATTCATTGAATGATAGTTTCAATGACGGTTAGGTATTTGTGTCTTCTTTTCCTTTCTTCACTCATGGGTATCTCCTTCACCATCTTACACAGTAAAATAACACGCTGCACATAACCAATGTCCCTCTAACATCCTGGAGAGTCTCACATCCCCTAGGCACTGACCTAAGCTTAACTTTAACCATCACTGATCATCTCAAAAACATGGCAGAAGGAAAAGAAATGTGGATTCTTCCTTGGCAGTAGAGATAGACAAAGGCAGAATCATTCTTGTGTGTGAATGTGCTTAAAACCAAATGCGAACATGTGGGTATGGATAAGTGCGCTCTCACACACATGGCGTGGAGGGTATCAGGTGTCATTCTCTGTTACTCTCCCCTTTATTCCATGGAGACAAGAGTTTCTCACTGAACCTAAGCTCCTCTGGTGGCCAGCAAGTGGTAGCAATCCTCCTGTCTCTGCCCCCCACAGCACTGTGCTTAAGGAGCACATCTTGCCGTTGATGAGGGGTCTACAGATGTGAGCTGAGGTCATGCTTCTGCAGTAAGCATCTCAAGGTAGAGACATCCTTTCAGCTCTACAAGCGAGTTTTGCTTTCATGCTGTTATAAAATATAGGAGCTAAAATGGAAACATTTATGCAAGACTTTTAATATTTAAATAGGCCTAAATTCCAATGGGACAGATTTTCTAGTATAGAAACCTGTAGAAAGGAAGTAGAGAGCTGCTTCTAAAGATGCCCATCTCAGAAGTACAGGCAATGATTACTTGTGTGTCTTTTGAATGTATTCATTGCAGACTCCAAGTTTGCTGCTTATATTTTTGCCTTCCATTAGTTTGTAGACTCAGCAAAATTAATTGCATTAAAAATGTGCTTTAGTTTGGATATTAGATTTAGGGACACTCTCATCCTTTTTTCTTGTCCTTCCATTTCTTTTACCACTGTTCACATCCTGTTCTAATAGATACCCAATGGATCTGATCACACAGAGGAGACTCTGTTTTAGTCTTTTAGATATTAGGAAGCACCTATTCAAGATTCCTGGCAGTGAGAGAAGACTTCAGGGCCACGTGACCACAATAAATGTGTGGTCTTCCTCAGCTCCCAACACTACTTGTTAGATTTCAGAGGTTAGAGGGGAGCAGCAATGCTGAATTAGTTTGAAGTAATCTACCCTAAGACAGCGGTTACATCATCCAGACACCACAAAACGAAATATGAATAGACTGAAATACTAGAAGCAGCAAGTGAAATAGAGCAGTAGAAAAAGCCACAGTGATTCTAAGTACATTAGCTACTCAGCCGTGCAACTGGGCCTGCCAATATTTATTTTTTTGATCTATGAGAAAATTCCCAAGCAGAGACAAATACAACTTGTCCTCTAATGCACAAACATAGCATTGCAAGGAGGATATTTGAAAACATACTACTGATTTAAAGGACAACTTCTCTCCAGGAGAAAGCATTTGAGTTGCACCTGGAAAATCATTTCTGAAAACCTATTTTATGAAACGTAGCTATGATTAAGCCTCATATGAATTTTCTGGGCATTTCTTGACATTGAGTGTGATGCCTTTTGCTGTGATATAAATGTGTTCTCCAAAGTGCACATGTTGACAGAGTAAGCAAGTCCTCAATAGTTCCTGTCTCACACATACATCTGTCAGATATATTGGGACAGAAGCCTGAAGATGATGCTCCAAAGTTATAGAAAGTTTCAGGTGACTGTTCAGGTAGTAAACTGTCTCTGTCATTTTTTTTTTCCTTCTCATTTTGGAAGCTGCTAACCTGCACTTCCAGTTCACTCAAGTAATTAATTTTCATTCTTTTTCAAGCCTCTGACGGAGTTGAAGAAGACTAGATTGTTTAGTCTTACAACTAACCTAAGTTGTTTAGGGGTTAAGGTGTTTTTAGGTCTAGATAGAGGTTTTGAGTTGGCAGTGATGAGAAATGATAGACATTGATTCTCATTCAGAATTTTAGACTCACCAAAATAGGAAAGATATTTTCTACAAGGTTGCCAAATGCCATTATCCAAAACACCTTTAATGTAACATTTATATGATTCCTGATTGTTTTGTGGTTCTTCTTGCTGTATATAATTTTTCTACTTACATGTAATAATATAAATGTATATGCCAATAAAATAAAATCTTTTAAAAAAATAAAATAAGACTAGTTGACGGCCAAATTCTGCCAAGACAGATTAAGCAAGTCCTCAATAGTTCCTGCCTCACAAATATGTCTTTCAGGTATATTGGGCTAGAAGGCTGAAGATGATACTTCAACATTATAGAGTTTTAGGTGACTATTCAGGTATAAAACTGTCTCTGTCATCTTCCCATTTGGAAAGCTGTTAACCTGAACTCCCGGCATACTCAGGTAATCAAATTTTATTCCTCCTCAAGTCTCTGATGGTGTTGAATAGTTTTACAATTAAGCTTAGTTGTTTAGGGGATAAGATATTTTAGGTCTAGATAGATGCTTTAAGTTGATAATGACAAGATATGATAGACATCAATTTACATTCAGAATTCTAGATGCCCCAAGGTAGAAAAGATGTTTTCTTCAACGCTGTCAAATACAAAAAGCCAAAGCACTAAGAATGTGACATTTATATAATTCCTGCTTGTGTTATGTTTCTTCTTCCTATAGTTAGCTTATCGTATATATGTCTAATAATATACATGTGTATGTAAAATATAAAAGATGCTTAATTTAAAAAATTTAAAAATAAGACAAGTAAAAAAGACTCCCATAAGAAAGAGAATCAAAGTTGAAATGAGGAAAATAGAGTATTATTCAAGCCTTTTTTTAAAAACTCAAAGCATAAATTAAAATAAGTTTTTCTAAAAATAACATTGTCTTACTTGAGAGGGGTTCACTGTGGAACACTAAAGGCAAGAATTCCCTTACCCCAGTTTAAGACTTGAGGTTATCTGTGTATCCACTTGGTTTGAAGCTTGGTCCAGTTACACTGTCCTTGGAGCAACCCTTTGTCTGGAGTCCTTCTGGACTGCGCTTAGCTGGGCACTCTGCTGTACCATGGCTCCATGTTACCATCGAGCACTGTCACTGTAGCAACCGCTACCTCCAAATGGCAAAGAAGTTGTACTGTCTACAGTACAACTAACATCGCTTAACTCTTCCCAGGATTCTTGACCTAGAAACTTCTAATATTTTGCTATTTAATGTATTAAATGAGTATCTTCAGCTGAAATGTTCTAGTCTTCCATTACTGTTAGCTGAAATAAAAATTTACATTTTAGGATTATCTTAGAAACCACTGTTTTTCAGGTTCTGACTACATTTGATTTTATGATACCGTGCTCTTTGCTATTTACATTAGAAAAAAATGTTTCTAATTTTAAAAGTCTGTAGTGTGAGGAAATTCATGGTAGACAAAGAAATCATGAGTAAGAGAGGCTGGGAAATGTTACATTACAATAAACTTATCATAAACTGTAAATGACACTTGCCAAAACGCGTTAGACACTTCCTAAACCTACCAAACATTCTGGTTAGCACCATAGTTCCCTGGAGAGTGTATTGTTTATAGTCAGTCACGTAGGAATGCCTGGAGACTTGTCTCTCTCCCAACATCAACAGCAATAGACTGCAGTACCGCATACTACTGCTAGCCAGATCAAAATGTAAAAAAACAAAGTGTAGTTTTCGATAACTGCATACGTCTTTCCTGTCATCATAAAGTAAAAATTTCACATTCTAAGCCACTGTATCAGAGGTCATCTATGTGCATACATACACACATGCATTTACGTAATTCATGTACATAGTCCCATATGCAGTGATAGTCTTTTAGAAAGGAGGCACTGCTTAAGTGGTAGGCTAAATCACTCAGACATGCAAAGAAGCATGATCTCACTTATATGGAGAATCTGTAACATTTAAAGTTGACTATGTAGAACAATAGTTACCAGGAAAGGAGCAGAAAGAAATTCAGGGACTATAGATCAAAAGGTACAAATTACAGAAGGAACACATCAATATATCTTTTTTTTTTTTTTTTTTGGTTTTGGTTTTTCAAGATAGGGTTTCTCTGTGTAGCCTTGGCTGTCCTAGACTCCCTTTGTAGACCAGGCTGGCCTCGAACTCACAGCGATCCGCCTACCTCTGCCTCCCGAGTGCTGGGATTAAAGGCGTGAGCCACCACGCCCGACTACATCAGTATATCTATTTAACAACATAGGGGTTTTAACTACTGCCATTGTGTTACATACTAAAAGTTTTTTGAGAGTACATTTTAGGTGTTCTGACGAAAAAGAAACAGTCACTACATGAAGCAGCTGGTTGACTGAATTAATTATCTCGCTGTGTAAATATATACGAAAACATCATGCTATATAGCTTAAATATGTAATAAAAACAATAAGTTTTTAAAATTAAGACTTTCTAAAAAATAAAAAAAAATAAAATAATTATTTTTTAAAAAGATGTAAGAGGGTAGAATTGACCAGGAAGCTGTATCTACCATGGTAATCCACAGCAGACAAGGTAGGCTTGAGTCACTCTGGAGACTCCATAGAAATGTCTGGTGGACAGGCAAAAATTGCACCAGCTCTGGATGCAGAAAGTAGTCCAGCCAAAATAGTGACATCAGAGGATGACCACAGGATTAGTGTTTCTGTGATACCATAAAAACACATTTTGTTTTGTTAATTTATTGTTCTTGGTGGAATATTGAATTTAATCTTCATTTGATGATCTAGAGAAAGGTTTGTTTTTTTGTTTTTTGTTTTTTGTTTTTTTTTTTCTGTGAACTGGGACCATTAATGAGGCTAAAAGATAAATTAAAAGACTCAAAGTCAGGCCCAGATATGTGGCTCTCTGTTTTAGTAAAAAGATTCTTTTTCTGGAAATCAATCTTCTATCCCATGCACCCACATTGGATTGGATCAAACTCTTGTGGCCTCTTTCCATGGCACTTAAGTTCCAATTTTTGTTCTTGGCTATAATATTAAAATTATAATTTAAAACTATACCTACATCTCTATTACTTTTACCCTTTAATGTAGAACTGTCTAGATTCTGTAACCTTCATAGATTTAATCCAAGAAATATATTATTACTAAAAATACATAAATATACCAATTTCCATCTCAGACAGTATTTATACGAACAAATCCAGGTAGTCATTTGTACCTTGTAATAATATTTCTAGCTCCCATTAGTTTGCTGCTGTATACCTAATTAGCTGATATTTTCAAGTGTCAGCCACACAATTACTTTAAAGTATTTTTGAAAAGAAAAATAACATTCATAAAGTAAATCTGGAAAAATCGGTGACTGTTTCTCTCCTGGTAACATATAGAGTACCTTCTCATGCCAAAGAGCCTGGAACCTGAGGTAAAGTCTTCATGTGGGCACGAACTTGACCTCTGTATCTTCAATGAGTTGTATAGATGTTGTCCTTGGCAGTGACACCATCAGTTTTCAGAGAGCTTTGTCATAGCTTAAGTTGTTTGGCGATCTCCATAAGATCCCTCTCAGCCAACAGCTCAAAGGAATGTAACCAGTCCCACCACTGCAAGCCTTGCCTGGTAACAAAAGTTAAGCATTACATGCAGTGTTGACTTGATGACCACGAAACGCTATACTTGATTTTTGTCCTGAAATATCCTCATTTCCCAATAAATTTGAGACAATTTAGTGGGAATGTCAATGTTGATTGACAGTTATAACTTCCAGGAATTGACATACATTGCTTCATGCTTTCCACTTCTCTGGTTGCTGATGGGAGGCCGGGGGTGATGTTATGTTTATGTGTTTGCTTTTGTATATGAATTCATTCCAGTTTTCCCTTATGGTTTCCAACATGTTCCTTTGTTTTTGTTTTTGAAATCTAAAGAATGTCACAGAGAGTTTTTCTCTCTTGTAATGGAGTTTTAGAGTACAATTGTTTTTCTAGATTGGAGATTTTAATATGAATTTTCTAGTTTTAATCTTAGCTCCTTCTATCACATTATCACATGAACTTCTGAACTAAGCTTCCTGATCATACCTTAGAATTCTTGGATATTATGCTTACTTGGGTTTTTTTTTTAATGTTTATTAGGTTTCAATACTCTTTTACCCTGTCTGCCATGCCTGTTACTTTTCTTTCTCTTGGGCTAGTCTACTGGTGATGCTTTCCACTGTTTGGTTTGAGTCACTGAATTTTTATCTCCAATATTTCCCTAGTAGTAATTTCCCTACTTAATTTGTCTTCCATCTTGCTAACTTTTATCCCATATTGATGAATTTCTTCATTGATTTTTATCTCATTTTTTTCTTTGATGCTACTGACTTTCAACTTAATATCCTGAATTGAATTATCTTTTTTCTTAAAGGTATTCATTTATTGCATATGTGTAACCATATATAAGAGATCAAAGGACAACTTTGAGGAGTCAGTTCTCTCCTACCATCATATGGGTCCAGGGGATAAAACTTGGGTCATCAAGCTTGACAGACACCTTTACATAATGAGCCATCTTGTTGGTCCTGAACTTATCTTGTTTTAAAAGAAAAGCCCTGTATGTGTTTGTGGGAGGGATGGGGGTATAGTATGTGTGAGTTCATGTGTACATGAGGTTGTGTCAACGTGAGTACATGTGTGTGGGGGCTGCCACCTTAAAGATAAGGTTGAGACCTTATATTTTGAGAGAGTGTCTCTTACCACAGAGTTCACCACCTGGCTAGAGTGGCTAGCCAATTGGCTCTGGGCATACATCTGTCTCCACCCCACTACTGCTATGGTTACAGGCATGTGATGATGCCTTGACATTATACAGATACTGGGGATCCAAACTCAGATTCTTCAGCCCATGACCTCAGCATTGTCCCAACTGAGCCCTTTCCTCGGGCTCTTATCTGCTTCTTTGTACCCTCGTCAGTGATCATTTTTACTAGTAAATCTTCGAAACACCATCCAGTATTTTAGCTAATTCCATCTTTTAATTCACTAGTTCTGCAGTCATGAGAACTTGGTATGGGATGTCTCGCAGTGTATTGGAGGTCAGAGAAGCAACGACACCCTTAAGGTCTACACAGGAAGAGAAGCACTGTCCATTCTCCTAGACTTGTCAATCATGGATATCAAGTATTTTTAGACTGTGCAACCAGTAAAGTCTGCTCCTGCCCACCAAGCCATCTTTCCCTATAATTTCACCATCTGAGCTGAGCTTTCTGCTACCTTACTGTCCAGATTATCTGAATTCACCCCTCCATTCTCTATAGCTGCCTTTCAGGGAAGCATCCCACCCTCTGTCTATGGCAATTTAAATTTAGGTCCTTCCACTCTGAGTGTGCCCTGTTTTTAAGCCCCCCAGAATAGCTTAGTTTGAAGCAATAGGTTCCCTCTAAAGATGGCACTCAGCCTCTGCTCTCTGGCTCACACTGAGTGACAATATGGGATTCCTCTCTATTGCTAACCCATCTGCCAGTGAAATCACTGTATCATCACAACATGACACTGGATTTGAGGCTTCTGAAAGCTGTTGGCTCGTTCTGAGAGCAAGAGTGTCAGTCTCAGGGCCACCTGCCTTACCTTTCATATTAAGAATCCTTCTCTTCCTTCTTCTCCCAAATCTCTACGTGGCTGAAGCTGTATTCGGTTCAGCTTCTTTCTTTTCCGTACAGCACTGATCTTTTTCTCCACGATTTTCAACTGTTCAGTTGCAATCATTGTGAACTACCAAATCTCTCCATCTTCTCTTTTGAAACTGACTCCGGCTTTTCTTATTCTCACTCTTCTTCACCAGGTTAACATGAGCAGGGACTCTAGCTCACTTTCTAACTCTCTCCTTTTCCCATACTTTTGAGATGTACCCTTTCTGTTTCCCAATTGTGGTCTTGAAATTCTAGGTTCAAGTCCATCCTCTAGCCTCAGCCTTCCTAGTTGCTAGAACTGTAGGACCAATCCACCCAATCTGCTCTCCTAGAATAACGATGAAACTCCTTCTAATAACCATTTGAAAGCTTCCTAAAGGGTAGCTAGATAATAAAATCTATCTATTAAAGAATATAAAATACTGTTGTGAAATATAAAATACTGGGCTAGTGAATTGTAGTAAATTTCCCATTAGAAGTGGAATGTTGACTTCTGGGAGAAATTTGGAACGTGGGGAAACTATATATCTTGCTACGAACATGAAAGTATAATACAAATACATTTTTAAAGTAACATAAGGTCAACTTGAATTGAGCTTTTAAAGTAAGTCTGATGTTGAAATTCCCCTAAATAATACATGTAAACAAAGTGATGAGTGTAGTTCCTGAAACATTTTTATTAAACATATTTTCATCCTAAGGTTAACTAAACATAAAAATATAACATCAAATTTGTTTTATTTGGATAATAAATTCTTATATAATCAGATTACTTTTAGTTTTCTAGCTATATTTCAGTATTTATATTAATATTACCAAAATACCTTAGCTACTAACAAAAGTAGATGCAACAAAATTTTAGTTCAAAATAAAAATGTCAGCTATGCAAACAGTTTTGAGCTACTTTCCTTTATAGAATTATACACATCCAATGCATACACATGCACACTGGAGAGGTGCCAGCAAGCAGTTTAGTCACTACTAAATGTCTTATGTTTTCAATAGACGGAAATAATCGTCTATTGACTATTATTGATTACATCAGTTAAATTACTTTTAAAAACCTTACTATAAAGTATTTTTTTAATCTTTATGTCTTTGGAATCACTCATTCTTTAGCGAACAATCATCATTTATCTCTTGGCTGTGGCTTAGTACTTCGCTGTCATCTCGCAGCATACTATAGTGCTCAATGAAGTAATTGAAAAGATACACACTAAAAATGTAAAAATTAAGAGATAAGAATTTAAAATGGGAACTAAAAACGTTCTCTCTGGAATATACTGAGTATTTGCAATGCTACATGAAATTTGAAACATTATTTGAGCCCATATTTGGTTAAACAATTTTACCTTTCATTTTAAAGCAGCCGATCAGATCAGATCAAGACATGCGAAAAGGAAAAACTCATTTCCATTTTCACAAAAATTAAGTGGTTCTAGTCTCCCCGGGGATGTCATCATCCTCTGCAAATGCACAGCTTTTAGGGTTGTGAAGGAAGTCTGCAGAAGCCAGCCCAGTGAGCCAAAGCAGTTGAATCAGCCCTAGTAACAATCAGTGGGATGCTGATGTCACAGCCAGACTACACTCAGAGCCACAAAGAAAATGCACTTTGTGCCAAGAAAGAATGCAAACACTACAGTCTCTTTTCAGGCATAAGGGAATTCAACAAGATGTTTTTTCTAAATTCTGTTGTTGCTATTAAGAGACAGAATTTGGTCCCAAGCTCCACATAGAGGAAGTGGATAGATTTAATAAAATTTTAAAATAAATTCTTTCTCTGGCAAAACTGTAATTAAATACATGCAGTTGAAAGGCATGATAGCAATTTTACTTTTTATTAATAGCATAGCCTACACAGACAATTCAACAGCAGTGGTGTGTTGCAAATTTCCGAATAAGACGGAAGATTAAAGTGATTCACAGAAAATATAATTGATCTTCCTCTCACTGCCACATAAATCGTATTTGTTATAAAAGTTTAAAAGCTACATTTATGTATTAAATTATTAAAGCAAATATAATACACAATGCTTCCACACTGTATTGTTTTCCAAGGGTTATCATGGACTCTTCACCATTTATCATACATGTACCTCTGTCTTTTTTCTACTCAGAGGCACAGCATGAAAAAACTTCATTTCACATTGAAACATCACTGTGTGGAACAGTGTGATGAAATGAGACACAGGAGGAGTTATACTCCGGTAAACAGTTGGTCCACAGGAATGATAGCATTTTATGCGGAGACTGATATATCAATTTTAAGTTCTAAAAGATGACCGATCTGAAAGCCAGAATGTCACCAGTGATGAACTATACACATGTGAAAAATTACAGGTAACGTGAGTGAGCCTGCAGAGAGGCCTCTCACCCAGGAATGTTTTACAAACCAACACAGAACGGGATGGGTCCTCCTCCGAGGATGGCTCTGATTAATTATTCTACGACGCTGGTGGACAAAAAGCATTCGGTTTGTCATGGAAATCTAAATTGTGTCACAAAATAATCCAACTGCACTGTTAGTAAAAATGTGCCAGAAAATGTATCTCACACTAGCATCTGTATATGTATACATTTTAGAAAGAAAAGAAAAATAAAAAAGAGATGAGGGTTTAGGTGAAAAATGGTTTCCACCCAGATTATCTGGGGAAAATATTCACAACACTATTTTTCTTGGCTCAAAGAAAACAAGCACCACCTAGTTTTGTTTTAGCCCACATTTTCAAAGTGCAAAGTATTTCTCACTGTTAATATAAACTGTAGAGCAATGTTGAAAATATTTTCTTAATTAAAATAAGGGGCTGCAGGCTTACTGCTGGTATATACTTGGAAGCAAACTAATATATAGCACATCGAAATAAGAAACATTACCTTTTTAAATCTTAAATCCTTCAAATCTTTACACTATGAAAAAATGAACTAATAATCTGTACAATTATCACATAGCAACTTTGATATATACTCATGGAGAAGTTCTTTGTGCCTTGCTTTTTATGTTTTTGTTTTGTTTTTTGTTTTCATAGGGTGGGAATGATGCAGCATCTCTCAAAGGGTCAGAGAATGAAATAACATTTTGCAAATACTATGTTATTATTTGCTTTTTTTTTGTCTACTAGCCAATATTTTGTAGAAATATGAGATGTTGGGAAAGTTTCTCCACAAGAAGGAGACACACAAGTGGTATCAAATAGCAGCACTGGATTTAAATGGTATTGTATAAACGATCACTATAAGGCAGAAGTCATTACGCAAATATGAAATATTACACGATGTTTCTGAAATACACATAATTATCTTTGAAGTATCTCATTACGGATTTGGCTTGCCAGAAACTAGAAGCAACCCGGATGTCCCTCAACCAAAGAATGGATAAAGAAAATGGAGAACATTTACACAATGAAATGCTACTCAGCTATTAAATGCGAAGACATCATGTAATTTGGATGGAACTAGAAAAGATCATCCTGAGAGAGGTAACCCAGACCCAGAAAGACGTGCATAGTATGTCCTCATATAGGTGGATATCAGCCAAAAAGTACAGGATAACTGCACTACAATCCACAGACATACAAAAAAAAAAAAAAAAAAAAAAAAAAAAGCTAAGTAACAGGGAGGACCCAAGGGACGATGCACTCAAAATCCCAGGGTGGCCTGTATCCATGGGAGATCTTTCCTTTCTCTGACTAAAAGGAGGGAGGAGAATGGGGAAGGATTGAGGGCCATACTGGGAGAAGAGTGGGGATAAACTGTGAAATATATGTATACATGTATATATGTATATATTAAATATATGTGTGCACATGTATGTATGTATATATTAAATATATATGTGTGCATAACCATATATATATATATGGTTTGGCTTACCAAGTGAAGAGACTCAAATTTTAGAGGATGCAAACCAAACTTTGGTGTCAAAAACTGAAATTTTTATATTATTTCCAAGCCCATATCCTTTGCTTCTAGCCAATAGAAATCTATATCTGCTTATATATTTAGAAGGTTTTTCTCGATATACATTATCTTGGTTCTTATACTGTTATTCTCCTCTTTGATAATCCCACTACTATGCTTAGAACCTCATCTTTGCCATCCACATCCAGAAATCAACTCTCTTTCGTGTGCTCTCTCTGCTACATTTTACCTTTTTACTTAGAAGCTGCCTGGAGTTTATTTCTGTAAGGTATAGGAAAGAATTTTATTTTCTGTAGTAAATTAATATTCTCTATTTTGTTTTTTTTTTAAATATTTTTAAGTAAATTGATAGAGCCAAACAGTTCAGAGGAACTATCCTTTCTCGTTCTCCAAGGACCCATAGAATCTATTTACAGTACAGCAGACTTTATTCTGTTTGTAAAAGACTGACTGTCTCTATTCTATTTGTCCTTCTGAAGAGAATTAATCAGAACAGGATGGGAGCCTACCATCGAGGTCCTAGAGGTCCTTTGAAAGACTCCACACAGCAGGGGAACAAGTAGATGCTGAGGGGGCAGAAGTTGAAGGGAGCACAGAGAGTCTTATGGAAGAGTTGGGGAATAGAGGGACCTGGAGGGGTCAGGAGCTCCACAAGGAGACCAATGGAGCCAACAAATCTTGGTGGAGGAGAGGGATGCTGCAGAGACTGATGCAACAACCAAGGGCCGTGCATGGTGAGGACCTAGACTCTCTGCTCCAATGTACTAGATAACAGCACAGTCTCTTTGTGGGCACATAATATGTGGAGGAGGGGCTACTTCTGACATGGACTCTGGTCCTCACATGTTGATCACTTCCCCCTGGTGGGCAGCCTTGCCAGGCCACAGAGGAAGAGGATGCAGGCAGGTCAGATGAGACTTGACAGGCTGAGGTCAGATGTTAAGGGAGGAGGGCTCTCCTTTCTGGGCACTAGGGGACAGAGTGGGAGGATATGATGGAGGGAGGGAGCGGGTATAACACAGGGAAGGTGAGATTGGGAGGTGACGGGGAGGGGCTTCAATCAGTATGTAATGTAAGCAAATTTTTAAAAATTTTAAGTGAGGCACCAGAGTACATGAGAAAGTCATATCCCACTCTCCACTCAACTGTGGAGAATATTCTGACCATTGGCTAGATCTGGGTCCCCTGGAGGGGGAGACCTGGGGGCACTCAGAGGAAGGACAGCAGGTTACCAAGAAGAGACTTGATACCCTATGAACATATACAGGGAGAGGTAATCCCCCTCAGGAACAGTCATAGGGGAGGGGAATAAGGGGAAAATGGGAGGGAGGGAAGAATGGGAGGATACAAGGGATGAGATAACCATTGAGATGTGACAAGAATAAATTAATAAAAAAAAAGAAAAAAGAAAAAAATTTTAAGTAAAAAAATAAAAGACTGACTATGACTCTGTATTGAAATAATTGTGTAGGGATTGTGATAGGTCTAAAAGTAGACATCGTGGCTGTGCATACTCAAGTATATATGCACATGCATGTACATACTTCAACCCATGAAAATTTTGTTTGTCATCAAGTCACATATGTACTTAGAGAGACTCCAATAAGCAGTCCCACTTAATTGACTTTGGATTATTTATTTGAAGTCTTTGTTTGCCCTCATTATTATAAAAACACTATTAAATGATTTGGAATTCCAAAAAATGTGAAAAAACAAAAGACATCCTATGTGCGCACAGATAAAAAGCCCTTCATTCTACGTAAAAAGAACAATAGCCAACAAGGGTTTTGCTTGTTTTGCTTATTTGTTTGTTTTTCAGGACTGGTTTTTCTGTGTAGCCTTGTCTGTCCTGGACTCACTTTGTAGACCAGACTGGCCTCAAACTCACAGAGATCCTCCTGCCTCTGCTTCCCTGAGGGCTGGAATTATAGGCATGTGACACCATGCCCGGTTGGCAAAAAACTTAAATTTTTACCTCTTTCAGTTTAAATTTTTATATCTATCTATCTATCTATCTACCTATCTACCTATCTATCTATCACTACTTCCTGTTTGCAGTAAAAGATATGATCTCCAACTTCCTGCTCTTTCTTCCATGCCCATTGCTTGCTGCCATGATTCCCTCCCATATGGTCTCTTATTCCTCTGGAAACATATGCCAAAAATAAAATCTTTTTTCTGTAAGTTGCTTTGGTCATGGTGCTTTATCACAAAATCAGAAAAGTAAGTAAGACAGAAATTAGCACAAGAGAGTTGTTTCTGTGAAGAACCTGCCCATGCTGGTTTGAGGTTTGTTTCATTTTGCTTTGTTTGTAGGCTTGTTTGTTTGTTGAGGAATGTGGAAGACTCTGGAGCTTTGGACTGGAGGAGTCATTCAGTATTGTAAATAGAGTATAATGGGCTGCCTTAATAGCAGCCTTAAAGCCAGCAGTTCTCAGAGCTGAATGACTGTCAATGCTAAAGGGATTTCATGGGAAACAAGGACATTAACAGTAACTGGACCGAAGATCATTCCTCTGATGTTTGGGCAAATGATAAGACTGCCTTCTGCCTTTTCCCTAAGAACTTACCTGAGGCTATATTTGCAAATAATGGACTAATTTCGCTGGTGGAGAAATTTTCAAGACAACATAATGTGGAATCTGCGACATGATCAATACTAATGACATTTATGCAGATCTACAGTGAAAAAAGATCAATTGAGGCAGAAAGAGACATAAAATGTGCAGTTTGGAGAGAGAGAAAAAGAACAAGGAAGCATAATGCTGATGCTAAAGAAAAGATGTGATAGAAAAGAGGCTATAACTCTTAAGGGGATTAGCACCAATAAGGAAATCTGTTCTCCACTGGGACAATAAGAAACGTGTCCAATCCAGGTATCATAGCACACACCCTTAATCCCAGCACTCAGGGAGGCAGAGGCAAACAGGTTTCTATGAGGTACAGGCCAGTCTGGCCTACAAAGCAAGTCCAGGACAGCCAAGGCTATGCTGAGAAACTCTGTTTCAAAAGAGAAGAAAAGAAAAGAAACAGAAATAAAAACAGAAACAGAAAGAAGAAAAAAAGGTGTCCAAATTCAGGACTCAATTCATATATACTCCCAGCTTGTGCAGAATGTTCTAGGTGTTCTTCTCATGAAAAGCAACTGAATAAAAGAGCTTTCCCTAGTGTGGTTCAAAAGAGAGAAGTGGCCATCACAAATGATCCTGAATATTTTCCTTATACTTGCTAGCCTGCTACAAATTCTCTCCACTGGAGAGTTTTACCAGCTAGTTTTCCCGGTGTTAGTTTGTTATCAATACTGTCCTATGTTAAGACTTATGCCACCTGTTCAGTGTTCAAAGCATGAGGTATGGTGGAGAAACAGACATAGATTAATGATGCAGACTATAAAGTCTTGACACAGGCTCAAAACATGACTAGTATATTTCTGACAAATGAACATATACCAATAAATCAATTTTTAAAAAAACTTTTGAAACAACTGGAAGTCTACATGCAATAAATCTCAACACGAAGTGTCCAGCAATGAAAACATTGAGTCAAAAGGATCAGAGATGCAACTGTAAAGGGGAAAATTATAATACACTTTGAAAATATCATAGAAGAAAAAGCTTTATGAACTGTGCTTATGTAAAGGACACTTTGACATAACACTGAAACATGTCAGTATTTCTGGTATTCATTGTTAGAGGTATGTCTGATTTATTCTGATGCTAATTACTGCTTGCCATGTCTGCCCCACCAGAACCTTGCCTAAGAGCCTAATCTGTTTGACCAATAAAAGGTCATTACACCTGGGCAGGGCAAATGGGATAAGCATGTCTAGGGTTCCAGGGCTTGGAGAGGCAGAGAGAAATGAGGAGAGAGGCCAGAGGGAGGAGAGGAGAAAAAGACTGCAACGTGGGTTAGGTGGAGGAGAAGCACATGGCCAGCGTGGATCGAGACTTGGCCCCGGATGATGATATTTAACAAATATTTGGGATTATGGATGGGAGGTAGCTTGATAGAAATTAATAGAAGCAGGTGGCATGGAACTGGGTCGTGTATCCCATACTTGCGCCACTATGGGAAGTAGTTTAGAGGATTAATATCTGCCCTGCCCCAGGTTAGCTAATCCAATTTTAAAATATAACAGGTGTCTATGTCTTGATTAATTGCTAGTGAGTTAGGAAATACCACCATAAAAATAATTATAGTCCATACTGATAAAATAACCACAACAACTGATATTTTTATGATATCAAGGATATTCTCCTTCTTGTCTTGCTGAATTCTCAGAAATGCATTTCATCCTTTTTCATGTTCAACATCTTCAGCCATTAAAGAAATGCAAGTCAAAGCAACTTTGAAGGCCCAATGTACCTTATTAAGAATGGCTATAAACAAAAACACAAAGGCCAACAAATGATGGTGAGGATGCAGGGGAGCCAGAAATCCTTATACACTCTTCTTAGGAATATAAATTATTTCATTTACTATGGGAATCAGTAAAGGTTCCTCAAAAATTCTAAGAATAGAACTGTACATGACACAAATATATAAGCATACAAATAAAGATACCCGAATACCACTGTTTATCATGGCACTATACACAAATCCATATGATCACATCAGCCTATGGGTCCATCAACAATTGAATAGTTTTTTAAAATGTAGTATATTGAAATCACTTTTAATGGATAACCAAGAGTTTTGCTACTGGAATTTTGACTTAACTCAACAAGAAAGATGCTGTGCTTGGTTCTTGAAACCTAGCTAGCTCACCAGTGCTAGTGAAGTTGTGGTTATTGGAGAATCTACAACCGCTTATCTATAATTTTTTTCCTTATCCCACAGGAAACTTTTCTCTGTAATAGAGACTACTGAAGAAAACCTCAACCTATCAAAATGCAGACCTATAGAGACCAGTCCCAGTGGATGGATCTTCAAAACACTGCCACTACTAAGGCTCAGGGAATATTGTGAAAAGGGGCAAAATGATTTTAAGCAACAGTAGATCAGGAACTGAGAAACTGTATCTCCTAATAACCTCTGAAGCAGTACCCAAAAAGCCTCACCAACATGACCACCCAAATGTCAACTGAACCAGGATGACACTAATGAACTGGATGGGAGAAGGGCCACAAGGCCCCAAGTTACATGAAGATTATAGACAACTAAGTAAAGCTGGGGTCAAGAGAGGTGTTCTTCCCCCAGAGAAGAGCACACCGATTGGTATTCAGTTTGAAACGGCCATCTCTAAAAATGCATATACATATAGCAAAACATAGACTGGACTATATGTGTACAAATACACATATGTATACAATAACAATCAGTGAGGAAGGAGAGCATGAATTTGAAAGAGGTAGCTACATGGAGGAAGAGTTGGAGGGAAGAAAAAGAAAACAAAATCATAGTAAGTAATGTATGATTTCAACAACAAAAAAGAAAACGCAGCCCATTCCAGAAAATGGCTAGAAAAAAAAATGTGAGCTTGGCATAAAGCAAAATAAACTGAATTCAAGGACTTACAGGTCGAATTTAGCAGAGAAAACAGGACCTGAATGTAAGAGTAGATTTACTAGAGATGCAAAACAAAGGGGGGAATATATGAATAGCACAATCAATTGTCCCATAAACCTATTTGTTCACTGTTTGCTTGTTTGTGGTAGAATCCTGTAGACCAGCTTTGAACACGTGCACCTGGGTGGTAGGATTACAGGTGTGGACCACCAAATCTGGCTTTCACTGCAGGTCTTGATCACGGCTCTTATGTAAATCATTTGTGAATTCTAATGCAAAATGGCAGAATGAGCCGGAGGAAGATAATAGCTCCTGATGGGCATTCCAAGAAAACCAATGAGGGTCAAGGTGCTGTAGCATAATGGCACTCTTGAAAGAAACTTAATAAGGAAAAATGTTTTGGACAAGGCAAAGAGTGTTGAAAACTTTCCTGAAATGCAGGGCAATATTCTGAAAAATGAGAGGACAAATTTACTAGCCTAGTCCAGGTAAAGTAGAATACGGACAGCAGTCCAAGTGGAGGAGCCTTGTGTTTACTAAAAGCTGTATAGTAAAGAAGTCAAGAGAGGTGGTTTGGGTTTCGGCATACCAGAGTTCCTAAAGCCACTGACACCATCCAAGTCTGAAACAAAGACATCGATGTCCCTGAGTCTCAGAAAAATGAGGTAAACACTGCTGCATGTACTTCACAGAAGTGCCATGGAGATTAACTTAAAAATAACGAGGTCTCACTAAACTGATTATAGTAACTCAGTAAATGTTACTTTCATGACATTTACTTTGAGTGTATCATATAAGGTAGCCACTGTCTTATAGGCCATCAATTTTTTTTTTTATTTTTTAAGGTACTGATTTTTATAGATTAATGAATTTTACTCAACGCATAAAGACTCTTGGGCAGAATGCCTTGATAAAGATGAGTCCTACACTTTCTGGGGAGGCTGAAAATCAGCAGTAACTTTCAAACATCTCTTCTAACATCTGTTGTTGGGGATGCAGGAACACAACACAGGCCATGTACATGCAATGCCCAGTGAGGCCAGAAAAGGCCATGAGATTCCTCTAGATCTGGAGGTAGAAGCAATTGTCAGCTCTCTCCTATAAGTTCTAGGAGCTAGCTAAATCTAGGTCTTCTGGAAGAGGAGCAAGGTCTCTTAACTGCTGAGCCATCTCTCCAGCTTCTCTAAATCTAGAATAATATCAAAAGCTTAGCCTGACTGTATTTAGTAATATGAAGGACCCCACTAAAATCTGACTTCATCTTGAGGAAAAGATTGTCCAACCCAGTTACTGCAAAAAGGTTACAAAAGTCAGCGTGAAGATGTCCAGTAAATCCTCCAAAGCAGCAACTAGCTCAGAATGGTCATGGTGAGCTTCGGAAGTGCAAGAGAGGAATGCAGTGAGAGTCCCAGGGAGAGTCAGTGAGAGAACTAGACTATCAAAGACACAAGGAAACAGAAATAACAGTAGCAACTGTCAACAACAGCTCAACGGGAGCATTTCAGGAGACACAGAAGCTAGCAGGGACAGCACAGAGAATTCAGAGAAATGTTATATTGACATAAAAACATTGGTAGATTAGTGTTCATGGAATTTGGTGTTTGGTTTGTTTTTTTGTTTTGTTTTGTTTTGTTTTTTCCTTCTCTTAATTTTGTGATAGTAGACATCAAATTTCAGGATGCTGCAGAACACTTAAATGGTGAGTAAAGTGTCTATAATCTAAAGAAGAATTAAAAAAAAAACACTTGTACTCAATTAAAAGAGAAGGACATGAGTTGGAAGTAGTAAAAGCTACAAGAAAAGTCCTATGTCTACATAAGGTAATGTGTTATATACTTGAGATTATGAGATTCAGAGGAAGGAGTGGGAGATGACAGCTTATGTGTTCACTAAAGTCCTCAAGAAGAGGCATTGGGGAGGAATTAGAAAAATAGTTAAGGGATGGCTAAGTAGAATAGGGGATGCACACGTTTAAAAATAATAATTAAAACGCCTGCCCCTACAGGCACTGCAGGTGTGGCTTCTGTGTCGCATGTGTGTCAGTAGATGGCAGAGAGGAAAGAGGCTGTGTCTACACTCAGTGTTCTGACCTGTGAACATCTGCATGATTAAGAGCCTAACACTCCTGGGGGGATGGGGGAAGCAAGCCCGAGGTAACCACCAGTCTGGCGTCAGGGGGCCTAGACAGGGAGCTATCGTGAGGCGATCAGTTTAGATTTGCAATGACCTGAGTGGGGAGCTACGCAGAGACTAGTAGAACCCCTCTTGGGACCATGCTCGCCACCCTCACCCCGGAGGGGAGAGTGATTCTGAGACAGACAACCCTCACATGAGGCCGCTCAGGTGGGCTCAGGCAAAAAGCAAGCCTGAGATGACCACCAGTCTGGTGCCACGCAGGCCTGGGTAGACAGACCACGTCCAAGATGACCCTTGCCCACTGCCACAATGCACGAGTGGGCATATATAGCACACTCCAGAGACAACGCCTGAGATGACCTCAGACACTCAGAGACCCTCCTGGGTTTCAGTAAGAGGGGCAAGTAAGTGGTGAACAAATAGAGGAGAAAGAGAGACAGAAGGATGTGAGCAGAGAGGCAGAACTGGAGACAATAGGGTAGTGAGCCACAGCCTGATGCAAGCAGCTGGTGATGTTGAGGCCACCACAGAACACGATGCAGTCCAGGCCTGTGCTACCAACCGGTATCACATTGATGTCTGACGACTGGGCACAACCGGCCCTACAAACTCGCCTGGGCATCGTGGGTGAGATGGCCCTGGGGGTGTGGCGGGAGAGCTGACCCTGCCCCTAACCGACTGCAGTACTCAGGAGAAAAATCCCTCACATCGCAGAAACTGCTGGTGAGCCCAGCCTGAGGATCTGAGTGTGGGAAAGCTGGCCTTGCCACTGGCCTCCTGTGAGTGCGAGTGCGGTGTCATGAAGGGCAGAGAGATGCCCTCCTCCCCCTTCGCACCTCTCCACCTGGGATGAGAGCGGGAGAGCTGGTACTGCCCCGCACTAGCTGCAGCGTTAGATGGAGAGACGCTTTTCTCCCCTCCCTTGTCACTATGAAACCAATGGCAAGACGGGAGAGCTGCCCCCAGGGTCATGAGAGTGATCCAGCCCTGTCCCTCACCAACTGCAACATTTGGGAGAGAGGGCCCTGCATCCTGCCTGGGCAGCAGAGCAGAGCTGATCCTGCCTGCAGGAGGAGAGGAGGGTGGGACAGGAGGGATGATTTGCCGGCAACGAGGCAGCCCTGAGGGCATGAGAGTCACTGGAGTGCTGACCAGCTCAGATACCTCTTGGGGCCTTGATCCAGGGCTTTGAATTGGCCCACCCCAACATCTAGCCCATTGATGAACTAACTGCTGGAGTTCACGAAGGAGCCAGTCCTGCAGATCCAAAACAGCAGTATCTCCATGACACAGGGCAACAAGAAGATATTCGAGAGGTGTCCCAGTGAGGATCCAGTATTGCTAGAGTAGCAGAAGCCAGAGGCGTCGTACCAGACCAATGAGTCATTACAATGAACATTTGCAAGCAAAAGATTATGGAGAAAAGGGTATGCTGTGCAACACACTGTAATACACTACAGCTTCAACAATAATAACTTTTTCTTTTCTCTGTAGTGGGGGAGGTTGCAAAGGTGGAGGGCAGGTACAAGGGGTGGGGGAAATGTGTGGGACTGCATGGTGTGAAATCCACACACACACAAAAAGCAATTAAGAGTTTTAAAACATTTTTTAAAAATTAAATACAACCAACTATTCAATAGCTAGAAGGTATGGAAATTATTAAATTTATCAAAATCCATGTTTCATTTGTCTGGTTTTTGGATAGAGAAGAGAGGACCAGGCCAACTAATCCATGCAAAGTGTTATGAAAGTGGACAAGAAACAGAAATGAAACCGAAGCTGGAAGCAAAGGAGAGAAGAGAGGAATTTTACTACAATTTTCATTAGCATAAACCACAACCAACCACATGCAGAGTTGTGGAGCTCAGTCCCAATGGATACGTCTGCAAAACACTGCTGAACCTTAGGCTCGGGAGAGGCTGAGAAAGAAGGGCAGGAATATTGTAGAAAGCCGGAGGATCAAGTAGTTTGCTGTGATACTGTTTCCCTAGTAACGTCAGGAGCTAAGACCATGAAATCTCACATACATCACTGCCCAGACATGAGCCAAACAAGGACAACACCAATACATATACCAAACTGGATGGAAAAAAAAAGCCCACTAGGCCTCAACCCTACACAAAGAACTGTAGGTGACTGAGGAAACCTAGCATCAGGAAACATGGTGCTTCTCAGGGAAGAACACAGAGCTTGGTTTTCCAGGACAACCATAAATGCAAACACACAAGTAACATTATATGTACCGAGCAGATTATATTTACGAACAAATATGAATATGCATCTATGTGTGTGCATACAACAGCAAATAGTGACTAAAAGAGGACATGAATTTGAAGGACAGTGAGAAGAGATAATTTTTTATTAAATATTTTTTATTTTTTACATATACATTTATATTATTGCACATATATACAATTAACTACCTATAGCAAGTAGAACCATGACACAATCAGGAATTATATAAATGTTACATTCTTAGTGTTTTGGCTATTTGTATTTGACAGCCTTGGAGAAAACATAGAAGAGATAAATTTTACAGCAGGATTTTGAGGGAGGAGAGGAAGACAAAAATGTTGTAATTAGATTCTAATATTGAAAATAAAATAAAAACATAAAAGAAAAAGAAACTGCAAATAAAAATAAATGATATATGGTTTTAACTTTTCAAATTACAACAGTTTTCTATGTGTAAACATTTTTCTGCCTAGCCTATTTTGCCAATGTGTAGAAAAGGAAAAGGAAAATTATTATTCTTGAAATAAGGAAAATATGCTTTATAGCTCATTGCTTAAAAACATGGATGAAAATACAAAGAAATTCAGAAATAGAGTTTACAAAACACACCCATGTTAATTCATCGTGGACTGTTAAACATGGCTGTGCAGCAAACTTCAGTGTGAGCATGGCCGATGAGGATGGTGGTCCTCCTCAAAGTCCATCCCATCATAGAGAGCTGATGAGTGCGTGAAAACTACCTAGGAAGAGAATTCTGGTGCACTTTATCATAGTAGCAGAAATTGTACAGATGGGAACACCAGTCAATATCATACCCCTTTCACTTTATTTTTATATACTTTATTATTTAAAATTGCAAATTAAAAAAAATGCTACATGAAAGTTAACCAGACCTAGAGTCTATACATTTTAAACAAAATCCTATGTAATTAGAATAGCCATTCTGAGGCTGTGGGGCTTTGCATTGGCTCTTAAGCTTTTTAACTTTATTTTATTGTTTTGCTTTAGTATTTTATTTTATAGAATAAAATTTCGTGTCCTGGAAACACTGACATATTCCATATGTGGTTTGGAGTGTCTCAGAGATATTCTCTCTCCTAGCCACAGAAGTTCACAGCATCCTCTTCCTGTGTCTATGATGCTGTGTGCCCCTCGACATCAGAAGCAGACACAAACTCATGTCCTGGAGCCACTTTACCCACCACAAAGTAAGCAGAACTTGACAAAGTTACAGCAACATCAAGTTATCAACCTCCAAGTTTTAGTCTATTCCATCAGCAAGCATTTCCAACTATGAAATGTAGTTCATCACAATAACACTTTCAATAAAGTTTCTGCAAAATTAGATGATAACGAGACCATGATATTTTAAATTGAATGAATTTGAAGATAGTTAAGAATTAGACTCCCAGTGGAATTCTTTATGTCACAAGCCATGAACACTACTGTTTAATGTACACTCATGCTCCATCTGCTTTGGTTTCCATTACTCGCATCTCCTAACCAGTTTCTCATGCACACTTTCCAGCTCCATGCTGTGTTTTCTATTTATTGAATACATTTCTCACTTCAACATTTTTCCACCTGAGCTGGCAGTTGTGGCTTTTATGGCTGTACACACGCAGGTCTCCTTAGATTATGAACTTCATATTTTCTCATTTGCCTCATGCTTCAGTTCCCCAGCTTAGTAGGCCCTAAAATGTGCAAATTGAGAAGTGTTTTGTAGAAGCCGTCGCTATTCAAGGCCATTGACTTGTCATCAATTAGATTAAAACATTGGTTTACAAAAATAATGTTTCTCTTTACTTCATAAAAAATAAAACACTGGCAAAAGGGAACCCAGCTGTGCTAAGAAGCGAATTACTTTATGTGGGTAAGCAAACATCTTCTGGTCAGGACGGCAATGTATTATTCAAGTGCACTTTCCTACATCAGTTTTGAAGTAATGTGAATGCTGTATGTTGTTTCTAAGTAAAATGAGGGAGCGGAAGTGTCTAAAGTGTTGACTTATTTTTCTTTCTTTTTCTTCGTCAACCATGTATCTATCGGGGTTCTTAAGAAACATGCTATCTGCAGTTTCGTAAGCAACAGTGACAAAGTCTTATTTATAATATTATATTTAAAGAAATTTACAAAAGGCCCACAGTTCTGAGCTTTATAAAACTACAAATTACTCAAAATTTGATATGACCATTGATTTTAAAAATAAAAGAAGATAGGAAAAAGGATCAATATTTTTTTTCTTGTTTTTAACCAACAACATAAAAAGCTTATATTTTAACAGACCCAAAAAAAACTTGTATGATAGTTTGTTAACTAGTAAAGTTTTCAGGGATTAGAAGTATTTTAATTTTTCTGGTATGTGTTCCTTGCACATAGTACTGTAAGCACAACGTCCCTATCTTCTTTCCCTCTCTTTTCTCCCCCGCTTATTAGTTGTCCTTGTTCTTCCTGACAGTTCTATTTCTAGCTTTAACTCATATATAAATACAAAGTTGTACATATCTATACAAATTCTATAATCCACAAAAGGGACACATATTAAATTTTCTGAGACTGTTTTGATATATCCAATGACACCCATTTTTGCAAACAATGTAACTCTATTATTCATTCCATTTTATAGCAGAAAAATTTCAATGTGCACATATGCCATATTTTCCTTAATTGTTTTTTTCTGGCCTAGGACACCGAGGGTAGTTTCATAGCATAGCTATTATAACTAGGGCTACAATAACCATTGGTACGTACATATTTCTGTGATGTGCTCACTTAGTTCTATTCAGAAAAATATCCAGAGGTAGGGTAGCATCATCATATGGTAGTTTCATTTTCAGTTGTTTCTGCATCCTCCATATTGAATTTCATAGCGAATGGGCTAGTTTACATCCCTACCAGCAATGTGTAATGGTTCCCTTTTGCATGATCAGAATATTTTTGTTTCTTCAAATCATAAGAAATAATCTGGACATGCCCGTTCACATCTTTAGTTTCAACACTCAGAATCCTAAGGCAGGAGGGTTACTGGAAGTCTAAGAGTGAACTAGAAGACAGAGAGTTCTAGGCCATGCTGTGCTATAGAATGAAACCATGTCTCAAAAAAATCATAAGAAATAAAGTTTATATTCTGCTTCCTTGGGCAGGTGATTTCTTCCATTTTGCTCTTCAAGATCACATACATTTCTTTTTAATCATTTGCTATCAGCCCAAGTACTTGAAAAACATGCTCTTCTATAACATCCTTTTTAATGCAAATATGAGACAGAATGTTATCAACTGCGAGATAGGGCAGAGCTTGTTGGCTTAATACAAAAGTAGCATTTAAATTTCCTGCTGGCAGATGCATTTGCCAAGAAATGTCTAATGTAATAAATTTAGACAATTTAGCCAGCATGGTAGAATTGTCCATTTTTACTGTCAAGCATCAATGCTGGCATTTAACCCAAGTGGAAAGAGACACATGACTAAATCTACAATGAAAGATTCCAAAATTATTAGAGGTTTTCAAATAAGATGTTTTACTGGCTCACAGGCTAAATATATATCCATACATATGTAACACGTAGTTGATGGACTCATTATTACCATCTGATAAAAAGTCATCTTTGTCTTGTGGTCTTTGAAAGAAGAAAATCCTAGTGTAGTTTCCTTTTGCTATTAAATACATTCTAGAAACTTAAATAATGCACAAAATATACAGGAATCAGCCAAATGCAGTCTAACCCTATCAAATACAGGTCAATGCCACCATAGCAGCCAGTTGAAATTTCCCCTGGTGGAGCTGGTGAACATTCCGGACACACAGAAAGCCTAAAATTGAGGCAGAATTACTCTGGCATTGTATAAATAATCTAACTGTGACCTGTGAGGTTAAAACCTATAATTGAAGTGATACTTCAAAGCAATGACTACTTTTTCAATGCTATTTTGTGCATCCAGATAGGAAGATGACTTGTTGGGGTTTTGTCAGGCAGGAATAGTACTGCAAAAGTGATATTTTCAACAGCTGCTGGTGCATTTGTGCTCTGACAAATTAGAAGCTAAATCAAAGCATTAAAGAACATCAAAGACTTAATTTAATGCAAAAACAAGTACTCCAACTGGATCTATTTTACAGTGAATTAATAATGCAGATTTGTACCAAATGTAAATGCTTTGTTTTTTTTTAAGGTTTGGAAGAAAAAATAAATTTGCTTATAAAATATAAGATCTGTAATACCGTGTAACTTCACAAGAGCAACACAAGATAATGTGTTGTGATAAGTAAATTCTGGGAATTTACCAAGTAATTGGCTCTTTAAATTTAAATGTGTATTTATTACCAAAAACTAAGTACACATTACCATGAACTTTGTGGCAAGATAGATAACAGTTGTACCAATGGGCTTCATTATAATGCTACTTAACAAATGCCCCAGATGCAGCTACAGTTCTTTGTCAGTAGTTTTTATATAAGCAAAGTAAATGTACGTGCATTGACTACTCATGCTGCACTGCCAATGCATACACATTTGCCCCACTGCCTAACTGTGTGCTCACCAGTAGTTCGTTACAAAGATGAAACTACCTTGTAAGGCTATTAATGGAAATTTTTAAAGTGTTACTATGAAGAATAAAGACAGATAATTCTGAGGGTTTTTTTAAAACACTCCTTAGAAATGCACATAAATGTAACTGTCCACACTACCTGCATTTTAAAACATAAACAGTGTTTAAAGGCGGCCATGAACGTATTTCTGGAACCATATAGCAGACATGTGAGCTAGAGCTAATCTTATTTGTTTTCTCAATTTTTAAGTATTGTTGGGGCCCAGAATTTTCCTATAAATATTGCTAAGCATTACCCATAAACACAAATATTTCAAGAAAAATGAAGCAAGTTTTTAAATTCTTTGTAGTGAAAAGACCAGCATCAATTTCCCTTTAGAAACTGACAACAAATTCTTATGAAAAGATTTGCATGGTTTTTTTTATTAAGCCATTATAAAATTAATATGTAATAGTATAATATTAAGTTACTTTTACAAATATTTAATTGTATGGTTATTTAAATTTTTATGTTTAAAAATTCATGTTATCACTAAATTAATATCTGCGCAAGATTTTAGAACTACTTGGTGGCCAGTTCTTTTCTTCCAGAGGCGTTCACTCTGTCAAATCACTCTAGAGAGACATATACAAAGTGCCTGGGCTCTGCTCTAGACAGAATGCTCAGTTTCAAAGTAGTGAGTTTGTATCTATTATATATTACAATAAAGCCCCTTCCTCATTAATTTTACTGAAGTCTCCAGATGGGAAACAAAATATTAATTTTGTTCAGCCTTAGGCATTGTTGACTGTTAAGGTGCTCACTAAATCACTGACCTTATTCACATTAATATTAGATTTCTACTATAAAAATTTAGGACCCTTGGGTATGGGGTTCAGTTTGTCATAAGTATAATTAATTGTTTTTAAAAATGATTAATTTGTCAAAATGGCAAAAAAGAAAATATTGGGCAGATGAGGCTCTCAAGCAAGCTAGCCTACCTTAAAGTCATGGTAATACTCATGAAATTATGCAAATTAATTGACTCTTTCAATGTTGCATAAAATGCTGCTTCTAGTACAGTGCATGGAACATTAGGCTGTTCATCCAGCAAAAAAAAAAAAAGGGAGAAAAAGTTGCGTTTCAGAGGCTGGGGTCTTTATAAACCAGGCCTTGTAAAGACCCCAGCTACACTCTATTTTCTACAAAACAGTTGCCTTTAAACCATTGCACAAGGAGTTTGTGCTGTTCATTACAATTTTTCCTCAAGCAGTTGTCAAGAAAAGAAACAGCTATTTCTTGTGGGTTTTCCCTTATTTTAACACGAAACAAAACAAAAACACTGGAAGGAGCTTTCACCATTGAAACACGAGAAAGGAACGTCATACTTATTATAAAATTATTTAGCAATACAAGTTTTTACAAAGACACAATCATCTAAGGAAGACAGAAAACAATATTGTATTATTATTTTTCAATAATGTTCTCATGATAATTTAGTATAGTTACTCAGCTTTAAAAAAAATAACAAAAGCAAAATTAAAATCAGTAACCTTCAAATAAGAATCCTGCTCAAAGTAACTCAAAAGTCAATTTTCAGAGATTAAATTAAGAAAAACGTATGTTAATGAAAATTTCTATTTTAAATTATTTCTAGAAAACAAATGCTATAACTCAGAAATAGTAAAGTTTAACAATTTATATTAACAAAATTTACCTTATAACATACTCTAACCTCCTTTATGGAAATAACATAATCTCCAATGTGAGATTTAAGCATGCATCAAAGAAAGAATATCCTCTGGTTTGCAACTGTGTCTCCGTTAGAGACAAATGAACTCATGTAATCAATTATTATGGTTTGAGGCAACAATTCCAGACTGGGACCCACAGACATGTATTAATTTTCATCTCTCCTCCATCTAAAATTCTATATTAATAAACATTTCTCAACACTCCCATCACACAACAGTATAGCATCTCCCCTCAGCATTTTATGGTTTACTTTTCTCAGTTTTATACTGGTTTGGAATCATCTGGAATAGTTGATCTTCCTCTTGTGAGCATCTTATCTGAATGTTTATATAAAATTGAGTAGCCTGGGCATTGAGATGCACATACTTAGTCCCAGCACTTGAGAGGCAGAGGCAAGCAGGTCTCAGTAAGTTGCAGGCCAGCCAGTGCTATGTAGTGAGGTCCTGTCTGAAAGAGCGATGGAGTGCAGAGATTACAAATGGGCATTATTAAGTGAGAGGCCCTATAGAGAGCGCCATGCTTTGCTTTGATTGTATATGTTTCTACAAACTTTGTACTTGATTTATGGTCAGCTAAAAAGTGGGAACATAATAAAGTGGGCATGGATGATAGCACCTAATCTTTTTTTTTTAAGATAAAAATTAAATTTAAATATTTAACTTTTTACATTTTAACTTAATCTTTAATAAGTCGAGGCGAGGATTTGTTGCTGTTGTTGTTGTTGTTTTGTTTTGTTTTGTTTTGTTTTTGTTTTCCTGGCTTTTGCAGCAGGATCTCACACTGTAAGTCAGACTGACTTAAAACTCAGCTCTGACGCAGGCTGGCCCCAAACTCATTGCAATCCTCATGCCTCAGCACAAGATACATTAATATATTTTTGTTAATTCTTTGAGAACCAAAAAGGTATGCCATGTACTTTGATTCTTCTCACCCTCAGCTCCTCCCTCTAACTACTTGTTGGTCCACCCTCCTCAGTCTTTCCCACATCTCCCCAACTTCATGTCCTCTTTTTCTAACTATAACCTACCCAGTCCAAATTGCTTTGTATTTTGAGGCAGGATCTTCCTACATATGCCCTGGCTGGCTTGGTAAATTCATTATGTGTTGTGCACTTCTTTCAACTTAAAGAAATCCTCCTGCCTCAGCCTCATTAGGGAGATTGCAAGAGTACATATACCATCATACAGGCTGTTTAAAACTCACAACTCCCCAGCTGTACAATTATCGCTTGTACAAACCACTATCTCTTTTTATTTCCTGATACATTTGCTACAAGTAATATAAACCAAGTGACCATGCTGTGTTTTTTAACTCAAATCTTGTATTTGCTTTTTCAGCCATAGGTTTTAAAATTTGCTCTCCACTAACACAATTCATAGAGAGGCTTATCATCTTGTTGATATCACACTAATTATCAACGTAATCAATATTATCAATCCTCTTTTTACTTGTTTTTTTTTTAATTTATTCTTGTTACATCTCAATGGTTATCCCATCCCTTGTATCCTCCCATTCTTCCCTCCCTCCCATTTTCCCCTTATATATTAGCAAGACGGATTTTCTCACCTGGCCCTGTTCATGAAAAACAGCACCATGCAGGTATCTAAGCAACTCCTAATGAGAGATGTTTATGTAAAAGAAAAAAAAGTCAGTTCCTGCAAACTGCTTTCTTAGCTATATAAACAGAAAGCCACACAGTTTTTCTTTTCTTTCTTTCATAACTAGAAAGCCATGGCTATATACATATAACAGACAAATTTATCTCTCAAACATACTGTGATAGAAAAATTCCCCAGTTTCTACCCAACATTCTGCTCAGCAACAATACCAGTTTGTGGAAATTGAAAAATGGTTAAACTAATTAAGAGCTATCAATATAAATTTTCATTCAAATGATCCTAGCCTCTTTTAACACACACACACACACACACACACACACACACACACACACACACACCATCACATAACTTTTGCTATTTCCACATAGTCAGAAAATAAGGAGACACACAGTGTAAATATACTAATCTGCTATAGCAACTCCTTTATCTATATCTATGTTATCAATTGCAGGTTTCTGATAATACTGAGCTACTATGGTCTTACTCATTTCAGGGGTGGAACAACAGCTCAGTGACTAAGAACCAGTACTGCTCTTGCAGAGGAACTGTGTTCAATTCCCAGCACCCACATCATCATGCGGCTCACAACCACTACAGCTCCAGAAGATCTGGTGCCCTCTTCTGGCCTCCACCATCACTGCACTTACATACACAAATCCACACATAGAAACATAATCAGATAATTAAAAAAGAAATGTTAAAACCAGTTCCACACAGCCATTTGGCCTGAGGTGGTTTTAGCCCCAACTGGGAGGTCCCAGCTAAACAGATTATGCTATGCTAATTTTCACCAAGATCTGAGTTCTATGTGGATTCTGCTTTTAATGTGCAATTTTAAAGTGGCACTAGTTAATATCTACAAACAGGTGGCTTACTTAGCAATGTTTATAAATTGGCCTCCTGATGCCCTGGGTATCAGGCTATATCTACTTATTTCTAATCCCAAAGGTAAGTCATCCTAAACTCTCTTTACTCATCTTTCACATACATACAAATGATCCCTAGTGCCATGTACCAGGCTGAACACACAATCTCACAATTCCTCAGATGTACACTTGTAAATTTTATAAATGTGCTATGAGGAGCAGATATGAAAATAAAATAAAGCCAATATCGATTTTTATTTCCTGATGCATTTGCTATGAGCAATATAAACCAAGTGACCATGCTGTGCTTTGAACACAGTTTTCATGCCTTCATTCTGCGAGAGACAGCTTCCATGTCAGCTGATAGGTGGTTTCCTAGACAATAGACTGCTTAAGGTGAAGGATTAAAATTGGGATAAACTAACCAGAAACTAACAGAGGTGCAAAAAAGCTGAGCGTATTTTATGTGGTCGCATTTATTTGTATGTCATTCATTTAAAAAAAAAATTACAACATGCCTCCTAGCTGTAAAGGCCACCCTTTATTCAGCGATAAGCATGTTATCTGTCATTGCACTTAAACTTGACAGCAGTCTTACAAAGTACCAGTATTTGCCTGTATCTTATTTGGGGAAAGTAGGCCATGGAAAGGTCAAATACCATACAGGAGGGGCTCAGGCACACACCTGCTACCAAGCATCGTTTGCTGCCCCAGAGCTCTCCCTCCTGGGCCTGTTATCTGACTGCTCCCCCTTAGCAATTCACGTCTTTTTCACCAGGATGATTTCCTAACCAGCATCCTTGCTACAAAGCACCACAGGGCATGAGTGGTGCTTCGTCGGTGATCTTATGCTTCCAGAGGACAGTATCTGGTTTTCTTCTCATACAGCAGCAGCTGCATCATCTAGCACACAACAGTGCTCAGGAAAATACTTGAAGAAAAGACATCTAAAAGAGAGGCCATAAACTATATGTCAATCTTGCTTTCAAAGTTCCCTCTTAATACTCCAAAGTAATGTATTTTGCTTGAGATAAATTGTTTTTTAAAGAATCCCAGAGCCTAAATATATAACATACATTTGTCCAAACTGAAATTGCGAATATGATCAATTTCCATAAACTCTTCAAAAAGGATCGTAGGAATCAATCAGTTTATGCCCTGGAAACTCACTCACACTAGAAAGCCCAGATTTATTTCAGAAGTGCGCTATGGATTAACAATCCACATGAAATAAATAAATAAATAAATAAATAAATAAATAAATAAAGGACCCAACAACACATACTCAACAACTTGATTTGCATTACAAGTAGGTAGCCTGCCATGGTATTTTGCTACCCCACTGACACGTTGCCAGGGAACAACAGAAAAAGAAAAACCTGTGTGTCTACTCACAGGTGAGGAGCAGAGCTTGAATAAAATGAAGCCGCTATTCAATCTGTTATTCAGCTCACCACATAAACACACACCCGCTCTCCTCCCCAGCAAGAAGAAGAAGATGACAGGGGCAGCCACCTGCCAACTGGAGGTCCCCAGCATGGAAGGGCCCTGAGGTTCTGTACGTGCTGAACAGAGTGTTGAAAAAGAGCAAAGAAAGGGAGGTAGTGGCGTGAGGAACCTCTCTATACCCAGCCAGAGAAAAGGCATTTTAAATGTAGCAGCAGCACCTCAGAATGAGAGAGTAGTAACAGGGGGACAGCAATCACCCGTGGCAGCTTGAGCTAGCCAGGAGATATCATGGTGACCCATTAAAGCAAACACATTTTTTTTTAAATAATTTTTTTTTCAACAAACATTTATTAAATGCGCGTAATCTGGGTCTGCTTTAAAGTCAGGTGTCACGGTTCTTGGCTGATTCTGTTTGATGCCTGCAAAGCATCCAGCAAAACAGAAATCCTACTGATAAATAAGCCATGCTGTGTGCAATGACTTGTCCGTGTTCACTCTCCGGGTAAGTAAGAGAATCAAGAAACCTAAACTTTAAACTCAAATATGTCGAACCCCGTGCTGTCCTCCTGTGCTGTCTGCACTGCATTGTGTCGCCATGGTGCACTGCCATCTCCAAAAATCCCAGTCTTCTACCAACTATCCCCTTTCCAAATCCTGAATCAGAGGGGCCATGCAGAGTTATAAAAATAAGTAAAATAAAATAATAAATTCTGGTTTTACATAGACCCCTGCCCCTTCCCCCCCCCTCTCTCATGACTTAATGGATTTTGGGGGGGGTCCTCCCTGCCCACACCACCTTTTATTTTCATGATAATGTCATTTATTCAAAACAAACAAAAACAAGAGCACTCCACTGGAAAGTCCTGCTCTGTGTGAGCACGGGATCCCAGCACTTGACAGCACCCACTGCTATTTTTCCCCTCAGCTAGTCACCCAGTGAGTCAGAATCCAAAGGAGGTGCAGGTTGTATGGCGTTCTCTTTCCCTTAATGTGCATACTGAGGAGCTACTACTAGTCCTACACAGACGAGCAACATTGACATCACCAAGCTCCTCTTAGAAGTGCAGGATCTCAGCGTTCCACATGCACTGAAGCAGGTCTGCACCCCTAAATGTAAGGCACGTGTGTGCATATCATTGCCTTTTAAAAAATTCTCTTTAAACTTCAAACCATTAGAAAGAAAGCATTTTGGGGATCTTTGGGGGCAAAAAAACCCTTTTTTTAAAGCTTGCACAGGTGGTAACAGTGACTACAGGGAAAACTTGGACAGTTAGTTGACGAAAGTACAAAAGGAGGGAGTGCATTTGGCCCATTGTTCTAATTAGATCAGTACGATTCAGTATTGCTGCTTATGACCTAAAGGAAGCTGCATGCTGGGTTGGAAATCCTATCTATGAAATGTCTACTGGCTGTGTTGACAGGTGAGAGAATTCTAAGCTGCCGGCAAGATTCCAAGATAATGCTTTATCATAAAATGCTGTTTAAGGGAGACATTAAGCCTCCTGTAGATTCTAAAATCAGATGTGGTTCTAGGAGAATGGTGCACCTTGCAACCTATAAAAATTATAGATAATGACATCTTTCCCAGGCCGGTGATACTGCTAAGATGTACCGATAGATATAATTTCATCTTTAATATGATATTTTTTATTTATATAAATGAAAAAAGTGCAAGAAGAAGAGTTGTAACTTGGGCATAAGCTAGCATACATGACTACATTAGAAGCTTCTGAAGTGGTTTTTTTTTTTCTTTTTTTGGGGGGGTGTCTGTGTTGTTCATTTTTGTTTGTTTGGTCATGATACAGCAGTTGAGGACGCTGGATGAGTAACAACTTGCTTTGTCTCACAAAGATACTAAGGGACAGAGCTGGTCTTGGAATCTGACCTCAAGGTGCTTCACCCGAAGGCATTTCTTGAACCTAAACTGATTCTTCTGCTTTGCTTCCAAAAGATGTCATGTTTAGTCTTTTAGGCAATGGCTGGCAAGCCACAGTGGGATGTGCGCTAGGCCTCCCTGAGAATACCTGCAAAAAGCATTGGAGTTTGTGTTGCTTTTCACCGTTAGCTTGTCTGAGGTGTTTTTAAACTAGTATGCAAAGACAGCGTGCACGAGGGGGTAACAACACTCCTATATAGAGTATGAAGAGCTACTAAATTGTAACACCCACTTTACAGTAGAATTCAGAACACTAAAAATTATAATCACAAAGCCTAGGTTTCTTTTTAACTTAAAGTTTAACTAGATATCTTGCTCTGGTAGTCATTAATGTATTTCCAAACGTTATTCATCACAATTGTATGCAGCTGTATCAAGCTACAGCAATTTAGCCCCCAACACATCTCTCCTGACATTTCTGCAGCTTACCTGGCTAGATGCAGGCAGCGAAAGAAAGGGTTCTCTAGTGGTAAACAGCCATGGCTCATCCTGCAGTTTATAATGCTCAGACTGTCAGCAAATGGGAGACGAGACAAATCCTATTATAACAAAACTGGGTTTTATCATAGAGTTTATCCAAACCACAAAAGACTGGATAATAGCAGGGACATAAATGTATTTTTGAACTGTAATCTCTCCATGTGTAGTTGAAGCTTGATACATCAGTCTTGCCCATAACAAAAGCTATGATGCCTAGATGCTGGCTGTGGCATTTACAAAAAGCATCTTCCATGGCAGACACAATAGAGGACCAAGATAGAAAAAGATTATGGCACTGAGAGTAGACTTTCTTTTTAAGCACTTGTACTCTAAGAAGAGGAGAGTTCATGTAAAGTCCAACTTAGTTAACGCTTGAAAAACATTCTGAAAAGTGGCACTTGCTTGAGGTAAAAAAAAAACCCTGCAATTAATATGCTGAACACATATGTAGAGCAGCATAAAATAATAACTGGTAGATTCTGTGCGTTAAAGTGACAAGCACGTTCCTAAAAACAAATATTTACTAACTCATTTGATACTTATAGGAATTCTGTGACACATACATTACCAACACTGTGGTATCTATTTATGAAAACAGAGAGACAGCCAGCCACGTTAATCAGCTCAAAGTCACGAAAGAGCAACAAAGTGGTCCACAACCTGACCCGGGAACATCTGAGTTCAGAGGTAGATTCACCCCGGCCAATGATACATCAATGTGCAAGTAACAACAGACAGCAACTTAATGATCGCCCCGCCATGGTATTCCTAGATGCTAACCCGGTATGATGAAAGGCTTCTCATAAAGCTTCATTGGAATCTTGTCTTTCTGTTCTGAACACTAATTTTCCAGGTTGGATTCCCTAGATCTCTCTGTATTTTCACACTAGCTTGTTCAACTGTCTACATCCACATTCCTGGCACATCACAAGCACACACACACACACACACACACACACACACACACACACATACACACACACACTATATATATATATATATATATATATATATATATATATATATATATATATATTCAGTATAAGCACATATTTTATTGTTAGCACCAGAAAATTTAAAAGATACCCAACATATTTGCTTACGACAATAAGAAGCCCCTCAGTTCAAATTCCATGCTTGTATCTGTTTCCCAGAAGAAAGCCACTGAAAGTAATATAAAAGTTTCATTTCCACAAGAGATGACAGAAAACACAGTGGATAAAACAAGGTGTGCTAGCAATGGGGGTTGTGGGTGATTTACACCTGTACTCTAAAATCAGCATCATTGGCTCCTGTTTTAATGGATAGTCATAATCAAGTCAGAATGCTTGACAACACGTTACTTCAACCAAAGATGAAGGTAATTGTGATGCTAATCTCATTCTCCCTCTCTCTCTCTCTCTCTCCCTCCCTCCCTACCTCCTTCCCTCCCTTCCCCTCCACCTCTCTCTCCTCTCTCCTTCCCGCTCCCTGCTACCTCATTTCTTTTTTTTTCTTTTCTTTTCTTTCTTTCTTTCTTTTTCTTTTCTTTTTTTTTTCATTTTGAGACACAGTCTCACAGTGTAACTCCGATCAGCCTAGAGCTCATTATGTAGACCAGGCTAGCCTTCGACTCACAGAGTTTCATCTATCTCTTCGTTTTGAGTGCTTGGATTTAAAGACCCGTGCCCCATGCCAATTCTAATAACATTTTTTTTTTGTAGCACAGGCTAAAAGATATTACCTGTAAGTCAAGGAAGCAGCTGCAGGTTCCTAGGTTGTCAAAGAATATGTCAGAAAGAACTTAAATTTTATTCAGTAAGTAATGTTTGGCTAATCACATGTTAATTGTAAATGTTTCGTAAATCTCTGTAAAGCTAACTGTTCTCTGTCATAATTGGGATCTTAGTAAGCAAATTTCCCAATAATATCTTTCAAGATATGTGCCAAACCTTTAGAATAATTTAGATAGTTTTCTTACACCATGGTTTGAGATTCTGTCCCAAGACATGGGAAGGCGATCGTAAATATTTACTCCAAGTTGTGCCCGGTCATTTAAGTTGAGAAACACTGGTTCCGGAATTGATTTCAACTTAACTTAAATTTTCTTTGTGTGATGAACACTTGACTCTACGTGTTGACATTTAAACACCACTTTACTCCTGGAATACAGTGGTTTGTCTTGAGAAGTCAAGTTAACAAATATTTAGACATCTGTTTTTACTGAAACACCTGGATCGGCTGAATCTCAGGAGTTCTACATTAGCACAAATAGTAAAAGTTTAACATTTTCAATCACTTAAAACATGATTTCAACAAAAAACAAGCATAAATGCTAAGTTTATGCTGCCATTTTCAGCTTCAAATACATCAAATAATTGTTAGTAGTATTAAAATACAAACACACTAAAACATTTTGTTAATATCTCATGAGGATGGAGAACACTTATGTAAGTTAACATTGAAGATTACTTTTATTACTTTTATATTTGTATTTTTTTCTTTTTTTATTAATGTATTCTTGTTACATCTCAATGGTTATCCCATCCCTTGTATCCTCCCATTCTTCCCTCCCTCCCATTTTCCCCTTATTCCCCTCCCCTATGACTGTTCCTGAGGGGGATTACCTCCCCCTGTATATGTTCATAGGGTATCAAGTCTCTTCTTGGTAACCTGCTGTCCTTCCTCTGAGTGTCACCAGGTTTCCCCCTCCAGGGGACATGGTCAAAGGTGAGGCACCAGAGTATGTGAGAAAGTCATATCCCACTCTCCACTCTACTGTGGAGAATGTTCTGACCATTGGCTAGATCTGGGTAGGGGTTTAAAGTTTACCTCCTGTACTGTCCTTGGCTGGTGTCTTAGTTTGAGCGGGCCCCTTGGGCCCAAATCTGCCTATCATAATGTTCTACTTGTAGGTTTCAAGGACCCTCTGGATCCTTCTACTTTGCTATTCTCCCCAGCCTAAGTGTCCATCAATAGACGAATGGATAAAAAACTGTGGTAAAATTACACTATGGAATACTATTCAGCTATTAAAAACAAGGAATTCCCAAAATTTGTGGATAAATGGATTGAGCTAGAAATGATCATAATGAGTGAGTTAACCCAGAAGCAGAAAGACTCAAATGGTATATACTCACTTATATCTGCATATTAGCCTAAGGGGCATGTCCCACGAAAGCCTTCACTTACCAGGAAAGTGAGACAGAGGGGAGGACATCCTACTGGGACTTTATATTTGTATTTATCCAAATAATAGTGCATGCTTTTTTAAACTTCTTTCCTCTTAAATCCACCTCTATAAATTCTGACTATTTTCCTCCTAAGTACAAAATAGTATATATTTTTACATTTTCAGAATATTAATTTTTCATTTGGAAAATATTGATTTTTTTTTAAAGTGGAAGTTGATGTTAAATCAAAAATTAATACTACTTTTCAAATCCACATGTTTCATACATATAGCATATAATATGACTATAAAATTGTTATTAAATGCAAAAAGTACAAAAAAATTCCATCAATATTGGTGATATGTAGACAAGGAATAATTAGATTTGAATTTAATTGTGTGCTTTTTCCATGGATGCCTTTTATTTTATTTGGAATGTATAAAAACTGTTTGTGAAGTTAATATCATAAAAATAGCAGCAACATGGCTGGCACATCAAGGAAATGAATTTGTTTCGGCTTTATAAAGTACCTGCACATGAAGGTGCGATATTATAAATCAGACCCTCCTGTGCGCACAAACAAAATTCATGGGGCATTATCATTCACTCTGACCTAATACCATTGGGTTTCTGAGCAGCCTTTTTTTTTTTTTTTTTTTTTTTTGGTCTCAATGGAGGAAGCAGAACTTTGGGTCGAGATGTGACAAACAAGTAAGATGTGAGTGTTCCACTTAGAACAGAGAAGCCGTCTTTGTTAGTTTTATGAAATTTAAATGTCCTGTTTTGTAGAACTATATACATTGCATCTCCCTTCTGTGAGACCCACCAGGGCACCCATGAAAAGAAGATGTATCTCAGTAGGGTTTTCCTTGTAAAATATTTAAATGAAAAATTGAGCATTTTAAGGCTTTTACAATCATTCTTTTTCATCGTGCAATAAAATATTCATACAATGCAAAAACACTGCAGTTGTAACAGCATTTTAATTTTAAAAATAAGCAATACAATAGTGATTCCCAAGAATGCAATGCAATCAGATAAAGGAAATATCAAGAGAAAAAAAGGAAATTATATTTTTAATCTCCTAGAATTTAATATTTAACAAAAGTGCCCTTCGCTTTTATTTGAAATGAAAGCCTTTTTTATTAGAGAAATGGAGACAAATTTAGTAGGCATAGCACGGATTCCTTGCTTGTTTTATAGGTTAGCAATCTTGTAAAGTGGCATTATCACTTTATTATTGTATTGCTTTAACTTATTATGTGGCTAAGTCCTCAAACCCAGAAAGACGCTTCCATTAACTACTTAGGAAGTAATTTGGATTACTTATTGAATTGGGGCTAGAGCATTTCATTATAAGAAGAGCTGGTGAGGATAGCTCTATTAAAAGCTGAAGGAAGTATGCAAAAAAAAAAAATCTTAGAATTTTCTTAGAGGAAAGTATTTTTATACCTCCTATTTATTTCATTATATAGAAAAAGATAGTGGATTAGGCATTTTTGTAAAAGGGATACTGTAAGTAAATTAAATGTAAAAATGTATAGCATCTGTCCTAATGAAAACAACATAATGAAACGACATAACATAAATATTTACATCCTGTGTAATGAAAACCTAAGAGGATTTTGGTCTCCGTATGGGAAGAGGAAAGTACCTGTAGTTAAAGGGCTTACTAGGTCACAGGTCACTAGAGAGTTTATAGAAAAGCTTGTTTTCATTTCCTTTGTGAAAATTGCTGGCACCATTATGGTAACATAAATCAAGTAAAGGCCGATGCTGTTACAACGTAAATCAGCGGTCCTGTATGACCACCAGCCTTTTCAAAAACACTCATGTTCCTTAACTTAACTATGCATGCACAATCCCACAGGTCCTTGCTCATACTCTTCATGCTATGTGTCTTAAGAGAACTGTTAGTTATTTGGAAATTTGTAATTTTTCCTAAAAAAAAAAAAATGACTTTCCTAACACGTAAGAACATACATTCCTTAATGTTTCATCAGTAAAACACAAGACCTTTGACATGTATAAGGAGGTTGCCATTTAATGTCAACCAACACTGTTTTAAAATTCAGTGTTAGAACTCTGCCGGAAACAGTCTCATTGGGAGTGCAGGGGTTAATCTAAGAGTCAGTGTCCAGAGGAATATGCGTCAGCAGGGGGCACCGGATGTGAGAGACCTCTGGGCTTCACCTCCCTGTTGGTAATCTACCTATATCTACCCTGTCCTGGGCTTAGATCACATTGCTGCTGGCTGCCCTCTTGGACTCTGACATCCAGGGATCCTGACACTGTTTTAGCAACCTGGCCTTGCTCAATGGCGAGCCTGACTTTGACCTGGCAATCTGATTCTAACATTCTGCTCTGCTTTTTCATTTTGCTTCCTGTTTGCTATGTCTGCACTATCCGAAGTCTCAGTCTACTTCTACAACCAGATCTGGATTGAATGCTGCTTTGTTTTGATAATTAATCCGCTCTGCCAAAGAAGGAAAGATCACAGCCTATTTCCTTCACATATTTAGATTCCACTAGTCTGTCAAAGTTTCTAAGTTCTGAAGCTACCTGTCAATCATGTGCCTTCATAGTGCATACTCTAAGGTTGTCAGCATTTAATGAACAAATTAAGGCATTAAGAATTAGGCCTTATATAATAGTCTTTTTTTCTCCACCTAATAAACCTAATAAAATCAGCTTTTAAGACATCTTTTACTGGGGCTGGAGAGATGGCTGAGAGGTTAAGGGCACTGACTGCTCCTCCAGAGGTCCTGAGTTCAATTCCCAGCAACCACGTGGTGGCTCCAACCATCTACAATGTGATCTGATACCTCATCTGGCCTGCAGGTGTAGATGCAGGCAGAGCACTGTATACATAATAAATAAATAAATAAATATTTTTTAAAAAGACATCTTTTACTTATGCTTTTTTAGCATTTTATTTATTTTTTAAATAATTTTTTCAGATTACATCGAGATTACTATCCCCTCACTTCTATCTTCCTGTTCACACACACACACACAAACCCTCTTTCACCCTATTCCTCTCCCCTAGACCTCTGATAGAAAGGGACCTCTTCACGCACCATATGACCACTGCCTACCAGGTCTTTTTTTTAAATCTTGTACAATAAAACTGTAAAATGACAAAAGTAGAAAAGACAAAGTAGAAAAGCCCTCTATAAAACAAACAAATAAACAAACAAAAACCAGACATAATAAACCTTCACACTGTCAGATTCTTTTTTTTTTTTTTTTTTTTTAGAAATACAATGTGAGATGAAGTCATCAGACAAAGAAAATTTTATTACAACAGATATAGTTCCAATGTCCATTCAAAATACTAGATGCTCTGATTGCTACACTTTATTCAACTGGCTATCTATGATAAACAAAAAGTACTTGCACTTCTTAGTGTACACAATGGGAAGATGTTCATTTATGGTTAAGTAACTGGGTTGACTACCTTTGTACAAAACTTAGTAATAAAAATAACAATAGTCGTAAATGCATTTTACTTATTCAGGACCTCAAAGAATAAACACATCGACACTTGTAAACTCCACTTTGACTCACAGTCAATTAACAAACACTGCATATTCAAACACTTTCTGAATAACATGCTATAAACAATAATAACCTAACAGAACTGACAAACTATTAAGTTCAAAACCATCCATGTAGGAGTTGCAGTGATTATCTTACAGTCCTGGGAATTAGGTCCCAAGCTGCATCCTCTAACAGTCATACTGGTCCCCATCTGTACTCTTGCCTGGGAAACCAACCACCATAGAAGATTAAAACGATATAAAAAGCTGAGATCTTCAACTGCCTTCAGAACCATTTGGAGTACATCCACTATATTTGTTTGCTGACTAATTAAGGAAGGAGAATCTGCAAAAATAAATAAATAACTAAATAACTGATACTGTCTTCAGTTCGCACAGAATGGTGGTGTTCTGAGCTCCCACTAAGAACTGTCAGTGGGCATCACTAGATGTCAGCGCCAGTTCCCTATGCTGGTTTAAAAATCAAACTCTATCCACACGTCTTTCACCCCATTCATTTCTTTTTGAAAGCACGAGCATCTCAAAATCCTGGGATGTGTTGCCTAAGAGTCTTTCTTAAAAGCCGTAAATCATCATCTGTTAGTAGCAACTTAAGAGAAGATGTGCTAAAATATCTCCCCTGGGATACGGGAGCCCTCAGCAGCAGCAAGATGCTTAATGGATTCTCTCTTTTCACCTTCTCTGATACTTCTAGGAGCTGAACAACAGCAAATGCTCAATGTATTTTTTTTTATTATTCATACTTAATCCTAAATGGAATTTTTATGTTCAAGTAAAGATGAATGGGGGGGGGTGTCAATAATGTAAATTTACAAACAAAAGTAAGTCTTCCAGAGAGGAATCATTTAATCTCTTTCTCCCTCTCTTGTCACCTTCCTTCCCATTCCGGCCTATATCTCATATATATATATATATATATATATATATATATATATATATATATGTGTGTGTGTGTGTGTGTGTGTGTGTGTGTGTGTGTGTGTGTATGTGTGTGTGTGTGTGTGTGTGTGTGTTTCTGTATTCCTGTGGAATCCTCTAAAAGGCCCCGAACTCCATATCCAGGGTAAATCTACTTCAAGATCTGAATTCCAAGGGCCAACCTGACTTCAAAATTCAACTCTAAATGTGCCAGAGCTGTGGTGACATTCTAGCAGACCTGGGGTTTGCAAAGCTGGTGGAGGGTGAAGCACGTGACAGAGAGGCCACTGCCATGATCCCTTGATGGAGTCATTGTTCCTTGAGAACTGCTTCGTAGGTTGGATGTAGAGGGCTTCTCTCTACTACAAACACCCCCGGACTCATCAATAAATAAGAATGTTGATTTTGTTTTCTTTGACATGACTCACATTCGAGTGTTTTACTAGCACAAGAGCCTAGAAAATGTGATGGTTGATAAAGGAGAAATGTTCCAAACCAGGAGAATCAAAGTGGATCAACTATTTATTTAACATCATGTACCTAATGAGACTTCAGATCTCTTTTCTTTTTCCACTTGTGTTCATTGATACGTGAGGAAACACTCCTGATGTTTCATATGGGCAAAAACAATAAACACTAGGACTTGGAATTCTTTGTAACCTGAGATAGCCTGAAGATCTGTAACTGTTTCCGAGGGGCTGCATGGTGTATACTGGCATTTTTCTAATTTCAACCAGCCTGCCTTGAAAAGGGGATCCATTTGGGGTCCGTTCACCCACTGCAAGAAGCAGAATGTCTTTGTCCCTTTTAAAGCATGGATGGTTTTCAGGAGTCGTGTTTTTAACCCAAAGGCATATTTCTCTTTTACAAGCACAATAGATCCTTTCCACCATTGATATCTATAAAATTTGAAGATTCATTCAAATTATTAAGTGACTAGTAACCCCTAGTGAAAGAAACAACCTGGAAAGACGGAGAAAAATGAACTAGGATAGTTGCAGGTCAGGAGCATAATAACCAGTGAAAGCCTGGGTAGTGAGATGGCTTTCAAGGCAACAATATTAAAAATGTAATTAAGCAATTTCTTTGTGTTTGGGGTTTTGTTTGCTTCTTTGGTGTTTTTTGCTTGCTTTTTGCTTGTTTGCTTGCTTGGGAGGGCAGTAGTCTACTGTATTAAGAAAGAAAAGACTTTTCTTTAATATGATATTTTGCCTGTGTTTTGTTTTCTCTTGCAGAAATTTGGTATGATATTTGAGGAAAGGTTTTAAAAATCAGCTTTTTTACTGTGGTTAGGCCACTTTTTTTTTTAACTATCTTGGGATATAGTGCAATTTTACCTCTATATATTAATGTATATGACCAGGGATATGGCTTTCTCAGCAAATTTCCACAGCGTTATACCTCCTTGTGAGTAGAATTGTGAAGTTACATCCTATGCACATTTGCTTTAAGCATTTCTCGTAATTTGAGGACTTGCAATTTTTATTTAATTTCAATTAATCTTTTATTACATACAACCAATAAGTTTAAGAACATTACCTCTTTGATGTATATAACTTTAAGTCCATATGTACAACAATAAAGGTAAACAATATTTGAGACAATAATGCTTTTCCAACACGTAGAAGACAATTTATGACTGTGTATTGTGTCACACGGCTTAGAAGCTACAGGTTAAGCAAATTACCTTAGGGAATTTATTCTTAATTCTGGCTATCATGTAAGTGAATTATCCACTCTGAGACTTTTGGTGAAGACTGCATTTTTTTTTTTCTAGCTGCCTTGGTACTTAGCAGCCTAAAGGGACCCATCAAATCAGCCACACCTTCTATGCGCTGTCGCATCCCAGCTTGAACACACTAAACTCAAGGCCTCTGAAATCTTTAAAGCCAATCATACGAAAGACACGTTCTATAGAGCAGGGCTAGCTGGCTACACTTCAGCACCAAACAATATTTCCAGCTTTCTGATATACATGTGTCACCTCTTTGTGACAAATAGCTGGTATTAATTAGGCACTAGACTTGGTGAGATTGCTGTTATTAACTGAGAGAAGATGGGTTGGATTTAATTGTGTGTGACTTCAAAGTCAAGTGACTGATATTTCAAGCATCATTTAAAATGTTTGCTATTGAAGTCATTGTATTCACATAAAGACTGTCTAAAAATATAAAGGAGACTGATGAGAAAGCTGAGTGCATTTATACATCTATCTCATGAAGTATATTTGATGTCATTTTACTGGTATTTTGAACTGACATATGTAATATTTATTTGTTTAGCTGCATAAATTTTTTGTTCATAATGGACTTGAAAATTCTCAGAATTAGCACTCAGCAAAATATAATTTGCTTACAGCAAGAACTGCTCTTATAAAGAGAGTTTATAATTTATATTAAATACATTTTGATGGAAATGGGAGCAAAACTTAAAAACGGACTCCAATTATTTTAATAAGCAAATCATATACCCATGAAAATAATTGGGAATACAAAGATAACTAATATACATTTACATTTCTTAATACTATGATTTATTCCAAACTATTACAGAGAAAGCAATTTTACGTGAAAACCAAACTTAAATGCAATGAGTAGAATGATTTAATGATGAGTAGCTTTTGCTATATTTATTTCCTTTAAGTAAAGCAGAAACATTGCAACTTAAGATAGTCTAATACATGTAATCAATAATAAAAGAATCACAATAGCAATTAAGACATTTATCTACTGGAGAATTAACATAAAATACACAAGATAATTACATGATATTTTCCTTAATTGAAATGTAATATGTTATAACAAAATATCCTTTGAGTATTATTGTAAGAATAGAAATATAACCAGGTGGTAATGGCACATGCCTTTATTTTCAGCACTCGGGAGGCAGAGGCAGGTGAATCTTCAAGTTGGAGGCCAGCGTGGTCTACAGAGCTAGTTCCAGCATAGCCAAGGCTACAAAAAAAAATAAATAGAAATATAATCCATGATAGCCAAAGTCAATGCCAACTAACATATCACTACATGCTTTAAGATAAAGCCAAGAAAAGATACCCACATATAAACATGTTTAGAGCTGGGGAAATAACATTAAGTGGTTATATTTGAATTTTTCACTTTTTTCATTCTTGATCCCACAGAGTCATAAGCATTTTGTAAAAAGGTTATGCTTGAGTCAGGGCAGGTGGTGGAATAGGAATAAGTATTGCTTGTCTATGACATCAAGAATCTAAAGGAAACATTGATCCATAACTTCAAACAGAGCTGAGGGATATGGCAAGGCAAGAGAGGTGCGCAGTAAACAAAAGATTGTGAAAACCACACACAAAAAAATCGTGAAACATCGAATGCTAGATTCAGAAAGGAAACAGACTCTAGCCTGGAGCACTGTATAAAGGAGTGGAGTGGGGAAACAGTCGCTCTGCCTCTACTATGGTTCTACAAACAAAAGGAAAAAAAAAGAAAAAAAGAAAATCTCAAGATGCAAAGAGTCAAAACAAAAGTTTAAGAAACAAAAAAAAAAAAAAATGGCTGCTGAGAAACCACCCAGCTCCACTGACCAGCATTGCCACACACACTACATTAAGAAAGGAGGGAACAAATCCTGGAAAAACTGTACAGCACAACTTCTTCCTGCAAGAGAAGAAAATTTCCCAACACTTCCTCCATCCTCCAAGGTGCAAAAGGCTTCCTGAATTACACACACACAAACACACACACACACACACACACACACACACACACACACACACACACACACATGCCAAGACAGAGTATCCTAATGCATAGGCCTCCTGAGTACTTGTAAAAGGAGACTATCAGGTGGCATAGATAAATATAAGAGGAAGCAAACTACGTAAGAGCCTCTGATATTGAAACAAGTGTAGGGAAAACAAGGCCTTATTGGAAGACAGGCATTGACCAGAGGGGAAGCATGTGAAAAAAAAGTACATCATGCTGTGAGCTGGGAAACTAGCAAAAGTGGCTGGCCTTAGGCATAATTTTGACTTCAGGTCCCCAGTGTGAACTACACTGAGATACTGTATATTGGCAAATCTAATCAAACAGGTTAAAAGCAGAAACAGGAAATCAGCTTCCATATCAGCAGAGTTAAATCTTTAAGACAGCTCAGAAAGGGGAAGGATATTGAGTGAATTATAAATTATTTTATTATTTCATTTTTATTCAAATCAAAATTAGTCTTACTAAATATTCACCCTTCTATTAATAATTAAAGTTTTTTTTAAGTAGTTTGTTGCTTGATTACATTTAATGGTCATTCTGTTTCTATCTACACTTATTCTATTGCGGTATCTACTATTTCAGTTACCAGCAACCTTTAATTTTCCCTTATCATTTCTACCTCATTTCTCTTTTTTCACTATCCTCATAATAATCCCTTTATATCTTTGTAATAATAATTCTCTGTATCCTTGGCAATCTTGAGGTCTGCCCCCACCAATATCCCAGATCTCCTGTTCCATTTATATTTATTTTCCCCTTCTCTTTTTGTCAGAGATAATCATATATAAATTCCCGGTCCTTCTGAGTTCATTCTCTTTCCCTTTGTACCCACTTTATTAACCAACATCCCGCTATAAACCCTCCCATTCTTGTTCCTTTATTCTCTAAAAGTTATTAGAGTTGAAGAGGCAATTGTTATAAGTGGCCATCACTACCTTTTCATAGTAGGTTTATCATTAATAAAACACTATAAAAGTAGTATTGGACATAGGGGGAAGAAGTCTCCCTCAATCACAGACATAGGGGAGGGGAGAAGGGGGGAAGTGGGAGGGAGGGAGGAATGGGAGGAAACAGGGGAAGGGCTAACAATCAAGATATAATATTAATAAATTAATTTTAAAAAAAAGTAGTACTGGAACCCTGTACTCATGGAACCCTGAGCACATGAGCATAACGTTGAGCTACTGAGATAAATCCTCCATTTAAAGAGAAAAAAACACCTCAACCTACTACAGTCTACTCACACTCAAACATTATAAGGACTTCACTGAAAAAAAAATGGGTGATTTTTAAAAAATCAACAAAGTTTAGTCCCAGATGTGCTAGGCCCAGTACAAAAAAATAAAAAACAAAACAAACAAACAAAAACCAAGAAGTATGAAAATCAAGACAACAGGAAACATGATTCCTTTAAAAAGTAACATTTCCATATTAATGGACTACAGTAAGAGTGAATTACTTGAAAGAATTCAAAAGAATAATCATAGAAATGTTGAACAGATTCAAGGAAGAACATAGACATCCAAATGAATTAAAAAGAATACAAATAAGCAACTGGAATAAATAGTAAAGTCAATGAGGATGGTGAAAACAGAATTAAATAAGGAGATAAGAAAGACTTTTTAAGTTAATTGCGATTTTGTAAGTGAAAAGATGGATAATGTTTTTTTAAATCCATGGAAAGCCTCACCAAGAGACTGGATCTAGTAGTGAATTGTTGTTTAACAACTTCCTCTGGGATAAAATATCCTATCCTGTAGGGAACCTAGTCAAAACTCAGGAAGCAAACAACTCAAAAGCTTCAGGAAGCTCTGTGAAACTGAGAAAATTCACTCAGCACCTTCATACCCAAACTTATATATAGCATAGACCATTCTGGATTCCTTTATGGGATAGACACCAACCAAGTTCCTGAAAGAGGCTCTGCCAAACTGAGCTACCTGAAACAGACACTCACCTAACTATGGCACTGCTGCAGGTTGAACAGTGAGTTCTGAGTTTCCAACTCTCATGAGTTGTCACTCATGCTGAGGTGAGCTTCTGGTGGTGCAGCTGTCTTTGAGCCATTTCTGCTCCTTTAAGTAACCCCACACCCCTCACTCTTGTAAGCACCCTTTATATGCCACATTGGTTCAGCAAGTTGGACTTTGGAGGTATCCTTAGTTTTGTCTACCTTTGGTCCCCTATCTGGGATGAGTGGATATTTGTCCACATCTCCCCAGGAAGAGTATCTCATGGCATGGACAGAATATCAGGACTTAAAAACAAGGTAGGTGGAGTAGAACACTGGGACAATAATAGAAACCATGAACAAAAACTTGAGGTCTCTGAATACTCCGATGGTTCCTCTTCCTTGTCAACCTTACTAGACTTAAAATCACCATAGAAACACAACATTGTACATCTACGAACAGTGTCCATGACTGAGAGTGGGACCATCCTACGGGCTGGGATCCCAGAATGAGTAAAGAGAAGAAAGCAGCTGAGCACTAGTACTCAAATCTCTCTGCTTCCAGATGAACTATAGTAAGCTGTCCATGGTTCTGTTCTCATTCCTTCTGTCCCATGGTAGACTTTACCTCCAACTGTGAGCCAATGGATCACACAGAGAGGGAGGAGGTCCCCTCAGACATAGTCATAGGGGAGGGGAGTAGAGTGAAAGAAGGAAGGAGGGAGGAACGGGAGGATACAAGGGATGGGATAACAATTTAGATGTAATATGAATAAATTAATTTAAAAAAACATTTCCTTTTCTTCTGACTCTTGTAAGCATGTAAGCATGTTTTCCTTAACAGTTTGGGTTTCCCCTAGTATTTTAGGCTTCTTTATTTTCCTCCAAGTCATCGCACCCCACCATGTGGCTCCTAGTCTTTAATGTGTCTGATCTCTGTTCCAACATAAATGGTGCAACTCTTTTACTTCTCACCTTCATTCTCCCTCAGTCTGGTGCTGGGTTTTGTAGCTTGCCTTCCATTGGCATTTTCTTTGAAACGCTAATGAAACTGCTTTTGAGCTTCTGCTGAGGCCACCCTTACATTATTTTATGAATGAAACTAAGAATCTCAAAGGGAGAACAAGTTCCCGTCTATCACTTCATCAAGTATTTTGTCACAGCAATAAGAAAACAGATCACTAATACCAAAATTATTAAAAGATCAAATTTATGAATCATGGGTATAGACAGTGAAAAACAAGCCAAAGGCATAGAAAATACAGTCTATAAAGCCATAGAAACTACGCCAAATGTAGGAAAGATTTGTTCGTCCAGAGCCAAACAAGAGAGTAGCCCCTCCATTTACTATAGATAAAACATAAACTATACAGATCAAGAAGAAATATTGAAGGTTGTAAGAAATACCAAACAATGTGTACAAGCAAACTGACTATGATACATGAGATTCTTAGTGAAAACCCTAAAGTTGGGGAGATATGAGATAAAGATCTTCTTTTTTTAGGATTTATTTACTTATTTTAGGAGTGTTATTTTATGAGTGTTTTGCCTGTATGATATAAGTACACTAAATGAGTACCTGGTGCTCACGAAGGCCAAAGCAAGGCACCAGATTCTCTAGAACCACAGGTACAAATGGTTGTAAGGTACATGTGGATCCTGGGAAGCATGCCCAGGTCCTCTACAAGAACAGTAAGTGATCTTAGTCACTGAGGAGTTTCCCCAGCGCTGGGATGATATTTTTTTTCAAACCCTAAAATACAATAACTGCCCGCTCAGATTACTATACTGAAATATGTGTTTCCATATTCCAAAATCAAAGGATGCCCCCAACACACACACACAGATAGATAGATAGATAGATAGATAGATAGATAGATAGATAGATATAGATGATAGATAGATAAATGCCATAGAACATACAGACTAAAATCTCAACAAAATATTTGCAAACCAAGTTCAGTAACACATTAAGAAGGCTACACATTGTGACCAAGTTTACTCTAGTCCAGGGATACAAGGATGATTTAAGTAAGCAAATCAATAAATTTAATGCAAAGTATAAACAGACTTAAGCACAGAAACAAGATTATCTAACAATATATACACAAAAGGCCTTTGTTAAAGTTTAATAACACATTATTTTGAAAAATCTCAGAAGAAACAAAAAATCGAAAGATCATACCCCTAGTAAAGGTTGTATGCAATAAATGTATGTGTCATTGTGGCAAATAGGGAAAAATTTAAGGTGTCTTCACTGTAATTAGAAGCAAGACAAAGATATCTGTGTACTCTACTTTTATCCAATTAAGTGTTTTAAGTTTGGGCTATAGAAGAAAAGGAAGGGAGGGAGGGTGGGAGGGAGAGAGGGAGGGAGGGAGGGAGGGAGAGAGAGAGGGAGGAAAGAAGGAACAAACAAATGAACAAAGGGTGCAAACAAGAAAAGAAAATGTCAAAAGTTTCTTATTTCAAACAACATAACATTGCATGTAGGAGATTCTATACACTCCGCCAGAAAGTTCTAGAACAGAAAAACACTTTCAGTAATCCTTGGCAACTGCCTAGTACCTCCCAAACAATAGAGGTGATTACTTTTCCTCTTCGTTGCCTGCCAGAACTTGAGGGTGATGACCTATTGCTGAAGACACCACATACCTCTATGATAGAACTTGGAGAAATAAAGCTGGAAGTCTACTCCCTGATGGTTAGGTCTCATCCTGTCTAAAGGTGTTATACAAGCTACCAAAGGAGAAAATGTATCAACACACCTTCCTAGCTGTAAATCCTATGAACTAGAATAATGGTTATGAAAGTTAATGGCAAACATTAATAATGGCCATGATAATAGTAAACATTAATAACGGTAATGATAATAGTAAACATTAATAATGGTAATGATAATGGTAAACATTAATAATGGCCATGATAATGGTAAACATTAACATTCTAAAATAATCAGTTCTCAACTATCAGGTCAAAGTCCATTTGTATTTGGTACCTCGAATATTGACTAAAATGTTAATGCAAGATGGTCTATTTATGATATAAATTGTATGTTAAGATAACCTTTTAAGTTTTCTCAGTTTTTTTTTTCATTTCCTTGGGTTACTATTTACTTTTTTTCAAGTTTATTGTTATTGAAGACTGAAATCATTGCTTTTACTAGTGACAGTCATTCATTCCACAAATACTAATTGTAAACCAGTGCATTATAAGAAATTAGATGTGCATGAATTCTGCTTTAATGGAATATATATTGTACAGGGAGAGAAAGAAATGTTAAAGTAAGATAATAATAAAAGCAATGAAAAGCACAGTTAAAAAATGCTGATAGAATTATAGGAAAGCTGGGTGAGTAAATTTTTGGGAAAACCATCTCCAGAAGGTAATAGCTAGGCTATACCTTTGTGAAGAGAATTCCAAACAAAAAGAACAGCTCTTGCAAAGATTGTAGAAAGACCCCATCCACAAGAACACAAAGAGCATCAAGTATCTGCAAAGCAGTCAGGACAGAGAAGGGAAGTAACAACGTTATGCAAGGAATTTGAATTCTATACTTCATGAGAGAAGATGCCAGGCAAAAGAGTGTCCCTCCTGCAGGTCTTTCTGTTAGCCAAAGATTCCTTCAAGGACTAAAGTGGTTATGATATAGTTCTAACCTCAGGAACAGTCAGTCAAACCAGAGCTCTGAGATTTAGGTGAAATGTCAAAACCTAATTCCTAAAACTACTTTTTCCACTTCATTTCTCAGTTTAGATAGATGGTGTTAAGGATAAAATATTTAAGGGTTACATTCTTCATTTTTTTTAAGATTTATTTATTATTTAAATAGTATTCTGCCCATATGTGTGCCTGCAGGCCAGAAGAGGGCACCAGATCTCATTATAGATGGTTTGTGAGCCACCATGCGGTTGCTGGGAATTGAACTCAGGATCTATGGAAGACCAGACAGTGCTCTTAACCTCTGAGCCATCTCTCCAGCCCAACATTCTTCATTTTTTAAAAAGATTTGAGTTGGGCACTGAACTTGGGTCTCCTGCAAGAGCAGGAAGTATTTATTTACTTATTTATTTAATGGGTTTTCAAGACAGAGTTTTTGTTTTATTCCTGGCTATCCTGGACTCGTGTTGTAGACCAGGCTGGCCTTGAACTCATAGGGATCCATCTGCCTCTGCCTCCTGAGTTCTGGGGTTAGAAATGTGCATCACTACACCTTGTAACAGAAAGTACTCTTAACCACTGAACCATCTCATCAGCTCCAAGGACAGATATTTTTTAATGATGCTATTTCAAGCCAATAATGGCTGCTAAATCATGAATATTCATTATCTTAAGAGATTACATTAACTAAGCATCAGATTATAACATTGAGATCTCCTGCTTTTAGAGCCTACGTGAAAGAAGCATCAAAAACATCTTTAAGAATTTATGGTCAGAAAGAGAGAGGGGAAGAACTAAAACACATCAAATGAATGTTTATTCTATCCTGAGATACAGAGGATATTTTCCTTCTCTCTCAGAAAGATGCAAAATAAGTCATGTAGCCCAGGAATGTAAAGACCATATTAGCTCACAGCACAGGATGATTCCTGAGGGTTGATGTTTTGTGATTTTTTTAAAGCATCTGCCTTGAAATTTTTATCACATAATTATGTAAAACAAACTATTATGCTTTATAATATTTGCACTGGTGATTGTAACATCTTGCAAATCTGTAAGCATAAGAGCAGCCAGGCAGCATATTGAGAGTGAATCTAAAACACTAAAAGAAAAAAATGTCAAGTAATACATACTAAAGTTCCAAATAGGAACAAAACTAAGGTTGTAGAAACATCCCTAGAATTCAAAGTGTTCCTTTTAGCTTTACAAATTTTACACCCACACAGGTACAGAGAGAGAGAGAGAGAGAGAGAGAGAGAGAGAGAGAGAGAGAGAGAGAGAGAGAGAGAGAGAGAACACCAACACTTGATAAACTAGGCAATTTATACAAACTAAAGATTTCTTTAATTATGATTCAGCGGCTTCATGTTTATATGCATGTATGTATGTTACTCTAATACATGTTCACTTCATTCTGGAGGAGTATAAAATTCAAGACTCAAATATTATGCAGATTACTGACAATATCGATAGTTATATACCCAGAGATGTCTCAGTAGGCTCCAAACAGCCTTTATTCCAATGTTCTTGAACCTGGTTGTTTCTTTTTATATTTCTTTTTTAATGAGTATATTCTCTAATAGTATATGTTATACTTACTATATAGAAATGCATGAAAAAATCCAAAGTATATAATCCTACTAGTAAGAAACTATTGGCGTTGATGCTGATGCTGTCACTGCGGCTGCTATATTAGATGAAGTGATGTCTTACTTGGGATCTAGTACGAGTACTCCAAACCATCATTATGAACATCGAGGTGTGTGCTCATCTATGGTTTACATTGTTGCTTTCTATACCATTTGACTATGGACAAATTACAAAGTAATTTGGATCTCAAGAACCAAAATCACAGATGCTCATTGACAACTAGCCGTGTCAATGTTCCAGGTAGAATACTCTTTCTTCCCTAAATAGGACATCTAAAGAAGTAAACACAAGGTGCTCCAGTTTATTTACCTCTGTATCTATATTCGAGGATATACCGTACTCAACAATACTTCATTTAAAAAGGGAAAAAGTTTGCTACCATCCTTCTGTAGGGGCTCAATAACTCTATGGCTTTTGAGTAAACTAAGACAGAGGGAAGAGGAGCTTATCATGTCAGTGGAGAAGTGTTAGAGAAACCTAGGGCCAGGATTGGGAGGATTTCCACTAAGATGGTGCACTAAAGGCCTCATTACTGAAGACAGTAATAATAGCATGCAGTTTGTTCTTGCCCTACATGAGATAAAGCCTGTGAAGGAACTGAGTCATCCAGGGAAGATCTCTGTAGAGAGGCTGCCAAGAACACTGCGGCTGGGATTTACACACAATGGAAAGAGAGGATCCATGCCTAAGATTGCCCTGTGGCCTCCACACGTATGTCCAGGCATAATCATGCTTATCCTCAGTATAGTTATACACACATCATACTAATGATAAAATAAAAACTCCTTACAATTACATGGTAAAATATATTATTCATAATAGGAATCAAAGCTTTAAGATACCAAAATAAATTGACCTAACAAAATTGAACTTTCATGAAAGAATCATAATACAATACCAGAATTAAAATACAAGTAAATAAAGAGATTTGCTCTGCTTATGGGTACAGAGAGTTAACTTGGTTTCATGGTTCTTAAATCACCACTAAGATATTTTGACAATAAAGAAAGAAGTTAGTAATGGCATAAAATTTTTAAGAGGAAATACGTTTTTTGGAACTTCAGTTTTCTGGAACTTTAAAAAATTATGCGTGGAAGCTAGGCACGGTGGCACATGCCTGTAGTTCCTGCACTCAGGGAGGCAAAGATAGGCAGACCTCTTGTGAGTTCATGGCCAGTCTGGTCTACAAAATGAGTTCAAGACAGCCAAGGCTACACAAAGAAATTGTCTCAAGAAACCAAAACAAACCAAAACAAATAAACAAAATTCATCGTCACAAATACATACATTACATAAGTAATCATGGCAATATCAAAGGGCATATTCTTAGCCTGTGTCCAAAGCCAATAATTTGCATATAAAATGGGGAGGAATTATGTAATTATATTATCATCTTTTAAATTTCAGAAGAATAGTTGTAAATATGTAATTATTGAAACATTTTTATTAAATTATTTCTAGTTACTAGGGGGAAAGTCACATATTGAGCAGTTTGTTTAAAATATGTAAAATACATACATATATAAAACATAAGACAGAAATTTAATAGCTGTATATAACATTTTAAGTTATTTTATATTACTTTATGTGTATGGGTGCTTTGTTTCCCTGTATGTTTGTACCACATGTGTGCCTGGTGCTACAGAGGCCAAAAGAGCATCAGATACCATCGAATGAAGGTTACAGATGTTTGCAAGCTGCCATGTGCATTTTAGGAATCGAACCCAGGTCTTCTGAAGAGTAAGATCTCCCACTATCACTCCCACCTCAGGGCTCCTCACTAGTGAGACATCTCTACAGTCCCCAATTTTTCTTACTGTTTATAAAAATATTTGTTCAGGGGCTGGAGAGATGGCTCAGTGGTTAAGAGCGCCTCCTGCTCTTCCAAAGGTCCTGAGTTCAATTTCCAGCAACCACATGGTGGCTCATAACCATCTGTAATGTGATATGGTGCCCTCTTCTGACTTACAGGAGTACATACAAGCAGAGCACTGTATACATAATAATAAATAAATCTTTAAAATATATATATATTTGTTCAAATTGTAAAAATGAGCAGTAGAAACCTGATGAAAAGTAAGGAAAAACATCTTCCTCTAATTGTGTATAGTGTATTGTGATCATTGATAGCCTCAAGAAAATATAGAGACAAATGTTATTACCAATCAAAAATTATTTTCAATAAAATAGGTATTTATTTTAAATAAATGGGTAGTTATAACATATGTATGTGATATTTACTTGTATAATTTTACCTTCTTCGCATATTTTGACTTTACTTAAATATTAACTTTAATATCCTATTTTATTAGTTTCTTGAGTATTTTATACAATAAGCGTGATGTACTCACTCCACTTCAAGGTGACCTTGAAGCAAAGCAAAGAGTGAAGAATTTCTCAAGCACTTATTAAAAATTTTATAGAGTTATAATAATAAAGCAAAGTAATGTTGGGATTCATATAGAACAAAATAAATAGACCAGTAGGTAAGACAAAGGGTGACAAAAGATGCATTCATATGTCAAAGCCTACCTAACATGCGACAGAAGCACAGTTTACTAAAATCTAAGAAAATTGATGAAGAGCGTATTAATAGAGAATCTCTGTGCTGCTATGTTAGAGAAATTACCCACAGGTGTTCAAAGGTACACATTTTTACACTACTAACCCAGATCAACACAAGTGTCTACAATATAAGACTAGATGACAAATTATGATTTTTTATATAATAAATGATATCGAGTGGTTGAATAAGTGAGCACCAGAAACACAGTTTTGTCTCAGAAATATTATATACTCAGAAAATGTTATTTTCTCGTGTTATTTACTCATATTCACTCAGAAAACCGTGAGTGCATTCTGACACTCTTTACGGAGATGAAAATGCTTCAATGCTTTTGGCATCACACAGCAAGAAAGAAATACGTTCATGCACTTTGATCAGAAACTCTCTTTTTACAATCTATCATGCCTGCATTTTAAGTTAGAAGAGAAAAAAAAACATACACAAAAACATGTCCATCGCTCTGTTACACACAGCTGCTATAAATTAGAATGGTTCAAATGTAAAAAGTAGTGAGATCATTGGGTGCATCCAAATATGTGTTCTTTCAAAATTATGCAAAAAAAAAAAAAGAATCACAATAAATCATCATAGGACAACAAAGTTATTGAGAATCCTGGGTAACTGCAGCTTGTATGAGAGATGATGTCCTGAGCGCCTCACCTCAGAGTGACTGGAGTGGTACACAGGTGACACACCACACAGCTCAGTCACGGGACCACACGCTGCCTAATCTCTTAGATCTCTGTGCTATCAGAAAGTGACAGAACAGAAAAACCATGCACAACTGATATTCTTTACATTCTTTTTGGCCAAATAAAACCCTATTCTAATATTCTTAATGTTAGGACCATTTTCCAATGCCAGACCACCATCCCATTGGATGGCATTTGATAGTCTATAATATGCTACAAATGTTTTCATATATAAAAATCAGATGCCAAAATAAAGATTAATACTTTTCTAAATCATTCATAATTCTGACCAGTTAAAATAACACAACATCTGAAAACACTAGAAATCCAGATTCACAACTCATTTGCCTGTTAGCCTTGAAGTAGATGTCAGTGAAGATTATGTTCAATTTTGGCAAACTATTTATAGTGTAACCATAACTATTATGTAATCTAATAAATAAGTTCTGTGTATCAAACCATAATTAATATTAAATCATAGGTAAATCAACTCTCCTAATGAAGTAGTGTCATAACCTTCTGTGTTGTAACCCCAACAGATAGCTATCTCGTGTCTTACCTACAGAATGTATAAATGTGAACTTCCTTGGGAAAAAAAAATCAAAGATTTCAACCTGATATCACCATGTGATATGCATATATGTCTTAAACATTTTAAGCAATCCAATAAACAAAACACAAAGGAGAGACACAGAGAAGAAAAGGCAGAACATGGTGCTCCTTAAAGACAACTGTCAGGATTGTGCCTTGGAGCCTGTGGAAGGAGCTCAGCCTAACTCACCAGCTTGGCTAACTTTGACTTCAGAGTGTAGGAGAAGAAATTTCTATTGTTTCATATACTGCCAAGGCAATTTATTAAGGCAGGAAGAAAAAACAAAATGGACATTTTAAGTAAAGGATTTTCATTTTTACTATGTATCTTAAGTGTGAAGTAGTCATTGAGAATTGTAATTAAACGCACTCAGAAATAGACATACACACCATACACACACACACACACACACACACACACACACACACACACACACACACACACACACACCAAAGAGCTAACAAACTAATACATGTCTACAAAGTATTATTCTGAAAGGGTAATGTGTCATTTATTATAAGCTGTCTCCTAATTTTAAATTTATTTTAGTTTTAGAGCAAGAAAGCCTCTTAACAAAACTCACTATTAAATTCTTCTTTAAAATCAAGGTCCTGGGTCTGCAAAATGCCTCATGGAGTAAAGGTCCTTGCTGGGCAAGCCTGGAAACTAAAATTTGATCCCCACAACCCACAGAAAATGTGGAAAGAGAGAACCAACTCCACAGAGTTATACTCTGAACTCCACAGGCAGACGATGGCATGTGGGCCCTTACACACATACACAAATAATAATAACAATAAACTGTTCAGAAAAGAAATAAATATATCTAACTCTTTTGGGAATTATAGTGTCCATTGCTTAGGGAGAACAGTGGCAAGCATACCATAATAGTTATGGTAAAAAAAAAAAAGTTTGGTAAAAATTGTAAAAAGGAATATACATAGGAAACTCCTGTGTGGAAAATAACTAGCTTTGGAGTCAGGCTGGCTTCAAGTTTGCACATTGGACTAACAGTGATTCACTGTGGTCACTCTCAACATGCAGCTCCCATGAGCTACCAACTCCTTAAAGACTTACGAAAATGCATCTAATTCCACCTAATTCCAACAGTGAAATATCAATAATTGGCCATTATAATTTATCTTCTTCCTTTTCCCCAAATTAAATGATTCATAAAACTCTTAACCATACATGTGAGTCTTATGGGATGTAAACTACATGAAGTCTACAGCCTATAGGAATTTAGGTATTGCCAGCTGTAATTACAGCCTGATTGCATTTCCCCTTTTGACATTCAGAGAATGGCTCTGGACCCTCGGGGCCGTCCGGCTCTTCTGAGGTAGCCAGTTTAATAGTGTACCTTTCCTAATTTGTATTTTCATTAGCTCATCACACTGGCATTGTTGAAAGCATGTAGATTGCATTTACAATTTACATGGCCATATGCTGCAGTCCCACATTTTAATTCTGTTTGTAGAAAGCTTTATGGAAAACATTTTGCTACAGCATTGTGAATGTACTTAGGAAGATTCACACGAGCCATGGTCACAGCTATGTCCCTGCCTTTACCACATGAAGTTGCCTTTTTTGCGGTACAGTTATGTTGTTAAAAGAGCAAAAGCTACAAATAGAACAGACACACTGAATTCAGGTAAATTTCCTTAAAGCTGTCCTGTGCCTTCTCTTATTCTGTTGAGAATGTGAAGAAAAATACCTTCAGATGTTTTGGGTACCTTTTGTCATCTTGACACAAAACAAAGTCACCTGGGATAAGGGACCCTCAATTGAAGAATTGCCTCAGTCAGATTGGCCTATAGGCATCTGTGAGGCATTTTGCTGATTAATGATTGATGTGGGTAGGCCAAACCCACTGTGGGCATTTCCGCATCAACCATGTGATTCTAGGTTATATAAGAAAGCATTCTGAGCATAAATTTCATCAAGTCTTAGAGTTCAGTACGTATATGATACCTGGACTGTGTTAAATATTTTAAATTCCTTTAAAAATCCTTTCTCTTTAAATCAAAAAAGCAAAGCTTGTATTAGCAGGAAGTGAAGACCAGAAGAATCTTGTACAGGTATTCTTAAAATATTGCCTATTTTCTTTAAGCCTTCACACATAGTCTAGCTGTTTTTGTCTTTGTCTAATATGGTAAGTAAATTATTGCTTTTGCTTCTTTGTGTTTTTGTTTAATTTTGTTTTGTTTAGTGAAGACTTGGACGGGACTAGCGCTGCTTTAAATAAATTTTCATCTTTCTGTCTGGCTATTTGGCTTGTTAGATTTTTGTTGTCTGACAATGAAAAGGAGAATTATTTAACAGATTGGCATCATCCTTGATGTACTGAGTAGTTACTTTGCAGAGTCTTTGACACTCAGTTCCTATCTTCAAAGCTCCTACTTTCAAATAAAGTAGAAAAGTAAAACTAAGACTTTCAATAAATATACATATTATTTCATAGATAGATGATAGATAGATGACAAATAGGTAGATTGATAGATAGATCATAGATAGGTGATAGATATTTAGATAGACAGACAGATAGATGATAAACTGAATACAATTTAGATTTTGAAGGACTTCAGGAAATATCTTCAAGTTAGCATAAGAATATGTGATAAATTTTCACTGGGTACCAGCCATACCGTTTGGTGGGTAAAAGTGCTTATCAGAAAAATTCCCCTTCAGCGTCCACACATGCACGAAAGCATGCACATGCTTCCTTTCCCCCACCGTGATACACACAGTAATAGTAAATATATGTTGGCTTGCTTGCTCGCTTGCTTTAAATGTACTGTCCATTGAAGTAGGCAGATGTCTCAAAAATGAAGAAGGCTTTGTGTTTTTCCACAAGACTGTGATATTTATTACGTTGTTTCCATGACTGATAGGGCTGAAGAGAAGATACCACATATACAAGGAAATGCCTGAAGACTCTCAGGGCTTGTGAGATAAAAGAAACATAACTGGCCTTTGTAACCTCAGCACCACAGACACATTGTACTTCTCCTATTTCAGATGTTTTTCTTTTCTATGTAGTATTTTTTTATATCCAAAATGTGTTTATTGGGGTGGCTTCCCCCTCGTCTTGAATTAGGTACTTTCAGTGCTGCTTCCTCCTGAAGGAGCATCCTTCTGTCAGCCTTGCTTTTCTTCCTGTAGGCTGACAGAGAACAGTGAAGCAGCCAATGCCAAGACTATCGTTTGTGCATGGCTAAAGACCATGGTGATTTTATAGCAACCTGGGCACTTCACATCCATAAAATAGGAATTGGGGCTCTGCACCAGGCACTTTTTCTTGTGTTCCTTCTTCTCTTCTGGAGAGGGATGAAGGAAATGCTTTGGGAGAGGTATGTTCTCATAGGGAGGTCATCAATGGTCACCTTCTACGTAATATTTTTAACCCTCTAACCTCAGCAAAACATTGTGCAAAAATCTGCTTGGTACCTGAAGTCCTAACTCAATTCATGACAGATTTTAGGACTACTTGTATAATCTGTGATGATCTGCAGGCTCCCAAGCTTCCCATGGTTTTTTTTTTTAAAGAAAACAAATTGCTTTAAGCAATTAAGGGTATCTCTGACACCATTCCACAATTGTGGTTGATATCTTTTCCACTTGTGCTTTTTCAAAAGACTTTAACAGGTAAGAAGCCTTACCCATTCTAAAAAAAGTCATACCCACAAGAAAGAAAAGAGCTTTCTGTTCCACCCAAATAAAGCCATCAGTGCACTTTTTATTTTGGTAAGATGTGGTCAAAAGAGTTTAATTATCTCCACTAACTAATGCTTTCTACAATAATAAAAAAGGTGGCAGATTTTGAAATTATTTTTATTAAAAGTATAGTATCTAATGCTACGTCCATTCTAAGTTCCAGGGACAGACCTGATTGGACTACAGAGGAAATGAAGAAGACAAAGATATATGGAAAGAAAGAAAAGAGAAGATGAAGTAAGGAAGGAAAGAAATAGAAGTGATAGCGGGACAGGCCTATTGCATGCAGCTGAACATGGAGATGAAGTTATTACATACAGATAGGTGTGGAGGCAAGATTTATGGATCCCAAGTTATACAGATGGATCAAGGAGGCAGGTTTTCCTATTTATGATAGGAGCAGTCTCTGTAGGGGAGCAGTCTTCAGGCAGTAAATATCTGGAAGAGAAAACTGTGGTGGACATTTTATACACACCCTATCAGCATCTACACATGGGCCAGACTCATTCTCATCTGAGATTCACCCTGAGAGAAGCCTTTTCCCTTCCTCCGTGGGTCTGAGCCTCTGGGTTCCTAGACACAGCTGTGGTCCTGTCAACAGTTCATTCACTGAGATGGCTCAGTGGATAAAGGTGCTTGCTTGCTGCCAACCTGGATGGCCTGAGTTCAGTTCCACCGGACCCATACAGCAGAAGAACTATCCTTCGCTTTGTTACCTGACATCTACATATGCACCATGGCAGAGACACCCTCACCTACAAAACACTCCTACCCAAATAAATAAAAAACTTAAAAAAAATTTTTTTTTCAGCCAGGCGTGGTGGCGCACGCCTTTAATCCCAGCACTTGAGAGGCAGAGACAGGCAGATTGCTGTGAGTTCGAGGCCAGCCTGGTCTACAAAGCGAGTCCAGGACAGCCAAGGCTACACAGAGAAACCCTGTCTCAAAAAAAATTTTTTTCCAATGGTATTAGAAATTCATAGAGGGAGGCCAGGAAAGAAAAACAGTAAAGGAAATATCCATGCTTTCCCAAAGTTACATGAACACAAATTTAAGGTTCAGCAGTATATTATAATTTCTCTGCCAACTAGAAAGATCATATCTCTATTATTCATTTATTCAGAGGGAAGGTATGCCTATCGTTGTACCAGCAGCTAGAAACTAGAAACTAGAAATGAGGGTTCAATAAAAATATCAAATAGCCCATCTCCTGAGAAACATAGACAGGAGGAACGTGGACACAGGATCATAGGGAAAAGTCCGTTCTAAAAATAAAAGTAAATATTGTATTCCCGGGCTTTTACTGATTTTCTGTCTCCTGAACATTAAATATCATTAATTTTCAATTTGTGGCTAAAATCTTGGTGGAATTTTAATAGTGACTACCATTGTCCACAAAATGGCGTAGAAGATTGGAGACTTGACTCAGTGGTTAAAAGGAGAGGGCCTGGACTTGACTTCCCAAGACCCACATGGTGGATCACAGTCATCTGTACCTGCAGGTAATCCAATGATCCTTCTGACATCCACAGGTACCAGGCACGTGCATGGTGCACAATATAAATAAAAATACATAATAAATGTATCTTTTAAAAACTAGATGATGTAGAACCTCTCAGTAGGGCATTTGGGTTTCTGTTATACAGACAATGCAAATGCCTTTAAAAAACTAAAGCCAATACAGGACACATTATTTCAGCAAGTATCCACAGGATCCTATCATCTGGATAAGTAACTAAAGAAAAAAAAAACATGATGTGAACTTTACTCAACAAAGGCTAAGAAAAATATTGAGCCTGAAGAGGTTCATCTGAAGTTGGGCAACCCACTGTTCGAAAACTTTGATTTCAGCCTTCACATGTGCAGTCACACGGTGTTTCGTATGGGTCAGTGGTCCCAACCACATGTCGCGCAAGGTGGTCACCATTATCAAAGGGGCATCTGGAGGTTGCCCAAGGTTAATGAGAATTCCATTCTTGAACATTTCATTGAAGAATGTGAGCTTCCTCTCATGTGTCTAGATCCGGTAAGGTGTCATTTTTATTAACCTAACCTGAAACTTTCCTGATTGTATGTTCTCCCTCTCCTCAAATAAAACCTCGAGATGAATAGTAAGAACTCTTAAGCTTTATATGAATGTGTATGGCATTATAAGCAACCATACATGATAGGTAGCAAAATAGAAATAAAGGTAATTTTTCAATGAAGTGCAGATAGTTGATTATATTTTGGCACCACTTAGTGAGCCATTAAATAAATTTAAAATATCCTGAAAACAGAATTAATAGTAACAAATTATTTTATATCCACTAAGTTTTGGAGTGCCTTGTTATGGTGAAAAAGTGGAATGGTATGCTATATTAAGCAACTATTTTTTTTCAATCCTTAGTTCTTTGATCTTTTTGAATATTCACTGGAGCTACACATTCCTTTGTTCTGAGAAAACTTTCCCATTCTTTTCTGTGCCCTCCTTTCTTTTTTTAGTTGTTCACACTGTTTTTATTTCTGCACGATGCTTTGATTTTTATTTGTGTTTGTTTTAACCCGGAAGAACTCCTTTGAGACTTTTCCTGCATGGCCAATGTCATGATCTCACTCAACTTTGATTTTTTTTTTCCCTGAGAATTCTCTAATTTCACCTTCCCCGTCAGGACAGTTTTGCTAGAGATAGGACAAAAGAGCCTTAGAATGTTGTCAGTATATTTTCTGTCAGACACTTCAAAGTTCTATATGAAAAATGAACAAATAAACAACTAAATTGACTAAATACTTTGAAATCTTCATACAAGTACTATATTTATATTATCCCCTACCTCCCTTATTCTCTCTCCAGGACTCCTCCTGTGTCCTTCCCTCTGTGTGTGTGTGTGTGTGTGTGTGTGTGTGTGTGTGTGTGTGTGTGTGTGTGTGTGTGTAATTCATGACATATTTCCCTCTATATGTAAACAATCTAATGAGTCCACTGCGTGTGGCTTGTAAGTACATGTTTTTAGGATGGCCACTTGGGACAGGGTGATATGAGGAGGTCATCTTGGCAAAACAGATTCTGCCCTTCTGTTACTCTCCCACTGCCTCACGCTGCCTCTTCTTGACTGACGTGTGTTTGGGGTCTATTCTATATACTACTAAGCTTCAGCGTATCTGTTGGATCCAAATCACCTTGCAACCTAAAAACTGAAACAGTAAACCACCTACCTGATATCACTCTTAACTGTCTCACAGGCAACTTATTACTTCTTTCCCTCCTTTGATTCCCAACCTTTCTAGAGTCCTCATTTTGTAAGTGCAGACATTATCCAAGCCGGAAGACAAGATGCCGTGCGTCTCTCCTGCCTCATTCTTATTTCTCTGCCCATAGAACCCACCGACAAGTGCTGTCATTTGCCCCTCACGTATTCCTCAGGCGCATTTGCTCCCCTCTCCCCCCACCTGCCTAGCTAAAAATGTCTTTCTCTAACACCTTCAGAGTAGATTAGGTTTTGACATATGCTTATATAACACTGTGTACATTTCTTTTTGTGTTGTTGATTGCCTTGTAATTAACTATTCTGTATCTGTCTTCTCTGCTACACTGCAAGTTCCAAGAAAATGGGAGTCATATTTTCTAGTGTAGTGCCACTTCTATTCTTGAAGACTGTTCCCTGAATGAACAAATGATGTGCAAATTAACTGTACTTCTGCCAAATTCTGAACATTGAAATAAGAGACTTTTCAAGGGACTAGGAGGTGGTTATGCACTTAAGAATACACACTACTCTTCCAGAGGACCCAAACTCAGTTCCCAGCACCCATATTGGGTGTCCACAACTGCCTATAACTTTAACTTCATGGAACCCAACTCTATCTTTCAGGGTTTGCAGGGTCTGCACCCGTGCTCTGTGTGTGTGTGTGTGTGTGTGTGTGTGTGTGTGTGTGTGTGTGTGTGTGTGTGTGTGACTGTGTGTGTGTGTCTATGTGTGTGTGATTTCATCCAAATGAAAATAAAATGTTTTTTAAAACTAGGAGAGCCTGGTTTTGATATTTGAAATATGTATAGGGTTTTTGTACAACAATCTTACATTATTCCACAAAAAAATTCTCTATGAAAATAAATAAAAACTTAGAACAGAAAGGATATTTTACACTCTCTTAACTCTCTATCCAGAAATAAAACTGTCCCTTGCCCTGAGCTAGGATACACGAGACGTGTGGCCACTTTTCATACAAGCTTCTTGAAACTTCATATCAAGCATGACATGTGGAAGACATTCCATGCTGTAGCAAAGATTTTAATCGGGACAATGAATAGATTTGTTTTACCACATATTTAATACAAATTTTAAGTGTAAATAGATCTGAAAATACACGTGACAGTAACAATCTTGCTTTTCGAGATGTCTCTTAATATCTATTGAACAGGGGCTGGAGTGATGGCTCAGTGGATAGGGCACTTACCATACTTTCAGAAGACCTGAATTCAAATTTCAGCACTCACATGTATATAGCTCCGAGATCTAACATTCTCACATAAACATACATGCAAGCAAGACACTAATGCACATAAAATAAAGTAAATGATATTTTTAATGACTGGACAGAAAACTAACATGGTTGTTTTTGGTGGTGGTGGTGAGTTTTGTTTTTAGGGAAAAGAAATCTGTTTTCATTGTTTCTTTTTTTTCTTAGTTTTAGTTTAAAATAGATCATTCTCTCCTAAAATCCTAACCATGGTTTCCTTCCCTCCTCCACTAGTTCCCCACCATCTGGCTCTCTCCACTTCCCCTCGGTTTCCCTTCAGAAAAAAACAAAACAAAACAAAACATAAAAACAGATCTTCTAGAGACAACAGACAGACAGAACAAAACAAAATACAATAAAATAAGGTGAAATTCCTCTTACAGAGTTTGGACAAGGCAACCAATCTGAGAAAAGATGTGTCAAGAGCAACAAAAGAGTCAGAGATACACCCGCTCCAATTGGTAGAAGTCCCACAAGAACACCAAGCCAACAGCCATAACACATACGCAGAGGACTTTGTACTGGTACAGACCCATGCAGGGTCCCAGCTTCCCTCCTCACGGTCTGTGAGCCCATGAGAGCACGGCTCAATTGATTCAATGGGCCATGCAGAAAACTTACATGATTTACACACATGATCTAGTGTCTTACGTCGTTTTCATCATGCACGTCTCTGAATATGCTAAGTAGCCATGGAAGCACCACAAATCACGAATGATACTAAGTAATTTATCACTGGAGAATTTAGCTGTTGAACACACCAATGTGTTTTAAGGACCAAAAACTGAATGCAGCTTAGAAGCACATTTGGGCCACATACAAACCTAAGCACAAATTATCAAGTAGGGACTGGAGAAAGAGCTTCCAGCTGTCAACTGTGCCTTAGTGGGAGGAGATTGTTCTGGAGAAGGGAAGAGCCTCATGTGGACTCCGGAGTAGCGATTTTATTGAACTACATCTGGCAGTAGCTGTTTTTCTTTCCGCTCGGCACCCATTGCATTTTCCTACCTACTCTGCTTGGATACATTAAGAACTGGTTCATAAGATACATAACCTCTGTCAGTTTTTCTCTAAGCATGTGTGATTTAATTATATTCTGGGAAGAGAATAAGGCAAACGCAACGTTTGGTGATTTCATTTTTTAATGTTTTGTTTTGGCAGATGGGATTGACCCCAGATCCTAATACAGGCTAAGTAATCACTGTTCCCCTGACCTACATTATCAGCCCTCCAGAAAGAGAAATTCTTATATATTCAAGTAGGTCTTCCCACATGGTGGAAGGAAAAACCCTCTCACAAGGTGTGTACACACACACCCACACAGTTAAATGAGAAATAAGTGTGTGTGTGTGTGTGTGTGTGTGTGTGTGTGTTTGTGCGCGCGTGCATGCGTGGGTGCATGCACGTGTACATGTGCACCTATGTGGATATATGTCTATGTGTGTGTGTGTGTGCCTATATGTGATGTACGTCTGTATATGTATATGATTGACTATGTGTGACATATGTCTGCGTATATGTGTGAGTGCTTATATGTGATGTATGTCTGTGTATGTGTGTGTATGTGTGTGAGTGCCTATGTGTGATGTATGTCTGTGTATGTGTGTGAGTACCTATGTGTGATGTATGTCTGTATGTGTGTGTATGTGTGTGAGTGCCTATGTGTGATGTATGTCTGTATGTGTGTATGTGCCTATATGTGATGTATGTCTGTGTATGTGTGTGAGTGCCTATATGTGATGTATGTCTGTGTATGTGTGTGAGTGCCTATATGTGATGTATGTCTGTGTATGTGTGTGTATGTGTGTGAGTGCCTATGTGTGATATATGTCTGTGTATGTGTGTGAGTGCCTATGTGTGATGTATGTCTGTATGTCTGTGTATGTGTGTGAGTGCCTATGTGTGATGTATGTCTGTGTATGTGTGTGAGTGCCTATGTGTGATGTATGTCTGTATGTCTGTGTATGTGTGTGAGTGCCTATGTGTGATGTATGTCAGTATGTCTGTGTATGTGTGTGAGTGCCTATGTGTGATGTATGTCAGTATGTCTGTGTATGTGTGAGAGTGCCTATGTGTGATGTATGTCTGTATGTCTGTGTATGTGTGTGAGTGCCTATGTGTGATGTATGTCTGTGTATGTGTGTGAGTGCCTATGTGTGATGTATGTCAGTATGTCTGTGTATGTGTGTGAGTGCCTATGTGTGATGTATGTCAGTATGTCTGTGTATGTGTGTGAGTGCCTATGTGTGATGTATGTCTGTATGTCTGTGTATGTGTGTGAGTGCCTATGTGTGATGTATGTCTGTGTATGTGTGTGAGTGCCTATATGTGATGTATGTCTGTATGTCTGTGTATGTGTGTGAGTGCCTATGTGTGATGTACGTCTGTATGTGTGTGTGAGTGCCTATGTGTGATGTATGTCTGTATGTGTGTGTGAGTGCCCTGGTGCACAAGTGGAGGTCAGAGGACAACTTCAGATATCTGTCCTCACCTTCCTCCTTGCTTGAGACAAGGACTCTTTGTTGATTGCAACTGTGTAAAACACGATTGCTGACCACTGGGGATCAGTTTTCTCCTTCCACCTTGAGAGTTCCTGAAATTGTACCCAGGTTGTGAGATTTGGTGGCAAGCTCATTTATCTATGAGGCCATCAGGATGATCCCAAAAATAAGACTTTTCTACTTTCTTGTCATAAACATTACGTTTCTGTTTGTCCATTTAAACTTTGGGTGGAGAATGTTATCAGTTTAAACCTATTTAACAGCACATGATTTTCATAATATTAACTGTAAGGCAGGAGTGTCACCATTATCTCGCCTGATGGAAGGAGCTAGGGAGGGCCAAACTCAGCCTTCCTTTCTTTCACTTTCTTCCTTGTATTCTTTTGGGGACTTGGGAGAGGTCAGGGAACAGCTCAGAACTCATGCATGCTAGGCACACTTTACACCACAACGTGGTTTTTTGAAATTTATGACATTCTAGTAAGCAGTTTTGAAATTATAAAAAGATACACTCAAGTTTCTTGAACCCAATTTCTAACCATTACATGCGTGCTTAAAAGAACTTGTATTTATTGGCATGGACACATGCTGGCGAGGTCATATTTGAAGTGGATGTTTTAATAGTTATAATTGAGTGAATTAATAAAAAATGTTAGCCCGCGCCACCGCGGTACCGAGTCGAGGGCAAAGGACTGCAGATTAACTCATGCACACACACACTATAACACAGCGGGTCCTTCGTGCTAAGAGAGCAGCAGCCACAGCAGCAGCAACCATGGCAGTGGCTTATTATTCTTGTCCCAAAGTTCCAAAGAGCCTTCTTATAGGCAGCAAGACAGGAATCCTCCTCCCAGGTGAAATCCCTCAAGAGGTAATCGCACACAGGAGGAAAGGTCTCGAAGAAGAGAGGGGCACGTTCTCAGAGCAGTAAACATGACTAGCTAACCAAGATAAAACACAGACGTGGAAGCTGCTAGAAACAGGACATGAAACAGCAAAACAGGCAGGCAGCCCAGTCAGGGCTGGTTCCTCCTACAAATGTTCAAAAATCCTTTATATTCCTACCACAATATTGTAGCTCATGATAACGTAGGAAGGCCATTAAATGGAAAAACAGAAAATATGAGATGGTGGTTTTACTTTAAGTTCTATAACCTAATCCTATGACCAGGACCTTATTATTATCGGGCAACACAATCATGTTCAGAGATAAAAGTATAAGCAAAGCAAATAGCTACCAACAGCCTCCTGAACGTGAAGCCAAAGACACGTTTCTGCCACCTATACCCACTAGAAAGGGACTGGACCTGGGAATGGAGAACAAGCACTTGATACAATTCTAGAGAAAAAAAAAAGATTAGGAAAAGGTGCAAAGCTCTGAAGCCAAGAAAGATTTGGGAATAAAGATGATATACCAGGAATTTTTTTCCTTTTTTTAAATTTAATTTTATTAATTTATTCATATTACATCTCAATGGTTAATCCCTCCTTTGTATCCTCCCATTCCTCCCTCCCTCCCATTTTCCCCTTACTCCCCTCCCCTAGGACTGTGACTGAGGGGGACTTCCTCCCCCTGTATATGCTCATAGGGTATCAAGTCTCTTCTTGGTAGCCTGCTGTCCTTCCTCTGAGTGCCATGAGTGCCACCAAGTCTCCCCATTCAGGGGACGTTATACCAGGAAAATTTGAAGAGAATATAAGAATAGCTTAAGTATCGCAAAATTTCAGGAAACTTGGTAGATAAAGAATTTTCAGATAAAAAGTAAGAACTAAGGAGAACTTACTTGAGTTCAATTAATACCTGAGTTAAAAGGCGTAGTTTTAAATTTAAAATAAAACAAATACAATTTAACAAGAAATTTAATTGTCAAGTGTTTGCCTTTGATGAGTATCAAAAATGCTATATTTTCTAATAACAACTGTAAAATCACGTCATATATTTCATTCTTTGATCCCAGGATAGGAATCAGGAAGAGAACAAATGAATCTAAATTCAAAACATATTATGACATTTTCTGCTACTTCAAAGCACAACTATCACACAATTCCCAGGTGGCAGGTACGGTTTGTGGCCATTGCATTTCTTCAGAGAACGCCTCAGTGGTAGTAAACTATGGGTTAGCTGATTCTTAAAACATTCTTCTTCTTGTAAGATAGTGAACAGAAAGCTAAAAAGAAAAAAAAAACCCATAGTGTAACACTCTCTGAAGTGTGCAAAATAAACTATGTTTGACTTCTATGCTATTATGAGATGGATAAGGTTAAAATAACTTCTAGATACTTTCTTCAACAGTTATGTAAATAAGGCAATAATATTAGAAAGCATAGAACATGATATTGGACCATTGTAATTGTGATATCTATTAACTTTTTAATAGAACAATGCATATATTGATGGGTAGGGAAAAATATGACATATGAGCTCATTGGCACAGGAGACAACTTCCTGAACAGAACGCCACCAGCTTAGGCTCTAAGATCAAAAATTAATAAATGGGAACTCATGAAACTAAAAAGCTTCTGTAAGGCAAAGAACACTGTCAACAGAACAAAGGAACAGCTTACAGACTGGGAGAAGATCTTCACCAACCTTACATCTAACAGGGCTAATAACCAAAATATATAAAGAACTCTGGAAATTAAACACCACCAAACCAAATAATCTAACTTAAAAATGGGGTACAAAACTAAACAGGATTCTCAACAAATGGCCTAAAAACACTTAAAGAAATGCTCACAGTCCCTAGTCATCAGAGAAATGCAAACCAAAACCACTCTGAGGTTCCACCTTACATCTGTCAGAATGGCTAAAGTAAAAGAATTCAAGTGACAGCACATGTTGGTGAGGATGTGGAAACAGGGGAACACACCTCCATTGCTGACGGGAGTGCAAAATTGTACAACCACTTTGGAAATCAATCTGGCCCTTTCTCAGAAAATTGGAAATAGTTCTACCTCAAGACCCAGCTATACCACTCATCAGTATATATCCGAAAGATGCTCCATCATACAAGAAGAACATTTGCTCAACTGTGTTCATAGCAGCTTTATTCATAATAGCCAGAATCTGGAAGCAACCTAGATGTCCCTCAACCAAAGACTGGATAAGGAAACTGTGGTGTATTTACACAATGGAATACTACTCAGCTATTAAAAAAAAAAAAAAACAAGGAAATCTTGAAATTTGCAGGCAAATGGGTTGAACTAGAAACAATCATCCTGAGTGAGGTAACCCAGACCCAGAAAGACATGCATGGGCTATACTCACTTATAATCAGATATTAGCCACATAATGCAGGAGAGCCACACTACAATACAGAGACATACAGAAGCTAAATAACAAGGAGGACCCTAGGAAGAATGCTTAATTCTCATTTAGAAGGGCAAATAGAATAGACACCGGAAGTGGCTGAAGAGAAGGAAAGGACCAGCGCCTATCTTAGAGATCCTCTGAAAGACTCCACCCAGCAGGAGAATCAAAGCAGATGCTTAGACTCACAGCCAAACTTCAGGGTGGAGCACAGGGAGCCTTGTGGAAGAGTTAGGGGATAAAAGCTCCACAAGGAGACCATTGAAGCCAACAAATCTGCGATGGGGGCTGCAGAAAACTGATGCACCAACCAAGGACCATGCAAGGTGAGGACTCAGATCCTCTGATGGAGTTGCTAGGCAGCAGAGTTTCCTTATGAGTCCCATAATATGGGGAGTAGGGGCTACTTCTGACATGGACTCTGGTGACCACTCAATGATCACATATAGTATCACAGAGGAAGAGGAAGCAGGCAGTCTAGATGAGACTTGGTAGGCTGAGTGCCACGGACCCTCTCAGTCGAGTAGAGGTCCTTGGGACCGGGAGTTCTCGAAGCGTCGGTGGACAAAGATAGGTGAAGTGACACTCAGATCAAACTCTCCTGTGTTTGACTCTGTTTGTCACTTCGCCTGTCTTTGTCCACCGATGCTTCGAGCACTCCCCTTCCCAAGGACCTATACCCGACTGAGACGGGCCGCGACAGCTGAGCTAAGATGGTAAGGCAGGAGGATTCCCCCTTTCTGAGGACGAAGGGAGGGAGGAGTTGGGATGAGGAAGGGAAGGTGAGACCCAGAAGTGATGCGAGATGGGGCTACAATCGGGATGTAAAGTGAACAAGTTAAAAATTAAAATAAAGAAAAAATTAACTTGAGAAGCAAAAAGGGAGACATTTTTATTCCTAAAGCATGTGGTTCACCTGTACCTTAAAGACTGAAATTGATTACCACCTGGTCTTAAGCACATGTCTGTATTTCATGTCTTAGGTTACCTCTGAGTTAAGTTTATTCTATGAGTCTTATACATATAATAGCTGGGAAGCATTGTTAAGTTCTTTAGAGATGTGAATAACAGACATGTGGTTTTCATCTAACTATTTGTTGAATTGTTGAAGTATGGCTTCACATAGAGTCCCTTTTAATTTTGCTTTAATATCCAAACAGAACAAACAATAATAGCAACATGATTTGGCATCTGTGTAAAGGACATGCCACCAGGTACTCCCTGTTTTCTCTTGGCTTCTACTTGCTTTGACTATATAACACGTAAGTTCTTGGGAAGCCCAAGGGTGTTTAAAGAATATACTTACAATTGTTAAACGACCAGTGTCAAATACATATTTTAAATTAAAAATACCTTTACTTTCTCTTATTACACCTTCATTTAAGTGTATAACTTCCTAAAGTTAGAAAGTACAACTACCAAAAAATTCTATGAAAGGATGGGTTAAAACTTTTTTGTTGTTGTAAATCATCATTGTTTTTAAAGAATACCTTCTCACTGCTTCTTACTGCTTCCTTGCTATGGGGGCCAAATAATCCTGACTCCCAGAACTCTCAGAACTCCCAGAACCATATACAGTGGAAAGAGAAAAACAGCTTTATAAACTTGTCTATGGACCATCCTGGCATGTGTGCATGAACACACACACACACACACACACACACACACACACACATACATACAAACATAGGAATATATGCACATACATACAGACACATGCATACACATACAAACACACATGCAGACACATATGCGCAATTACAAAACTCTCTAAAACTAACTACACATTGTTTAATCCTTCCCACTTGAACTTTCAACAAAAAAATCAGTGGCAGTTTGAACCACAAGTCCTCCCTCGTGTGCATTTCACTTCTGCTGTCTCATTTATTTACTAAAGTTGTTCTCAATACTTCTGAGATCAACTCAGTTTAAAGTAAGTGCTTCAAATAGCATCAGTATAAACAGTTCAAGGTGATTTGAGGACTGGTTAAAAGAGAGAGAGACAGAGAGACAGACAGAGAGACAGAGAGACATACAGAGAGACAGAGAGAGAGAAAGAGAGAGAGAGAGAGAGAGAGAGAGAGAGAGAGAGAGAGGGAGGGAGGGAGAGGGAGAGGGAGGGAGGAGCCAAAGGAGTGATATATCAAGTTTTAAGAAGTGAAAAACAAGTAGTTCCTTTAATTTGGTTTGTCTCGCATGTATTTGTGTCACTAGCAATGGCGTATTTTCATTTAAAACACATTACTTATTTGACATCATCCTATGTCCAATATGTGTCAAATTTTACTTTCCTGACTTGTTTGAACTGTAACTTGTTTATAATAAAAAGTAATTCTGTGCTTTCAGACTTGTGTTCAAAGTTCGCATTTTATGCTAGAACATTAACTAGTTTGGTGCCCCGTGCAATAGATTTATTTATTTAGCATTAGTATATATTCTCAAGCACTGGGGCTTCATGAATATAACTAATATTGACTACTATGGAACTTAATGTGCTTAATTAAATAAATCTCAGTTTCTAATATAGGTAACTATAATGTGTGACTAGTACTACAAATTTCAGTTTTAAGGGAAAAATACATTTTCTACCAGCTCAAAGATAAAAGGGAAACATTTATCTTGTGTGTTATCTAATAGGCCTTTCAGAACTAGAGACCACAGGAGGCAAGGCTAACAAAATTAATATGCAAAGAAGCTCAACACTGGGGACCTATAATTTTCTTGCAAATGGTTTCACTTTAAGGATGAAACAACACAAGACAATACCAATTTCTTTCTCTTTTTTTTGCAAATAGATGAAGCTTTTAAAAAAATTAACACATGACAGCAGGTGGGAAGAGTCTAGACAAGTGGATGTTCAAAGTCAAGGGAATCCAAATTTGATTTGTGTTGACATTTTACAAACTAATTTGAATACGCTGGTATTTTTTTTTTTAAATCAACTTGGGTACGTATACTCAGTTAATCTAGGATTGTCTGTCTGTCAGACTGGAACCCAACACTCGGTAGACTATTACAGATGTTATATATTTACAAACATAAATCTGCCAAATAACATGATGACTTTTAAAAAATGCTTACCTGTAATTTTATCTGTGATGAGCATTTTACCTAAGACATTTTTACTCCTGAGTTTATCATTTAACACAAAATTAATGCTTCTAATTACAAATATCCTATATGTAGGAGCAGATAAATGATGTAGAAATCTATTTCAAATATTTACCCTACCTAGATTTTGAAGGAAATACACAGAAAATAGTGTATTAATGCTTTAAACAAACTTTGCTATTCTGTCCATCTTCAAGTGCAGGGAGTTCAAACATTTTTGCTTCCGGTTAGGGAATTTACTCATTTTTAAATGTTGTTTCATGTTTCCTCCAAATCTGGTAGCAATATATACAGGTAAATTTTCTTTTAGCAAAGATCTCCCTGAAAAGTTAAATGTGTTTCTTTCTTAAGAAGGGTTAGCTGCTACTATATGCAGCATTAATTTGGAACTGCCAGGAAATTTCTGTTTAATTTGACATTGTAAAAACTGGACTTTCAATTCAATCTTTCATTTCAACTGTCTTTCATACTTTGATTTCCTGATATGTTGAAAAATAACCTGTGTTCATACTATAAGCTAGTTTATATATTAAACTAAACTTTATATTAATCTTTTTACACTAAAAAAAAAAAGATAGACAACAAACTCACTTGTATTTTGGCCTTACATTCTTGTCTGAATGTATGATTATATTTATCAGTTAATGATTTTTATGTTAAATAGCATTAACATATATTCAAAAGATATAGAGGTTTTATTGTTTTCATAATTAGCTTTAAAATGATTAATTCAATGAATATTGACATATTTTTCTAAATGTAAGAAAAACAACATTCTTTATCTTTATCACTCTGCATTAGTTTTGATACTCTCCCTTAAACACACCAAACACACCTTTGCCTCTCAAGGGTGAATTTACAATTAAAGATATTAATATACCCGATTAATGTAGTGTAATGCCATGTTCTACAATAGTATTCTAGAAAAGTCTAAATGAATCATACCCCAGGGAAGACTTGATGCTATCAATTTGAAGTGTTTAATATACATTTATTTAAATGTGAAGTTGCACTTTGCCTGAGGAATGAGTATTTAAATTGACAGCCTAATAAAATTCCTAAGTAATGTAGTCTTTTCCCCCATTTACTTATTAGTCATATTTTAAAATCATTCATTTACAGACACCAGAAAAGTATGCGAACTAATTGTTTAGGGATATAATAATTGTTTAGGGAATTAAATGTTAATTTTATGGCTATCTTTTTTTCATCATAAATATAGAGATTTGATCTTCAATCCTGCTTCTTGACGCAAACAAAAATCCTTGGCTAAACACTCCAGATGAGTGTTTGAATGACTGAATATTTTAGACAAATAATACAGTATGAACATCATGTAAAATTACCTAAGGTTCACAGTCAAATTTCCATTCTTGAGCAAAAACAAAGACTTTATTATATAATTGTAAAACAATGTTTCTGAGACTCAATTTGTTTTCTAAATTCTCTTTTATAGAGAAATTTAAATTAAAATATCACATTAATATGCTTTAGCCTACCCTCATAATTTATGGGCCTTGATAAATTTAATTGTTGTAGACATCATAAAATTAAATTATTGTTCATGATATCAAATTAGTTGTTCATTATTTTTCATAGTTTTAAATGTGGGAATCCAATAGAGAAAACTGTTTCAGCTTTTCCAATCAAATAATTACAAATCCATTTTCCTTACATTTTAAACAAAACAGAAATTGTCTTAATTACCTGAGCAAGTAAGGATTCCAAATTCATTAATTAAACATGCATCATTCATATACCCTGGTGTAGTCTCATCAAGAATTTTCTCCTAACCGAAATCAATGAAAATATAGGCTGTGAGTGTGACTCGGTGGTAAGGCACTTACTGCGCATGTGCAAAACCCTGAGCTCAATTACCAGCACCACAAACGTATATTACTAAAGCATCAGCAAGCAACGTGTGCTGAATTACCACATTGCTTGTAGCACATTAGGTTTAATCTAGTGGGATTCCCCGTGTGGATGGTTTGAATCAGTTTGGGCACTCTTTCTGTCCTATTTTGGGGTTGTCCGGTCCGGAAACCTATTGTGTGCACAGTTATCCGTCCAGTATAAACTTCACCTTTCAAGAGCTGCTTCCCGTAACCGTGATTTGGTGAACACTACCTTCAGAGGTCTTTGATTGCACCTAAGTGGTCCTATGTGTTTCTCTAGTTCATTACAAGCCTTCTTTTCTCTCCATCATCTTCTATTTGGCCTAATCCATTCCATGCCAGGTACAAGCAAATTTCGGGATTTGTGTCCACTGCTTTAGCCAGACAAACGTCATGGTCTCACGAGAAGATTGTATTCCTGGTTGCCAGAGATATGGCTGAGCTGCTAAGGGATTAGCAGCCTTCGTTACTCTTACACAGGACCTGTGTTTGATTCCCAGCATTCACACAGCATCTCACCCCCATCTGTAACTCCGTTTCTAGGCAATCCGATGTCCTCTTATGTGGTCCAAAAAAATGCGTGTTGGCCAAATACTCATATGCATTACAAATTTTAAATAATTCCTTTTAAAATAAAAACTTATTTCCCCTCACTCAGAAAAGGCCCCACTACTTTCTTTTCACTCTTCCTAACCAATTCTTCCAGATTTTGACACACCTCACTGCTTCTTCTCCATTCTTCTCCTTATTTGACCCAGAAGAAGATCACTGCGGTTAGTGATATCAGGAACAGAAGAAAAAATTTCCAATCTTACCTGTGGGCTTACTACATAAGAATGCAAACGCTTAAGACAAGCCAGTTTCCTTTCAAGCTTTAAAAAAGTTATTTTCATCGAAAAACATTGACATCTAACTTAGTTTTGTGTAGAAGCAATCAAATTCTCTTGTTTCAATAATGAAGTGTTTTTTTTTTATTGTAAGATAGCAGAGCACTCTCTGCCACCAAAATTTCATGACATACTTTAAAAAAAAATGTTCCCAGGACTATCTTTAAGTTTCTTTGACTTTTTCCTGAATACCTTTCCATCAGTATTTATGAAAGCATATGGAATATCTCCAACATAGATACTAAAACCAAGGAAATAATGTTTTGCATACACATGCTAATAATCCAGTGGTTTAAAATATTATTAGCCTTTCCAAATATTGATCTGTATCTACATACTATCTGGCTGAAAGCTAACTGTCCATTTCATAATTCTTCTAAGTGATAAAACTCTTTCAAACATATCTGGAGCACATCGGACTTCTTTGCAGCGCCACAGTTTTACATGAGAGTTCTTGCAGGAGTAGATTCAAATGCATGTATGCTTTCATAAAGTTCATCATTTCCCTGGGTTTGAAAAAATGTCAAGATAAAAAGATATCCCCCTCATGGCTAAGAAATGCAGCACCAAAATGCCTCCCTGGAATCATATAGTGTGACTCTGATAACAAATGTATAATTCACAACAATGTTGGGTTAAATAAATGTTGCTGTTAGTATAGTGTAATTTTCTTTGGTGATAAATGCTACTGACTTGCTATTTACTTTTCAATTGATTTTATTTGCCAAATTATATACCAAACAGTCCCATGGGCTTACTGAATATATGGGGGTTAACAATGAAAAATGTGCATAGTTTTAGTACCAACTTTGCAAATTGCCTTAATAATAGCTGGTATAATGTAATAGTATTTTCAACCAGTACTTTTAATTTCTAGCTCATAAAGCCTTTTCATTGAACCCCAAGGGTGTAGCTATAAAAGTTAAGATTTAATTTTGTATATAATGTAGCTTAAATTAGCTTTAAAGCAATAGGAAAAAAAAAAACATGCGGTTACAAAAGACAGGCTGAAATTGTTATCATGATATGAATTTCTGTTAACAAAATTAATTACTATTTCTATTGTAGCATAATTTGTGGTAGAAATTTTTAGACTATTCAGGAATTACATTTTAAATCTCACTTTTGAAACCATGGCAAACATATGGGGAAACTTTTAAGGGCAGATGTAAAGAAGCCGTGCACCAATATACTTTAAGTATCCAGGTACATCATGAAGGAAAACAGAAATACTTGAATAATGTTAATGTTATAGAATACCTTCCCTCTCCAGTCTCTTACTGATTTCTTGTTCACTGAGCTATGAACTTCCCCGTGGCGCTTTCTACTGAACATAAGGAATGTACGTCTACCGGTGCGGACCTTTAAAGTTGACAGTAAGTTCCTATTTGTGACTTCATTCACCCTTTTGTGAGAGTTTACAGCAACTCTCAACATCTCAGTTTCATTTGTAGATATACTTATTACCTTGCCGAATACCAATGGTTCAGGATGAGGAAGTCATGCCAGGTGCACAGTATGTTTTTGTATGGATGTCAGAGTGTAATCTTCAGGGTGCATTGTATGAGAAAGAATCTATTTTCAATTTTTAACGAAATGAAAGAAGAGAAAAATTATGGTTTAGTTATGAGACTATTGGGTGGGTGCAGTCATTCCTCACAGTTGCCAGAAATTGTTAATGTCACTTTTGACAAACTTCATTCTATTAAATGTGTGGTGGTAGCTATATGTAGCTTTAGTTTGTGTTTCCTAATGACTTCTGAAATCCATCACTTACTTTCCAGCAACGTTTTTTCTTCACTGGAGCACTGTTATCATTTAGTTAAAAAACATAAATATTTCATACTAATTTTCAAGTGGAAAAAAATGTAATCTAAGAAAACTCACAAGTGCTTATACAATGGTCAGTCTTAAGTTTTGGGTTTTTTATGTGTTTGAGTGTTTTGCTACATGTAGTTATACACCATGTCCGTGCTTAGAGCCCATGGAAGCCAGTGATGGGCCTTGGATGCCCTGAGACTGGAATTACAAATGGTTGTGAGCTGCTATGTAGATGCTGAGAGTTGAACCCTCCAGGTCCTCTGGTAGAGCAGCCAGTGCTCTTAAAATCTAAGGCAGTTCTTTATCCCTATGAATGATTTCTTCTTTCTTTCTTTATATATATAAGTTTTTGGCTTTGGCTTTGGCTTTTTTGAGTAGTCCTGGCTGGTCTGGACTCTCTTTGTAGACCAGGCTGGCTTCAACTCCCAGAAAGCCGCCTGCCTCTGCCTCCCAGTGCTGGGATTAAAGGAGTTCACCACCACACCAGGATGATTGGTTGATTTTAGTACACGGCATAGCTTAAGTATCACCAACAAATTCACGTCAATCATTAGCAGCATTTGAAGTGCTAAGTAATCTGTAACTTGCACCTTTCCAAATTTTTTTTTCTAGAAAGTTATTTTCTTAGAATTTTAAGGAGTTTGGGCATTGAAATCATTCCAAGAACAAATGTACTTTCTGCTTACAGCTAAAACCTATTTAAAAGAAGTTATTCAATAAGGCATAATTATTCTCAGAGAAGCAAATCATGGCTCTATGTGGCCTTTAATATAGTATTTAATGTGTGCCAAACTGGATTGTTTCTTATTTGAAGCACACACTTAAACAGAATCCATTTCTCAATAAACTTTTAAAAATTAAGTGAACCAAAAAAATGTGAAGTATAGGTCCATATTTTGAAACGACATTGCAGTTTTGCTCTTTATTATTTAAATTTTGCCTGTATTCCCTTATGTTTTAAGGTTTGTCACATTTCAACATGGAATAGGTAAAATAACACAGAAGCAAATATCGCTGTTGTAAACTCCAGTCTCTCTGTTTTAGAGCTGTAGTCGACTAGTTATAGTAGATGACACTGGTTAGTCTGAGCAAGTCACATCAGACTGTAAGGTCTCGTTCTCCAATTCTCTGTGTGAGAGTGTATGTGCTTGGCACAGGGTCTCCCTATGGGGCTACAAGGCCTGACTCTCACCTCGAAATTCTTACACAGAATAATTGCAAGTTGTAAATTTAGGTGTCATATTCAGCTTTAAAAATGTTTTAAAAGTTACTAAGTAAGCCAACATTTTCTTCCCCTCAGGATTGTTGCTTTTCAACTCTTTCAAATTACTCTGTATTTCTCTAAAATGGAAATTGTTATATTACTTAACACTAAAGCAAATGTTGGAGTTCAGCGCACAGACCTAAAAAAAGACAGTGGGTGAATTTAAAAATATCTTCAAACACGTTTTTAAACTTTAACATTTAGTCAGTGAGGGACAGATCCATGACCAAAAAAAAAAAAAAAAAATCTTCAATTATATCCAATAGGCGTGGGAAATGGTCAAATCTTATTTCTCTTAAAGGAACAAAACATTTGGCATGCTTCTCATCTTGCTATTTCAAACTACGAAAAGTGTTTCAAAGTTGCTGTTATTATATTCAAGATTGCTTTAGAAAGATGGCTTTCCGAAGGATATAAAGAATGTGCTCTCAGCAGAATTTGAGAGCAGCAGAGCGCCCAGCCATGTTCCGAAGGAGATGCTTCTATAGTGGAACCCAGCGGCCTCTCAGGCCTGGCTGTGAGCTTACTAACTAAAAAAGCCTGAAGTGGCATTAATTTATTACCAGTCTGGGGTTATTTTCTTCTCCTTACTCATTTTTTTTCCGGTGGGGGGAGGTTCGTCTGTAAGCGAACATTTAATTTGTTTAGTTGCTGTGATTATGCCCCGGTCACATTTGGCAATGGGAAAGATCTGGAAAGCTTAGAGGGAATACATTATGGTGCCATAAATTTGAGATGGAAGTATGTTTTGGTATTTCTGCCAGGAATATCAGATAACAAGTTACTGTTTGAAAATCTGCTTTTCCAGTCTGCACTGCTCGTTCAGAGGTGGGTGGCCCCACAGCAGTCCATCCTCCAGAGGACAATCGCTATTCCTGATGTGCCCTATGTTTCTGCCTCTCTTGCTGACCAAGGGAAAGAGGTGGGGCTTGAACGCAAGGTTTCAGGGGCTTTCTGAACCTTAATTGGTTTTATGAATAAACCTGGAGCTTAGTTGTTTATTGTTGCTGTTGTTTGGTTGGTTTTTTTTTTCTTTGTCTTCTCTTACACCAGTATATATTTCTTATCACCATAACATTTCATTCTGGCTGAGTATGGTGGCTCAGGACCAGCACTTGAGAGACAGAGACAAATGGATCTCTGTAAGTTTGAAGCCAATCTGGTCTGTGAGAAGTTCCAGAATAGTCAGGGCTATATAGTAAGACATTGCCTCAAAAAACTGAAAGAAAGAAAGAGGAAAGAAGAAAGGAAGAACAAATAAACAAAGGAAAAGAGAGAGATGAGAGAATGGATGGAAGGAATATGAGGGATGGAGGGAGAGAGAGGACAGAGACGGAGGCAAAGATAGAGAGAGAGGGAGAGGGAGAGAAGGAGGGAGGGAGGGAGGGAATAGAGAGACAGAGACAGAGAAGGAGAGAGAGTCAGAGAGACAGAGACAGAGACAGAGAGAGATGCAGAAAGACAGAAAAAGACAGAGAGGAGAGAGAGAGAGAGAGAGAGAGAGAGAGAGAGAGAGAGAGAGAGAGAGAGAGAGAGAGAGAGAGAGAGAGAAATCCTGCTCTGGAAATAATTCAACACCTGAGCTAAGATACTCTCATTCTTTCAGCCCTAGACCATGAAGAATGTGGTACTGATCTGTGTCTGCATCCTGGCTTCTGCAAGATAAAGAGGCATTCAGACATAAAGACTGTAATTCCCATGAAGAGACAAAAACAAATGATGTGGTTCAAGGAGAAGTTGTTACAAGCAGAGATGCATTCCTGGTGCTGTGCCGAGAGCTGCAAGCATTCTGTGCCCAGCTGAATCTGCCTGACAGCAGACAGTTGCTAATTCCGTGTCTCCGTGAGTTATCCGACTCACAAGTGTTTATTGTGAAAAGATATGCTGCCTGGCAACAGCTTTAACATGGTGCAACTGATTTTTTTTTCTCTGCACTTCTAAAAAAGATGTTTTATTCATCAGTCGCCTTCCTTTGCTTATTTGTGTGTGTGCACCCTCCTTTTCTGTATTAAATTTCACTTTCTGGTCCTGAACATCTCTCTTTGTGTCTATGCAAAAATGTGCCATTGTTTACTTTTTATGCACATTTGCATTAATACAAGGCTGGATACTGGGTGGACCCTTCCCTGTCATGTGAGAACCAAGTAGCCAGCACTGAGAACTACATTAGGCATGAGCATTCAAGAGGTTTCTAAAACATGGGCACATTAAGAAGCCAGCAGGAAAGAGGGTGTGACACTTGGGTTTGACCACTTCACTACTGAATTGTATTCTGGCAATATAGAAAAAAATATATCAGATGTGAATGAGGTGGTTTTGGACTACAAGGTTTTGGTATTTAAAGCCATTAGGCAATGCTTTTATATCTTCTACTCACAATTGGCAAAGACAGGCTGATTGAAGGCCTACTTCTCAAGGCCTGAAAGAACAACTGAGTCACCAAGAGAAGTCCCAAGAGTATGTGAGTTCCAACAAAATCCTGAGATTGTTTTGCCCAAACATTTACAACCATGAGAATCCAGGAAGGGTTGCCTCACTCCTCTAAAGCCAGACGTCTTTAGTGGTGCTGGCCTATGAAAGGTCAGTCCCAAGCTGCACTTCGAGCGGTATTGTGAGGCTTTCCTCCTTGAGAAAAGAAGCAAATACAATGCCTGTAGAAAGCCTAACACTTCAGGAGGAGCACATGTGTCCATACTGGCCGCTACGGTGCCTCAGACAGTTCCTAGAGATTCTACCAGCATATAGTCCATTGCACAGGAAGGAATAGGGGGTGTAGAAGAAGAGAGGGAGGGACAGAGGGACAGAGGGACAGAGGGAGGAAAAGAAATTTCTTCGCTACATATTACATGCTAACACCACCATATGGGCATTATTCAACTTAAACTTCATGGCACTGGAAGGAAAGCTTATAATGACAATTTTGTAAAGAAGGTTTTTAACCATTTAATTACCTTCCCTGAGGTAGACTACAAATGTCCAGTTGGGAGTTATATCTGAACAGCGGCCTTTGCCCTCCCTAGAGCATGTGGTTTTAAAATGTGTGTGATTAGATTTGTACATATTCATAAAGTGTAAAAAATTGTTGGTGTTTTAGAACTGAGGAAAAAACCTTGGAAACAACGTATTTGCTTAACAATCACTTACTGGGATGAGTTTACAAGCACCCTTCATGTTAAATGTTGGGAAATCCGCTGAATTATTTAATAAGCCTATGCAATACTCTTGCTGTGTGCCAGAGGCCATCAATAGCAGGGAGAGAAGTCTGTACTCTGTCTTTACAATGTCCATGTTGTTACCAGGCAAAATAGTCACAATAAGCATTCTGTATAAAGGGAAGTAAGTCCTATGCTTGGATGTGACTAACATAAGAGTAAGATAAATCTTCCAGACAGAGAGTAGCATAGTTCATTTTAAAAGCTGGGAATCACTAAGGTTACTAGAAATAAGTGAGTAGAGAGATACAGATGGAGATGCTGAGGAAGCCAGGGATACAGACTGGTAGGACAATAAAGGATGCCATGCTGGTCCTACTGTCTGTCATGGATGTTGTCACTCAGTAAAACCACAGATTTACTAACAAGCAAGGATGTGATAGGGAACAGAAAATAAATTTAGTTTATAGTACGGACACTGTTTACTTTAGCTATCTATTTACAAACATAATCTTATTCCATTTCACTCCTGTATTAGCAATTAAAACATTAACCAACACTCTCAAATGACACAATTTCTAAGGCAGTCTTGCATTTCAAATGCATAGATTTTTATCATTGTATGTATAATGGGGCATTGTTCTCAGTTCCTGTGGTCCTGACTGTTCAACCTGCTGCCCTTCCAAACTAATGGTTATTCTTATGAACACTTATGAAAAAAAATTGAAAAACAGTAATTGCAAAATAATTTGTACAGAGCTTATAAACATACTTGTTATTTTAAAAATAAATAGAAATATACTGGTTTAATAACAGAATGGTGGAATTACCCACCAAATTTTCAGAAAGAGGCATGAGAAGGAGCAGTTTCTTCAACCTTAGCAATAGTAAAATAAAGCTAGAATAAAGTGTTTTCAGCATTATATCTGTTTCCAACCACTCAATGTTATTAATTATTTAAGAATTTCATGCACTGTATTTTGAATATATTCACCACCCTAACTCCTTCTCTTCCTACCCTCTTAGCCTTCCTATTCCTTTTCTCCCAACTTTGATATTACTTCTTTTTTCTTTTTCACCATTGAGTACGGTTTGTGTTGCCCTGCTAGTTTTGGGGTTGGTGTGTGATGAGCCTAATCATTAAAGAAAATTGATTCTCTCTTTCCCAGGATCTATGAAATGCTAATATCTCCTCAGATGATGGTGAGCTATCCCATTTATCCCTATCTAGGCTGAGATTTTTGTCTGGCTAGAGAGCTCACAGGCTGTTGTACCTGCTGTAGGAATTACTGTGAGTTCATATGTGCATCTGCCCTGTTGTGTCTGGAACACAGTGTCCTGTGGAAGAGCCCTACCAACATTGGCTCTTATAGTCTCTTTACCCCCTTTCACACAAACCCTGAGGGATGTGATATGAATGTCTGATTTAAGGCTGAGCACTGTACAGTCTCGTTCTCTGCCCATTGGTCAACTCGAGGACTCTGTGTTGACTTCCATCTGCTGCAACGAGAAGCTTCTGGTAAGGGATGAGAAGTGCTCCAATCTATGAGCACAGCAATAAATGAGTCATTGGGGGTCATTTGAATACCATATCCACTTAGCAGAGTAAGGGCCTGTGATGCATCTAGACACAGGCTGTCGCCTCCTATAATAGTGCCAGGAATGTATCGCGTTTTATGGAACAAGCCTTTGATTCAGGCCACTAATTGCACTGGTGAGATTGTCCTGCCATGCCAGTCAGTTTGGTTCACAGTTCAGTCACAATGGGGCTGACTTTTCTCCTCCAACAGCATGCATACCACCTTCCAGAATCATGAATGCTAGCCAGTAGGGGTCAAGACTATGGGTGAATATCGGCTTGAAGTCTATATTCTATGTTTCAAGTGTGTGGTATCATCAGTCATAGGGTCTTACTGTCTAGCTCTGGATGCTGGAATGGGGTATCAACAACAAACTGTAATGCTTGGAGGTCTATGTGGTGCATTAAAAAATACACACCTGTTTGTTTGTTTGTTTGTTTGTTTGTTTAGAAACAGTGTTTCTCTGTATAGCGTGGAAGTCCTGGAATTCAAAGAGATCTGCCTGCCTCTGCCTCACAAGTACTGGGATTAAAGGCATGCACCACTTCCACTACTTTATTAAGCAAATGCGTGTGTGTGAAGTATATTTAGTAGTAAGTTTCTATATGTCCTTTTTAAAATGTATTTTATTAATTTATTCATATTACATCTCAATTGTTATCCCATCCCTTGTATCCTCCCATTCCTCCCTCCCTCTCATTTTCCCCTTACTCCCCTCCTCTATGACTGTGACTGAGGGGGACCTCCTCCCCCTGTATATGCTCATAGGGTATCAAGTCTCTCCTTGGTAACCTGCTATCCTTCCTCTCCATATGTCCTTTTTTAAGTCTTTAGTGTTAGTGATCTACTAAAAACAAAAACAAAAACAAAAAAACAAAAAAAAAACAAGTTAGTTAGAGCTGATGAGAGTGACTAAAACACACTTGCCTTGCAGACCTGGCAACTAGTTTGATGACAAAAGCCCATGTTAAAAAAAGGAGAGATGAGTCCCCAGATCTGTCCTCTCAACTTCGGATGCATGTCATAGCACATGCACACATGTGAAAATAATAAATAAATAAATAGCTAATACTTTAAAGAGCAGTTTACTGTAAAACAAAATACATAAAATTCAGAGGGGAAAAATGGGTCATTCTCTTGGTATTGTGATACACAAAGGATAAAGATGTCGTTTTTATACCTGAGGAGTTGTTAACATACTGAATTCTATCCCAAAATTTTAGTGTAAGTCAGTTAAAAAGTAATTGAATCCACACTTGCAAAAACCACTAAAAGTTGCTTACAAGTCCTCTGTACTATTTCCATTCATACTGGAGACTTTAAGCTATCCAAAACTGGAAATGTGGAGTCAATAGAAATTATGTCACATGCCGTTAATGTGCCATGTTAAACAGTTCAGTGTGATCACTACATTTCAGAATATTAAAATTAATGATGCCAACACATCTATAAAATGAGTAGTCTCCATTTGCTTTAGTAAAACAAATAACATTCTGTGCTGTTTGCATTTCATGTTTTTGAGTTTTAGTGACTCACAGACTGAGCATCTTTGTCATTGCTATATTTTTCATTACTATAAATTCAAGAAGTGAAAATGAAAACACATTAATTCAATGTTCTTCACTAAGCTCTGCCTTACACATAACGTGAGAAGCATGTCACAGCAAAAAGCAATGGACCAGATAATTGTCCCAAATTAGGACATTGTGCCTCTGCTGACATTTAAGTTTTAAGCCTAACAGTTTCACTATTTGACCTCTGCTCTGCTAATTACATGCACTTAACACATTAAATATGTTTTAGGTCAGGACACTGCCCAATTTGGGATAATACTAAATATAATCGATACTACTTTGATGCACAAGTTCCTAATAATACAGACAAACCATCATCACTTTAAATTTACAAAGCCCTAGGTAGAATTACAATGCTAAATGCCCAGCAGATTAACAGATTCATCTTTCATAAATTCAATCACTCTTCACATCATGCACATTATAAACCTGGATTGCTCAACCCCTATGTACAAAATAGTGTAATGTTTGCCTATGTGCATGCTCCTGTATGCTTTAAAGAATTGCTCTAGTCTCCATAATATCTATAAAAAATAATTGTTATATACATAGGCAATCTATCATATGTTAGAACAATGGTAAGGAAAATAAATACAGTTCATTTTCAAATATTTTGTAACTGTTGACCTATCTGGGATATGTTGAATAAAGGATGCATAACTCATGGGTGAAAGGGCATTTGTATTAAACAGCTTATGCTTAACACACACACACACACACACACACACACACACACACACACACACACATGATCACAGCATATAATTTTGAAGGATCTATAAATCAAAAGTTACAATAGTTCTACATCAAGACAACAAATATGTTAAGTCTGAGCTGGTGTAACAGGTGAAGCAAGTATTAACTCTGTCCTCCTTACAAGGTAAGTGGTCTTCTAGTCACTTTTCATGTACAGCCTGTTCATATACAACAAACTACCTAGGAAGACTGTGATGCTGCCATTGTCATTTTATGGGTGAGAAAAGTGAAGCCTAGAAAAGGTAGCATCCAGGACTGGAACTCCCAGGGACACCTCAATCCCTTCATTGCAGTAAAATGAGAATTTTCAACCCTCCTTCTTGTGTTTTCTAAGGCCAGTCAAGTGTCTTTGGGTTGATTCTTTAAGTTCTCTTTATAGTTAACATACAGGAGTTTCATTATCCAGGTACCTGGTGGCAAGACACTCTATTTTCTTTTTTATTTATTTATTTTATTTTATTTTATTTATTGCATATGAGTGCTTTACAGAAGAAGGTACCAGATCTCATTATAGATGGTTGTGAGTCACCATGTGGTTGCTGGGAATTGAACTCAGGACCTCTTGAAGAGCAGGTGGTGCTCTTAACCACTGAGCCATCTCTCCAGCCCCGACACTCTATTTTCAACACAGCCATGTATGCCAGGCTAAAGTTTGAACTCCGGTGCTCTATCATACCACCATTGATGTTTACTTCTCAGATATATCCCCAAATCAGAAAGAGTTGGATGCTATTTCAATGGGGGACGGGGATATAAAAATTTCATGTATGCCAGCATAATCCCATAAATTCCAAAGGATCTATGAATCAAAACTCAAAGTGTTCACAAATTGTGTAAAGAAAACCAGCAAATATCTTCAGCAGCCTTCCCCGTAGCCAGAGTAGTCTGTCCTACCCACCTGCCTCTCGACTGCTGAGAGGTGCACAGAGGAAGGCAGTTGCTCAGATGTCCAACCCTGCCTCTAAAGATCTCCATTTATATACCAAACTCATCCAGATGTTCTGTATCAGAATTGTTCCCATATACTTAAGAAAATTTGGAAATCAGAAGACCTTGTAACAGATCTGGATTGACAAACTCTTTTTTAAATTACTTTGTTTATTCAACTCACATCCCAGTCGTGGCCTCCTCCCTTCCTTCTTACTCCATCTTCCCTCCCCAACTCCTCAGAAAAGGGGAACACCACCCCCATCAGCCCACCCCAGCTCATCAAGTGACATCACGACTGAACCCATCCTCTTCCCCTGTGGCTTTGCAAGGTAATCTCACCAGGGGGAAGTGATCAAAAAGCAGGCAGTATAGTCCATGTCAGAGACAGCAAGGCCCTGCATCCCTCACTAGGGAACCCACATGAAGCTTGAGCTGTCAATTGGCTACATCTGTGTAGGGGGCCAAGGTCCGGTCCATGCATGGATCTTGGTTGGTGCTTCAGTCTCCACAAGCCCTGCTGATCCCTGATTAGTTGGTGCTGTTGGTCTTCTTGTGGAGCTCTTCTCATTCCCAAGTCCTACTACCCTCCCCTCCAGATAGACAGACACACACACACACACACACACACACACACACACACACACACACTTAAAACCTGACAGTGTCATGAATGGGAAAGAATATAAATAAATGTTGGGAATGTTTGTAAGAAGGCTCCAGTGCATACCAGACTGCTTCTATGACCCTGTCACCTCCCCATGTGTCCTGGAATCCTCTGAAAGGACTCTCTCTATCCCTGAATGAAACTGTAGCTTCCCAGTCTACCCTAAAGAATGAAAGTATGAGGTGGATGGTGGTGACGTAAGCCTTTAACCCCAGCACTTGGGAGGCACAGGCAGGTGGATCTCTGAGTTTGAGGTCAGCCTGATCTGTAGAATGAGTTGCTCAAAAGGTGGTCAGACTCTCATTTGCTAGGTTACACACAAAACCTGCTGTCAAATTATTTACTGATAAATAGGTGCCAATAATTAGAAGAAAGAATTATATAGGAATGAGGATTGCTTCAACAAAAGACAAAGAGGCAAAAGTAAAGGTACAGCAGGAAAACAAAGTGTAAAACAGGAGGCAGCATGAAGCGTGTTTGATCTAATTCTGCCTGTCTGCTTTTCTCAGTGACATGAAACATGGCTCCAAGAAGCATGTGTTTCAGTTGGGACTGGAAGCTTTCTTTGAAGGTGTCCTGGGAGCTGTCTTGTTCTGATGAGGAAGAGCAACTGAAGCACTTGGTGCTGGAACATGAAGGATATAAGATGTCAGTGTCCAGCATGCTGAGAGGAATGAATCCTGTCAGGTCTGACCCAGTGTCAGTGTCCGGTTCTTTTGTTCTGAAAACATATAATTTCTCACAAGCATTATACAGTCCTCAAATTATAAGTGTTTAAGGTGTGCGTGATGCACAGAACAACTAAGGCTGGTTTTCTGCTCTTTGTATGTGCAGGAATAAAGACATCTGTAAATCTTCATTCATGCCATATGAAGAATGGCATCTAATAGTAATTTATAGGGATTCTGTAGCCAACAAGAAGCATTGTCTATTCATAGACACTCATGTCCAATAATTTCAGACTGTCCCACACAGAGCTCTAATTAAGCCTGGAATTTCTCAACCTTTAGAAACTGGACCAAAAATGCTATTCCTAGTTTTTTTTTTTAACCATGTCCGCAATTTTATTTCACCCTACAAAGGTATAATTCATCCCAAATCAGCTGGAAAAAACCTTCAGAGAATGATGCCCCATTTCCTTTAAGGGAAGTCGGGTAGGTTTTTGCTTGCTTTCTTGGGCTATAGAGCTTTATTTTCAATGGAATTTGGTTATAAATTATTATTGGTCTTATTCAGAGAGAAAACAAGGTTGGACTCAGGGAAGTCACTCTTTTCCTTTATCTTCCATTCTTAAATTTGGAGATGGGAGTTGAAAAGAAATAAGGGTGAAGATAGGAATATATAGGGAAGATAGAATTAAAAACAGATTAGTGAATCTACTCCCACACTTAATGCCTTAATTGTCACAAGGTTAATTTTAATTCACTGGTATAAAATTTTGTACATACATGCAAAATTAGTTTAATTTTAGATACAGTTATATAGAAATCAAATGTAAGATTATTCTTCACACACATTATAGATATTTCTATTCTAATATGAGATATTGTACCCATATGACTCAATCATAATACAAGGTTTACTTCCAATACTTTGGAAGTGCTATTGCAGGCTGTTTAGGATAAGTAAGTTAGATAAGTTAATTGTTAGTCCATCAAATCATGGTCATATCAATTACTACTCTATTTTTATCACAAGAATATACATCTTAGGTGCAACCGACAGATACGACTGTACAGAAAGATTAGGTAAAATAGATAAGGTCTTCAAAAACCTCAGAGATGTACAGAATATGGCATTTAAAAATATTTTTATTATTTTAAAGATTCACTGACAATGAGACAGGTTTCCTGGCAACACCCAGCCTACCTCAAAGAAGATGATGACCATCAAAGAACCTCCTTATGGGGATGGCTTCAAATGTGGCAAACAAGTTACTAGGCAAAAATGTCCTCATTTCTGCCACAGACAGAATTCTGCCTAAGAAAGGCCAAGCTTGGATGCAGGCAGAGTCAACGGCCAATTCCTGCCAAGACAGGGTAACCAAGTCCTCAGTAGTTCCTGCCTCACAAATATGTCTTTCAGATATATGGGGCCAGAAAGCTCAAGATGATGCTCCAACATTACAGAGAGTTTTGGGTGACTGTTCAGGTAGCAAACTGTCTCTGTCATCTTCTCATTTGGAAAGCTACTAACCTGCACTCCCTGTCTACTCAGGTAATCAGATTTATTCCTTCTCAAGTCTCTGATATTGTTAAATACCAGATAGTTTAGTTTCACAATTAAGCTTACTTGTTTAGGGGTTAATATGTTTTTAGGTCTAAATAGATGTTTTAAGTTTATAATGATGAGATATGATAGATATTTATTTACATTCAGAATTTTAAATGCACGCAGATAGGAAAAAGGTTTTCTTCAAGGTTGTCAAATACGAATAGACAAAACACTAAGACTGTAACATTTATATAATTCCTGACTGTGTCATGGTTCTTCTTGCCAAAGGTAGTTTAATGTATATATGTGTAATAATATAAACATATATGTAACAAATAAAAAATATTTAATAAAAAAGAAAATAAGCAAGTGTTTCTCACAGGGAAGTTTCAACAATGGCACTGAGCACAACTGAGTGCACATTTACACCTTTTGCCTTCAGCAGAGAGTGTCGATTTTAAAATAAATTGTATATGTGTACATGTACTATTTTATATTTTATTTATGTATGTATGTATTATATATAATTTTAAAGAATATATGTGATATCTGCAGAATTTATTACATAAGAAACGCAAACACATTCTCCTAGCTTCAGACAGCTATAAGGAGACAGGAACAGAAATGAGAAGTACATGCTTCTTGTTTTTAATTTCTCCAGCCACAGCAGCCAGCCCTGCTACACAAACAGCCAAAGACCAAAACACTTCCATTAGACTAGTGAACACCGCAGCGTATAATGGTCTTGGGCTGGAAGCTTCATCAAAAGGCCATTTCGATTTCACAAGAATATTCCCAGTCACAGATGACAGAAGAACTACAAGTAAGACAGCCTCATTTGAATTATAAAGCATCACAGAAGGTAAGGACTATCACAATTATTCTAATTTTACACACACACACACACACACACACACACACACACACACACACACACAAAATGTTACTTTAGTAAGTGGCTTACACATAGGTTCCAGGCTATCAAGAACAGTGCGGCTGAAATACCCAACACCCAAACATAAGCGGTTGACATTTTCAAAGGACAACTTTTGTCCATCTGTCACTAGAGAATACATTTCTTCTTCTGCCCACAGTAAAAGGATTAAGTTATTTAAAAGAAAAAAATTTATTTGAGCTTGGCCAAAAGAGTGTTGTAATTATGTATTTCGTAGATCTGTATGTATGAAACAAAGACTTAATTCCCTCCCGTCATTTTGTTCTAGTTTCCAGTTGGAAGCAAATTCTTCCAAACCAATTATAGTTATCAAAGTCATTAACCCAGTGGTTGCTCGATTTTACTAGTTTCTCAAACTTCAGTAACATAGAGATACATATGCTTTTATATATTACTACAAGCAGGCTGGACTTTCTGAACTTACAGCTAAGAACACATGCTAAAAGTAAGGGAGGAAGAAAACTGGAACCTTTCTAGTCAAAATGTTACATAATAGAAGGGTTGCCCATTTGAAGTGGCCATCGGACACCATGTTTGGCAATCCTTAGACATTTGTTATTTGTAGGCCTCCATATTTAATACAGCATGATGAACAATTTTTGTATATAAACAAGACATTTTTCTAGAGGCAGTTTTTCTGGCATAGTCTTAGAGCATTCCAAATTCCCAAGTGCTCATTACACTATTGAGAGTAGTTGGGCTTTTGTTATTATATGCCTTTATATGTAGTTCCTGGAATATTCTCTAAAAGTGACAGCATGGTTAATTTTATATTTAAGATAATTCTATTTTGATAGATTAGTCATTTCTTAGAGATTCCAAATATCAGGGAAACATTAAATTTTACTATATTGAGAAGATGAACTGCCTCCTTCTGTGTTCCCCTCTATACTCAAGCTTTTCTCTACCAATCTCTACAGTAACCAGGGCCGCTTCCATACCCCCAGCATGCTTTGCTTCCCTCCTTCATGGGATCTCCCTTACCACCCTTTGTTTGCTCTGTGGTCATGTGTGTGTGTGTGTGTGTGTGTGTGTGTGTGTGTGTGTGTGTGTGCATGGGGGAGTGAACTGCCTTTGCGTTTTAGGACAAGACTCTTAACAACGGATTCCCTCATATTCAACATTGTCCAATGCAAACACTTATTTGACTTAACTGACATAAAGCTTAATTGGTTTATTTGCTGTCCAAAGAATAGTCCTGATTTGGGTCAAAAACTGACTCTCCATTTTTCACATACTAATACCTCTGTAGTCCTTTGTTTTTGCTTGGTTTGGTTTGGGTTTGGTTTGAGTTTTTTGGTTTGTTTGGTTGGTTTTTAGGGAGGGATTGTTTGGTTTGGTTTGGTTTTGAGAATTTCACACATCAGCACAATGTTTACATTATTTCTACCCCTCCCTAACACCATACCAAGTTCATGACCTTTCTTTCCATTTTTATTGTTACGTGTATACAACCTACTAAGTCGATTTAATTTTGCTCATATGAACATGTGTCAAATTTAGATGAAGATATCTGTTAGTATATTTTTAAGGACATCCTAGTCAAAATCAAACAGGCATATGATGTACAAGTTATTCTAGACAGTCAGTGTGCAAACATGCTTACATTAAACCTTCATGCATAAAGAGTAATATAGTTGCCACTACCTAAGGCACACTAAGCTTCAGAAAACATTTATTAAATTTTACTATTTGGGAGTTGTGCTGTACTGAGATAAGAGTGTCTGCCTAGCATACATAAAACCTTCTGATTCATTCCTAACACTGAAAAAAAATAACAAATAAAAAGTATAGTATTCTCTTTAGTCCACACTACAAAATCTTTCTCAAACATATTATCTATATATTTTTCAAATGGTGCATGCAGACCATGAGTGACATCGAAGGAGAAAGTGAGATCGTCTTCCATGCTTTACCTTGGTTTGGAATACTTACCTGTCTTTTGCATCTAACAATAATAACAATGGGCTTTTTTTTTTTTTACTTTTTCCCTCTTTGAGGGGCTAGAAATTGAACCCAGAGCCTTGTGTGCAGAAGGTGAATATGTAAGCACTGAGCCACCCCAACTCGGCAGTAGGTCTTTACTGGGCTTGTGAAAAACTTATTGTGTACTGGTGCTGTTCTGACTTAAGCTGCAACACTATCTTAGGCAACACGTGATAGATGTAAGTTCTAGGAATCTGAGTGCCTTGGAAGAAGGTGAGTATGAACCTAGTTAGAAAACCATGACAGGGGAATGAGAGATGCTGAAGAAAGGTAGAGAAGAGCAAAAGGTCACAGAACCAGAAAGCAGGTGGAAGGTGCAGGATTACAAGGTGAGAGGAGGACGGGAGAAGAGGTAGGAAAGAGATTTTTTTTTTTAAGTTTGAAAATGTCATAATGAAAACTAATACTTTCTATGTTAATTTTTAAAATCACCATTAGGGTAAGAGGGAACTAGAACACACTAGTTGGGGACTGAAGAGTTGTGTAAGCTTCAAGGCCATTGGTGAGTCACACTTAGACAAATGGCCTGGTGGCACTCAGAGGAAGGATAGCAGGTCACCAAGGAGAGACTTGATACCCTTTGAGCATATACAGGGGGAGGAGGTCCCCCTCAGACACAGACATAGGGGAAGGGAGTAGAGGGGAAGTGGGAGGAAGGGAGGAATGGGAGGATACAAGGGATGGGATAACCATTGAGATGTAATATGAATAAATTAATTTAAAATTTTTTTTTAAAAAAGAATTAATGATTGTTCAAACTGTCAGTGAACTCCAGGAACTGAGAGAGCCTCTGCAGTGTGCTCTCATGACTTTGTCTTCAACATGGAATTTGTGTTGTGAAGCAGATTTCAGTTTTGACCAACCAAGCTTAATACACATTTTCCTCACTTCCTAACTAAAGGACAGAAAACCAAATGGATTTTAATAATTTTACAAATACAATATTGAATGTAACTTAACAAGGACATCAATTCTTTCAAGATTTCATTGCTTAATTGGAACTTTTTATAAAGTAACTCATGGATTATTTTTATCATCTGTTAAGTATTCTCAAGTTATTTGTTAAACTACTAACATCTAAATTTCTGTTCTCAATTTAATTAACATTTAATTTAATTAACATGGTTTAATTCTGTTGTGCCAATTATATTACATGTAAAGATAGGCATTTACATTATTTTAGACTGTTACCAATACCATTAGCTATCTCCTCAGGCCTAATCTAAAGAAAATGTATTATGAAACACAAATAAAAATTGATAAAGCCAGGCAGTGGTGGTGCAGGCCTTTAATCCCAGCACTTGGGAAGCAGAGGCAGGTACATCTCTGAGTCTGAGGCTAGCCTGATCTAAAGGATAAGTTCCAGGACAGTCAGGGCAACACAGAGAAACACTGTCTCAAAAAACTAAAAAAAAAAAATTAAATTTAAAGGTAGCATAGTGCTCTAAGCTACTTAGAGCAAAGTTGAAACCTTTTCTAAAACAGAAAATGTCTAAACTAATTCACAGTCTAACAGGAACTCTTTTTTAAAATATATTTTATATTTATTCATATTACATCTCAATTTTTATCCCATCCCTTGTATCCTCCCATTCCTCCCTCCCTCCCATTTTCCCCTTACTCCCTTCCCTTATGACTGTGCCTGAGGGGGACTTCCTTCCCCCGTATATGCTCATAGGGTATCAAGTCTCTTCTTGGTTGCCTGCTATCCTTCCCCTGAGTGCCACCAGGTCTCCCCATCCAGGGGACGTGGCCAAATATGGGGCACCAGAATACGTGTGAAAGTCATGCCCCACTCTGCACTCAACTGTGGAGAATATCCTATCCATTGGCTAGATCTGGGTAGGGGTTCAAAGTTTACTGCACGTATTGTCTTTGACTGGTGCCATAGTTTGAGCAGGACCCCTGGGCTCAGATCTGCCCATCATAATGTTCTTCTTGTAGGTTTCTAGGACCCTCTGGATCCTTCTATTTCCCCATTCTCCCATGCTTCTCTCACCTAGAGTCCCAATAGGATGTCTATGTCCCATGAAAGTCTTCACTTAACAGGAACTTTCTGACTTCATATCTATAGATTATTGAAGCCACTGTGGAACATATTCTTAAGAAAAAAATAGAAAATTTCTAACAATGTTTTTGTCTAAGACTATGGCTGCCAAGCAAATTCATATTCTATTGTGCTAGTTTCTCATATTTATTGTCCAAGAAATAACAATAGTATCTCTCTTTGCTACGTCAAGGCAGAAGCGACTGTTTTCTGTAGACCCTCCTGTTGTAACTGTTACAGGGGACCCAAGTGTGCATCTTCATACATGAGTGAACCAGAGAACACTCACTTTTTCCCAAATGTATTTTTTTGTATTAGAGATAATGATGCTATGCAAATTAGCAAGGCTTAATGTTCCTACCAATATTTGATGATCTGAAATCAGCCTGTAGTTATCAGATGGTCCTATAATTCTGGAACATAATTGATATCTTCTTTAAAATTCTCAACAGATAAATCGTGGACGCATTTCTACCTGATCCCTTGAGGAACTATAGCGACAAACTGTCCCAGTCACTAAACTTAATTGCAAAACCCTAAATTTCATACTGGCCAAAGCAAACAGAGTCTTACCAGACTTCTCCATGCTTAATTTGTCATGCTTTATATTATTTCTTAAAAGCGTACTTTGGGGTTTTGTTTGAAAAGTTTTAAGATTTCTAAAAGAGATATTAATCATATTAACTCATCAGTGGTCAATTTCTAAACAGAGTCCATGAACCTACCATGATTCAAGAGAAGTGTAAGGGCAACAACAATATTTTTTTTTAGTCATCTATCTAATTAAACTGGATGAGCACCAAAAGTTCAGACAAAGGAAAGGGAGCATGGAATGTACGATCCAAACCACAGGAGTTTGAACAGCATGACTTCTTTTGTGGAATTCTTGTAGAATGCCCATGCACACCTGTTTGCTGGGAATACAACCCCATGCTCAGTGGTTATATACTAACTAGAAACAGCTCATGTCCGCCATTGACCAAGCTTTCCCAGACATAGTATCATCTTAACTGTTTACTCTAACCACCAAGCATCATCCAGACCCCCTAGAATATAAAGCAGCCAACCATCCATGGGCCCAGGAAAGTGTGTGCCTGACAGAGAAAAGTAGCTGAGAGCACAACAGGATCCAAATCCAGGCTGAAATAACTAATGCAGAGAAGGAATGGAACTAATGAAGGTTGGTGGACAGTAAGGTCAAAAACCACTCTTATGAAACAAATGTGGTAGCACAATTGCTTCTGCTCTGAAGGAGCAGGGCCCTGTCTTCCTGCTTTGAATCTCAGAAATGTCTATCCAATCTCTTGTGATGTTCCTGCTATGATGTAATAATCTGTTGTAGGTGATCAGACATATGGGAAAGAAACACAATACTGATAAGGTAAGACTATGCCACGTGCCCCCAGAAGAAAGTCACATCTTAATGACTAGTACCACAAAACACCAGGGTGGTGTGCAACTCTTAGCTATACAATCAGATAATAAATTCTCAAACATTTGGCAGCTTATGGAAGAGAAATATTCACAACATGAGCTACATAAACTCATTCTCTAAATGAGAATATTTTAAAAGATATTGACTACAGATGTTTCAAAGTAAAATTTAGGGTCTCACTGGGTGTCCCCAACTGGTGATCACTCTATTGTAAGCGTAACTATTTAGTGAGGCCGTTCAGACTCCTGTTTTCCCTCCTCAACTTTTGCTCCCAGCAAGCAGCCATTGTTACATTTCAACACTTCTTTACATCCAGCACCTAATGTACAATGGAGCAGCTGCAATTTCACTGCCCAGCCCTTCTTTCCACCCTTACAACATTTGTTCTGTTAATGTAGGTTAATTCTGCAAATAACGCTTCTGTAAATTGTTCTTGCAAACTGCTACATCATTTATGTAAGGACTTCTGTGAACTTTGAAAAATTAATGCCTTTAATTTTGGTTGATGGCAACATCAGCAGAGCTCTGTAAATTGCACTTTAATGAGATTTTGCTACAGGGGATAATCTGCTACTGACAGAGGAACATCTTGAAAACATCTGTAGACCTATAATTTCTCTATGACGATTAGATCCCACCACAAGACTCCAAACACAAACCCAAAATAAAGGAGGAAATTGTAAAGTTCTAAATGAGAACACAACCTGTTCTTTAAAGCCAAGAGTCCCACTATGGAAAGCATCATGCTCTGAAAATAAATCAATTTTTCAGACTAATTAACATTTAGCTTTATTTAATTAAGAAAGACTATTACTGTCTCCACTGCTGTGCATCTGTATATAATGAAGGAAACAGCAGTAGGTATAAGATACCACTGAGGGATATGCCCAAGTAACCCGGCACTATAGGTACATAGGAAGGCTTATTATTGTTCAGTAACTGACATCAGAGTCTTGCTTTAATGTTGTCATAAATAAAAGGAAGATTTCGCAGACGCCTTCACATATGGTTTCTTATTTGTCTCCGATGGAGACTGGAAGTTGGATTAGATTCCAAAATTAAATGATTTAAATAGACAGCTGCATAATGGAAACTACTAAATAACACCTTTTAAACCGTTTCTATTTATAGCAGGCTGAAACCACAAAAGGATGACAAATCTTGTTTTGCTAAAGCTTTAGTGCTGCAGCTGCTCGAAGGCCATTTCTTTCAAAGCCTCTAGTTAGGTTACCCTGGCTTCACTCTGTCAGATGCTGGTGACTGGAACACCTTACCAAAGGTGCATCTGTCGTTTCTAAGTTAAGCCCTGTACTTCTAAAGCAATCAGATTTAAGATCTACCATACCCATTAGCTGTTATACATAGAAATTATTAGACGGTAACATCAGGTGTCATGCTGTATTTGTCTTTCATGCAATATAATTAATAGCTACTTATTAGGACACTGACTTTCAGGTCATAATTTCCTATGCAGAGTGCTTAGATATTGTCATTCTTCACAAGAGAGAAATTAAGTGAAAATTTATAAATTAGATGAATGTATTATAGAATACAATGAAACTTATTTCTCAGAATCGTATATGTGTGTGTGTGGTGTATACACATATGCATATAATGTATATGTATATATATATATCATTATAGACATACATACATATATAATGCATACATAATAATAATAAGAACAATTTAATCTAGTTTAAAACTAGATATTAGCAGCTTTATTGTGTAATATGTAAACAAAGCTTTATTAGGAGAGTCTTTTTAACTTTTAAAACGTCTATGGATATGTTTAATTTTACATGTATGAGTGCCTGCATGAATGTCTGTGTAGGTATCCTGGGAGGTCAGATAAGAGGGTCAGATTTCCTGGAAGTAGAGTTATTAAAGGTCATGAGCTACTAGGTGGGTTCTGGGAATCGAAAGTCCTCTGCAACGGCTAGTGTTCTTAACCACTGAGGCCATCTCTCTGGGCCTATCTTTTAAAATGCTTAAATCTGACTGTCATATCCAGGCACTTTCGATTAATGCACTCCCTGTAATTCCTTCAATGCCAAAATTAACCAGAGTCCTGGAAAGAATGGTTTCTTGTACCATGTATACAGTCACAACTGGAAGGGACTAAGATGGTACCAGTGAGATAGAGTTCCTGCAAGGATGAGAGTGACAGCCAGTGGGAATTTTCATCTGTCAGATATGAACAATATAGAATGAATGATGCTGTGTCCACTGGACAAGAAGCGTAATTGTCCACGTGCTGCTTCTCCCCAAACTCTAATATTCTGTGGCCCAACTACAGGGTCTACCCACATCCCCATAGGTCACCTTCACTTTGACCTTGAACATAAGGCCTTCGTTGTTTCCTTCTTCTCCTTGTCCTGCTCTTCCTCCTCTTCTTTCTTCCATCCCTCTGAAGTCACACACTGGTTTTTTTTTTTTTTTGAGATCATTCATCCTAATCCTGTACCAGCCTCTACTCTTCAATATACCTAAGGCTCTTTCCATATCATAAAGTAATTCATGTATTTCCGGGAGGAAGATAAGCATTTCAGAATAAAGAAGGGCACTTAGTACTTTCAGTAGCCTTTGCAAATAATACATCACCAATCCAGAATGAAGTTGTTCAGAGGAAAAAATTCAGAGGATATAGTTAATTAATATATACCTCTTAGGTATTTCTAGCTGTTTTTAACCTTAAAAATATTACACAATAATGAAATCGTTGCCTTGTCAAATGCCATTTTTAAAGGTAAAAAATAAGATGTCTTGCATTCACGATGTAATGTCATTGTCATGTGTTCACTACTTACTATTACAAAGCTATCGTCTTCAAAAACTTATCCTGGTAATCAAGTGAGTAAGTGTATTTGATGCACACTCCACATTGCAGCTTCCTCATCTATTTGCTCATTTTTTTCTCTTTAAAGAAGCATTGTCTCAGCTGCCATAACTAAAATGTTTCACTCCTTGTCCAAGCTTAGGGAAGTAGCCTACCTTTGGTCAAGAATAACTCAAGTGGTCTGCCCTATTCTCATAAGCCAGAATCTTGCATTAATGAAGTATAGCCTAGACTCTAAAAACTGTTGTTTGAATGTCATCTTGGCCTCTTCAGAGAATTGTGCCTTTCTAAAAATAAATACTTCAGAATGTCAATTTTACATGCAAATTGGTACAATATTGTCTGGCACTAGGATATTAACATTGGTATATACGCAATGAGAATCATATTTTTAGAAATATATATAATCAATTCATTGGGTTTCTTCACCTCTCCTCTCTGATGTTGCCTGGCCAGGCCAGTTGTTGTCTGTTTCTGTTCATCTACCATTTGCCTGTCTCAAATATTTCAACCACATTGCCTTGGTACTTCACAAATAACTTTCAGGACCATGGAGAGATCCCATAATCCCTTCATCTACAAAATAAGAATGCTTTTGCGATGCTATGCCTGGAGTTAGTCCTTGAGGCTGTATAGGTAGTCTATTAAATTATATATTTAAAACTAGTATTCCTCATAACAGAAAAGCCTCAAAAGTTGTGATACTTTTAATCTAGTGATATAGACTAACGATAAGGTTTGAGTAGAAAATGCATGTGAGTGAACTTGGCCAGTAGAGATTGTAGCCCACCAGGAATCTCATGTCTCATCTGCCTATAAAATGGTTTTTGGAAGAAGACATACAGGTTTGATATAGTCATGTATCAAATCCAAATATATCAACAGTCTCTCTCCCTCCCTCCCTCTCTCTCCCTCTCTCTCTCTCTCTCTCTCTCTCTCTCTCTCTCTCTTTCCTACACACACACACACACACACACACACACACACACACACACACACACACACACTCAAATGTGACAAACTAAGAAAAATTACAGAGTTCTAAAAAAGGAATCTTTATCTAATCTTAGGGATTTGGGACAAGAGATCATTCCAGAAGGGTGTTCCATGAGAGATTTTCTAAGACCTTAGGTAAAGTCAAATAATCGAGTAGAGAGTAATGGAAGAGTCCTGCAAAAAGCAGAAACATTTTAGAACAATATAGAAAAGACCAATGCAGTCCTTATAGGTAAAGAATCAGCATGGGGTACAAGGAGGTGGTACAGAGATGAAGAAGGCTCGCAGATCAAGCAAAGGACATAGCTAGCATAAAGATAGACACTCATAGATATGGGCCATAGATGTTTTAAAGCCACTCTGGTTTTATTTATATTGAGTGTGATATATAAAAGTCCAGATATTATAATATCTGACTATATCAAACTTGTATGTCTACTTATAGGAAGCACTTCACAGGCAGGTGAGACATGAGGTTCCATACCACTGGTCAAGTTCACTCACATGCATTTTCTACTCAGATCTTGTCACTTTGTTAAGCTTGCAATTCCGGATTCGGGCATGTTGGCTTCTACCTTATAATTTGACTCTCACTCAGGAATAAGACATTCAGAGTGGTAATTTAGATCATTTAGATAATTAGGGTATACCTCTTGAACATTTCTAGATGTTCTTCAACCAAAAGAAAAAAAATGTGATGGTGTAATCATTTTCTGGGATTAGATGATCACACACAAGCAAAACATGACTTTAAATTATGAAAAGCAAGAGTTATCACTTAGCAATTTCTGTCTTGGTGCAGTGAATGAGCCACATCACATCCCGAGAGCCAACTTTTCTGGGAAATTTGGATGTGTTAGTGTCATATCTCCTGGTACATGCTGAAGTAACTGTGCTCTGCTCTCCTGGGAGATTCTTGTTACATCCCTTTGTTCTCCCAAATGTTTCCTTTGGCTCTACTATTCAGGCTAGCTATAGCCTTCTTATGTACTAGTGGTCCAAACACATCTTATTTCTAGTCAATAGACACAATTTAAGTATCTACCCATATTCTTTTCGCCTTTCTAAAATTCACTTCTGAAATCATGTCAGATGGGCCCATTTTAAGCACTCTTAAAATAACAACCAAGGAAATACTGAAAGGATGATTTTGTGACAAATACTCAGTGATGTGTACTCAACTGTATCCATCTTTCAATTAATTTTTATGAGACTTTACTTTTAAAAAAAGAATAGAAGTATATAAAAGGAGAATATTTAAATGCCAAGGAGAGATTAGGTTGCCAGAGGTGATCACAAAGCTCAATGCAGCATCCTTTACCTTTTATATCTTTATCTGGAGTAATTGTCAACGAGAACAAATGGAGAGTACAGTGGACACCACAATATCGAAGATTATCAGTCACATTTGTTGCCTTCTCATATGCTAAGGAAGGTAGAGTTCTGCTCTGGAAGCTTGTGGATAACAATGACATAGTTTTGATACACAGAATCATAGTTGTGCCATTAAAATTAGCTGTAAATATTTTTTGGGTGTGCTGTTATTTCTTTAAGACTAGATATTGTGTCAGTCACGCGATAGCTTCCATTAATGACATCAATAACCAGGAATATTACACACACACACACACACACACACACACACACACACACACACACACACATCATACTATCCAAGCATTTATTAAAGAAGTGGTTGTCTAGAGACTTTCTTCTACAGCCTGTTTGAAAACACCCTGCTCTGTCAGAGGCAATGGGCCCCTGGATGCTGAACCTTGTATTATGCTGGTTAGCATTCCAGCTCCAATCTTTTCTCCTCTTTGCAGGGTTAATGGCCCCTTTCTTGACAGCATTCTAAGAGACAGCCAAACCACTCATCTTTCTGTCCCTGGCCACTGTGGTTAAAATTTGTAGCCTTGTTGTCTTTATCAGTTTGCTCAGCAATCCTGAGCAAACTGCATTTCAGAATTCTGCTGACATTTGTCTCTTACTATAAAATGCTTTAGGGAAAAAAAATTATTCCAAATGGCATAACGGACGTTTTAGTCACTAAATTTCTTGGGAATTTAAATTAAAATAAAAATGATATGCTTTGTACATGGATTTTCTTGTACTTAAGCCTTTAATGCCAGCTAAATAACAAAGGAGGCCATTAATGTAAAATTCAGCCTAAAGTCAATTGTATTACAAGCACTCTTAATGCTTGTACATTCTTAATGTAACAAGAAGTCTGAAAGCCACTTAACTGGATACAGCTGTATGCAAATTTGCTTTGAACTACCGAAGGTTACAAAGAGACGTTATTTTAATCTTGAAAAATAAACCACTGAGTGTCTAGCATTTGGGTCTGTTAAACTCATCTACTAATGAATCCCCCATTAAACTATAATAAAGTGTTTGAAAGTTGATCCAGTGTTTGGCACATGGTAAACAGAGAAACTGGAACTACCGCACTCTGCCAAAACCAGCAAGAGGGTTTTCCTGCTCTCACCCTCACACAGCTGTCACTCTCCCCTGCTGTATATAGATTTGGAGATAATTAAGGAAAAATATGTGACATTTATCTAAAACTCACAAATTTACCTTCTGGGGATGTAGTACAATGCCCAGTCTGATTTAAATAGCTGGTCTCCAGTAAAAGACAAGTTTGGGTTTGTACAAATGAAAGAATAAAATATTCTCAAATGTAAATGTGGGCTGACATACAAAAGATTTGACTCTTTGACGATCAGTTGTGGTCTACAAGTAAAAGTAAGCTGAGCAAAATCTCATCGTAGAATATGAAACAGAGTGATCTATAGATGTATGGCAAAATATGTTTACTATCTTTAAGCAAAGTAATTAGAATATCTTCAATACTTTTAAATACCGCAAAATTAAAGTGCAAATATGTTTGGTTTTCTTTCTTATAAACTTATGGCATATTTTGGACAACAAAATTCAAAAAGTTCATGTTGAATGAGACACTGCCTAAGACTGTATTTGATATGATTATAATCACTATAACTATACTCATTAACAACCGAAAATACAAAAAAAAAATTAAAATGATTACTTGTCTGCCTTTCTTGATCAATTCAAAGGAAATCAAGCTTTTCATTATTTATGACTATATACCCACAAAAAAAGGAAAAATGAAAGAGAAAGATAGAAGAAATAAAAAGAGAGAGAAAAACAAACAAAAAGGAAGGTAAAAGGAGAAGTGCAGAGGAAAACCAATCAAAATAAAGGAGGAACATACTTGTTTATTCACTAAATATTTTATTATATTCTGCTTCACATTTTATACAAAATTCAAGAAATACATAATGATAAATATAAGCTTACCTCCTCTCTTTGTGGGACTATGTATTCTAATTGTGAAGTTGGATATTAACTACATAATGATACAGAAGGTTTCTGAAATTATAATTGTAAATATATGCTAAGATTGTATATGGGCAATGGTAAGAGGACTTGGTGGTAGAGTATTTTCCAAGCATGCCTTGGATTTGATCAGCAGCATCAGCAAGGGAGAAAGAGAAACAGAAAAGCAAAGAAAGGATAAGAAAGGAGAAGATGCTCCAGCACACAACAAGAACATTTGCTCAACCATGTTCATAGCAGCCTTATTCATAATAGCCAGAACATGGAAACAGCCTAAGTGTTCCTCAATAGAAGAATGGATAAAGAAACTGTGGTACATATACACTATTGAATACGATTCAGCTATTAAAAACAAGGAATTCCTGAAATTTGTGGATAAATGGATTGAGCTAGAAATGATCATAATGAGTGAGTTAACCCAGAAGCAGAAAGAGAATTTTCTTCCAAAATGTAGTAAGTCAAGGTATCCTGAAAAGATTGCTGGGAATGGTTTTAAGGAGTTTTCCCTATAGATAGATAGATAGGTCAATCGATAGAGCAATAGATAGATGATAAATGTAAAAGGCCTTATGCCTTATTGTGAGGTGGTAAAGACACTGAAATATGTTCTTGTGCTACAGAATTATATTGCTAAATGAAACTAGAAATATAAATCAAGACTCAGCCACCTAGAGATCTCTCAGGTCCTGCTCCAAGTCTTGACTTTTATGCTGGGAATCTAGGAACATACTGATGACACAGCAAATCGGAATTTGACATTGCTAGTTCTGCATTTCAGAGTGTCTATGTAACTACAGTTGGAAAAGCAGGTTGAAAAGACATGAAAGTGAATATTTGATCAGTTATGACACCTTGTTGGAGTGGAAATAAAAGGTACTTTGGGCTAGTTTGCTAAAATGAGAGGAACATATGGATATGCATTTGAAAATACATCAGAAGTAATACTTATTTAACTTAATGGAATATAAGGAATGGGGACAACTCATTAGTAGAGTGCATGCCCAGGACACGCAAGGCCATGAACGTAATGCCCACTACTGAAAGAGAAAGAGAGGAGTGAGCCACTTAAAGGAGATTATATGGAGAGGTCACACAAGGCAAGTGTCTATATATAAGCATATAAATGGTGGCACTTCTCATTGAGGATGGCAAAACTAGAAGCAATATGGCAGGACAAAAGACATGGAGCTGTACTGGGGACATCATAATGAATCGGACATATCGTTGGAAGATTCTTTAAAACATCACTTTTAAAGTACCAACAGTAATCATCTACAGCTGATTCACATTCATTCATATTTGTTAAAATTCCTTGATGTTCAAATCCACTAGCTTTTCTACTTCACTTACCTCCAGGTTCATTTGGAAGCACATTGATAGTGAAATTCATATTGTCTTTCTACAAACTCCTCCAAATTTGGTTGTTACAGAACTAGCAATTGGGATGTAGCTTAGTAGCAGAATGTTTGCCCAGAATGTACAATAGCCTGGATTCAATCTCTCCCAGTCTAAGAAAACAAAAACCTAGCCAGATGATGGTGTCAGAAGCCTTTAATTCTAGTACTCAGGAAGCAGAGGGAGGCGGATTTCTATGAGTTCAAGGCCAGGCTGGTCTACAGAGTTCTAGGACAACCAAGGATACACAGAGAAACCCTATCTCAAAGAACAAAAACAAAAATAAACAAGAACAAAAAAAATCCCCCTCAGGAACAGTCATAGGGGAAGGGAATAAGGGGAAAATGGGAGGGAGGGAAGAATGGGAGGATACAAGGGATGGGATAACCATTGAGATTTAACAAGAATAAATTAATAAAAAAAATTTTTAAACCCAAATACAAACAAACAGAAATTGAAAGAGACAGCTCAAAGCAAAATAGATTTGTCTTCTTTGTTTGTTTGCTTTGAGACAGGGTATAATTTGCATCTCCAGGTTGGTTGGAACCCACTCTGTAGCCTAGACTGGAGTTAGATCTGTGGGCCTTCTATCTCAACATCCTTAATGCTTGAATTACAGGTGTACATCACCATGTCAATGAGTTGCAGATACATAGTCATTTCAAACACAGCAGTCAGGCTGTAGTGGCGCACTCCCTTAAACTTAGCACTCAGGAGGCAGAAGCAGTCTGATCTCCAGAGAAAAATCCAGGACAGCTAAGGATACACAGAGAAACCCTGTATATAAAAAGGAAAAAGAAAAGAGAAAGGAAATACAGCAAACAATACAGATCATCTTCCTCTTGGATCAAATTATTCAGCAACTCAATCTATCAAAGTGTATCAAATGCCCAGATACTGAGTAGGACAAGGGCCAGTAAAGTACCCTCTATGCTTAAGTAGATTAAAATCAAGGTAGATTCTAAATTCAATAACACACAGAGAAACATTGACTACAGACTTTTCAGGTAGGAGATTCAAAGCAAGTCACACAAATCTAAGAAAAATGACATTTAAAGAATAAGTTTGCATTTCATAAGCAAAGAGTACATGTGGGAACATGCTGAGCACAGCACACAGTGTGTTCCCACACCCTGAAAGACAGTGCGGCATGATGAAGAAGTGCAATATCTTCCCTGACTTAGGGGAACAACACAAAAATGCTAAATCTGCCTCCCACAGCCTTGTGCTTCTCCCACTATGCTCCATTCTTTGTCATTTGGGATGCTATTTACTTTAATACAGGAGAGGATCACTAGGGGATTAGGTTAAAGAGCACTTGTCTGGTGTGTATGAATCTAAGAATTTGAATTTTAGCATTGACAAAACAGTCAATAGTCATAGTACTACGTCATAGTAAAAATACATGGGAAACATGACATTGTGATGAATTAAAGGATGTGTGTTCAGTGTTTTTGATCTTCTAGCCTGAACAAAGGACCATTTTACACACACACACACACACACACACACACACACACACACACACACATACACACACGCACACATACACAGAGAGAGACAGAGACAGAGACACACAGAGAGAGAAAGAGACAGAGAGAGAGAGGGAGAGAGAGAGAGAGAGAGAGAGAGAGAGAGAGAGAGAGAGAGAGATTCTTTATGACAAAATGTGCTGAGATTCTGAGAAACCATCCCTCTTTACCGTATTTCCTTTGTAATCAGAATCTACCTTTTGTTGATACTAGCTTTTAGGTGGCATGTGGCTTAATTCCAACCTACTTCATGTGTGTCCTGTGAGAGCTACATAAGCACACTTTCACTTTGGAGACAAGTGTGCTTCCTCTCTAACTTTACTTCTGAACATTTACTACAAGTCCACCATGAACGAGAGGAGTGCAGAAACCAATTAAGCTTTAGCAGACTCTACAGAGCATGATATCTATTTGTTGCTCAACAGAACCAGATGATGCGCAATGGCCCCTGAATGGACATCCCCTCACAAACATGTCACGAAAGAAGGAGCTTGAAGAAGACAGAGCTGCTGGAGGATAGATTCCCAGGGTGTGGCAAAAGCACAGTATTAGTGATCCTGTGAATGTTTACTCAAAATTATAATTGTGTGCTACACATGGGTTGTCTTATACTGGGTTTAAAACAAAACTAGTTAAATCTTTTGGATTTTGTAAATCTACTTGGCCAGCTGATTTTGTCCTACCTTGCCTAGCATGTCTCCTACTGTGCTTCTAGTTGTGATGGAGTTGTCAGACTGTCTCCAATTTTAACACTTTATTCCACTTTCTTACAGTGCTGAGAATGGGAACCAGGGCCTCACACGTGCTAATATGTGCTTTACCCCAACCTATACCCCCAAACCTTCCCCTCCTTCTGTATTAATTACTGCTTTGCCTTATTTTCACACAAATAGATGATAGCTGTCTAAGACTTTAAAAATGCATATTTCTCCATTTCTCACAGCCATTAACACAAAGCTACATGCCTGGAGGGCCCTGAATAAGTGCTTTATTGTCTTTAGTTAGATGGTATTACATATACATGACAAGCTACATGCCTGCATGTGTAAATTGGGTGTAGTTTACCATAATAGTAATCTATCTATATGTCCACCTACTCCCTTGAGAAATTTATAATTTTCCGATTATATTTGAATACATTAAACTTGCAGGAATTTTGTGAACCAGTTGTAAAACAGAATCACTTTTTAAACTTAAGTTATGTTAAATCTATTTTAAATTATCTGAGTAAATTATCTTAAGTATACGGCAATATGTTCTTCTATTGTGTTTGTTTATTTGAATGTGTGTGCTTGCATACATACACGAGCAGGCATTAACCTATGATAGACTATTTGAAGATCAGAAGAAACTTCGCAGGGATTAATCTTCTCTTTCTACCATGCAGGTAGGTCCAAGAGATTAAAGTCAGGTCCCAGACTTGGAAGTAGGTGCTTTTATACATCTACCCATCTCACCAACAGCAATAAGTTCTTACAATTCTTTTTTCACTTGTTGTTGATGATGTTGATATTGTTTGGGCTTTCTCATAGGTGTTTTGTTCATTTTGTTTTGTTGATTATTAACCTTAGACAGGGTCTTATGTAGCCAAATTTGGCCTGCAACTCATTGTATAGTCAATGATATCCTTGAACACCTGATATTCTTGGCTCCACCCCCTTCTTGCTTGAGTTGCAGGCATATATCACAGCCTGTGGATCCAAACTCTTCCTTTTTACTTCATCACACTGTACTATTATCTTACTTTCAGATTACTTGTATCTATCCTATTGCTGAATAGAAATTTTACATAGCAGTGTGCTAGTCCAAACTCTACCTAACACTGCTGTAAGTTAAACTGTACCAAGAAATTTGAAAAAATGTGACAAAATAAAGCTATTTTGTGGATTTAATTTCTCCTGTGAATAAAGATTAACCATAACATTGTATGACACTATAGCCATTGGCACTGTGAATAACATAAAACCAAATACATATTCTTCCAACTCTCTATCATCCTTCTAAGTAAAGACTGACAGTGAGTTTCATCATGTACCTCCACTAGTTTATTTTTCAGTTTATCATAAACAGAAATACGAAATAAACTTTATATTGATAATTGCACCCACTTGTGTATTGCAATCATAATTTGGCTCCAGGTAAGTGTTCAACAAATGTTGAAAAAAAGCACTAAATGAAAATCAATCGGATGTATAGAATTTTTAAAACATTTTCAATTTACTTCTTTATTTTGGGTGTGCATGCTATACACATATGTCAAGGCCAGAGGACATGCTGCATATTTTATTATTCCAAAATTATTCATGGTATATCCTTTATATTGTATTTTTATAGTAAGCAAATTGCTCAAAGTTTGACATGGCAAGAGGGTAGTTGCTTACAATGGAAGTTCCACAGCACTCATCCCTCAGATCAGCAATCTCTTTAGTAAATAAATAGAAGCCTACAATTTGACTATAGAAGGAAAAAATAAACAAAATAAAACACAACATTCTTGTCTAGGTGCCAGTCAATGGTCCTTTGAAAAGACAGCTTTACAGATAATAGGTAAAATAGTCTATTCTTGAAAAGGTGAATATCTGTAATTACTTATTACATCACAGATAGTACACAAAGTAAATTCATTTTTAAAAATAAAAACTTAAGTATATTTTTAAAAAACAATTAATTTCTCATGCTGTTATTGTAGTCAAATCAATGTATGAGATAAGAAAACATTTCAGAATTATCAACAAAGTACAGAAGTCAGCTGCCGTCTACAGAATTCATCTCACTGAAAACTATCTTCCACTATCAAATGAAAATTTGCTTAATGGAATGTGTTCGCTGAGACGCTCTCTAGTCATAATATCAACTTCGTTATTTAGAACATCATTTATACTGATGAAATCTAAAGATTCTGCCCTCATAATTGCAGTGTTAACATTTTATCACTGTTTCCACTTAATAATAGACAGACATTTTGAACCTTTTCTGTTTTTGTCCTGTGTATTGACAATGTGTACATGGCATCTGTATGTGGGCTATGTGGTACATGTTTGTCACCCCAGTATAGGAGACAAGATTCAGGAAGATGGTGAGTCTTGGACTGGCCCTCTCTACATAGAAAACCTTGTCACATAAAATGTATTAATTAATTAATCAAATAATTAATTAAAATAAATAAATTACTTAATCCACCAAATTATGAAAATATTCTTTTAAGCCAATCAACTAATTACGTCTGACAAAGAGATCAATATCTAACTTATCCTGCTCACTTCAGCTAATTATTTCTATTGTTTACATATAATCCAGTCTTTAATTACCTGAAACCTTTCTAAACTTAAGTGTTAAGAGGTTAGTTCATAGGGGACTTTCCAGAAAGGTCTCCTGAAACTTCAAAAAAGTATTCATACAGTTATCAGGACTGTATGAATAATAATAATAGAGGGGTACATTAAATTGATATTTGGGTAAAGTCAAACCTTTTTCTTCAGCCCCCACAATTAAGCTAAGAACACACTGTACTTCCATGCTAAGTTACTCAGCTGGTACCCCTGTATTGTGCATACTGAGATACCCCAAGTGTTTTAGATGCTCTCTAACACAAAGGCCCTCATATGATTAGTTTTAGTTAGCTTTGAAAAGCCATATCCCTGCAACTTGCAACATATTTGAAAATTTGATAGAAAACTTAATCACTTAACAGAAATGAATGCTTTCAGACAGCGTTAAGAATCCAATTTCTAGATCTCCTCACCTCTGGGAGCCTATAGGAACCAGAATATGATAAATCTCAGTGTGGAAAGAGCCAATGCAGGTTCATCACTCTATCTCTCCTTAACATCTAACTCAGAAGGAACCAGGTACAGCCACAGCAGGGCCTGTGAGATAAATTAATCCGGAGCCCTAGAAACCTTGTAACTAAAATTAAATTTTCCTTGTCAGGAGCTTAACTATGCTAAGTTCATCAGCAGAACTGTCCTTTTGAAAATTTTAAAATTAATACACTCAATTTATTTGTAACACTAGAGGCAATCTAAACAAAGAAAAAATCATTTGAAATTTTTTCCTGAATATCTAAAAAATTAAAGAATGATGCTGAGAATGAAAAGTCCCAACTTTTCTAATTTACACAAAGTGCCAATAACTTAATTGTAATATTAATATACCTCCATATCATTGATTTTAAAGCCATAAAAAATAATGCCTTCTATATTTATTGCTTGCAAATTCTATAGTAATCAATTAAACAAATAGGACTAGAGCTGTCTAAGTGTTTCTAAGAATGGAGTATATTTGGAGATTTAAGTTACAAATATTCTGTGGGATACATTAATTTGCACTATAATCCTAGCTTCCAGGAAGCTGAGGCAGGAAGATTGCTTAAATCCAGAAATTTGGGGTACTCTGGGCAACATAGTGTGACTCTGTCTCAATCAGTAAACACATAAATTATAAATGTTTAAAAGCCAGAAATTATTTTTAGTCCTAGAAACCTATACATCACCTCCCCAAAGTCATTTCCTTCTGGAATAAATACAAAGGAAATTATATAAATAATGTGCTAATATTAATACCTTTTCAGTCATACTCTGTTTATTAGCAAGATAAAAGGCCTTTTGGAAATTCAGACACACTGAAAGCTACTGTTGATGATAATTTTTAAATATTTGAATGCATATTATCCAATACTTTATTTTGACCTGATAAGATGTAAGTTTTTCAACTTATTTTTGTTTACTGTTCAAGACATATTTTTAGAAATTTATTTAAAATATTTTTGGATCAAATGAATATGTCGCCTCTTTTTACTATGCCAAGACTATGATTTACACACAGTTTAATTATTCAGATGTTTATTCTGTTCTACATAATGAAATTTGGACCCTCATATTTTCTTCCTACATGCTCGATGCAGGCTGCAATTATAGCCACAGATATCTGTTTATTTGATGAATTTTGCTTCTTCTGCATAGTTTGATAAATATGGAAATAAGTCAAAACCTACTTTATATACAGTAATTAAAGTGAAAAATCTAGTCATGATGCAAATCCTTAATTGGACTCCAGGAGAGATATGCAGAATTTCTCTTTAATAATATGGGATGACTGGGGACAGAAAAACAAAGCACACTAAAATATGGTTTAGAAGCACAATTAATCACAAAACAGAAAACAACCAATTTAGCATAGCTCATTCAGTGACTCTCATGGCTCAGGTAATGTTCTTTTAATCATCCAGCCCTAATATTAAGGTTGTGTCATGTGCATCTGAGATAAAATACAATATGTATGCTGATCTTCCGTGTGAAACGTGTTCTTTAGCCTAATTTGTAAAGAGAGCCCTTCCATAATAAAATCCTTAGACTACTTAATGACATGTAAGTGAGTGATCAAAGCAGAACAAAGTGCTTTTACTGTATGCTTTAGTATATTAATTCATTAGACAAAAAAAAAAAGTAAAACCATTAGAGCTTGTGATAATTTTTTAGCTCTTCTGCAGATTTTGTTTGGTCCTGTAGAGACAACTAACCAAGATATCTCTCAGGCTTGTGACAATATAAAGGATATACCTGTTTTTGCAAAATTAAATTAATGGAGCCTGGGATGGTTCAGATACAGCTAGAAAATAAATTGTAAAAGAAAAAAACGTAATGAAGATTACATTTGCCTTCATGTGCAATGCATGCCTTTCTCCAATCAACTAAATCAACTATCATTGTCCTCGATTTTGATGGCAAAGATATTATTCTCTATATAGGTTTTTTTTATCTCATTGATAATATAATGATATGAGTGGGCTTTACAGGGAAAAGGGAGAATTTATTGTGTTTCTTACTTAAATATCCGTTCTGTAGAAAGGAAACCATCCCACAAATTAAATATTGCTTTAGAATTTAGAAATGATCCCTGTCCCAGGTTATCCTGAATATGCCAAAACTGCCTGTATTTGTCTCCTGGAAGAAGCCAAAAGGAGATTCATGGATCTATGCCTCCCAGGCTCTTGATGACATTATCACAGGAATCTTTGCTCTGTTCCCCAGATGTGTCCAACAAGAGAGCCATGACTGCCGCCTCCATGCTGAGAGAAGCTGAAACCAGAGAGGGTTGATGTCTAGTGTTCAAATCTCCGAAGACCCCTTTCTAACCCAGAATGCCTACCTTCCTGAACAGATGAAAGGGGCCAAGGACAAGTGAGTGGAGTCTTCTCCTGGATTCTGAAGTGACCTGAAATCTATGTGGCACCTGCCATAAAACTTAAAGACCACAGAGAGGGAACCCTTTTATGTTCTTAATGACAGCCCCACACAGCCTTTGATGTGGTCTCATGGCACACCCTTCCATCTGCAAACCTAAAAACAGCTTAATACCCAGTGAAGACAAAATTGGCATCATTCACCTATAGAACACATTCACAGTGAAGAAAATGGAAGACGTAGCTTGTTTTGATAAAAGAAATGTATGTAGATCCAATTGACCTGTGGTAATAAATAGCCATAGGCATAGAATAAAACAAACTATGATGTAAAATTCATGTTGGTATAAAAATTTCTTTAGTATTCTTGTCTTCTTGGGTAAAATCAGCAGATATAATATGTGTACTACATTTAACTGCAATATAGTCAATAGATTTAAATATATGTAAAAGACAGACTTGTTTCCTTAGCTCATAAACCTTTGGTTATCTGAGTTCTATTATCATTTAAGATTTATGATTGGTTAAGATATTTTCTGTTTTTAATTTCTTGTGTCCCAATGTCAAGTATACATGACTTCAAATTCTAGAAATATTAGTCAGAGTAAAGATGCAATCAATCAGTGCTGCGCCTTTAGACATGTTAATTTCTTTTCTCTGATCCAACTTAAATGTGTCTGCATGGCTGAACCCCTCTTTTGTGACAATCAGAAGAACAGGCAAGGGACTACCTCTCTTCTGCTCCTGCACCCCGAATCCCACCTGCAGCAGAGATGCTCGCAGGAGACCACACTCTGTTTTCATTTTACTGAGCAAAATTAAAACTGCAAACCATAGGAAAGCTGTCTCTACCCTTCTTAAGAAGCAATCAGGTAGTACAGATTAGCTACTTGATAATTAGTCCTTTGATTTTTATCTATTTCCAATAAAATGACCTCAGTGGTCTCCTACTGTAGAAATTGCTTTATTATCCTGAACGTTTTGCGTAGCTTTAATTTTAAATATTATATGTAATGTCACTGATATTCCATAATATTTATAATATACTATCACAACATGCCATACTTTTTCTTATCAAGATAAAAATTATATTTACTTTTCTGGTTTTCTAGTGGTTCTTCCTGCTGTATGTAGTTTATTTTAGTCATGTGTAATAATATAAATGTATAAGTTAAAAATAAATAAATTATGTTTACTAAAAAAAAAAAGTCATTACTGAGGTGGCATGTCTTTATAGAAATGCATTTATTTGGCAACAATTACGTATGTATTATAAATTTTTAGTATCCTAATTTGTCACACAGTAGCTCTATGTGGTAGACAAACATGCTATTTGAATCATTTCAGGGTTTTTTGTTTTGTTTTGTTTTGTTTTTGAGAGAGACTAAAATCCTGAAGTACATATACGTCTTGCAGATTAGCGTCATCGTCACAGAAAAGAGATGATCACAGGGAAGGTGACAAAAAGGAAGGAATAGGTTGCAGGAACAGTTTGTCATTGTGCCTGAAAGGAAATCATATCTTACGATGCTGAAACAACCACAGCTTCCTCAGTGGAAATGCAGGACTTTGGCCACGTGAGCATACAGCTTCATTTTTTATTTTGTGAAGCCTCAGAGATTTCTATAATTTATTGATTATTCCTCTCTAAATAAGCTCTAGAACTAACAGCAAACCAAGTGTTTTAAACTCTGTGGGGAAATGTGCATTATGTATTAACTACTCCTTTATCACTTAAAATATCTTATAGCTTATAAAGCCTAAAATGATATAATTGATAGTTTGGTTTTTTTTTTAGAAATCTAGCGTCTAACATATGTCGGCTATAGCCTACACTTCTGTAACAGGTTACAAATGGGTGAGTCTGCCAAAACTGTCAGGCAGAGAAGCGCATTCCTCAAGTATGATAACGCAGCTTACTTAGAGCTTTATAACCTGAGAACGAAAGTCACTGCTGTTTCCCAAAGACACAGCAAATGTGGCTTTCCCTTTCTCCCACCACTCTTGTCGCAAATAATATGCACGTGTTAGGAAGATATCTGTTATCATTCTACAAACTGTAAAAACTATGCTTTGAGCCAACCCTCAAGCATTTTTTTTTTACATTAAAGTATTGTAAAATTTCAAACTGAAAAGTCTAATTTCTAAATTAACAAAAAAATTGATTAATAGCTTTCATCATTTCCTGTGTTCTTATGCATAAGCACGTAGGTTACAAAAAAAAATAACTACACTTGATCATCACAGGATTAAAATTGTACCTTTGGAAGCAGAGGAGATAAACGGCTCACACTGGACACAGCTGTTAGGTTTCCTGTTTGTGACTTAATAGAGGGCATTTTGCACTCTCTGCTGCCCAAGTGATATGACAGTCAAGGCAATCCATTTCTGCACACCCATGAAAGAAGTATAGTGTGCAGTTCTGGGGAAAGTGTAAGTTTATACAACAAAATTCAGAAGTGCAGTCATTTCTTTCCAGCTAAAATTATTTTCACATCCTACCATGACATGGAAAGTATATTTCTATACTTAAGTTTCCTTTAGTAGGATATAAGGACTATATGAGTTTGTTTAAAAAAAAAAAAAAAAGATCATCCTTCAGCCCTACAACCAAACAAACAGACACATCACACACAAATACATATACACACATGCACACTTATGTATATGAACACACCCATATACATGTGCATGTGCATGCACACACACACACACACACACACACACACACACACACACACACATACCCCACACCTTTTTCTCATAAATCTTTTTTGAGGTAAATACTAAAGCTAGCACACCCACCTTGATGCTTGCTATGTGCTAAAAACTATGCTAAGTTAATATCAATAGACTTTATCCTCATTCATGAGTCCACAATTCATTACAGCTAGGCGCAATAGATGGACACATATCCATAATCTAGATGAGGACAGTGAAACACAGGAAAACTAAGTGTGGTAGCATAAGTCGCAGAGTAATTAAGCAAAAGTGCCATTAAGACAGTTCTAATTTTGCTTCCTGGGTCATCGCGGCATCCTCTCAAGTAGCCTTGTTACTTAAGGGAAGGAGACGGATTTTGCCACAAGAGAAAAGTTATTGAACAATGGCCAGAAAAACCACAGTGGAGGACAGATAGTCTCCTAGCTGGTCAGACAGCCTCAGAAAAATCTTTCTTAAAGGGAATCAAACACAGATACTGAGCCTTCATGGTGTGCAGCTCCCTCCCCAGTCACAGGCAATACTATGGGTTAGGTTGGGATGTATGAGGAAGCCCAAGGGAAATGACAGAGCAGCAAGCAGCTTGGCCAAGCGACAGCTGAGCTTCACAAAACCAAAGGGACAGCTGCACATGAGATAACATTTTTTTTAATAGGAGAAATCCTTATCTAAGAAAGGGAAAAAGAGAAAACAAGCATTAAAAATTTACAATGAGAGCCACAAGGCTTCAAACATGAACTTTAATCCTAAGGAGGATGCTGTAACTCAGAACCCATAGGAGAACAAGTCCCAACAGGATATGGGACTGTTGACAGAGAGAGGAAGCAGAAGGCAACAACTTAGCCATCGTTAGAAAACAGTTGTTAGTCCCCGCCCCCACCCTCACAGGAGAACCGGTAATGTGGTCGGAGAAAGGGTCGCCCTGGTACAGTCATAATTAATTGTGATATTTGATTTCTTATTTAGTTAATGTACTTAGGAGTTTTTCCACGGAGCTATTAGAGCATTCTCTAGACAATCCCTTTTTAATTACAAGTTTAAGAACCTTAATAAGGAGTTTGTCATATCCAAATAGCTCGATAGAGCTGGAGCCTAACAGAACACTGGTCAGTGGGCAGGTATGTAGACAGCAATGACATTATCCGCTTTGCTAATTTCTCCCAGAGCCACAGGGAGAGATGAACCAACACAACAACGGCAAGACCCTGGGTGTTTCACACTCTTCATCAATAATGTCCTTCTTCCCGGCCATTCTCTGGTGATTATTGGAGTGTGTGGCATGTGCTATAAGGCATTGCAGGGAGGTTATGGCGAACTCCATTAAGTATGAAATGTATGTAACATTGTGGTGAGGCTGCTGTCTTGAGTTGAAACTCCTTTGAGCATTTTTCTTCACACATGTCCACCCTGTCTTCGTTTCCTTCATATTTCTCTTTGTCAAGCCCTTCTTGTTTTCCATACCCTAAGGATCCCGCTCCTCCTGATGTGATTCGTATCTGCCTGACAGCTTCCCTCCCTGCTCACCTGTGTCAGTCAAGGTAAAGTGGTCTCCCATAAATTTTAATTTTTGAGTGACGGCTGTTGGGCTTGTTAGAAAAAGCAAGACTTGCATCCCGCTCTCCTCTTATGGACGTTTCTCACATTGTTCTGTGTTTTATCATTTTCCTCCAACTCTAACACTACATCTGGAAGGATGTCAGCTTTTCTTGCTGGCAAGAACGTGCATGGAGAAATGTTCAGAAAAGCCTTCAAATAAAAGGCATCTCAGCTGTACACAGAACTATGCAGTTTGCCCCTTACAGAGGAAGCTAGCTAATTTGGGAATCCATTGCAATTTTATCTTATTCTTCCATAAGATTATATCATAAAATACAATAAAGTATTGCTTTTATGCAAACCCTCATATTTTAGAAAAAGCAAACTGATAGACATGAGCACAATTACGAGCTTCATGTCATTCAAGTTTACCACACGTGAGGACCACTCCCCATGAAGCCCTCATTACTGCTTTTCGATACATGGTTGCAGATGTACTCATTTTTCCCATTTTCATAGACAAATTTTAATTTTCTATTACATATGCTCTCAGTATTTCAGTTTTTTTCAACACTTTTTAAATGACTGGCCAGAAGTCACATCTTTCTCCTGCTGTTGACACTACAGTTGATGTTCATCGCTGTACACTAAATATTTTTCAATTAGTGTCATTTTGGATAATATATTTTTCTAATCTCTTAACTGTCTAATATGTTGATAATATCGTCTGAGATTTTTGTGGATTTTTTTAGCTTTCTACACAAAATAAATTATGTAGATTCTATTGTTTTCTGAGTTGCTGCTGACCTATTTTTAGGAAAGTTTGAATAATTTAATGACTATAATGTATTGTTCTGAATTTATTTTTTGACTATCCAGAAAAAATTAAATTTCAATATAAACATAGAAAATATTTACATTTAAAGTATATGTTGTAAGTACTAAAAAAAATTATCCCAAACACATAAATTTTAAAATGGGACCAAGACTTATACCACTTAACTTCAAAAATGCATGCACACTTTGAATTTGGGAATTTTAAGTTCCTTTGGTTTGGGAATTCTGGGTGTGGCTATTGTTTTTGTTGTTGCTTTGATATTGAAGACTGAGCCTAGATTCTACAGCACAATCCTAAAGTCAGTCTTTAAACTTACAATCTTTTCATTATTCTGTTTGTTAGGCTGCTTTGTGGATAGAAGAAGCAACCAGATGTGATATTTTTTCAAAGTTCCTTTTAGTTCCCATTTCTCCTCCTGAGTCAAACAATAAAATGAATGATGCTTTCAGAATCACAAACACCCTCATCTGTAATACAAAAGAGTAAAATTATCAATGTACCCATGGGAACAATGGATGTTTCTTTTGCATGCTCACTAAACATGAAGAATATCATCTGTAAGATCTGTGATTTTTGCATGGCTTTGAAGGTATGAAGCATTGAAATGTTCATTACATGTGAGATTTTATATAAGGTGCTTTATCTAACTTGAAACCAGAACAAAATCCTAAAATTCAACACTCTATTCTAGCTAAAAGTTCATGGTGACTCATACCACAATTTAAAAAAAAAACTATGAGTGTACAGTTTAATAGCACACCAAAATTTAAACTCTAGACTTCACTCAAGACAAAAGCTTATACAAAAACCAACGAAACAAACAAACAAAAAAACCCTACAACTAAAGAAAACCACAACTAAAGAAAAAAGAAAGTTGCTTCCAAAAGATGAGAGCTAGGTTTCTATCCCGAGGTACTTTCAAGTGTGTCTTCTTTGAATAATGATACACCCAGTGCACAGCTTCGAAAACACAAACACCTGAGGGCAGTCAGTCACCTAGAATGTGATGCTACAAATGCTACAAAGGAGAGGACACAGCCATGCTGGAGAAAAAAATAAATTTAAAAAAGAACTTCCCTCAATTGTGGCCAGTATCTTGACAACAGTTTGTCTGTCAGGACTGCAGATAGTATTAGATTGAAAATATTGATTCCCAGCACGTGTGCCCACTATGCGGAGACTAATATTTTACTGAGAAATAGTAGTTTATTTTCTGCTAAAAGTTTTTTTTACAAATGCAACAATATAATGGATTGTCAACACCTGCTTCTTTGAGTGAAGGCCGTCCTGGGAAGCAGAAACTATATACTGTACCATGTAATAGTCTAAATACTCAGCTACTATTAGAAATGATTAGGATGCTTCATGACCCTAGAGATTTCCGAGAATAATCTTTGTTGGCAAGCTGAAGGACACAGGAATTTGTTTTGAATGAGCATTGTTGGGTGCTATGAATGCACAGAGGTGACTCCGGCAGTGCTCAAAACTGTGTTTATTGAAAAGCTGGAAAAGACCTTGCTAATCACTGCTCAATACACTTGGCCCACCAGAGAATGCCTGGACCTATGCCAACAGCAACAACAAAGAAAAATAGGTTTGAGACTACATATATTCAATTTCCACTGCAATTGTTTTCCTTTTCAATTGCCCATCTAAAGTTTTATGGCAAGACTGATACATGCATAATTATGAAAAACTGTTCAACAAGCATTCTACACTCTGTCACCACCACTGGAAGTAGTTACAGCTATAACTTCTTACCTCATTCTTTAAATTTCAGAGGTTTTTTTTTGGCATGAGCACCCAACCTCATGATTAGGTGACATAATGAGAAATAAAATACACAAACCAAAAGTAATCAATAAAAGGAGTGTGTGTTTGCACTTTCTTTTAAAATGTTTTTGGTGGATTTTCACTCTTCATTTTATTTTAACTGAAACCCTCACAAGTTCCTCTTCAGTATCAGCTTTGTCTTCATGAAAATTGATAGTAAGCTGAGATATGTAAATGTGTCTCTTACACATATCTGTAAATAAAAGTGACATGTATGAGGCTCTGAGTTTCATTTCAAACAACAAAAGAAATAAATAAGTGAATCAGTTAAATGAAATATAATCTCTATTATTCAATGATTTGTGTAAAAACATTAATAAGCTATTTAACAGAAGCTGTCATTTAAATGCAGAGTTGCTATTGGGGTTATGAAAAGACAAGCCTACATGTTAACCTATGGGGCTTTAAATTGAGAAGCTATATATTTATCCGTTAGCTTTCTGCATCAGGATGACCTAAAAAGGAGAATAAATGGTCTTGGGAGGAGACAGGGACAGTAAACTAGCATCATGATGGCATGTGGCAAATCCGAAAAGGACAATTAAGCAGTTCCTTCTCACTATGGAAAAAGGACATAGATAAGGAAGACAATTACATAGATAAAGTCAAGTGAAAAGATGGTGCAGGGTGATAAAAGTTGTATTTACTGTGCCACCATCATCTGTAATCAGAACTATTTACCATGTTGCCAACACAGAGACACATTTGGCAAAATCTCACAAAACATTTCATGTTTTACAGGTGTCAGTCAAATCTCCAAACCTAATACCGTAGACTCAAAGACACCTCTTTAAAAGGAGAGAGGAATGTGTTATTGGTTTCAACTATAAGTCTTTATTTATGTTCTCACAATTTACCTTTTTTTTCCCCTCCCAGCTGTGCATCTTTTCGTGGGACCCACTAAATCTCTTCCCCAGACTTACTCCCTATCATTTTTGATGTACTCACTTCCTACAAGCTGCAGGACATTATCCCAAATCTGTCTTCATTCTGCAGAAAGGCTTCATGTAGATTCTTACCGTTTGCCAAGAAATTAATTCTCAAGAACAGGCAGAGGTTCCTATGCAAGTGCTAATGAATGCTTGGCTCCCACACATCAGTGTTAATAAGTCTTTAACAGCTTTAGGGAAGCCTCCCAAGTTGGGGACAAAGCACCCAAAGGAGAAAGCTCTAATCTTCAGTCCCATGGTTCTCAGACTCTGGCATGTTTGGCATGTTACAGGATCACCCCTGTGCTCCCTTGCAGATGTTGGGGCCCCTTGAACAAAAATCCTGATGCTGTGGATCTGGCATGAAGCCCAGGAATCTACATTCATGGGTCCGTTCTCGTCTGTGCTTCTAATGCAGAGAATTCAGCCATGTTTACCTTGTATTGTCCTGGTGTTTTATTGCTATCCTGGCATGATTAATTGCATCATTCCCCCCCCCCCTTATTCTCAAATCACTATGCTTCAGATAGACAGTAGTCAACAAGGCTGGACCAAACTTTAAAGAATTACCCACATACCCTACATTTAGAGTTGACCTATGCTAGGCTGACTGCAAGGAACAAAAGGAGTCCTCACCTCCAGATCACATTAGACCCTCTTATTTCTGTACCCTCTCATTTGCAAACTACTCCTCACTGCCTACTATCTGCTTGATGTAAATCTAAGCGCCGGGTACAATAGTAACCAAGACACATAGTCTATATTCTTTAAGAAATGGAGTATATCACGTAGTAAAGAAGGAAACAATACATGTAAAAAAAAAAAATCATCATCATCATCATCATTAAAGAATGCTGGGGCCTTGTGAGAGAGAGAGAGCAGACCCTGCACCTTGCCTGGGCAGCACAGTACAGCTGACCCTGGGGATGGGGACACTGGTGAGCTGGCCCCAAGGGTGTGGGCGAGGGAGAGGTGGCACCACAACTTGTCTTTGGTGGGGAAGAGGAGCATCTCCTTGTCCCTAGGCCCTATGGCAGGCAGCACGTGCCAGGGTCATTCGAGTGGAAGAGCAAGCCCACTCGTCACCTAGGCAGCATAGTAGAGCTGGCTCTGATGGCGTTGTTATGGGTGAGCCGCTCTGAAGGCATGTGACACACACACACACACACACACACACACACACACACACACACACACACACACCGCCTGAGAGCTGGCTATGGCATTGAATGAGCTAGTTGGTGTGGTGCTGGACAGCTAAACTGGTGGTATGGGTTCTGAAGAGCTAGCAGGCTGGCCAGCTCAGATACCCCTCAGGTCCAGATCCAGGATTTTGAGTTAGCGCACTCCAACATCTACCCCATCTAACAAACTGTTAGAGCATATGAAAGAACCAGCCCTGCAGATCCAAAGCTGCAGGATCTCCAGGACATAGGGCAACAACAGATTATTCAAGAGGAGTCCCGGTAAATTTTTAACACTGATAGTGTAGCAGAAGCCAGTGGCCTCAAACAAGATCAGTGAGTCATTGCTGTGAACCCTTGCAAGCAAAGAAGTGTGGACAAATCTGTGAGACACACTGTGACACACTACTGCTTCCACAAGGGAATTTGTTTCTTTTGGCCTGGGGCGGGGGTTGCAATGGCAAGAGGCAGCAGGTATGAGGAGACAGGCAGATGAGTGGGATTGGGCTGCGCGATGTGAAATTCACAAAGAACCAATACAAAGCTTTTGTTTTGTTTCAGTTTGATTTTTTAAAGCTGAGACAGGAATTTAGATCAAGAATTCCTAGCTGGGCAGCCCTGGTACATGCCTTTTCGGGAGGCAGAGGCAGGAGGATCACCTAGTCTTCAGAGTGAGTTCCAAGACAGCCAGACCTACAGCAGAGAAACCCTGTCTGGGGGTGGGTTCTACAGATATACAGATTCTATGGACGTAAAACATAAAATAGTTAGATGAGGTCTTCAAAAGCCTCAGAGATCTACAGAACGTTTAAAGATGTTTTTACTATTTTAAAGATTCATTGACAATAAGGCAGGTTAACTCTGGGCAACACCCAGACTACCTCAAAGAAGATGATGACCATCAAAGAACCTCCTTATGGAGATGGCTTCAAATGTGGCAAACCAGCTACTGGAGGGGGGGGGAAGTCCTCATTTTGGCCACTGACAGAATTCTGCCTAAAAATGGGCAAGCTCGGATGCAGGCAGAGTCAACGGCTGAACTCTGCCAAGACAGGGTAAGTCCTCAATAGTTCCTGCCTCGTAAATATGTATGTTAGATATACTGGACCAGAAAGCTGAAGATGATGCTCGAATGTTATAGAATGTTTTGGATGTCTGTTGAGACAGCAAACTGTCTCTGTCCTTTTTTTGCCCCACTTTGGAAGCTGCTAACCTGCACTTCCTGTTTACTCAGGTAATTAATTTTATTCCTTCTCAAGTCTCTGTTGGGGTTGAAGAGCAGATAGTTTAGTTTTAAAGTTAAGCTTAGTTGGTTAGGGCTTAAGATGTTTTTAGGTCTAGATAGGTGGCTGGAGGCTGCAGAAGCAGTCAGATCTCTGTGAGTCCAAGGCTACATAGAGAAAACCTGTCTCTGATGATGATGAGGAGGAGGAGGAGGAGGATGGTGGTGATGTTACATCTTAAAGGACCCAAATGATTTTATGTCCCTATTTTAGCTAGAGATTCAAAGTTCACCAAAGCACTCAATGTTCTGTTTTGCAACATGGAAATTCTTTGATTCTCTAAAAATCAGACATTAGGGAACTATCTCTCTTTTCTTAGCACATATATACCTTTCCTTGCCTGAAAACCATATGCTATTGCTTTTATTTTACTGCAAACTCTTTCCTCTACAATGCTTTCAATAGGCTTTAGGAACTTGTTCTTAAAATCTGAGGAGAGAGCAGCAAAAGACACAACTTATTAGTAATAGAGACAGGTGGAACCCTGGGTACTCCATCAGCTCACAGTCTTCATCACCACAAATCACAGTTTTCTACACACACACACACACACACACACACACACACACACACATACACACACACACACTCACTCACACACGCTTCAGCTAATTATTTTGTACTTAAATTTTCCCTTTAAAGATGTTACCATATCTAACCTATGGACAGGACATTCTCCACAGTTGAGTGGAGAATGGGGTATGACTTTCACACAAACTCTGGTGTCCCGTATTTGACCACGTCCCCTGGATGGGGAGACCTGGCGGCACTCAGAGGAAGGATAGCAGGCTACCAAGAAGAGACTTGATTCCCTATGAGCATACATAGGGGGAGGAGGTCCCCCTCAGTCACAGTCATAGGGGAGAGGAGTAGAGGGAAAGCGGCAGGGAGGGAGGAATGGGAGGATACAAGGGATGGGATAACAATTAAGATGTAATATGAATAAATTAATAAAATACAAAAAAGATGTTAGTAAAACTCATCATTATCAGATGATGAGACAGGACAGACCTGTGTTGAATCCTCTCCCTTTGAATGAAAGGCTCCACAATACTGGGAATATTTAAGTGGTGTTGGTGAATGTGTTGTTCTTTCCATAATTTTCAAAGACTTGATAATCTCCTGAAGCTGACTGCGCAGAAAATGTACCACCTAATCTCCAAAGCTAACTCTTCCCAACTGATCATAAAGCTGAAGCACAGAGAAGTGAAGTGACAGGCTCCACATCACACAGATCAAGGGATAATATTAGAAATCATTTTTTTAAAAACTGAGGTTGATGAGTGAAGCACCGTCTCACGGGACAAAAATATGATGATCCCTATCAAACCATGGCTCTTTCTAGAAAGTATTTTTTAAAAAAAACCTACACCAAGAGAATAACTCCCCAAAACAAAGCAGAAGACAGACAATGTTTTATTTATCAAAACCTAGGAAATATGCTGGGGGGGGGGGGAACGTTCAACTTTAATTTCACAAATATACAAATATATTACCAAATTCAACAGAAGATGAAGTAAAGGACTGTCCTTTGCTAAAACCTGTGCTGAATTCAGTTAGTTTGGATTTTGTCAGTGTGTGAAATCCTTGCACATGCCATCTCATAAATCAGAAGAAAATAAAACACTTGCTGAGATCGGGTGGTTCTGAACATGCGCACAGGATTGCTTCATCTGAAGGCATTTAAGCCTTAGCAAAAAGAATGTTCACATTCTCTGAGGAACAATTCACATGGAACAGGTGGGTCTTCCTACAGTTGCCACTGTGTCTATAAATTCTGAATTGATCAACACTTTTCACTTTTAATAAGTCATTCATGAATTCAGGTACATTCCCCCCTTTTTTTTTCATTCCATCCCAACAAGAAATCACAGCAAGGAGGGGGTACAGCGCTGTGAATGTTAGAGAGTTACATAGCTTGCAGATGGACACAGGCCCAATTCCTCACACACAAGGCAGGAGGGAAAATCCACTCGGAGAAAACCAGAGATTTCACAAAGGCAAAGAAGAAGCAAAAATATAATAATGTGCATCAAACTTGGGAACAGAACCTGGACAAACTATTGAATGTGGAAAACACAAATCAAATAGATGAAAAAAACTTCTAAAAATGGAATCCCTGAACTATTATAACCATGGAAATCCAGGCTAACCGAAATGGCATGACATAGCGCAAACCTTGTAAAAGTTAATAAGAAGGGAAGTGTACTCAGTCACAAACAAAGGAAAATTGATGTGCTGAATTCAATTCAGTACTTGAGTTTCTGTTTAGATGTTACTTGCCCCAGCAATTTATTACCGGTCACCCTTTTCCATTTCACATACACGCCACATACAATGTTAGGTTAGATAGTTTTAAATGACCTGCCAGGATTGTGGATTACCTTTGTCCTGGCAAATGTGACAATTTAGTGTCCTTGTTTGCATAACATACTTTCCTTCTTAATATCAAAATGTGTTCATCTTCATCAAAATGGCTCAAGCAGCATAAGTGCTTATTGTTGATTTAACATGATAGTGGGAGATGGAGTGGATTAACACTGCCATCAGAGAACAAGTCTCTCTCCTTGCTTTCCGGCATCCTCACAGTATTAGTTTTTCTCTTGTTTATCAGCTGATAAACATGGTGTCTCTCTAGATGAGTGGGATCCTGGTTGAGTCACTTACTTACAGTGTGACTGTGCCCTGCTCTGTCTGAGGAAGTCCTCCCTTCATATTTGCTGTCAGGGTATGATTATTTTTAGCACCTCCTCTTTCACCCTCAAAAATAAAAAACATTTCTAAGTAAGAAACTGTACAGTCACAATCACTCTCCTGGATGTCCTGAAGGTAGCTTCTTTAATTCATTGAGCTCTATGTTCTTTTTTGAATAATTAGCATAACTCTGGGATAAGATAGGTGTAAGAGTGAAATGTAATTGTGCCCCACTTCTGGTTAATATGGGATGGATGGTAACTCCTCAGGTAGGCTACTTGACTACTTTAATGCTAAGGCCAGCTAAAATGCGCATCTGGAACGGTTAGAGAAGATTATTGTAACTATCCAGGTACAAAAAAAAAAAGTGAAGAGTAAGCTTGAACTGAAATACTTAAAAATAAATTGAACATTTAGTTGAAAGAGGAAAAGTATAAATGATTGTAGGCCTCTGGGGCTAGAGTATGGCAATCTTATTATTTTAAAAGATAGAAAAGATGCTGTAGAAGAAAGGACAGTGAGGACATGAAGATGCTGGGGGACAGTTGGGACCTCCAGGTACACTGAGGACTGTTCAGTTTGACGAGCCATGTGACAACCTCACTAGAAAACTAAATGTGAAAGTTCAGAGAGAAATTTGAATCATCAAAGTGAAGTCTGAGAAGATACTGAAGAAGAAAAACCCATCAAGATAGAGACTAGAGACGAGAAATAGGCCAAAGATAAAACATTTGTCGGGGTAGCAGTGAGATACATTTTTGATGTTGAGTGATAAAATACCATCTGAACTATAAGCTAGCAATATATTATACATCCAACGACCTGCTTTTGAGATAGGAATGGGGTAAGACTGATTCAAAACTCAAACATTTAACCTGAAGGCATGAGTTAATTATCCCATAAACTCACTATTTCATTCCACATAAAGTTTATACCAAGCCCGCAATTAGTGATGAAAACTTACTCAGTTTTCAATATGTTTGTAGGAGTGGCCATGCCTTTGTTTGGGAAAGTCCTTGCTTTGGAAGTGTTTTGGCCCCTTTCTGCTACTGGCATGCAGCAGCTGCCGAAGCACACCGACTGACTCTCTGAAAGTCTGGGGCAAGTGTGTCCATCACACAAGTGTCACCTCCCAGGCTACTAAGTTAACATTTTGCTTCCCCTAAAAGATGCTGCTTTTGGGCTGGAGAGATTGCTCAGAGGTTAAGAGCACTGTCTGCTCTTCCAGAGGTCCTGAGTTCAATTCCCAGCAACCACATGGTGGCTCACAACCATCTACAATGAGATCTGGTGCCCTCTTCTGACCTGCAGGGGTACACTGTATACATTATAAATAAATAAATCTTTAAAAAAAAAAAAAGGATGCTGCTTTCACTTCCTTCAAATAGTGTAACAACAGCAGTGTAATGTTTTGTTTGCCTGCTTATTTTGATTTTATGAAACATGGTCTCTCTACAGAGTCCTGGATGTCCTGGAACTTGCTATACAGGCCAAGCTGGCCTTGGAGTCACAGCCACTCTCCTACCTCTTCCTCCTGAGTGCTGAGATTAAAGGTATATAACACTAATGTTGACCTTGTATTATTATGTATATACATGGATAGGTAATTTTTTTAATTTGTGATATAGTCAAATATTAGTTCTTCTTTACATATATAAAAGTCTCTTATTTCAATGACTTTGTAGTTATGATCCAATAATTTGTAGCCATAGTTTCTAAAATATTGTATAAATGTTAGCATCCTTCTAATGAATCGTTGCTTATGCAGGAGAATGCACTGATCTCTCTTGTCCCTCCTGCTGCATCAAAATCCAAACCAAGTTGACTTTCTTGTTTACATAGAAAACTCCAAAATGCCTTTTCCTTTTTTCTTTAGGGTTTTGTGCAGTTGCTATCTTTCAAGACTATATGACTTCCACTTAATTGTGTAATGTTCAGCAAAAAGAAAAAAAAATCCCCATTAAATTGTCTTTTTTTTTTTCAGTAACAAAAGAGTGAGTTCAAGAGGACATTTTAGCAGCATCTAGAATATGGGATTGCCACACCATCAATTAGATCTTTACAGGGCTGGAGTTATAATTTAGCGTCAGAATATAGATTTGGCATTGACATTACTCTGGCATTAATCTCCAGCGCCAGTTTAAAAAAAAACCCTACCCCACCCCACCCCACCCCACCCCACCCCCACATACAATTAAAGTATGATAGCACAAAATTAAAACAAGTGAGATCATGAATCCTCAAAAGATCAGATAAGGCCCAGAGAGAGGTGTTACTGTAACTATCACCACCAGTTGGTATTGAGAAAGCCAGATCTGTCTCCAGACTAACAGAAAGGGCCTGGAACGTTGGCATCACACCAATTAGCCTTTCAAAATTTCAGCCCCGGAAGGTAACAACAAATTTAGCTGACATGAGGCAGATGTCATCAAAGGACTAAAAGTCGCTTGCTAACTGTTCATTTCAGAAAAGGAATCATTTCCTCAGAGCTCTTACAAAGTCTTTCATATTTAAAGCTGGGGTGGGGTGGGGGCGGGGAACTGAAGAGTTTTTCTAGGCGGTTAAGAACACTTGATGATCTTCAAGAAGACCCTGGTTCAGTGACTACCATATGGGGCAGATCACAACCTGCTATACCTCCAACTCCAGGAATATTCCACATCTATGGCCTCCATGGGCATTGCATTCATCCACACATACCCACATGCAGACACACACATATGCACATAATATAAAATAATACCGATAAATATTTGAGTAATAAATTAATGTTTAAATGGATACTTTTAAAAAGCCTTTTTTACGCATGCAGAAATTAATCAAGTATTATTTGCTCACAAAATTTCCACAGGAAAATAACCTAATTTGTGGGAATTACTTGTTGAATTTAACACATGCTGATAGAGAACCAGGCATAGATTCACATGCTTTTAATCCTAGCTCTCAGAAGGGTAAAGCAAAAAGATAAAAAGTAGAAGTTCAAGGCCAACTTGGGCTACATAGAAAGACCTTGTCTTATAAGGAAATAATAAAAGTTTAAGTAGGAATTAAAATTTTAAAGCTATTTTTAAAAGAATTTTATGAATTTTATTACTTGTAACAAAAATTAGTTAAATTGTTTAACTAACAAAAATAGTTAAAATACAATAAATCCATATTGTATTTTTAGGTTAACAAAGAACATTTTAGCCAGGCATGGTGGCACACGCCTTCGATCCCAGCAGTCAGGCAGGCAGAGACAGGCGGATCACTGTGAGTTCTAGGCCAGCTTGGTCTACAAAGCAAGTCTGGGACAGCCAAGGCTATAGAAAGAAACACTGTCTCAGAAAACCTAAATAAATAAATATTTTAGCTGGGCAGAGGAGGCACACACCTTTAATCCCAGCACTTGGGAGACAGAGGCAGTTGGATCTCTGTGAATGCAAGGCTGGCCTGATCTAATTAGTGAGTTCCAGGACAGCTAGAGCTAAATAGAGAAACCCTACCTTGAAAAACAAAAACAAAATAAAAGGACATTTGCTCCCCAAATGACATAAAAGAAAAAAATTAAATTAAACTACGTATTGTAAGCTTATAAGTAGATCATATCTGACAAAGTATTCTGATCTAATTCTACTCTCTATGTACATGCTCTTGTCCTGCAAAACACACACACACACACACACACATACACACACACATACACACACATACACACACACACACACACACACACACATACACACACATATACACACTGAGGCACAAACTGGTGTTTTGTTTTGTTTTTATTGTTTCTTATTTTAATTTTTAATTTTAAACACAGTTTTCATTTCTTGACATAGATATGCACAATACTAGTTTCTGGCATGCAGTACAAAAGGAAGAATAAAATCAATGACCTTTAACCTAGTGAAAGTGGATGCTCTTCAAAGCACTGTCAACCGATATAAATTTTCTTTTTGCAATTGACTTACAATTCTTTAATTTTATGTATTTGGTTTCTTTTTTGTTTGTTTGTTTGTTTTTGAGAGTTTTATACAAGAAGTTTTGATCATATTAACTCCCTTTCTCCAGCTTTTCCCAGGTCCACTTCCTCTTTCCTACCCACCCAACTTTATGTCCTACTTTTATTTACAAACTGTTTTAGTTTTAATTTTTAAATATTATTATACAGTGCTAGTCTCTCTTTCTCTCTCTCTCTCTCTCTCTCTCTCTCTCTCTCTCTCTCTCTCTCTCCCTCCCTCCCTCTGTGCACACAAGTGCGCGCGCGCACACACACACACGCGCACACACACACACACACACACACACACACACACACACACGCTAGTGCACTTGTGCACAGGCACACACAAGCAAACTTTGACCTGTGGAGATCAAAGGACAGACAACCTTTGGAAAATTTTTTTCTCTTATTGTGGGTTACCCTAGTCTAACTCAGGACATCAGCTTAAACAGCAAGCCCTTTTCTTTTTACCGACAGATCCATCTGGATGACCCCAAACCTTGGTTCTTAGCATGGTTGCTTTTAACAAGGTTTCTATGTCATGACACTTATTTTACCCTCAGATCTACATCGTAAAGATTTCTCACGAAGAAAAGTTTACTAAAATACTGCCTTCCCATATCATACCCCACTGCATCATTTTTAAACATTTCCGAAAGAAAGCGGATTTCCGGAGAGTAATTTGTTTTAGTCTTCCTATGAAGTACAATCCACAGTAAAGACTTCACCCTCATTGTTTCCAGTCAGAGTCTTCGATTTGGAGACCAGCTCAATAACGCTAAGGAGGCAGTTTTCCCTTACGAAGAGTTTGCAGTCACCACTGTGAGCCTATCCCCACAGATAAACTCTGAATGGAGACAAAGGAGCTAAGCCTGATTCTAGACCATCCCTATTGACCAGGGGTTGATTCATGCCCATGAACGTCCATTTCTTCATCTGTTAGACACAGGATCTGATTAGACCAGCGTTTAACTCTCCTCCAAGACATGTCTCCACATCTCTGTTCTGTTTCCAAAGCCAACTAAATGCTGACCTACCTTCTGGACTCATTTATAGTCAAAGGGGGGTATTTTGTTTGTTGGTTGGTTGGTTTTGCTTGCTTGCTTGTGGTAGATGGTGCTCAGGTTTTGAAAGGGAGCCTTGCTGAGGATCTTAGACTGAGATGATAGGCATTCGCTAGCCCTTTAATTCTTACATTTCCTCCAGTAGTAAGTCTCTCACTGTGAACAGTCCCTTCAACACTCCCACTAACTCAGGGCCAGCAGGATGGCTTGGAACATAGAAAAAGTAGCTACACACATGATAACTTGAGTTTGACCTTGAGCAGTAGTGTAGTGGAAGGAGAACACAGACTCTCACACATTGCCTCGGGTCTCCATGTATCATGGCCATGGTAAATCCACTGTAATTCAGAAACATGAGAGAGAGAGAGAGAGAGAGAGAGAGAGAGAGAGACAGAGACAGAGACAGAGACAGAGACAGAGACAGAGACAGAGACAGAGACACTATGTGGGTGCTGGGAACTAAGCCAAGGTTATCTGAAAAAGCAACCAGTACTATTAACCCAAGCCATCTCTCTAGCTAGTGTTTTTATTTTTTCTTTCTTTTCTTTCTTTTTTTTTTTTTATTTGTTTGTTTTTCTGAAACAGGGTCTCACTATGCAGTGCTGGTTGGCCTGGAACCTGCTACACTGAATGGCTGGCTATTCAGAGGCTGGCCTCCAACTCAATGACATCCACCTTCTTCTGCTTCCTAAACGCTGGGATTAAAGGTGAGGATCACCAAGACAAGATAATAAATGTAATATTTTCAAGTCCACTAATTTTTTTTCAGGAAATGCTAAATTTATGAAAGTTCTCTAAACAGATATCTCATTATAATAAAAATGAATAAAATAAAAGGTGGGGCTTTGCTACTGGCTCAATAGATAAAGATACATTCTGCCAAAGTTGACAACCTGAGTTCAATCCCCCGAGCCACATGGTAGAAGGAGAGAACCCACTCCACAAACCTGTCCTCCAATCTCTGCAAGCATCATGGTTCCCACACTAACACAAATAAACATGCAAGCTTTAAAATGTTCTTTAAAAGAATGTACATAATCTTCTCAGTGGTTATAAATAACATTGCTTTGATTTTGTGTGTGTGTGTAAACTACAACTTCCTAGAATAATTTTACACGCAAACTCAGTGGTTTTTCCCAACCTCTCAACATTTTAGAAAATTGAGAAGATACTTGTTCTGTTGGACCCAGAGAGACTGAGTGTTCTTTCAAGGCTACAAAGAAGATGTTCAGCACTCCGGTTCATCCTGAGTCAGATGGTAGTGAACTCTCCACCAGAGCAGCACATACGCAGCTGACGAGAGGCTCTCAGCTCTCTGGATCTGGCTTAGGCTTGGCTTGCAATAAAGTATTGCACAGCAGCTTGGCACATGTTCCTAAATGTCAGCACCAGTTCCAAAATATAATTTTCCCAGTATGAGATAGATATTGTGCTGTATCCAATATAAACTGTTCTTGGTAGTTTCTATTTTTATTTCACAGCTGCATGCAAAAAGTATGGTAAGTATGGTATTTAAGAGATTAAATGGATTTATCAGAGTAAGGAAATTGTGAGGATGACACTATAAAGAAAGGGGTAATTGGAAATAGATATTGCCTACCTATACCAAAGTATTCCCCCTGGGAGTGGCCATGTAAAACGCATCATGTCTTTAAATAAATATCACTGTGGTAAGATGTGACTTCATAAATATTTAAGTCACGTGATTTCAGAGAGCTTCAGCTAGAAAGAGTAGAGGAACGAGGGGTGTAGCTGAGAGATTGGCATCTACATGACCCTGGGGTCAAACCATAGCTCCACAAAAAGTAAAGCTGGAAAATATCTAAAATTTGAAATTTCAACTGCAATTGGAGAGGGGCTATATTGGATAAACTTTAAATATTAGAAAAGTTATTACTTTGGGTAAATGACAGGTTTTTAAAGATCAGCTAATTGTAGTTAGTTATGTGTACTATTGTAATTAATGAAAAGCATTAAGTGTGTTTCAATCTTCAAATGCATGTCTATGTGGACAGTTTTATTTAAATATGCATGTCCTATGGCCATTCTACCTTGGATTTGCCTGATCTTGTTTTAAATGCACACATAAAGTTAATACTTCAGCCCCCTCAGTCACAGACACAGGGGAGGGGAGTAGGGGGAAAGCGGAAGGAGGGAGGGAGGAATGGGAGGATACAAGGGATGGGCTAACAATTTAGGTGTAATATGAATAAATTAATAAAAAAATAAAGTTAATACCTGAGAAAAACACATCGACCGTTTGAATGGTTGCTTTAATTTAACTTATATTTATGCTTCATAATGTAAGATAATTCTCTACCTTACTTTATTATGGTCATGCACTCATATTTCTTCATATATTATTTGTTGATATTTAAAAATAACAAATTACTACAGAGAATTTTTTCCTTTGGGAAAGAAGCTATAATGAACTCCCACCTTCATCCCCAGCACACCACAACACCAAAGCATGCCCAAAGTATTTTCTCAACCCACTCATTAAACAATTATGTGCACTTTTTTATAATCTAACCAAACATAAGCAAAACCCAGGGATGATTAGCAAATTTTATTTTCCCTAATGTTCCCATCGCAATGGCTGTACTATGACTTGGTTTGAATTCATCCGATAATAATGATATCTGAGGCTAAAGACAAAGCATAGTGAGCCACTACAACTTAAATGTTTTTTTTTTAAAGAGAAATCCTTTTCATTTGTAATTGCTGGGAAGTAGTCACTAATAATCAAAAATAACGTTGCTTGAGAACACATACTAACTAGAAGAATGAATTCAAGGCTGTGTCACCATTCAGCAGACTTTTGTGACATTTCAGGGGCTATAGAAATGTATCGTGTTCAGGAAAATAAATATACAGCTAACATCAAGAATAAAAATAAGTTTTAGTAGGCAGAAAAGCATTACATGATTGCATTTATTTAAAAACAGTAACAAATTAGTCTCAAACTAAATGATAATTGTCGGGAGCATTGATAGCAATAGGAAAAATATTCAAAATATACAATGCTAGGAGTCAGGGCCTTTATTTTAAACAAATGTATCTTAGTTTGTGATGTACTGATTAAAATGTAGGAGTTAAAAGCTTGTAGGCATGTAAAAATTGTCAGATGAAAGATTCTCTTAAAATTCTGGAGGACTTTGAGTTAAACAGGAAAATGCATACAGAATGGTTTGGGGAAAAATGATGAGCAATTTTCATAAACATTTTATTTATGAACTCACAATAAGCAGCCCCCCTTCAGGCCTAATAAAACTCTATTTGTTTATTAAATATGAAATTAGAACTATTTTCTTCGTTCTAAACACTACCAGTGCGCATTTTATAGGACATTGTACCACTTTGCAGGTTTCCTAAGTCCTTGTCGTGGGTAGCTAAAGCTGTGTCATCAACCAAGTGAAATTTTGTAAATTGACACTTTCATCCCCTGCCCTGTTTGTTTGTTTGTTTGTTTGTTTGTTTCATTTCAGTTTTGAGACAGGGATTCACTATGTAGCTCTGGTTGTCCTAGGACTTACTATGCAGATCAGGCTGTCCTAAAACTCACAGAGGTCTGCCTGCTGCTGCTGGAATTAAAGGCAGACACCACTATGCCTAGCAAATGGATGCTTTCTGAAGTCACAGTCTCAGCTGACACTTCTTCTGGACGGCTCCCATCTCTACCTCGACAGAGCAGATCTACCTTGGCTCTCCCTGTCCTCTAATCTGTTTGTGTGCTGTCTTACTCCTACTGTGTCACTGAAGACATGATTTTTTTTTCATTTGTGTGCCCATGTATACACACAAGGTACTGCTTGTGTGCATGTGGATAGGATAGCTGCAGAGTACAGTTAGTAATGGGAACATTTTGGTTTACCTGTTTTCACTGAAGCACGGGTACGCTGGTGAATATGTTTCTTGAAAAAAAAACACACACACACACACAGAGGCTGGAGAGTCAGCTCAGAGGTTAAGAAGACAAGTTGGTCTTACACAGGTGCTGTTCCCAGCATCCACACTGTGGCTCACAATCATCTGTTACTCCAGTTCCAAGGGATCCAGTGCCCTCCCTCTTCTGAAAGCCAAAAGGCATGTTACTCCAGAGGATTAATGTACATTTATTTGTGGCGCTCAAGGCATCCAGTGTTTGGAAAGGCCTAGACATGGTACATATACATGTGATTGAAACAGGCTTGCACATGGATATATACATGCATGCAGACAAAACAACCATAAATATAATATAAAAGAAATAATCCTATTTATACACACACACACACACACACACTTAAAGAACAGAATTCAGGACTTTCTTCTTAGGAGCTCACTTCAGAAGCTTTACCCTGTCCGCCCTTCATTCCGTTCCTACTCCTGCTTTGCAAACACTGGTTGCCTTGGGCTGTATAAATAAATGTACATCAACCCTCTGGGGAAACATTTGTGTCCACCTTTAGCTGGCATCCTGTGGAGTTTATAAAGCTGAAGGGGATCGGCTAATTGACTGCCAAAGCATCTGTATTTTAATATTTGTTTTTTATTTAATTTGTTTTTTAATTAGCATATAAAGGAGTGACTTTCATGATGACGTTTTTTATATGTACTTTGTGTTGCTTAGTCCTTCTCTCTTGCTCCTCTCATCTCCCTAAAGCCCCGTACATACTTTGTACCCTATGTTTTTTTTTAAAGAAGATATTTCTAAAAGTCTATAAAGAATCTTGGTTTTTTTTTCTATCCTAATGATGAAGTCACCCAGCCTTCAATTTCTATAAATTTCCAATCCCATGAGACATTTGTGAGGCAAGGGTACATTGTTAATTCATTTTATTATAGAAATATCATATGAACTATTGAGTTTTTATAGTAACTATATTCAGAAAATGTGATATGAAAAACATGACTGCTGATGCTGAAAATACTATTTCAGCCCTAGCTAAATTCAAGTAAAAGGGAATGAACCCATCAGTTTTGAGTGAAAAAAAAATCTCCCAGCAAACAGAACAATATGAACTATCACCAGGCAATCTGTAAAGTTTACCTGAATAAGCACTCCGAAAAGGACGCTCTCTGTGTTTAAGTCCCTAGTTTTTGCTACTTTAGGAAACTTTATCTGAAATATACTTCATCGTATTCTCATTTGTTTTCTTATCCAAATCTGCATGGAGGAAGCATGAGGAAATTCATGTTTTCTCTTTTATTCTAAAATATTGGGAACCTGTTTGATGGAACTGATCAATCCTTATTGAAACACACAGATGGCATTCCAGGGCACTGTGTCTCTTCCAGAACTCCCCAAGGGTCACTCTACCCGAAAAGGCCTTGCCAAACAATTCCCTGAATGTCTTGAGGTCTTTTCTGATGTCCAGACTTTCAAGGAACCAGAGCTACAAAATTTGGCAAAGAAAGTCAGCTTGGAATCCCTGGAGGAGAAGGAGGGAAAAAAAATCCCTGCGTGTCTTTCTTTTTCCTTACCCAACCCTTTTTCTAAAATCTTAACACCACCGGGTGGAAAAGTAGGTTAATTGGGCAGGAGTCTCTGACTCTGCCCCCGACGGCGGCAGTTTTCAGGTGTCTGTGGGCTCCTACCCTTCAGAGCACACTGCGATGAAAAGGCAAGAAGAGCGGTCCGCTGCGCACAATGCCACAATTATTTGTCCAAAGTTCCATCCTCTGCAGAGATCTTTGCATAATTCAAGAGTAATTAGGTCACTGGTGTTCCCTTTAAAGGTGTGACTTTGAGTGGAAAGAAGGTGATTATTTACATTGGAGACTGGCTTGGTGAGGCGCTCCTGGATGAACTTAAAAATGACTACAGTCAGAATTCTCAAGAGTCTGAAGGGAGAATTCAAAAAGTTCGCTCTGTCGTAAAAGCAAGCCTTTCCAACTTCCTTCTTCCCTGGAGGCTCAAAGATGCTTGACTGGGGAAAGGAGAACCGGAGAGGGGAGGGGGAGGGGAAAGGAAAAGCAGGGATGTGCTCCTGTGCCTAGGAAGTCACTTGCTGGTGCTCTCACTGGGATTTATTTTTCCTTTTCAACTATCATTTTTACCTCTGCTGGCAACAGGGTCTGAGCTGAGCACAGGGCTGTTAGACCCTGTACGAACTTCGAACTTCTCTCTAAAATAAACAATGACAACATGAAACCACTATAAGCAAAGCAAAGGGAAAAAAGACATAAGATCAGGAAGTCATTTCCCCTAAAAAAAAAAAATTTAAGGAAAATGTATTTCCTTATGTTAAAGAATATCTTTAAAATGTTATAGGTCAACTGAAAAATCCGAAAGAGAAATAAAATTATACAAGGTGTCAAAAACAGAATGTCTCCAAGCATGGGGAAAGTTTCCTTTCACTGAAGCTAACTCAAAACAGAAGACACTAAGATTGCACCAAAGGCGCACACTAGACAGGGTGAGTAGCTTGAGTGTCTTTATGACTTTTTTTTATTTGATGAGATAACAGAGATGGGGCAGCAGACCCACAGGCACACAGCAGAAATGCACTACCAAAAGGAAATTACTCGTTTTTTGTTCTAGCCTCTTAGAAACAGAGCTCAGAAGATTTCATTCTTCATTGCCCAAAGCTCTAAACAGCCCAAAGCAAATTATGTCTACATATATGAGTATATACAACAAACTACTGTCCAGTATATTAGATACCACCCAGCAGATAATACATATCTAAGGTAATGTTTATTGCATATGTGCACAGAAATTCTTTCATATAACATATAACACCTAACAAAGAAACATACACCATAACATGTCTGTTGTGGATGAAAATATGTACCAATATAAACCAAATATAGTGATGTGTATTAGGTGATACACATTTATATATATATATATATATATATATATATATATATATATATATATATATACATATATGTGTGGATACATATAATATCACACTTAAGGGCTTATATTAGGTGATGCACCTTACATGCCAGAGTCCATTGAAAGCAACACTCCATGTTCTTTCACTTGCTAACAAGTCTGAGAGCAGACATAAGAGACGCTGTGCATAAGACCATGTTTCTTCCCCAAAATTACACCAATCCCTACTGCTTCTGAAGATAGAAAGTTCTTATTCAAACAGCAGAAGCCACACTAGCCCTGAGCCAACAGAGGGAACTCCTGTCTTAGAAGGAAGACCAAGACAAGCAGATCAGAGGAAAGCCCAGAAGTACAGTCTCTCCATCTCCAGGGGAAGGCTGAGTGTGATTTCAAGCAGAAGGACGGCTCAAACCAGCTAAAGTCAATCATTTCATGCTGAAGCTTCCTGGCAAGGTGGCATGAGGTTATTGGGGACCAGCAGATCTAACCTGCTCTGACCTCCACAAGGCACAGGAGAGAGAGAGAGAGAGAGAGAGAGAGAGAGAGAGAGAGAGAGAGAGAGAGAGAAAGGGAGACAGAGAGACAGAGAGGGAGACAGAGAGACAGAGAGACAGAGAGGGAGACAGAGAGACAGAGAGGGAGACAGAGAGACGGAGAGGGAGACAGAGAGACAGAGAGACAGAGAGACAGAGAGGGAGACAGAGAGACGGAGAGGGAGACAGAGAGAGAGACAAAGACAGAGAGAGAGAGAGAGAGAGATGTGTATCCCTTGAAATCAATTCTGTTCTTGGAAATCTGAGCCTTTCCTAGGCACTATTCTGAGCTATAGTTGAATTTGCTAACATGTCCAAACCTGGGAACCTTGACTGCAGAAAGTGATTTAGAGGATGCCCCCTCCCCCACCCCACCCCACCGCCAGAATTGCTGGGGGTGGGGAGAGTGGGGGCGTGTCTTAATTTTGAGCACCTTTTTAGGAAAGAAGTTAGGCTGTGTGGGAATTGGTTTCATACTAAGAAATCCAATGGTGGGCCTATGCAGCCTCCCTACATCTGACAGGTCCCCTACACACACAGCCTTTCCCCTCTAGAAAGCAGGCCCCACAGCTGATCTTCTAAGAAGTGGAGGAATGTTTTCTTTAAAAAGTATAGGCACCTCCCCCACAAGCCTTGCTGGACGGTAATTTGTGAGTTTTTTGCGCTGCATCAAGAGCATATCCTAATGTCTATAGAAACTTGGTGTGAGGGATTTGATGAATGTGTCTAATTGGTTTAGCTCACCGCCTATTCATGAGAAGAAAAGGTCCATCATTAGACTTAATTAAGTTTTTTTTTTAAGTCACTGCCTTTAATGATCATAGAAACCGCAAAGTTCAACATTAGCATCTGCGTCATTTTAATTACCCTGCTTAAGTTGTTGAGGATGTGACTAAGTTACCCAATATTTCCCCACAGTCTTTCCAACTCAGGGAAGAGCTGCTAGCAGGGTAGGCTGGCTTCCAAACAGAGGGGAAAAGTTGAGGCTGTGCTGTCTGCTTAGTTTCCAGACCCCAGGCTCTGCCAGGAAAGCACCCAGCACCCACTATTTGAAGAATCTGAATGATCACTAGAAGAGTAATGTAAAAAAAAAAAAAACAAAAAAAAAAACCTGACAATGAATGTGCTAGAAAGGGCTCTGAAGAGGTGGCATCTCATGATCTGCCCCTCCCCCAACACTTGCCAAGAGCCTCTCCCTGGCTAACAGGATAAAAGTGCCTGCCAAGCTTCCTCTCTAGCTGCCGACAACCTGAGGGCCCTGAACTCATTTGAGAGTTTACTTCTGATCCCTACAGTTTTCCTCCAGCATAAAACACAAAGATGGGTCAGTACTTGGCTCCTCACATTCCTTTCCATCTACTTCTCCCCCAGCAAATAGCACGCAGAAAGCAAGGCAGTAAGAAGCACTGTCAGAACGGACAAAAGCCTAACCATTCTTCCTGTTAATTGCCTGGAAGTTTTGACAATTTATCTTACGTGGGTTGGGAACCTTAAAGGTTTCTCCCTCGCTTGTATGGGGGAAGGGGAGGGCATTTTTTTCTCCTTTTGCTGTGCAAAAAAAAAAAAGTGAGCCTGCTTACTTTTCTCTTAGTTGCCTAAATAAATATATAAACAAATGGATGGATTAAATTAATTAATTGGTTAGTTAAACCTGAAAGCAATCTAACTTCTGAAGCAAGGATGGAGAAGTGGCAAGAGCTTTGGTCCTTTTTACTCTTGAACCTGGTTCAGAGGCTTTAACTCTTTCAGGCTCTTTACTTCCCCAACAGCAACACTATGATGGTGTTTTCATTTGGGGCTGTGATCGTTTTCTCCATCTTACTATGAATTCACTAAATAAATGAGAGAAATGCATGGAGGTTAAATGTCTTGCAGAGAATTGATCAAAAGATTTTTTTTCCCCTTGACCTAGATAATGAGGGGATTCCGGCCAGATGCTAAGAAAACACCTGGTGAATTGTTTTCCAAAACAAGGAGAAATAGGGACATTTGGCAGGTGCCATTTAATACAGCTCCGTGTTGGGCCCAGCTAGGCTTTTAAGTGGTTAAGTTTGACTGTCTGAGGACCAGGAGTGCTCTGATGACTGGGCTAAATGAGGGAATGCGTAGAGTTGGCAATTTGGCAGTGTTTCCTAAAAGTGTGCCCCCAAGAACCCCACTGGAGTCAACACCAGAGTCTGAAGAACTTATTTTATAGGGTGTATCTGAAAGCTGTAAAAGACCCCACTCAGAAGCCTGCCATCCGCTTTCTCCATCTTACCTCAACTTTAAAATGTCTAACGGTACCCCCGCGTCTGAATTTCCCATTTTGTCCTTAGCCAAAATCCACACACACTCCCTCCTAATTAGATCATCAAGATCCAAGACCACACCCTCAAGCCTGGGGAAAAGTTCAGCCTTCTTCACACCTCTTCCTCCCCTTCTCCTTACACACACGTTCCAATTGTGCCAAGATGGATTACTATGAAAGGAAAGATCAACATTTCAACAGGAGCATTCTTGCTTTTAGTTTGATTTTGATTGCTCTTCTCTTCTGACTTGGTCCTGTGGCACTGCTCTCCCAGCCCTCAGTTTACAGGAAGGGTTTGCAGGGGTTTGTTTGTTTTTGTTTTGTTTGGGGGGTCAGAGACGAGGGTCCCTCACCCTTTCCAGGATTCTGCATGTTTTTTTTTCATCTGCACTCCTGCTTAAGAAAAAGGGTATACGAAAGACTCCACTGATAAAAGGAGGACAGAGAGAGGAATTTGGGGATCCGGAGGCCATGTGTGTAACCCGCCTGAGCACGCATTTGTACACAGGGTCTGCAGTGCTAGTGTGGAGGAGTTTCTGTGTCCAACTCTGGCTGGACAATGGATTGCAGGACAGCTGCAGCCAGTACAAAGAGCCCCTCAGCCAGTGATACTTTTACTTAGCAAATACCGACGCTGGGGCCCATGCAGGTTGGTAAAGATGCTGATTGACCCTGGGAAACAGTATTTCTCCGGTTGGTTTATGCGGGGGCGGGAGAGGGCACGGGGGGGGGGGGTGGCGGCCGGAGAGCGGGGAATGTTGGGGCGGGAGAGACTGTTTGCAAACAAATTCACTGACTTAAGAAACAGGCATCACTTGCGGACTTTGGAGTGCTGGCTCCCCACACACAGGTCCTGAAACAATCTCTGTCAGGTAGAGGAAAGACAAAGTTTTGCAAAGTTACAGTTTTATTTTCCTAATACAAGAAAGTTCAGGAAACACTACTTTAGCAGGCCCAGAAGTCGCTGAGAGCGCCAGGCAACCTTTCTCAGAGCTGCACTCCTTGAGAGAGCAGAAAAAAATGAGTCTGGCGTCTGCGGACTGAGAATAGCGTTTGCGCAAGTGCGAAGACAGCCTGGCTAAGCAGAGGCTGCCCCCTCCATCCGTGTTTACTGATGCATGACAGTCTAGGTCCTTGACGTTTCGATTTTACTTTTAAAAAATAAGATAAAAATCCCTTGACCGTTACAGCTCCAAAGATGACCAAAACGTTTTTTAAATTTTTTAAAGTACTCCGTCCGGGAGCTGGATGTAGAGAGATAGGCATATTCATGCTCAAGGCTCCAGATTCAAACCCGGCACCAGAAACCAAGTCAGTCAATTAATTAATTGATTGATTGAAAAACAACCGTTAAGGGGGAATAAATTAGTCTCTTTCACCTAGTGCCTAGCAAATAAATAAACAGCACTCCTTGTTTCCTGTATGTTAATAAAGATATGTCTGACAAAACACTACTGATCTAACTAGATTTCCCTTCTACCTCTAGGACCTCCGTCCTGGAAAAGCTGCTAGGACACACATCTGCAAAGGTTACCACTGGGGCTGCCCCCAAATTCCCAGATGATACAATGAAATATGGCATCATTCTAGTGTGTATATCTTTCGGAAGATGCTTCTTGTCTCCCTCTACCCTAGAACCACCGAAAGGAACTTCTGGTGTTGTCTGCAAGCTTAGCCTGCTGAGACCAGCAGCCAGTGCAGTGCTTTGTTCCTCCTCTGACATCAGCAGATGTTGTTTTTCCTAAGCGCCTCTGTAGGCTTGAGGTTAAGATTGTGACTTCACAGGAGGGTGAGGCTGATACTTCCACTGAGGATGCTGAAGAAGATGGTTGAGGGAGGGAAAAACATCGATGGAGCAGAGGAAGTCAAGCTACTGGTTCCTCCATCTTTCTTTATCCCTTTCATGATATTATTCAAAATGACAATCTAGTTCAGATATGAGGAGGTTAGTTCCCCCCCCCCTTGAAATGAAAACAGGAATCTAAGTGGAAAAGCGGAGGGAGTACTTTGTAGTCTACATGTCGCGACGTCTTTAATTCAGAGATGCATCTATAACTCCACGGAGTTCTGCCTTTGATCTCTTTGATTTTTTTTAAACACCAAATCTGTTATAGACTAAAATTCCTACGTTTTCCATAGAAACATCTCCATTACTTCAGGATATTGATGTTTTCTTCTTCCTGGGGGTTATGATATGGTAAATCAGATTCATAAAGAGACAATGCCAGCATTCATAGGCCTGGGTGGGGTTTCCCTCAGCCTTTGCCTGCCCTCTCTCTCAGTCTCTCCTCCCTCTCTTTCATTTAAATTCATTCTCTCTCTCTCTCTCTCTCTCTCTCTCTCTCTCTCTCTCTCTCTCTCCTTTCCTCTCCCTCCCTCTTTCTCACCCCCTCCCTTCCCCCCCATCTTCTCCCCTCTCCTCATCCCTTATATTTCCCCTTTCTCCTTTCCTTTTTTTCCCTGCCTCATTTTCTCCCCGTTGTTCAACCAAAATAAGGTTGTGATTCTGGTCTCTTCAAGCCCTTTCAACCGCCTTCAACTTTGGCGGCGGCAGCAGCAGGTTGCGTTGCTATGGAAACCATACAGTATGACTGTGGCTGCTGCTGCCCCAGCCCAGCTCAAATCCCCCCAAACAATGCCCAGCCAAGTGCAGGTTTCTTGCCCTTTTCCGTGCACTTTTCCCTTCTAATAGGGCTAGTGGCCTCAAATGGGCGATGCATCTTGACATGACAACAATCCCTACACCTCCTCTTAATCCCCCTCCCTCTCCCTCGCTTTTCCTTCCTCCTTCCATGTCCTTTGATCTATTAAAAATCTAAAGAACAAAGTCACAGGGGAAAGTTGGGTTATGTTGTGACTGCCATTGTACAAAATGGGTCTCTTCAAACAGAATGTGGTGGAACGAAGGTCTAACAATTTTGATCAAGGATTGATTGAGGCTACAGGTCAAACCTGACAGCTCTATACAAGAAACAACCAAAAATTACCACCAAGTGACGTTTGGAAGCCATCCTCGCTGTCCCAAACTACCTGTACCTAGAAGTTTCTAGCAGCCGAAATTACCATCCACTCAGACTCCAAGTGTAACATGCAGACAGCCAGGGTTCTGATGAGGCTCCAAGTTGAGGAGGCATGGAGATTCAGAACACGAGTGTCTGCTTAATCTTAAAACACTTTACGGACTATGGCATGGCTGGGGATACCTACACAAGCTTCAATGTCCTTCACAGTTCATGGCATTCAGTAAGTGCTCAATAATGGTATTGTTGCTGATGCTGCCTGCTAAACTCTCTTTAGGGGTTCAGGAGAAGAGGTAGTGATTAGACACAACAAAACAAAAATGAAGAGTTAAGCTTTTGCTTTGACTATGATTAAAAATTGGAAGGATGTACCAAAAGAAACAGACATGAGATCAGTTTTCCTTTCTAGTATGAGAATTCAGTTCATCCTACAGGGTGTTATCTGCCACACTATATTGCAATTAAGGACTACTTCTGAGTTAAAAGCATACCTGAGAGGTTTTTCTGAGAACAACATTCAGTACACAACAGTCAATACTAGAATAAGGAGCTAGAAAGAAGGCTCGGCAGTGAAGAGCACTGGCTGCTCTTCCAGAAGACTCAAGTTCAATTCCCAGCACCCACATGGCAGCTCACAACTATCTGTAATTGCAGACCCAGGGAAACTGATGCCCTCTTCTGGCCTTCAGGGGCACACACATACTACACAGACATACATTCAGGCAGAACTAGCAAAAAAAAAATTAAAAGTATGCATTTTTATTTAATTATTAATTAGTTTTATATATAACATTGATTAATTAAAACATTGATTAATAATAAAATTGATGAATGGCATGTATATATATGTACATATATATTTAATAAACTGAAATACTTAGAGAATTTTCTTTGATAGCCTAGTGCCTGCCAGTTAGATATTTAAGCAACAGTCATTGGGTTAATTACTTTAGAACCCAACATATAGATAAAACACTTCTAAGTACAATTGTTCCTACTGATCACGCCATTTAGAAAGCAAAAGGCACAAATAGATTTGAATTCATCTCTATTTCAAGTAAAGGAGAAAAATGGACTTGGCATATTTAAGAGAAATTGGACTCAAAATTGAGTACTAAATTCTTTCGGTAAACTTTTTTTTTCCATATTAAGATAACATTTGTTAAATTTTTTAGTTTGAAAACAATTAAAATAGGGTCCTATTGGTAGCTCAGGCTGCCCTCCAACTCACAGTTCTTCTAATGTGGCTTCCTGGACATTGAGATTACTAGCCTGCACCACCATGTCTCTCTCCTTATTTAAAATTTGTAAAAGAAAATAATGAAAAGAGAAGACCATAGAGTAAGAAAGGAAAATCTTGAGTTATTTTAAATTTTAGATAACTGCCTTCATTTTCTAACATAAAGTCTACACTGCTACTTATCAAGACAGTGGTAATGCTGATGGTCCCCTAAAACCTATCAGTATCTAAATTTTCCAAGCTCTAAAACGCAGCTAACAAGATATGCTGGCAAATAGACATTTGGATAGATGATACACTTTTTCAAATCAAGGTAAAGTAGCTACATAGTGCTGGGAATAGACCTCAGGGCTTTGCACATGTTAGCTCTGTCATTTTAATAGCAAGATTGTATAAGAAGCATATTGAAGCAGATGAGTTTTTCTTCATGCTTATTAGGACAGCATGCTTATTTGTGGTATGAAGAGAGAGGAAAAGAGTTGGCAGGTGGAACTGTTGGCAGGAATTTGTGAACATAGTGTGTTTGCAAGCCCATACCAACTTCTCAGCACTCTCATCCGCTGATCCTAGTCTACAAAGGCTAGCTAGAAATATCTACCTTGGTGGTTGACAAAAGCGTTCTGGAAATGCACGTGACTATTATCAGCCCTGGGGATTTAAAATGAAAAATGTATATTGCTATGTAAACAAATATAAAATAGGATGTTTTTTTGTCTAATAGCATGAGTTCTTATATACTCTCTAATTTTTTTAATATGCCATAGACAGACACATTATTTAAGAAAGCTCACATTTTCTTTGTCTTGTTTTCTTTATATATTTGCTTTACAGCCCTAAATTGGGAAAACCATTCTCTAAACACTTGGCAGAAGGTTAAATTGCTGGAAGCTTTCAGCTCACCTTCTAGTGCAGCAAGAATTGAAGTTTTATTGGGTTCTCTTCATAGGCAGGTGGAAAGGAACAAGAAGTAACCATGGTAACAACTATTCAGTCTGGAAGAGGTAGTTCTGTAGAGCCTGTTTTGTTTTTTAACAGCAAAAACTAAATATCAAATCCTCTAAAGCACACACATGTACACACACACACACACACACACACACACACACACACACACACACACACACCAATGCTCATAAACAATACATCTATGCAGGATGACCACCACTTTAATGATTCAAGGCCCACTTTCTCCAGTTTGAAATCCATTAGTGTCATTTATGAAGGTTCAGGAAAATAAATCTCCTCTTTCTTACTCCTTTCTGTCTCACAGAACATGCCCTAATCTTGAAGATGAATTTGTAATTTTCAGTCTCGTGTACCAAACACTCATCAAGATATAGATAAACATTCAAAATAATTTCCAGTGTTTACAGCCAGATCTGATCAAGCCAGTGTCAACCTCTTCTTAAACTTTCAGGTCTTTGGATCTCCCTGTCTTTTAAATGCACAATTAAGATCACTTCATACTGCTACCATCGCCTTGATTGCTTCAAAATCCCCATCCCCAGAATAGGAACTGTGGCTACTACGCAGAAATGTATAAGACATGTCAGCTCAACCTTTCTGTGCTTTTGCTTTCATTGTCTTTAGTACACTTTAGTACAGTGAGCACTTTCGAAACTGGCCAAATCAGAGCAGCACCCATTTAAAAAGGAGCATCCCTTTCACCTGTGAGTCTCACCTACAGACGTCCAGAGACAAATCTGAAACAAGAGACAAGGTGAAATCCTGCAAAGCTGAGGGCCAGAACACAGACTCCCCATCTGCTGCTAACCCAGCCCAACAGGCTGTGACTATGAGAAAGGGAGAGGCAGCTAAGAGAGATCTAGAACTGGGGAGGAAATCCTGACAAACACCCTCACACCCGCCCCCCCCCCAAAAAAAAGAATCTGTAAGGAAGAAAGCATCAGAGGCAAGATGCCAGATGGGTTATAAATTCTTCTAAACCAATGGATAGAGTGGCTTAAATGCCACCTGGGAAAGGTGTGCAGAGGTGGGGGAGGGGGTAGTAAAGATTGGAGCAGAGCTGTTTGTGAGGGATTTCGGGATTGTGAACTTGAAGGTGTCAGAACTAAAGGAAAGGGGATACCTGGAGGTATTTAAGAGATGTAAAGGCTATACCTGATATGGAGAATGATAAAGGCGGACCTTTGGGGCTGAAACTTGAGGGTGTGGGGACAAAAAGGTGAGTAGGCAATGTATAAGAGGGGTGAGAGAAGTGAGAAAAATGGGGTAGGCCAGGGAGATCTGCGGAGTTCTGGTGGAGGAGTTGAGAGGAAAGGAAGGGGTCCAAAGTAGGAGAGGAGAGGAAAAGTTTATGACAGGAGGGAGTATGGAAGGCGGGTGAGGTTCGAGCCAGTAAGAGGACAGAAGGTGGTGGAGTGGGGGAAGGGAACCTACAGAAAGGTGAGAAACAAATGAAATGGGGACGTGATCTTCGGGAGCTAAGCTTTAGTAGTTTAGGAACCTGGTTAGGGAACCTTCCTCTGTACCAGCAAACCTTTAGATAAATCAGACAACAGCCCAGCCTGACTTTTTTTTTTTTTTCCGGTGCCTGACAAACTTACCCTCTCTGCATAGACAGACTTTTATTGATGACAGATTAGGCCAAGGCTAGTGACATTCCCCCATTGTCAGACTAAGGGGCTCCTGAACTGTCAGGTGCCTAGGGATGCCAAGCCTCTAACCAGGGGAAAGTGCTGGTCCTGCACTTCCTCTAAAGCCCGCCTTGCTGCTTTCCCGTCTTTAATTCTGAATTCATGACTTCTATACCAAATTGTTTTAAAGCATCTCCCTACCCTTGACTGGAACAGCTCCTAGCCTGAATTTTTATAAGACTTAGGTTTAGGATTAATTTCTACACACTGAAACCTTAACTCTCCATTTCGCTATGGAATCCATCCCTACCCGGCATCAGGGTCCCGGCTCCAAAGTCTCTGCCACAAATAATTAGGGGGCAGATAAAGAATGCAATACATAGTGGGAAATGATACACAGTAGATTTGGTCAGAGTCTGGGAATCAAAACGGGAGTGTCAAGAACTCTTCCTCTGTACGGAAAAAGCATAAACCAGTCACGTATCAGGGACTGCGTGTACATTTACGCATAAATAAGTCACCTGAGAATGACGTGTCTGGGCAATTTCAACTCAGGGGCAGTAATTGACAGTTAAATTCCTATGCCCTCAAAACATCTCAGAGTATAGGGAATTCGTTCTTTTATAAACTTCATTATTTTTCTTTTTAAAACGTGCAACTAGAAAAGCATCACACATCGAAATTAACCAAACCCAAAGTCTGTATGTCTCAATGAACTTCCATACAGTTAGAATAGTCATTCTGAACCTGTGCTGTTCAATAAAAGTGTGGGGTTATTAGGACAACCAAAGCCACACACATCAAAATTTTAAGGGTGATGTTCCTTTGAGGAAATGCAATGGAAAGAATTAGAGGGTTTCCTCTAGTCTTTCCTAGCCCTGAAGCCTAACTTGACTACCTATGGAAATGTCACATGTCATGGCAGGTACAAGTCATTTTATAATAAAGCCAATAAGGAAACCATTAATGTGGAGGGTAACATATGCTATGTAATTATCTAACATATACTGCACTTTGTTTTCAGTAAATATAAACACTGTAACTTTTAGCAACAGTGACTTCATATGCAAATAAATTTTGGCAGAGAATCAGCAAATATTTAAGTCTTAAAAATAAACTGTCTTATTAAAGTTTACTTAATATGAACTTAAATATTATCTTTTTAACTCTAAGAGGAATAAAGTTAGTATACCCAAATGCTTTTTAAAATAATACTTGCCACTTTTCTTTCCCATGATAGCCACTGCTCATATGAATAACAATTTTCTAAATCATATTGCCTACATCTATATCAATACAGTATTAAGAGTTAATTTTATTTTCTCTTTGGTCAGAAAAAAATGCACTAGACCTACATGCCTAACAGCATCGACTTGACCATCTCTCGTATTCAATTTGAGTCACCATAATTGAATAACTAAATGAATGAATGGATTAAGTATTTGAATTATTGATGGCTAGGATGTGTGTAAAATATTTTAGATAGTACAAAGATATTTTCTAAATTAATGCATTGCATCAAGATATTTCTACATCAAACTAAACAAATCAAAAATTTGTATTCAAAAATTAATTTATAGCAATTAAATACTTTTAAGTTCATAAATCACAGATTATGGATTTTAGCTTCATTCATTTTTAAATCCAAACAAATATTATCCACCACAAGCACAGAACCATAGAAACAAAGGCTGGAAACACATTGTTACTTTGTTTTCTTCATATCACTGTGGACTATGAAGCCTTAACATGTGCAGTTTGGAAGATGTTGAAACATGTGTATGTCAGAGAGAGAGAGAGAGAGAGAGAGAGAGAGAGAGAGAGAGAGAGAGAGATATGATCATTTTACTTTAAATTAAAATAATTTTAAGAAACAGTTAACTGCCAGTGTGTATGGTGGCATATGCATGCGTTTGATTCCAGTGCTCAGGAGGCAGAGGCAGGCAAATCTCTGTGAGTTCAAGATGAGCCTGATCTACATAGTGCCAGCCAAGGCTGCACAATGAGACCCTGTTTCAGAAAGAACCATTTATTTAAAAAAAAGGAAGGAAGGAAGGAAAAGAAACAGTTAACATTATTATTCAAGTAATCAAATGGACAGTCACCACTAAAAACAAAGTATATTTGGCTAGCTGCATTTCTAATTCTGACCCAAAATATAGAGGCTACCATTTATTTCTGCCCAGGAAACTTAATGACCGATTTCGAAGAGGAATGTACCTGTTGGGTTGCTAATTAGATAACAGGAGTAAACTAAAAGAAAATTCAGATCTGTTAATTAAGATGTATTCCGATCCTCGAGTGGGGAGGGGATTCTTTGGTGAGATTATTGAGAAATGAAGGTGGTCTCCTTAATTTTCTTCTGGATCAATTATATGTATTTTTCTTTTAAGCTCCCTGGTACTAGTTCTAAACATGCTACCATTAGCATTTCGGGGTGGTTGTCTTTAGCCTTTGCTGCTTTTGTGTGCTTCCTGCATTGGATCTAGAATGTGCTTTATGTTCTTTTGCTCTGAACTGTAGCCCAATAGAAAGGAGAATTCTTCCCCAGAGATCGGTTTAAAAAAAAAAAAAAGATATGCGAGGAAGGGCTGGCTAGCACTCGTTCTCCACCTAAAGGCAATTAAAGCAAACTTAAATGATCTTGGGAAGATTTCAAGAGACAGAAGTGGATATTGGGAGCATTCCCAGAATGCAAGCCAGTTAGTTCACTGACTTAGATGAACCCCCTCTTCTGAAGGAGGAACACCTCCTGAAGAAATATTAAACACTGTCTTGTCTTTTCTTAAGCTGTACTCCTGGTCTCATCCATCAGTTTTACTTGCCCTCAAAACTGATCCCTACAATTTGTACAGTTACCCATAACTACAGGAATGTAGAAATTAATGAGCCAGTTTAAAAGCCAAGGCTAAGGAAAGTTTGTTAATTATTTATTTGTTCCATATTTATTTTGTTGGGTCTAAGTGCAAGAAACAGAAACTCTGTCTTCTAAATCACTTCAAATCTACAGACTGAAGTTTAGAAGAGGATCTAAGTTAATTGTAGATATTTGTAAGGTGCTTTTTTTTTTTTTTTTTTTTTTTTTTTTTTTTTTTCTTTCTGTTAGAGTATTTTGGTATTTATAAAAGAAAGTGTTCAGACCCAGAAGCCTCAGGAACTGGAGAACTTCCCAAGTCCACTGGATTTGTGGGACTTCAAAAGCCTTTTCTCTGCCTAAGCTCAGTCAAATTCCCCAGCTAGTATCCCAAGCTCCCCGCTAAATACTGCTGTGCTAGGCAAGAGTCCCTCCCAAGGTTGTCCGCAGAGTTCCTCTCTCCTCTTCACCACCTCCCATCTTTGATGAAAAGTCTCTAAGGATGGCGTTCCTCTACCCATGTGACCAAACTGTTCACTCTTCAAATACAAACTTTCGTGCACTGTCAGTTTTATTTCAGGTTCATACTGACCATTTTTCAGGGAAGGATGAGAGAGAGAGAGAGAGAGAGAGAGAGAGAGAGAGAGAGAGAGAGAGGGAGAGAGAATCTCAGATGGGTATAGTCTATTTACCCAGCAACTAGCAATCATCCGACATTAATTTATAGGTTTATTACAAATACCTAAATTTACAAGCCCGCGCTGGGTCGTGTGTGGCGGGGAGCATCTATCTGGTGAATAGGCGGTGTCACACGGTAGCATGCTCCCTTGTCAGGCCTGATTGTGTTTTAGGCAAACATTTGCGCACACATAAAGGCAAAGGTCAGGGACTGTTCGGCCCCAGTGTGCGCCAATTCACCCAGCGAACCAATGCGCAGAAGTTGCATTTTATGCGCTGATCCCGCCAGGCTGAGGCGCAGGCGTCCCTGTCGCTACTAAACAAAATCGCCTCTGATCAGTTAGCTTGTCGATTTTTCTCTGTCTCCCTATTCAACTTCTTGGGCTTCCTTGGGAATACAACTCACAAACACTTGTTTGTCAACATCTGGATCGACTCTGCCCAACCACTGGTGCAGCCCTTGTTTGTTCAACATTTCTGGATAAGAGAAACTGATGTTAAACAACCCAGTTTACCACTGTAAACCTTTGCAGAAAGCTGACTTAAAGGAAAGCCCACTCCAAAATCTGAATATGCATACGTTGTACACACAGCAAACCAACTACTGTATTTAGATCACAGACCTGACTCCCAAAGCTGTGCACGGTGGGGCAGAAGTACAGGTGACTGCGTTTAGGTACTGCAGGTCTATGGAATCCTGCAGCGCCGAGAGCTGCCTTTGGGGCCACTTTGAAAGTAAAGGGCATCTCTTTCTGTAAAATACGTTTTCCATTCTAACATGTTTGTACCACCTCTCACGGATCACACCTAGTTGTTTTTCCCAGGCCCTAGAAATAGGATACAAATGATTTTAGAGTGGATGTCAACTTGAGTAACTCGGAAGAGAAATAGTTTCAGTGTTAAACAAACGCGAACCCAGGCTCCAACCCACAGGGCTTTGCATCAATAATAATCTGGCGAGAGCCAATGGCTGTTTTTCCAAATAGTCCATTTAAAGGAAGAGGCTTTTCCCCTGATAAACCAGAGTCGCAGCTGTGCGTGCTCACGAGCAAATAGTTTACACGTGCAAAATTCATTCCTACAAGTCAGGCGAGCCACAGGCTCAGCTGTGGAACAGCACTTGCCTGAGGCTAGAGCGTCCACAACTTGTTGCCTCTGTGGCTCCACCAAACACTGGACATCGGGGGTTTGGTGGGCCTCTGGGACTTGTTGACAGGGCTACAAAAATAAAAGGAAGGGTCACCCACAAAATCCGGGTAAAGTCGCAGGAGACAGTCGCCTCTGGAGGAAGAACCTCCTCGTAATTGCTCTCTAATCTCTACAAACAACAAGGAAACTCTGCTCACGTGCGATTCTACTGCATCTTAAAGCCAAAAGGAAAACAGAAGGAAAGGCGACTTACCCCGACCTGCCACAACGCTACATTTTGAGTGGCCTTTAAACACTTTGAGTCTTCCTTTCGGGCTGCAGACTTTCTTTCCTTTTGTCAAAACCAGCTATCAAACTCAAACTAAGTGCTATTAAAAGAGAAAAAGAAAAAGAAAAAAAAAAAGACAGAAAAAGGAAAAAAATCTAAAAGAAGAAAATAAAACCAGCTTCTATTAACTTGTGTTTCTAGCTACACTTTGTTTCAAATACTTCTTTCTCGCCTTACCAAATTTCTCCAAACACCACCTGGGAAGCTTCTCAAGCTTAAAGTTTGTGTGGTTTGTGCAAGCAAGTGTGCTAGTGTGTGAGAGTGAGTGCGGGTGTGGGACGTTAACTGCTTTAAAAAAGACATCGTTGCCTGTTGAAGGCCAAGCAATAAAAAAAAAAAAAACGTGGCCCCCATCTTTTGGGTGTGGAGACTTTTACATGCGACTCTCATTTCATTTAACTTTTTTCCCCCCAGAGCTGAGAAAAGCTGCTAGCTTACTCTCAGTGGACTTTGCTCGTTATTCATCTGCTGAGTCGCCTCAGAGGCACAAAAGCAGATCCAAGGCGTTATGAAAAATGGCCTGAGCTCGGAGAATGTCACAGTGGTCGGCGTATTATTTTAGCCTTCTTAAAAAAAAAAAAAAACTCAGGGAAAGTTTGCTTTTGATGAATTCAATAAAAGCAAAGCTGCAACGGAAGAGATTTTCAGCTAAAATTATACAGCATGGGGCAAAGCTTAGAGCAGCCAGATGGCCAAAAGTAGAGGGGTCCTCTCAGTTTCAAAACCCAGATCGAGAATTCCCTGGGTTGAGCCTCTTAGTTTATTTAATCCCATGTGTATCTTTAAATTTAGAGAGAGAGAGACAGAGAGAGAGAGAGAGAGAGAGAGACCCCCTTGCTCCCCTCGCTCCCTCCTTTCCCCTTCATTTTTTGTTCCCCTCCAGGCTCCCCATGGCAGATGTACTGGTTGCCTTGGAATTTGTAGGAGTCACTTCTCAATTTCTCCCTTGATTGTGGAGTTAAACTTTTGAGTAGCTAGCCTGGAGCACTGCTAACTCCAAAGGCAGTAAAGGGGTTCACTGAAGGTCATAGCTAGGGTCTAGGTGTAAATTCCTCAAACATCTGACATGGCAAGGAAGCTGCAGCTTTTAAATTCAATGAACAATACTTTCATTTTTAAAAAAATGATTTTTTTTAAAAGCCCTTCAGCTGTCATGGAAATGGTTTACCTTTCTGTACTACCCTGGGGAAACCTTTCATCATGGGTTTCAGCGTCAGCCCCAGAGTGCTGGATGCATTTTCCGGGTGCGTTTATTTGTATCCACCCCTTACAACTTTCTTAAGGACCCCAGTTGTAAAATTAGCATGTATTCTACTGTAGTCAAGCCCTTCCCCCTCGGGAGAAAGAAAATGTGAGGCACGGAGTGGTGGTTCAGTGAAGTGCAAGAGTCAGAAGTTTGCTTTTGGACTCGAAGCCGAAAGCTGGACACAGTCCTGAGGGCATTTCTTCTAGGGAAGGAATCATCCCAAATCAAGTGCCTAGCACCGCCCCACACTCAGCACACAGTGTAAGGAGGTTGAAAGAAGTCTTCACAGTTTAGCTTCCACCTCCAGGGAGGCTTCCAGGAAGGCATCCTCAACCGACTTTAATCTTTAGTTTAAGTCTATCAAGAAACAAGCAGGAAGAGGAGAACCTTCAGCCCAGGCCTGAATCCAGAGAATCACCATCCCCCCCCCCACCCCACGCCCCAACCCCCAACCCCCAATCCCCACCCCCACCCCGTTAAGGCCAAATTGAAAGAAGGGGGATGGGAGCAGTGTGGCAAGGACAGAGCAATTGAGGGAAGGAGAGAATGCCACTTGGGGGCTCTTGGCTTTCCAGAGCCAGGGGTTGGGGGTGAGGGCGTTAAGTGGAAGCCCTGAGCCTCAGTCTTTCCTCGGAGAGAAAGAACAGTGGGCCACACGCTTGGCGCTGCTCTGTTGCAGGGTCCTGCTCTGCCACTTCCGCACTGAGTAAGCCCTCGCCATGTCCCACTTCTCACCCTTCTCTTCCGTTTCCTCAGCTGTAGCTACGTAAGAAATATAATCTCTATATCAAATGAGGGTGCATGTTTGGTTTCTTTTCAATGAAACGGTGAGAACGGTGTATTTTGAAAGCACACTGTAAGCACTTTGCATTAGGGGTATCGAGTCTGTCTAGGATGATGGCGTCCTCCAGACCCTGCAGCTTCCGCTATGCGGATTCAAACTCCAGAAACCCGACAGAGATTTCTTCAGTCTTGTTGCCCCTCAAGCTTCGAGGCTCTTTTCCTGAGAGCAGGACCCACTCACTCCCCCACCTTCCTTTACCAGTAATAACAGCCAAAGACTTGAGTTACCCATATTTTTGTCCCCAATTGTTAAACAGACACTGAGAGAGACCTTCAAAGCTAAGTTTGAAAAGACTTAAAAAAAAAAAAATAGACTGAGCGATCTCTTCAAACTTTGGAAAGTAAAGTGAACAGCCTCTGTCTCTAATCCAAGGAGGAAGAAGAGGCATCTGAAAGTGAGCTCCTGGTTCCTATACTGACACTATCTCTATACCCTTCCCCGCGCACACACCCCCAAGTGTCTTTGTGTTGTAATAGTCCTGAGAATGAAACCCAGGGCCCACCGGTGCTGCATAAGCCTCTACCACTAAGCTTTTGGCTTGCCCCCCAGCTTAATTATTATTTTGCAGAGGATGCTGGGAGAAAACCTTTTCTCTGAGACAAGCTGCCATCAGCATGTTGGGTGAAGGCCCCAGGATGATAATCTAAACCCCCAGATATTATCTTCTGTAAGAAGTTCAAAATCCCGGACACCCCTGAAATATATAGCCAAACCCAGTGCCCTAGCGCCTTAAGAGGTGATCTGTGGCGCACATCAAGATGCCTTGGTGCTACAGGTCCTGGCTGCGGTGGTCTCCGCGGTGCTGTGTGCTGGGGGACACAGAACCGCTAAATCACTGAGCTACTATCCTCCCCGATTTGCGAAGTTCAGGGTCTCCACCCGATCTGAGGAGGGCTAGGCTTTGTCAATATTTTCATTCCTGGGTCCACACAAAGACTCCAGAGCAGTTTTTTTCCCCTGAGACTCCAAACCGAGCTATGCCTAATGGAAAAGGAACAAGAACCGTGGTCCCAAAGGAAGCAGGACAAAGAATCTAAACCCAGCTAAAGCTGGCTCTGGCACCCGCCTAGGCACTGGAGTCAAGTGCTGCTGGGTTTTGATTCACCCCACCCCCCACCCTCCACCCCACCCCCACCCCCGCTGCCAAGGCTCTGGAGCCTTCCAGAAACAATTTTTTTCCAGACGCTCTCACCTGGAATACTTCAACATCAAAGAATGAAATGGGATAGAGAGGGAAAATCCCAGATAGAATTTCCTGTCTTGGTCATTTGTAGTTAAAGAAAATTTACAGGTGACTATGAAGTTATCTTGTAGTTTAAATTCAGAAAGCCAAACTACTCCTGCTCCCCGAGACGATGTGTGTTGGATTTGGATGGAACAACAAATCTTTGATTTCTGGGCTGAAGGTTTCTTAGGAATATAATGACTGGGTTCTTTCTGCACTGGACAATCTTAAGGAAACTCTACATGTAGCAACAGCACCAGTTCAGGGAGTGGTGCTGAAAGCAGTTGATTTGCCTCAGCTTTTGCAGCACCCCATTTTACAGCCCTACCAGCCCCCAATAATTTATGTAGGACAAATCTTAGCCCCCCCACTCCCAAGCAGCTGCCTCTCTCTTAATTTTTATTTGCCGCTAGCTTTCTGTCTTAGGGAGTATCAATCACAAAGAACTTGGGTGTTAGGGGGTGAAGTCTCCACCTAAGGTGGGCCCCTGGTATTAATTGTCCCAATAAACTGAGATATAGTGTGCATAATGCAATGGTGCAATATGGCATATTCCACGTGTATGACTTAATTAAGCCATTTGCAGCTTGATGCTGCAAGTCAACGGGTGTGCAAGTGGATTAACAATTGCTGGCTCCCTTATCCTCAGGATGGCGCATAATTACTTTACTAGCAGTACACATCAATTTTTGATGATTGCAGAAGCCATGCTAGCTTCACCAAGAAGTTTCTTAAATAACTCTCCATTGTGTGTTTTTTTTAAAAGTAGCGCTTGGAAATATTTTTAAGTCATTCCCAATATTTCCATAGATTTTCACTGTCACTTTTCATAAACCATTGAATTCCTCATGCGTTATTTTATAAAGAGGCCGAGGCAAAATTGTAATTCCCTGTTTGATGAGGAAATTGGCAAGATCCCCATCCCTTCTTGTCATTCACCTGGACAATGCTATGTTCAAAGCAAAGGTGAAATAAAATGAAGAAAGTGTCCCTTATAAAGAAAATCTTATGGGTTGAGGGGGCAGCCACTTTAAAAAACGCACTTTCTGCAGCCCTCACTGTCCACATATGTCTACATATCTTGTTCCCTTTAAAATATAATTGAAAAGGACTGGAAGCATCCTGAAACTTTGAGTCACTGCCCCACCTATACCAACACAGAGAACGCCCTGAGTGATGAGTGCTTCTCAAGGACCTGCCTAAAGGAAAGCAGGGTGGTGTGCGGTGGCCCAGTGGGAGTTGTGTGTGCTAACATGGGTTGATGAAATCTGAAAAAAGACTAATAAAATTACGCAACTTGATGACAAAGACATGTGACACCCCTACTTCTTAGACTCTTTGTCCTTTATTTAGAGTCAGATGGCATTAAAGCTCCAACTCTTCTCCACTCTGGCTGGGATGGCTGGCAATGATATGCATTTGTTCCATGTGATTTACTACTTGAATCTTAAGTCAAAGCTGATCGTTTGACCTCTCTGCATTGAACTATATTCATCATCTATAATTTTATTAAAAAGCTGAATGACCATCAATCACAATGAAGGCATGGTGAGCCAATGTTTTTTTTTTCCTGAGAACTATGTTAACTTCATGGACCTATGATGCTTCTATGGTCTTTTTTTTTTTTTTTCCCTGTCTTTTCAATTTAATTAGATCCAGAGCAGAATGTGATGGCCTCTTGATTTAAGCACAGTTTTAGGGAATGCCCCAGCCTTTTTGATTCAAGAAATGGAATGACAAATGACAAACTGTATCTCAGCCTATCTAAAAATCGTACAAGATTCCATCAAGTAACATTGGATTAGGCCTTCTTGCCCCTGTTTCTAACCATGTCCTGTAGGTCATTTGACATCACTGCTCTTCGGAGGCTCCTTATGTCAGAGCATTGTGAAGTAGCAAAACAAGAATAAGTCATACCTCATTAGAACATTAAGGGCAGGTAAATTTTTCAAGTGGTCTTTGACATTGAACTTAACCTTAATTCTTCAAAAGAAAGGCTGAAGGGTCCCTGTTTGGAAGGGTCCCTTGTCAGAATAGATTTGTTCTCCTACCTGAAGCAGGTGACATTTCTGCAAAGACATCTGAATGGCAGCGGGAGTGGAGGACAAATCTAATAAAGCCTAATAAAGCCTGAGCATTGAAATGTCATTAAACTTACCAAGATGAGACTCAAAATCACCAAAAAGGTAAATGTCTTCATTAGTCTGATCTCTGAAGACTGTCGAACATTTCATTAATTTATAATTTATGATTGTTTGACAAATATTGAAAAGTATGTAAATATGAGTGGGATAATGTCTTTTCTGCGGGAGATGAGGAAATGACCCAAACTGTACGTGCCTGCAAGATTACACACAGGACCCAGCTCTCTGCTGTCAAACTGTGCCGCCCCTTCAGCCAACATATTGTGCAAGTGACAAGTGAAATAGTGCAGATAAACCAATGGCTTAAAACGTAATAAAGACAACAGCCATTTGCATTTTTTACATTTTATTACAAAGGTAATTTACTATGACACATTTCTGAATGTAATTTATGAAAACATGTTAAAGCAATTACATCGTGTATACAGCTCTCAGAGCTACAGACTTCAGATAAATAATGACATTATAGATCTTCAGAGATTTTCACTATTAAAAACATATCATAAAAGAGAAACCTTTATTTCAAAAACAGATTCTACATAAGAAGACGTCATTAAAATTTAAACTTAAGAATAAAATCTTGAAAAACAATATAAAATAGATGAATAATATTCTTTGTTGGAGTTGTGAAATTAAATCTTCATGGTGACAACTTACTCATTTCATAGGGTTTATTATCATTGTAGTTTTTCTTTCCTGAAGCCAGTATTAAGTGCAAAGTATTAAAGACTTCCTTGGTGGGAGATGCCAGAGGAATGTGTGTTCTTTCTCAGGACTCTGAGACCATTCTTTCTCTTTGGTAAGTCACAGCTTTTGAAAAGTAAAAGAAAATGTCATTTCCTGATGGCCTGTACTACCTGAGTCAATCCTTTGAGCACACCAACCTGTCAGGAGTTATCAAAATGACAGGATGTTCTATGAAGGGAAAGATAAGAAAAGTTTACATAATAAAGCATAAAATAAAAATTAGAGATATTTCCCTCCTTCTCTTACTACCCATACCTTAATTTATTCTGTGACATCATCGTCATATATTCTAAGCCTCCGGGTGCATGGTTAGTTATTTTTATATCCAGCCTTCAACTGTTTCATTGTTGTTGTTGTGTTTTGCTTTTATTGACTTTTTGAGGGGTTTTCATTTGTGTGTGTGTGTGTGTATGTGTGTGTGTGTAGGTGCAGAACTTTCTTTGAATGTGTTATCTTCAAAATGTATTCATAGTGCCAGTCTGAAATGGGTCCTGCTCTTGCTTATGAGGAAATATTCTGCATTTATTCCACAATTATCAAAGAATTTGCAAGGTTGAAGCTGCATCTTCACCTGCACCATCCCCAAAGAAGGCTCAACCACTGTGACAAGTTTATAGCCGCAATCCACAGACAGTCAAACTAAACAAACAGGCCACAGACATAACTTAGGGCCTACTTTGTGATCTGGAACAGGCAGTGGCAATTCCCAGTGCACTCCCTCAACTCAGAGATCCTGCTAACCCACACAGACTGGCCTCCAAAGCTTCAACTTCCTTCCCAGTCTGAATACCCTCAAGTAGCCTTTGCCAAAAGTAGACTATCACTAAAAAATGGTACAGTTGTCTGCCTTTTGAGGAGGCCAGCATTTTCTGAAAGGAGGCAACAGTAGACGGGTACCTGTTCCATTTGGCTTTCCGACAGATATCTGATGGTCAATCAAAGGGAATACACTAACACTCCTATCATCTTCAGACAAAGACAGCCGTCCTGTCCCTCCAAAGATTGTGTATATCAATTTTGGGTAAACAGGTCACTCAAGATTAGAATTTTAACACTGACCTCACCTTTAGGAACATGGATGCCTTCATCCTCTGTCCCAGCCTAGTTCCAAGTCTAAGTCCTGTGGGAAATTAGTCTTGGAGGTTTCCCTTTAGCCTCCAGACCTGGACTAGGCAAGGGGGTGGGCTGTTAGTTTTAAGCAAGGTTAAGTTGGCCCTTTGCTCCAGCCTTTTGTCTCTTCTGGAGTGTGTTTAGGGGTTGCATATGCTTTTGTGTTGCAAACAGCAAGCAGGGTCCCCAGGAGTCTTCCACCCCATGCTTGGTTGTGAACTCTGGTTTCCCTAGACAACTGCTGCCAACAGGAGGGACTCCCTCCCAGCTCCAGCTTAGTGCAGAGGGAAGTTGGAACACTCCAGGGCTCAAGTAAAGTTCTCTACTTCTCGAGGAAGAAAGGGAAAGACAGAGGAAGGGGAAGAAAGAAGAGGTTTAATTATCCATTTCACAAGTGGTAAACTACTTATACGTGAGGTCTATGAAAAAAACATGCAATATGAGAGAGAGAAAGAGAGAGAGTGTTGATTAGTTGATTCATCAATTCCAATGTGCAAGCACCCCCCCAATCAACAAGGAAACCACAAACAAACAAACAAAAAATCAAATTGGTTGCTACTTAGTTCTCTGAACACACATTGGGTTTCTATCTGCACAGACATCATTGCAAGGATTTACATTATATGCAAGTACCAACTTTTTATGTGCCATCTTTTTATTCCTTCTCCTCTGCTTCCTACACTTTTCTCTCCAGATAGTCAAATGACTTTAAAAGAAGGCAAAGGAGGAGAAAATACTCAACCGTTGCCACCCAAGAAATGATAAATAGCATCACATAGCTAATCGCTGGCGGGCGTGCTTATCAATTCATAATCATTTATTCTTGGTGATGTATGGCCCTTACTCTTAAATCTGAAAAGCTTCTATTTGAAGGTGTGAATAGCTTTCCCCCTTTCTTGCAGTAAACCTTCCTACATTAGCAGTGATTGATCTCATGTACAATTCGTCCCAGAGTGCTATTTTACAGGGGGAACACTGGCTTTTGGAGATTAACTGGGGAGTCTGTTACATATTAATGAAGCCTAGAGATATGCTAACGTTTTGGTAATTTAGTTATTTGTGTCTATAGCCATCGTCGTTATTTTCTTTTAGACCCCTGCGGTTGCTATCCATCGAATTAAAAAGTGGTCCTTAGAATTATTTTATCTGCTGGCAACTAAACGCCCTTTAATGTGGAAAACAAATGTTGACTTCTTTCTTGAAGGATTCATGCTTCCTGGCCAGGCGGCAATGGCAATGTACGCTAAACTGTATTAGTGGGAGACGTTACTTTTCATTCTGGGAGATTGCACTAAAGTAATAACTCACTAGAGGAAAGAAAAGAAGCCCAAAATCTTTACTCATGATAAATAAATAAATAAATAAATAAATAAATAAATAAATAAATAAAGGATTTAATCTAGATTTAGATAAGAGGGGTGAGTGAAACCCCTGATACTAAACGTATTCTAGCAAGAGGTTTCTCTGGTCTCCAGGATCTTGGGAAAACTAAGTTGGTCCGGTGTTAGGAGTCGGGCTGAAGAGGGAGGAGCAATAGGGTTGCCCACTGATCTACAGCGTAACAATTAATATGCCGCCAAATGAGCCGACGACAACGTCATTAATGCGTGTGTGCCCCCGTATAGATGTTGAATGACTTCCAATCCCAAAGAGAAGCAGCATCTCACGAGGAGATTGCTTTGTGACGCAGAATAAAACGCTAATCTGTTTTTCCTGCTAAGAATTTTCTGGGGGCTGTTCTTAGACTACTTTCTGGATTTCCAGGGGGAAAAAATATCCCGGGGAAAAAAAAAAGAGGAAGGTTTGTCTGAGGGTAGGGGACAGGAAGGAAGCCTCCCCCCCCCCCAAGCTCCGTGGGACGCAGAATGGCAGCTGGTTGAAGAAAAGGGCTAGAAGGGCAGAAAAGGTTATGAAACCAGTGGTCAGAGTGGAGTGAGAGTGTCCATGCCTGCTTTAAGAAGGAAAAAAATGAATTGCTCCTTTCTATTTCTACAAAGTCTGTGGACCCTGCTGAGTTAGGAAAGACCTAGAACTTCTGCGGAGGAAAGACAGCCCCACGGCTCTAGCAAAGGTGGATAGCTTGTACTCCTGGCCTGTCCACTCCGGGTCCTGGGGTCCTAGTCTTCACACTCTTTTTCCTCCTCTTACTCCTCCCACCCTGTTCCCTTCCAAAAAAGCCCAAAGCCCAGATCTGGAGTTTTGGACCACTGGGGCCTTCCAGCAATTGCAAGAACCTGCAGGAAGCACTGAAGAGAGACAGCGACAGTTAGACTGGGCGCGCCCCTTTTGTTTTCGGGGCGCGATTTATGTTCTTTATAAAGATGGGGGTTTGGAAAAATAGAAAGGGCCTTGAAAACGTTGTTACAATGAAAAAGGGACAAATTAGAAGACATTTTTCGGTGATCAAAGGCGAGAAGGAGAGCGCGCATGGGCATTCACAAAGCTTGACTTATTCACTCCCCTCTTTTGCACGCAGGGGCAACAAGCGTGTCCCCCATTGACAAGGAGCCCTATTCAGACTGCAGGTGCGAAGTGGGCCAGCGCGCCCGGCCACATTATGTCAAGGTTGTTGGAGATTAGTGTTCGGCCTTAATAACTAAAGCGCTTGATTTACATTGGAAAAAAAAGCCCCTTCAGCCGTGAAAACAAAATCGTTGAACGCGTGATCATTGCGAGGGCAGCTGATATCCTAATACTTGCATTGTTCTCGGTAGTGCCCAGGAGCGTCCTGGCCTCCTTCGGAAGGGCAAGGCCTCTGAGTTGCTGGCCCTGGACCAGGTCACCAGTCAGAGCTCCTGCCTGGGCAGGCCAGGCGAAAAGGCCGGCTATGGTGTTTCACCGGGGCCAGAACGAGGGAGAGAGTCCACGTGTGGGCTCTGGACTTTCGTAAAGCTCGGTACAAAGTGGACCCTCTGATGCAAATTAGGACCTTAAATAGTCTAGAGTCCTCCTAAAAGGCTTGGGGGGAGAAGGGGCGGGGCTCCAGCTTCACTGTCCAGAGAAGCTTGAAGAATTTTCCTCCAAGTGCTGTAGTAAGGACGGTTTTATTTAGAGGTGGAGTCAGTTAGCTTTGTGGTGACTGGGACAGAAGGAGCCAGGCACACCTACGGAGTGAGTGGAACTGGCCCCCAAGAAGGCTATGAAGTTTTGTGCAGACTTGCCTTTCTGTAAGAAAAACCTCAAGCAGAAAGCTCCTCAGCTGCTGCCTGGGCTTCTGTAACTTCTTTTTGATTTGTTCCCCACAGGATGGAGGAGGAGTCCACCTTGGCCATGGCACAGGGTGCCCTGTGTGGTTATTTCAGGGCAGATTCCATTAACCCACCTATTCTCGGTGCCTCCCACATAGTCTCCTCCCCCACCCATGAGAAGGGACCCAGAGAACAAGAGACCTGTAGTAAGGACCCAAGAGCAGGCATTTCAATCTAGACACATATCCGTTCTAACTGTCTATCTTTTGTGAAAGTCAAGCTACTTACGGCAATTTCCATAAGATCTGTCTGTGGGGACAAGGTGAGAAAGCTGTTAACTATTGTCTGGCCTTGAAAAGGTCGTAAGTCAGGGCCTCAGTGGCTGACCTGTCAGTGGAAGGTATAAAGGCTTTATTCATGCAGTCGTGGCAGTGCTCTCAGCTCTCACAAAAGTGTTTTTATGATTCAATTTTTCTTACCTCTTTTCTTAATTAAAAAGCCGAACCATTAGAACAGCACCTGCATCATGTCCTGACAGTGCCTGCATACTAATCCTGGAGCCTTTACAAGCAGTAATTATAACATAAAATCAGAGGTTGAATAAAACAGAAGGATTTTGCTCCCAAAGCCCAGCTAATCCCCTTTTAAAAGGGTCTGGTGAAATAATTCAGAACAGTTTCCGGAAGTTGGATTACCACTCCTTTTAAACAAAAAACAAAAAACTTTTTACAATGAAATGATATTTCACACTTAAAGGAGGCTGATTTTCCACAACAGTATTTTAGTTGAAAGAAAGTTGGCAGGCTTTTGAGAGCAATAGGAAACATTTCACTACTGATTTCTTACTCGCTAGACACAGCACCAGAATGCGTAGGGGGAGTTTTTTTTTTATAATATATTTGAAACATGTTTGTCAGGTGAAAGTGTCCATAGTGTGAGTAGCAATTACTTAGATGCATCAGAGAACTCTGCTTGTTGTTGTTATGTGTCTGTTTTTAATCTCAGAGGAAATAAATAAATGAAGCAGATGTACTTTTTATGGCAAAACCAAAATTCTCGTACTATTTTTTCAAACTTAAATTAATACATTGATGAGTACAAAACCTGGATGACTTTTAAACCGTGAGTAAATCCCTGGAAAGGCCAAACAAGGGACTTCACACTGTTTGTAGTTTCTTACTGGTTTTAGAAAAAACTGCCTGCCACCTCATCTGACTAACTTGAGGGTCCCAGGGCCAGTTAATCAAAAACAGTGGAAAACTCACCCATCCTACTGATAAGTTACAGACTTCACCTGGTGAGGTGGTAGATTAGCTTTCTCCCTGCTCTGTCACTAAAATTCTGTTTTCTTTTCATAGATGTTTCCCAAGGCTGTCTATCCATTGTAAGGTCAGAGCCATGTATTTCACTGTTACGTTTAGTTTGAATTGATTTATATTGTAACTTTACATTTCGGGTCTCATAAATGAGGGAAAAAAATAGGTGATACAAGTTTCAAAATCTATTGTACTGGACAAATTTACATTAAATTAACTTCCACCCTGAGGCATTTTCCTTTCTAATTTCTCTTTCAGAAAGCTACTTTGGATATTTGGGAAATCATTGGACTGTTGAGAGGGGCAAAACCTCCCTCCAATTGTCTAGTGAATTTCTCTTTTCTTAGGTGGTTCTTGAGTCTGAGCTCAATAACTTTCCGAGAAAATTCTCCTTTATTCTCCTCTCTGTCGATATTTGGGTGAAAAAGGCAGGCTGTCTGGACAACCAGACAAGAGGCCAAAGACAAGCAGAAAATAGTACTTTAGAGCAACTGGTCACTGGGTAGCTGAGATGCTGCCCATTTTTCCTGCGATGAAGATTGAGTAAAAAACAAATTATGATTGATAAAAAAAATGTGCTCATGCCTTATTGGCAAGAATATATTTGTGTCTGACTTTTGTCTCCAACTGACCTGTCCTCAGCTGGCCTCTCACTTCCCACTTGCATTTTCTCAGCCCCTCACAAAGTCTGGAGGAGCCCACATGGGATGCACAAAGACCTGCAGAGACTTACAATTTAAAAAATCACCACCTGGGCGCACGGGGCCATGGAGTTCAGTACAATGCCAAAGTCTTAACAAGCCATAAGAGTGACATTAAAATTATCAAGTTCTTCAGCTTTATTCTATACTAAAAGAAAAAGCTGTTCTCATTAATTTTTCTTATTCTTAGTCCTTTAAAAGATTATGTCTCTGCTTTAGTGCTTGCTGGGTTATTCCAGTATCTGAATTCTCTGAAAAGCCAAATTATAGTAGCCCCAGAATTCTAATCAATTCTCAGGGATGCCTAAGTATGGCACATTGTGTCATGAGGCTTAGGATAGCTAAGACTTCCACATTGTATAGAAACGTCCCCAAATAGCTATCTAATTCCATGAGGAACTATGGGACACTTGTGCAAAATGGAGTGAAAAAAAAAAAGCTACAGCTATAACTACCATTTATCTCCAAATGTTTCAGGGATTACCTTATTTAACAATCAAGCTTACTAAAGATGACACAGTATTAGGGAAAAAAAAACCTACTGAAAGATACTGGTCTGATTGTTTTTAAAGATACTGGAATTGAATCAGAGTGAATCTGTATCATTCATAAGGGCTAGTAAGCAACGAACAGACAGCCTCTTCTCTCTTAATATCACTAGGCTGCCAACAGAATCTGGGCCTGGTGCTCTCCTGTGGAATAACGAGAGGGAAGGCTGCGTTGGTGCAGAGAGGGATGTCATGACCATAATATGCCCCTAAGTTGCTTTAGCCATTTGTCACTGCAAAGTTGGTAACTGCCCTAGAAAATAAATGAAGTAGTTCTAGAGTGAGGCTTGCCAGGAACACCTGGAGACCAGAGAGTTCAATACTTGAACAGAGGCTGTACCGTTCTACTTTTCATGAAAAATAAAGAGATAGGTAGGTAGGTAGGTAGGTAGTAGGTAGACAGACAGATAGATGATAGATAGATAGATAGATAGATAGATAGATAGATCATAGATAGATAGATAGATAGATAGATAGATAAGTCATAGATAGATAGATAGATAGATAGATAGATAAGTCATAGATAGATAGATAGATAGATAGATAGATAGATAGATAGATAGATAAGTCATAGATAGATAGATATAGATGGGCAGATAGATAGATTTTTAACAAAGCTAAAATGAAGTAGTAATTCTCCCAGTAGCCTGGAGCTAAGTTCCTCTTTTCTCTGCTCCTACCCTCAGTTTTTTTGCTGGGACCAGGAAGTTTCAAAGGCAGGACTTTTCTTCTCCAAAAACCTTCTGGAGGATATCAAAGGCAGCCACCTTCCAAACATCCTCCTTCCTTTCCACTCTGCGCAGTGGCTCTGGCACAGAACAGGCAATGCTTTACCAGTCTGCTGCTACCCTGGGTAGGATAGGAAGGTATAGGTTGCATGAGTTAGGATCTCCTCTCCAGGCCTGGTTGGAAAACCCTAGAGTCTTGGAGGACCCCTGGCTCCCAAGACATAGTAGATACAGGACCTGGAGAGAGGGGATGTTGTTTCATCCCTAATCCTTTTCTAGGCCATACTGATTTTTCTTCTTGAGTTTTCTTTCGCAAAGAGGCCAGGGAGCCAAAGCAACAGAAGAGATACCTGTAATCTGTGCCTAAACCAGTGGACTGAGAGTTTCCTGGACAGAAACCAGAGGGGGCAGTGCCCAAGTATCTCCTCCTTTCCACTGCTTACCTATTCTACAAAATCTTTATTCTCTTGGAGGCTGCCCTTTCACCTTTCACAAATGCCTGTCTTCTTCTTCTTCTTCTTCTTTTTTTTTTTTTTTTTTTTTTTTTTTTAGTTCTGGCTCCTCTCCCTCTAGGAAGACAGTCCTTGAGGTACAAGTCCGTTGTCTAAGGTGTTCTGGAAAGAGACCCTACCATTCTCACCCTAGTCTCTATCATGGTCTCACTCCACCCAATGTTTTTACCCCAGCCACGATCATCTGCCCCAACTTCTCAGCCATTAGAAAGGAACCAGACATACATCTTCAGGCTGTGACATCTGTGAAGGGTTTGGAGTCCAGAAATGGCCCCGGCAAATGATTGATCTGGTGATTAAGATGATTCTGATGCGTTTGTGTAAGTCCTCCAGCAGCAAGCCAGACAAATACAAATGGAGTATGCTAAAATTCACCAAAAATCCCAAGAGCCAGTCATTGGGTGGTGAGCCTTTCAACCTTAATGTTGGGAACCTTCACATACACCTCAGGGGATCTCTGCCCACCTGAGATTCCTCAGCAAGGCCTCTCCCTGTGCAGGCTGCTCTGCCTAAGGTCCTGTGATGCCTAAACTGCTCCATGGCAGTTTAGGCTGGGTTTGGAGCCAATTCACTCTTTCTTTTTCTAAGTTTGTCCACTTCTTCCCAGTTCTCAGGATGAAGAGCTGCAGGAAGGCATCCTTACCAGACAGACCACTCAGCATCCATTTATCTTTTCTCTTCTGAAATGTAAATCAGTCGTTGCCATTGGTGTCCTTGGGGTTAGAGTGTAGCCAGAGAGGTCTGTCCTCTGATCATTGTTTTCTCAGGTCCCTTATTTTTTGCTATCTCAAGTGGCTAGGCCCCAAAGATAATCTTGCCACACCATGAAGAAAGTTAGGAAGAGGACGGACTGACTACAGGCTACAAGAGAGCCCCAAATCCCTCCTAAGGTTATGAAGAAGCAATAACTGGACACTGGGAGTTCAAGAAGAAAAGAAAACACCAACTCATTTATTTCCAAATAACACAACAAATAGAAGGTACATGCACACAAAGTCTTTTGGGGGAAAATTTTATTTTATTTGACTTTCATGTACATATTTTCACGAAGATTATGCCTCAGCTTTCAACTTTGTATTTATTCAAAAATCACTACTGAATACACACAACTTTTTTCTTTCAAATTAGTTCATAATTTTACTGCTGTTAAGGGGGGGGGATCTTTAAATCACAGTGTAGATAGGCAAGGTACCAATAATCTAAGGGTTGACTCAGACTTGTGTGTATGTTAGTCGGGGGTTATAGGAGATTTCCCTGACTTTATAACTCACTTTCACTGCAATCATTACATTTCCCCCCATAAATTAGCAATACAAACAGACATATGGAGAGTCAAGTAAGCAAACAACATCAATATAAGAGACTTTTGCAGCAAGTATAACCAATTACATGAGTACAACTTGGGGAAAAGTTCTTCACAAATCATTTAGTTAACACACAGAGTAGGGTGATGGGCACATCTTTTTTTTTTTTCCAAATCACCTTTCAATCTACAGTAGGAGGTTGAGAAACTCCCCCACCCCCAAACAGGGACAAAGTTTCTTTTTCTAGGCACACACTATAAGATGAAGAAGCACACACAGGGAAAAGGGCTGGCACGTGCATGCACTTTTTGGTCACTATCTTGTAAACCAAACCTTCAGAACTCTGAGATAATCAAGGGGAAAAAAAAGGAAAACATTAGAACAATTCTCTCCTTTATGCTACCATCCTTTAGATTAATGACATAAATGGTGATTGCTGATTGCCGCTAGTGGTGAGGAAAAACAATGGGTCTATTTATAGCAGAAGTTTCTTTGAAAACGGGAAAACTTTTAACATTACTTGTTTTCATTCAGGTGTACGTTCCAGAGAATTCATCTAGTAAGTAAACCTGGGTAGAGGGAATGCAGGCCAGGAAAGAAAGCACAGCCACAGGAGCACAGACTTGGGAGATTTACCCTCTGTCTCTGTCCTTGTATTACCTAATGCACTAGTTTTGGTGCAAAGGGCCCTCCAACATCTGAACATATCACCCAGAACTGAGATTACACAATGATTTTTTCCCCCTTAGCAAAACTTATTCCTAAAGTTATCTGCTGGTGGAGTGTAGGGATTTTTGTTGTTGTTGTTGTTGTTGTTGTTTAAGAAGTTTGATTTTTTTTTTTTATCTCTTTAGCAATGGTTTGAAACCAATGGGGGCAAAGTGAGTTTGACAGAGAGGAGAACAAATCGCTGACAAAGAACCTTTTACATTTCACCAGCGTTGTTAGGACGACGAGCAGGAATGTCTCAGATAATAACTCCCACTTCAAAGATTTCTCAGCTCAATAGAAGGCAGACCATCCTGTTTATTCAACCACAAGGACAGGCACTAAAGAAGACTCTACTGTTTGATTTTTTTTCCACCATGTTTATTTTTCCCCTATTCACCAGGGTACTTGGATAAAATAAACAACAAGACAATTAAGGGAACATGGACTTCTAACTTTGCTGCCATCTCCTCATCCCCTTGGCCTTGGGCTTTTCAGTTTGTACCCAAAGCCAGCCCAGACCTAAGGAGAGATACTACACAGTCGTTATATCAGAGAAAAAGTTTAAGGGACTTCAAGACTTCTAGGGTGAGGAAGCAGTAGGGCACCTCTGGGAAACCCAGTGAAACTAGCTGTCCCTGAGGCATAGTAGTTAGCAGCTCCCATACTTTCCCAGATTGGCCACCTTCATCTTAAGTCCCCATTCAACTCAGTGTTGCAGACAACTGAGCTAGGGATGGATGCTCCTTTGGTAAGCTTCTCAGGATGCCCTAATCATTTACTCTGCCTCTGGAGCCTATGGGCGCTGTCAACATTCTCCGAGTCCGGCTCCTCCTCCCTCTCTTGAAAGAATCCCGGGTGCCAAAGCCCGCTACCTCCTGGTGCAGGGTGAACCCCTAAACACTGGCAAGCCAGGTCCTGGGAGGAAGTATATACTGGAGAGCACAGTGACAGTATTAAATGGCGTGAAAGCAAAGGTCAACGCAAATGTATCTTAATAGAGTGTCCGCAGTGAAGTGTGCCGCCTTTGAAGCGGCCGCTCCCCGCGCGCATTTCCATGGCGAGCCTAACGCGGCATGCTGATGCACCGTCAAACTCACACTTTCAACCCCAAAACGCGACTCTTTGAACAACCCGAGCTTGATTGGACCTTTCTCCTTTTCTTTTCCTTCTTACAAACCATTTCCTCGCCTTTAGAAACTCGCCATCAAACCCAAATACGCCCTCTGATCACCGCAGAAAGCAGAAACAAAGAGGGCTGAGCGGCGATTCAAGCGGCCCTTTTCTTCCCTCGCGTTATTATCCATTTTTATTATGATCGGGAACAAGTGCCCATTCGCGTGGGTTTTGTTTACCGGAAATTAAATGAAAATGATTTAGTCCGCGTCAAACAAAAATATATACTTGTATACACAAGAAAAAAGGCCTGTTAGACGTAAATATTATGTCCTTAATGAAAAGCCTGGACGGGCTCCAGGCTTGGCCTTTCAGGATTTCAGTGAGACTTGCCCATTGCCATAGAAATCCTAACTTACCATGAAGATGCACCGTGGCGAAGAAACACTGCTTTGTGAGAGAGCCCTTTGATGTCGCAGGCGCAAGATGCGAGCGCTCAGCTGCGCAGGGCAAGATTACCTTGCAAGCAACATCTGTAACAAGCAAATGAAAAATTAAAGGCGATTAGTGATCGGCCAAACATTTTTTTTTATTTCGTTTCGTTATTTCGGACTGGGGTGGAAGGCAAAACGAGGTGTTTTGAAACAGAAGAAAAGAAAGGAGTCCTATATGAGGAGGAGCAGTTGTGAAATAGCAGCAGAGGCATCAAGTCCCTCAAATGTTCTATGTACAATGACAGAGACCTTAGTGCTCGCCCGCCCGTGGGAACAAGTTCTTTGCTTCTCCGTGTGGGCCAGGCTGCCTCTGGGCCAGGTTGTAACTCAACAAACAACAGGTTTACTGGAGATGCATTGGGAAAGTTCTGGGGTTTTAGTAGTAGCAAGAAAAAACCCCATTCTGGCCAAGATGGTTACTGTATTGGATAGAAGCTGTGGGGGTCTGTGGAACAGGAGTGAGACTTTTTTTTTTTAAACCAAATCCTGAGAAGGGGTAGTCTAAGACAATACAACAGGGTTCTCACGTTAAGCATTGCTAGTCCAGCTTTTATTGTATTCAATGTGTCTATTTTTGGTGGCACGGGGGATAATCCCAGAGCTTCATGGGAAGTGAGCAAGACTCTACCACAGAGTTACACCCCACCCCCACCCCAGATTCGGGGCTCAGGTTGTAAAGCTGAGTTTCTAGAGGCTTCCTCCCAGACAGAAACATTTCCCCTCTTCTACATATTTCCTTCAATTTTTTTTTTTTTTTTTTTTTTGGTAAGAACTGGACAGGCCTGACAATACTCCCCCTTTCTCCTTTTCGTTGCCATTCTCTTTCTTTTGTTTGTTTTCCTTTCTTTAAATCTCAGCTAGGATTTTGAGGCAGTTCCCTCCTCCATTTAGAGAGTTGCAGGCTAGGAGGAAGGCTTGTGTTTTTCCCCCTTCACAATAACTGCAGAGGCCTTGCTCTTCACCTCCAGTGACATCTGGAACACCTCGCTCCCCCCACCCCCCACCCCCTACCCCCCCCACCCCATCCCCCACCCACCCTCAGGTCTTCATATCCAGCACATGGAATACTTTCTCCTCTTCAGACCCACTAGGTGTTTGGCTGTATAATTACTTGTTACTGTCCTTCATTTCTCACATGCCCACAAACTTTTAAAACAAGGCTAACACTGCCATTTATTATTATTATTTTTTTTGACAAAAAGCTATTAGAGAATTGGTGCTGTTGTCTAAGGCACATCCTGGACTGCAGAGATCCTGATTCAAGATGCCATCAGCCAGCTCTGGGTCCCCTGCTTGAGTACCTAGGAGGTTCTATGATGGTTACCTAAACAGATGGGGGTTGGGTGAAAGGGTCCCGGAAGCTTCACAACTCAGAAGTCTTGAAAGCCTTCTAACGCCCCTTTGTCTATGCTTCCTATTGTTTTGGACTTACTCCCCACTGCAAGTATGGAGTTTGGGGTCTGACTGAGCTGACTTATCTATGTGCTCTGATAGGCATTGGGGTTGAAGGTATGTAACATCCCAAGAGAAGGGGACAGAATCCCCTTATTTATCTTCCTTATAAAGTGATTGGAAAAATGCAGGACTTCCGTGTGTTTCTTTGTTGGTAGTATTTGCTTATTTTGTTGTTGTTGGTGGTGGTGGTGGTTTTTTTTTTCAAGATTAGCTAAGGAACAGGCCAGCGTATGGGGGCAAAGGAAAAGATAAATAGTCTGCAAGAAAATGATTGTGGAATTCTGTCTGCCACCTCCTGGGCTCTGAACTCCCCTGGTTGGGATTGATGAGCGAGGGGGAGGGAAGGAAAAGGAGTCTGTGACTGGCATCAGTGGAGGCAATGGCCCAGGCCTCAAGGAAAATCTTTTCCACCCTCCCACACCCACTGGGAAAATTTATGGCTTTACTTTTGCCACCTGCAGTTGACAGAAGTGTGAATAAATTATAATAAGTTTTTGGTTTTTGTTGTTGTTATTGTTGTTTTGTTTTTGTCTGTCTCTTTATCCCGGACATTGGTTTCATGGGCAAAGGGGGTGCAGGATATGACTGTAGAAGGACTTCATTTATAGAGATCTAGTATCAGTATATTCAATAACTTTTAATGGTGGTCTATCTATTTGCTTGTCCTTCTACAATCCCTCCCTTTGTTCCTTGCCTACTCCTTGAAGCCTCAGTGGCCAGGCCTAAACTCTCGAAGTAGGCAAAAACCAGAGCAGCACTCTGGAAATCAGCCCTGATTCAGAAGGCGGCGGTGGCTGCGACTGGGCCCAAAGGTGTCGTCTGGCTGGGGTGGGGGCGCTGCAGAGTCAGCCACCACTGGCCCAGCGCCGGAGCACACGTACCATTCTCTCATGTCTGTGCCACGCACAACCACCGCCGCTGAGCAGGCTACCGGGGGCTCACGGCCGCTTTCTAAGGAGGGCGACGTGAGAGCAGACTGTATAGCCGAGTCGTAGGCAGAGCCGGGTGGCGGCGGCGAGCGACCATGAACTTTCATGTGCTTTCGCAGAGAGCTGGGGTGCGTGTAGCACTTGTCACACCCGCGCACCTTGCACATATAAGGCTTATCGCTCGTGTGCACGTGCGAATGCTTCTTGCGGTCACTGCTGTTGGCGAAACGCCTCTCACAGCCCTCGAACTCACATCTGAAGGGCTTCTCACCTAGGGGAGGTAACACAGAGACGTTAGTAGGGTGTGGACTGCGCGTCCCAATCTCCGGATTGTACCCTTTCCATTGCTCTTTTGTTTTTAGCAAAAGACCCACAAAAGATTTTTAGAAATTACTTTCCTCTGTGCGTTAGGTCTAACACCCCTCCCCCAGCCCGTGTGGAAAAGAAGCCCATTCCCAAAGACGGCTCTCCTCTCCAACCCCCCGCCCCCGCCCGCCACCTCCGACTTGGGCCTCGGGATGGGGGGTGGGGGGGGGTAGAGCCGGAGGAGGAGCGACAGTGACTCCATCAGAGTAATTTCCATTCTTGAGAATCCTTATCCAGGCACGTTGTTTTCCTCCAACTTTTTTATCTGTGTGGAGACAGAAGCGCCTTTGCCCAAAGAACCGAGTTGATTGAAGAGCTCACAGTTGCTGGATTTGAAGTTCCTGCCCAAGCCATCTGTCTCTGCCCTAGTGAGCCTTGCCCAGCAATCCGCCGGACACATACTCCATCCTGCTCCAAAGTGTTTTCTACAGTAGGTTTTGTGCAAGTGCCAAAGCAGTGAGAGGATTTGAGAGACTGAGCAGCAAAAGTTCATGCCTGTGCGTAGTGTGGGAAGCATTTTGAGCAATGATTCACCCCGAAGGCTATTTTTCCAGGAAACAGAGCCCTTTCTCCTTTCCACTTCACCCACTGAGGGCAGATATACTGCAACATTCTTCAAATCTTGACCAATCTATCAGAAAATTTTCAAGATAGTGTTCGCCGATTGTAATATTTATGATACGGATCCAGCTGTGTCGCCGAGACCTTGTCCAGTGTAGCTTAGTGGGGGCCCTCTCAGCCCAAACTGACAATTTCAGGTCTAAGATCCTCCCCCAGACAATTCCCTGGCCGCCTGTTCCACCTTGCAGGCCAGGAAATCCTGATAAAGAAAAGTCTGCTCCGGCCAGGCGATCTTAAGTCTGTTGAAATCGCGGCCCTGAGTGTGACAAGCTTCGGGTGAGTGCCTGCTACCGCAGGTCGGGCTTCGCGGACCTCTGGGTGTCCCGCAGGTCTAGATGTGCAGGAAGGCCTGAGCGCTCACAAATCTAGGAATACAGGGGAGAAAATGACCCCCACCCCCATCCTGCCAGAACCCAGAATTCTAAGTCTCCGGCTGAGCTGAGGTTGTTTCGAATAGCAAAGGGGGGAGTTATTTGTGCTTTAAGGAACTGAAGGTCTTGCGGGGTGACCAGGGGTGCAAGAACCTCCCTAGCTTCTGACTCGTGAGCGCGAAGACCTGCTGTTGGCTTTGCGATTGCTTCTCCCGCCCGTTTACAGGCAAGGCTTCCTGGTAAAACTAACAAAGCCCCTATTCCGCGACGGCGGCGTTGGCGCTCAGGTTGGGACAGAGGTTTGCAAGTAACCTGCCACGGGCAAACCCGGGTGAACCCGTTTCTTTCGCACTGCCCACAGATAGCGCCCACCCTTGCTGGAGCAGGACTGGTACACTAGGGTCCTCAGGAAGATGTTGCCCGCTGCCATTTTCACAGGACAAGGCACAGTCTTATGAAAAAATTAGAGGAAATGTATAACGAACAAATCGGTGTCCCCCATTTGTCCCCGGATTTCTCCTCTTTGATTCCACCAACGTTTACAAAACCCAGATTTCCCTCCCTCCCTCCTTCCCTCCTCTTCATAAAATAACTTGCATCTTTTTCAGTTGAAACTTAGAAAAGAAAATAAGCCTTTGTGGTGGTGAGGGAATAGAATTTGAGGATAAAATTCCCTCACCGGAGTCTGGGGGGGCGTAGTGGGGGGGAATTCTGCTGCCACATATCCCATCCCAATGTTTCATCATACGAACTAGAAAAGTATTACTCTCCAGATGAGAAACAAGAGAAGAAAAAAGCAGGTACGGAAACGCTTCAGTACTGGGGGTGGGGTGGGGGTAGGGGGCGAGGAGCAGGCCCCTAGAAGGCCAGGCGCAGCCGGGCCCTAGCGATCCCCAGCTACAGGAGGCGCCTTGGCCTCTGCGCTCCAGGGTCCTCCCACCCCCGCCACTCCGCCGCCCCTCGCCCTCCCCCTCCCCCTACGTCCCAGGGCGACGCCCTGGGTGGGAGGGTAGACCCCGCGGCGTCGTGCTGGGCCAGCCTCCTGCGGGACTACTGGAGTCTGGACTGCGCCGCCGAGGCCGCGAACCTCCGGCCCTAAGTCGGGGCCCTGGCCCTGCCTCTGGTCCCTGGCTCCGGCGGCCCCAGAGCGCGCAAGGTCTCCGTCCGCGCGGGCGCAAAGTTGGCCGGCCTACGGGCTGCCGGGCCAGCGCCATTTTCTCGCACTTGTGGCTGGGTCTCTTTCCGCGATGACTCCGCCCCGGAGCGGCCTGGGCGCCGGCCTGCAACCTACCCCCACCCCCCACGCCCCCCACCACGAAAGCTGACTGACTGCGGGGAAAGGTGGGGAAGAGCCCAGGGCAGGGGTTCCGGGAGGCGCGCCAGTTTGGGAGGTTGGCCAGGCGCGCGCTCCTGGCCTGCACCTCCCTCGCCGCCCGCCGCACCATTGTTTCCCCGGTCTCTGTCACAGCCGCAGAGTGAAACCTTTCTTCACCCGCCGCCTCCAGAGCCAGGCCTGGGAGTCACATTCGGGAGAATCTCAGCTAAGAAATCGGCTCCTGATCGCCGCTTCTGCGACTCGAGGAAATGAAACGCCATTAATATTTGAAAAGGCAATTATTTTCCTGTTGAATCGAAAACTGTCTTCATGAATAATTTGTAGAGAGTTCTATTGCCATTTGAGAAACATTTTGTTGCTGCTTTGCCTCCTCCTTTTCTTGCCATTACTTAGGAGATTTGAGGGAGACACCGGAACAGGGGCAGCTCTTGATTTTGTTTTGTTTCTTTTTTTCTTTTCTTTCTTTCTCTCTCTCTCTCTCTCTCTCTCTCTTTCTTTCTTTTTAACCCAAGCTGTAACGAATCAGGACAGAGACTGAAAAGAACGCTCAGAATTCTGTCTTGAGTCCATGTAAACCTGAGAGCCAGCCAAGCACACTTCTGCTTCTCTGATGTAGGTCGATTACGCTACGAATTTAACCAGTTTCTGCTTCACAGACTTCAAACAGTGGGCCGGCAAAGAGCAGTATAAGTTTGTTTGCTTCAAAATCCCTGCCATTAAAGATGAGTTCTTTCTCAAGCCCCGGACTGTGAATCCACCTTTCAGGTGCTGGCAGGCAGCCCCTGGAGCAGCAAGTCGGAGGGCTAGAATTATGCTCTTACTTGTTTCTCTGTCCCTGGGGGATATAACTCGAGGGGACAGAGAAAGAGGAGCAAATGGGTAAGAGAGTGGGGAAGATCTCAGACCATACGCTAGAAAACCATACAAGACGATTGCTGATTTGCTAGAGAGAAAAAGAACAAGATCCAAAGTGGATTTCGGTCTTTCCTCAGCCTGTGCCAGTGGTCTATCCCTAAACCTCATGGAAAGGGCAGTTTGGGGCAAGGTTTAAGCACACTTCTTCCCAGGTGCTGCAGCTATCAGGCACTTTGACATTTAAAACGGTTGCTGTTCTAACCAGAATGGTAGAAAGGATATAGCCTGCGGAACTGGAGTACCAAGCTGGAATTCTTCTGGTCTCAGCATCATTCTTCCCTTTTCCCGCCTCCAAGGTGGGGGAGGGGAGAAGACGCTGACTTCTTAAACTTCAAGCAAGGGGATGGGGGCGGGGGGGGGGAGTAAGGAGAGTCAAACGGTGGCTGCTAAACTAATTAATGTAACTTCACAGGCTGTTCTGGAAGTGTGAAAACTTTCTTCTTGCAATTGTATTAATTAGATGCTTCTGGCCAGAAGAGTTAGCTCGCAGGTTCCTTCACTGGGCTCCTTCTCTTTCCGTTAACTAGAGATAACAGATGTGGTTGACACATGTCCCTATTTCACTTAACAGCTCGGTAAATGACATTTAAGGCAGTGGGCCCCGTTGGGTCTCCACTAAAATAAGAACAGGGATTTAAAAAAAAAAAGTCCCTTCTGTGGAGCCAACAATACAAAAAAAAAAAAAAAAAAAAAAAAAAGCTCAAAAGTAAGCCACCACGTTTCAGGTGATGGGGAGGCTAAAAAGGAGAAAAGTTTCCAAAAGTGATCTGTAAATGTGAGACAACTGTTCCCATTTCCTTTAAGATTTTGGGGCAAGTCATGCTGTTTAAAAAAAAAAAAAGTCTTAAAACCAAACTCCAGATTCAGTGCCCAGGGTTCAATTTTCAAATCCTAAACCTAAATCAAATCAGATCTGTAAGCTAGGAGCGCCCACATGTTTACCAACAGGCATGGCAGAACTCTGGAGCCACTTCTGCCCAGACAGCCTCCTGAAGATGGCGAGTCTACAAGCAGAAGCTGTTAATTACCGTTTTCTAAATCTGCCTTGTGGAAAGGATAGCAAAATACCTCCCTCCTCCCCTCAGTTGGAACGTCAGGAAATTCAAACCCAAGGGTCTGTGTCCCATGGGATCTCACGAGACAGACAGCACTGAGTACTGACCTGTATGTGTTCGTTTGTGTATTTTGAGATTTTCTGATCTAGCAAAGACTTTCCCACACCCTGGGAAAGGACAAGGGAAGGGCTTCTCGCCCGTGTGCACGCGGATGTGATTTACAAGTTTGTATTTGGCTTTGAAGGGCTTGCCCTGCCGCGGACACTCCTCCCAGAAGCAAATATGGTTAGCCTGCTCTGGGCCACCGACGTGCTCCACGGTGACATGCGTGACCAGCTCGTGCATGGTGGTGAAAGTTTTGGAGCAGGGGCGCGGGGATAGCGCGCCTTCATCCCCCAGCCACTTGCAGATGAGCTCCTGTTTGATAGGCTGGCGCATGTAGCGGAAAAATGCTCCAGGGCCATGAGGTGCGGTGAGGTTCATGGTCAGGTTCATGCCTCCATAGCCGTGCAGGGCTGTGGCTGTTGCCAGAGTGTCGCTGCGGGCCGTAGGCCCCGGTGCAAAGGGTTCCGACCTCGCATACATCTCTCCAGGGAGCCCCAGACGCAGGAGTCCGTTCAAAGGACGGCTGTGGGAGGCCTGGGGAGGCTGCTCGTGAAGGCCCGGAAACACCGAGGGGTTCGAAGTAGCGGCGAGCTGGGGCCCATGGTGTCCACAGCTGCTACCTGTTGGCGAGACAAATAGCGTGTATGAGAACCGATGGGGTGGGCTTCGCACTTTCCCCGGCTCTCGAGGACAAGCCCTGCGCAGCGGCATCTAGGTTTTCTGGCGTCGGTGCTGGGATCTTCAGCCAGACCCGTACCCAGCACTGAACCCTGCGGACCAAGCAAAATCAAAAAGCCTCCGCCTTCGTCCGGTTGGGCTGCAGTTCTGCCGAGTCCCCTGCCGTGCCATGAGCTGGAGAGGGGTAGTGATAATGGGGTAGGTGGGAATTGAAGCCGGGCTGAATCTGTGGGTGCCCAGGGGCACGGCCTCTGCTGCAGAGGTGTAAGACCCGAATCTCAAGATTACTTTGTCCACCATCACCAAGGGGTGCTCCGGGCCAAAGATGGAGGTGATAGAAAGGGTCATTTCGGAGGTGGTGAAGTTGGAAGTGGCGGTGATTTTAAAGCATCCTTAGACATATATATTAATTTCAGGGTCCCACTGGGCCTAGAAAGGACCGCCTGCTGCAACTCGGTCTGGCAGCTGCCAATACTACTGCAGTCTGTCAGTGCAAAGAAAAGACAACCAGAAAAGGGGGAAAACTTATGCAAAGTGGTGGAGATTTTTTGTTTGTTTTGTTTTTCTTTAAGTCCTACCCCCCTTTTTTTTTTCTCCCCTGCCTTTAATGTCTCTGTGAAACCTGAGGCGCTATAGAGGCAGCAGCAGGGCGCTTAAGGAAATGAACGGATTCGGGCCGTGGCCCCAGGCCACCGTGAGAACAATCGCCAGTGTCGCCCATTGGCCGGTGGTCTAGCCCGACGTCAGTGATGACAGGCAGTCTCTCTCTCTCTCTCTCTCTCTCTCTCTCTCTCTCTCTCTCTCTCTCTCTCTCTCTCTCAATCTCTCTCTCTCTCTCTCTCTCTCTCTCTCTCTCTCTCTCCCTCTCTCTCTCCCCCTCTCCTCACCTCCTCCTCTCCCTCTCTCTTTGCCTTTGGCTCCCTCCCCCCAACTCCAATAGCATTTCACCCTTCTACTGCTCACGCGCTCTGACCTAGTCATGGATTCTTTTCTCTGTCCTATAACCCACCCACCTCACTCCGCCACCACCACCCCCTCCCCGGGGCTTCCAGAAAGCTGAGCTTTGCCACTTTGCTCCGGGGAGTGAGCAAGCAAGCGAGCAGTGTTAGTTTATACATCTACCCAGTACCATTGAGGGGGGACGCGGGGAAGGGGGAGGAGTTGAGCAGAGTCCCCACACGGTTGAGTATTCAGGCCCCTCAAAGTACTTGGGAAGTTTGTCTTTGAGCGGCAAAGGAGAGGGTCTGGATCAAGGCAGGAAAGTAGGCTGCAGACTGCCTGGGGCAGAGAAACTCCTAGGGTAGTGAACCTAGGGCCTAATTTTATTGTCTTTCAGTCTCTAACATTTCTCTCTCCACCCCCTACTCCCCGCCGCATCTTTCTCCCAACACCTTCCTCGCCCTACTCTCCTTTTCCCTAAACCTACCGCAGGGTGTCTGCTATACTTTGCTATTCTGTTCTGCTTCGCTCCTTTAGTCTCTAACGCTCCCTTCCCAATTACCCTTGCCTCCCCACCCCCACCCACCCCCCTTGGGTGACTGGCAGTGCTGGAGGTAGAACCCCAGCCTGACTGGAGAGATTGTGCCAGAGGAGGCTATGAAGAAGGGCAGAGGTCTTATTTCAAACTCACTCCAGGCTCTCCTGAAAGGGCTCCTTTCACCATAGCTCACATGTATCTACCCGAGGGAATTCTGGCTAAATAAATAAATAAATAAATAAATAAATAAATGGCTCCGGACAGACAAATACAAAAAATAGAAGGACTGGGTTCTTGCTCACGAGTCTATGGGCCAGGGGACTAGTCTGGGGGGGGGGGGCGGTTTCAGAATTCTGTGCCAGATGAAGGTTCCACGAATGGCAACTTCGATTGATTCCACTCTGTGTCCACTTGGTGCCAAAGCTTTAACCTTAGTCCTTGCTATCTTCAGGCCTCTACAGAATGGATGCCATAATTGACTGCACCCGTGGCCTTCGGTCTAGAGTTGCCACCATAGCCCATTGAGTAAGACCAGTTGAGGAGGATTTCAATTCCGGTTCAGAAACGTCTGTTGTGGGATCAGCGGCTTCCTGAGCCTAGCTCCTGACTCCTGATCCCCAAGACACAGAAACGTTTGGGTTTGTAAAAAAAAAAAAAAAAAAAAAAAAAAAAAGAGTTCTAAAGGTTGAGAAGGAAAAAAAAAAAGCATAGCTCTTTAAGAGAAGGGGCAAGTTTGAACAAACTGCACTGAACAGTAACTTAGAATTGGTGGAATTGACCCTCCTCAGGGATATTACATTCCACGCCTAGTAAATAAGGGTTTTTGCTTTATGTATTTTGTTTTATTTTGTTTTTGTTTTTTTAACAAGGTCTCATGTAGCCCAGGATGATCTAGAACTTGAATGAGTTTGAACTTCTGCTCCCACCCCCCCCCCTTCACGCCTTCATTTTCCAAGAGCTGAGTTCATAGATATTCACCACCACGTAAGAGTCAGTGATGCTAGCTAGAAAGGGAATCCAAGACTCCATGCATGCTGAACAAGGGACCTACTACATCCCTGCCCACTGAACAAGGCTCTAAAATTTTTAATAATTGACTTACTTTCTAAGACTTGGTACCATTCTTCATTCATCACTGCTTGGGGTGAGGGATTAATTTCTACAATAATTTCTCTAGCTTTGAATAGGCTGTATCTCTCTGTTCTGCATTAGGAAGGACTTAGGCAATTATAAATAGACTCTGTGAGCACAGGAGAACACACACACACACACACACACACACACACACACACACACACACACACGAGGGGAGACATTTGACTTCTGTCCCCTAAAAAGCCTTTCCTGATATTTAAAAAACTAGACTCTAGGAACTTATTTTCTTCCCTGCCTGTTTCTCCCTCTGAATGCTTCATTTCAATTCCATAGTCAGCCAGCCCTTTGATGAGAAATTCTTCTATGCAGTCCCCTAGCTTGTTTTCCCTTCCCTCATCTCTGGACAGCTACCAAATTTCAAGCCTGACCCCCCCCCCAAAAATGAAGCAAATATTCAGGTGAGTCTGAGCTGAACCCTGCCACCCAAAGGCCTCGGAACACAACATACAGGATAAGAGAAAACAAAAATATGTCCCTTCTTGTCCAACTATTTCTATCATCCAAACCTCAGAACTGAGATAGTAAATCTGTGCACAGGAATTAAAATTCCTTTCCTCTCACCTAAACCTAAGTTATGTACGATTAATTGTTCAGGGTATGTCAAATTCACAATCCACTTTAGCTTTGGTTAATTATTTGAATTGAACCAACGTGGGTTCTTAATATGCATACTGTGACCCACTCCCCCCATTAGAAGCTGTGAATAACAGTACAGGTTTTTGTTTGTTTGTTGTTTGCATTTTCAGCTATTTTCAGAACCATTTGGAAGTCTGGTGAGCATGCTGAACTCCTAACAGTCATGTGTTTGATTCTCATTTTCACAAGAGGAGAAAATGCTAACTTTCCATTAGCAGGCTGTAGAGGGAAAGATTTTAAAAAAGAAAATCCAAGTTTACAGAACTCCTGAACTGTAAGCACTGACCTATGTATCCAAAGGTTAGAAACAAAACAACAAAACAAAATACCCAGAGGTTTTTATACACACATCTTTCTAGAATACAGTCTGTCTGACTAACTTTGCCCTTGGAAAGGTATGAACATGTGTATGACTTTTTGTGCCAGCAGCAAAAGGGCAAACACATCTGATTCAGCCAAAATCACTGACAGTAGCCTGGCCCCATGGAGCGCCTTCCCAGATGCAGCCTTCCCTTGAAGCACTAAAAACATCTGGACCCATCCTGGGTAGACCTTTCTTGAGTAGCCAGGGGTCAGTTGACCTGCAGGTCACAGAGGCTGCCTGCTCCTTGCAAGGTTCTTGGAGCCATATGGCCCATACCTTGGTTGGCTAAACATAACAATGGGACCAGACATTCTTTTAAGGTCTATTTCCCCAGAGACAGAGATAGAGGGGAAAAAATGTTTTTGTATCCATTTATATTTACTGACATAGAACTTTGAGCAATTATGTGAGGCCATTCAAGGTGTATTTCTAAAATAAACTCCAAAGCAGCTTCAAGCTGATCAGAAATGACAAGCCCTAGAGCACCAATGTCCTAGAGGTGTATTTTAGTATTTCCAGAGGTCTTTTTGATGTCCTAGGATATAGACACCCCCAGTTTGAGAAACTGTCAATTGACCAGAAGTACTAATTTTCACTGGAGCTTGATTTGCTTTCAGGAGCTCCCTGCTTGGTTTGCAAAGAAATGGAGCATCCCAAGAGAAAGGGCACTAAAACTTTCATGAGAGCTCAAGCGAAGCAGATCCTATCAGTAGCCCCCAACATCCTTCCTTCTCTAGAGTCTCTGAATATTAATGCCCAGAATCATGACTTGAGCATATTTTGCTCACAATAGTCACTATCGTTAATGGCATAAACAAATGGTTTCTAGTTTACTTTCTAGAAATAGGGCAGTTGGTGGCTTTATCATCTGTCAGAGCTCCTTAGACCACTAGGTGAGACATCTGACCTCTCTTCTTGGAAAGGTGAAAGGAGGAAGACAAGGCATCAATAGCTGGGGCCATTTTTTTCTATTTTGATATTTAAGACAATGCTACATTGTGATTATCTATTCAGTTGAGGGAGTATGGTCCAGAGCCTGGCCAAGCAGCCTCTGTTGTCTGAATGGTCTACTTCTTCAGTTCTGCTTTTGCATCTTTGGCCATGATCGCCCTCAAAGTAAGGTGTGGATCTCTGAAGAAGTTATTCACTGACTTCAGGATTCCTGCAATGGAGGTATCTCAAGTCTTATGAAAAGAAATCACTTAAGCCCCAAAAGCCTGCCATATGTCCAGTCCCATATTATGCAAAGGAGATGGGGTCTGTTAGGATTTTTTTTTTAAAAAAAGGAAATATTTTCTAATTGTGGAAAATTTAGCTTTAATCATCATTAATGGAACTGAGAGTATGGAAAAATATACTTAGATGTAATATAATGTCTAAGAAATGCTTCTGTGAAATGACTTTTAACAAAATATTGGAGCAAATTGATAAAAGAACTTCCAAGGTAGCAGCATTAAGAGATCAAGACAACTGAATTCATATAATAGTTGCATCTCTCTTTTGACTTCTGTCATAAAATCATCCCAAATAGTAGAATAGAGTCATTTCCTAACTTACTTAACTTTTGTTTAAAAAAAAAACTTGTCTTGCATAACAATAAGAGAACATCTTTGGAGAAAACATGGAATTGTATCGTTGAAATGAGAAAAAAAATTTAAAAGATGCCTGAAAGGGGGGGGAGTCAACCTTAAATCCTATGCTTATTCTAAATGAAATATGAAATTAAGTTCTTCACAATGAAGGTATTTCTGGCAGAGTGGTTGTCAGTCACTCTTGGTTCAGACACCACATTGTGAGAACATAGTCTGTGCCACATTGCAGAAGGCTGGTGGCCCTGGTAAAGGTGGTGCATATCATGTAAACCCCATCGTCAAGATCAAAGTGCGCTTCTTTCATGGAAGCCAATACATGTCAAACCTCATCCCAATCAAATTGTCTGGAAATGAATTCAAGATGAATGTGTCATAGAATAATGTGACAGTGGAATTGCAGAAGGTCAAGGGTGGTTGTTTCAATGATCGAGTACTCAAATATTAATTCTAGAACACCCAGATGAAGTAAGCGTTGTGGACTAATCCTCGGGGCTGCTGGTGGGATGTTGTGTCATTGATTTGTGTGCAAATGTATCAAACACCAAGGTGCTATTCTAAGTTTCATTTGAACTCTACAGATGTGCCCAAACTCACATCCCACTATAACCAAAAGAGAAGCAATCAAATATGCTTTATACATAAACACACACACACACACACACACACACACAGAGAGAGAGAGAGAGAGAGAGAGAGAGAGAGAGAGAGAGAGAGAGAGAGAGAGAGAGAGAACCCAATCTTCACCAAATCTCTATAAATACTAAGATTTTTTTTTACTACTCACTTGATTCTTTCAGGGTGTTTCTGTAAAGCCGTAATCGTTTCCTCATCACCAAGGAAGTCTTGTATTTCATTTTCTGAGTTTGAGCCTGCTTGAGAAGAGAAGGATTGAGTAAAACAATACCATACACATTTCTATGGCAAGCATCTGTGACCTGAGTAATGTGAAAGAAAGATGTTAGTCTGAAAACAATCCTTTAGCCAGTCTTTGGTCATTCTCAAATTTGGAGACACAAGAAAAAAGATTGCCGGGGACTACTCACATTTCTTGTAAAATTATATGGGTTGGTAATAAAAACATTGAAAATTTCTAATTTCACAGCTAGAATTTTTAATCACTCATTTCTCTACCTTTTAGGTAGAAGTGCTCATTCAATGTTCAAAAATCTGTGGCTTCTAAAATTCAAAATTTTTGTTCCAGAAAATCCCATTATTTCTTTAAGTTAGTTATTTACATTTGATGAAGCGTGTCAGGGAGGGTCCTGTACTCTCAAGGGGTGTGCAATCATGCTTAGTTATGTTGTTGGAAAAAGACATTTTCAGATTTTCAAATTCTGTTCTTTCGTTAGTAGTGAATAGTCCTTTAACCTCACGTGTCCCTTCCCCTACTCCAGATCCACTTGAGAACTGTTACTGGTTCATTTTTTTCAAAGCTAATATTCAATCTACCAGATTAAAAATGTACCATGTTGTTGTTGTTGTTGTTGTTGCTGCTGCTGCTGCTGCTGCTGCTATTTGGTGGGAAGTTTTCCTGTTTTTATAGTTGAAAAGTTTAGAAATAATGCCTCTCTCTCAAAATTGCTTTTCAGAGGCTGGAGCTACTAAGCATCCGGCAAACATAAATCCTTGAAAGCATTCTGAGGACCTCTGCAGCTGTCAGGCAAGGCTGAAGGCAGTAGAGCAGCCAAACAGCAATCCACCTAGTGTTGACTCTAAATTTGGTGAGGAAGGACAAACAGTCATTGAAAAAGGTCTCAGGCTGGACAAACACAGCAAGACCTCAGTCAATGGGATGTCTGCCTGTCTTGACACTCTAGCCCACAGAACAAGTGCCTATTTAACTTGTTGACCCACGGGGCTAAACCCAAGTAGGGCTGCAGTATCACAGGGGCGCTCTAATTTCTTACGTTCCCCACACCTCTAACTCAGACCCAAAAGTTTTCATCCTTTCTTTTTTCTTTTCCAGGCACAGGCCTGAGTATACTCACCTCTTCCCAGAGGAAATTGTTTTCAATTCTTTCTAACAAAAACATCAAGATTCTTTCTTAAAGGTAACAAGCTCCTTCAAGGAGCACAGACCAAGAGAGAAGGGGGAGGGGGCAACTTTGCGTTCTTACAGAAGGGAAGTGAGCTGGGCGTCCTCACTCTGAATGTCCTCATGGCAGGATCTGGCACCCCAGTTCCTGGTTGGTTGGCAATCATAGAATTTACTTGTTTGCTTCTTAGGAAAGGGGGTATAAGTTTCCCCAGAAACTTCTCTCTTCCTACAGTGCTGGCACAGGTCAACTTCTAGAAGGTCTCAATTGCTTTTACCCTCATGCCCTATGTGCCTGTCCTTAGTGCACTACAAACGCTTCTATGGGCATGCAAGCAAATGCTTCAAAGGTTGGACCAAGTCAGACAAAAGGGACCTTAAATAGTTCGACAGGAGCTAAGTCATCCAGCCTGTGCAGGGAAACAGGGCCACCCTCTCTTTGGTTCAAAATTGAAACCACTTAGCCAGTGGTCTTGCTGAAAAGAACAGAATGAGGAGAGCATTTGGGAACTGTCTATGCACCCCCTGAATCTGAGGTCCTCAGAATAACAGGTCTGAAAAGCTCTTTGATTCCCCCCCCCTAAATTCTTGCCCCTGAGGCCTCCTCCATACCAAGTGGCTACCAACTCAATAAGAAGCACCCCAGGATATGTCAGAATCATACTTTATCCTGTACCTTGAGAGGAGAGGAAAGGGGTGGCAGGGAGCACCCTGATTGATAGTGACAAGAAGACAAGATGGTTGGTAGTGCAGAAGACACTATTTTTATTTGAGGTATCAGAGAGTCGGCCTCTTGTGAGGCCGACTTAGTCCACACACGCCTGTCTGAGGTCAGGGGTCAACCAAAGTTGGTGACTTCAGTTCCACACTGATTAACTATCAGGGTTGAATACTTGCGGGTGGGAGGGGGTTTGGGGAGGGGAGCTCAGTTCTGGCAGGCTCAGAGATACCAAGCCAAAGATGAAAGCCGTTGCTGGATTTTGCTCTAATCGATCGCCAGTTGCACTCCCACCTCCCTGGATACCTTCCACTAGCCCTGGAGCACCAGCGCCTGGGTTGTACGCGTCCCTTTTCTCACTCCTGTCCTCAAGAGGGGTAAAGATCGGAGCCCCCTAGCTCTAGGCAAGAAGGCTAGCAACCTTCGGATGCTCAGAGTCAAATCTAAACCAGTGGGGGTAATCTGCAGACAATCTGGCCTGGGCACGGTGGTAGCCTTACTTTAAATCCCTGCCCCAAAACACAGGAAGGGAAAAAAAAAGCAATGGCCCAGAATCAGAGGTTGGGGGTCACTGCCAACCTTTGACATCCAAAGGAAGTTTCTGTAGACTTTAATGAAGACCCAGAATGGCCCTCGCATGCCCCTGTCTTGATTTCTCAGAGTTCTCTGTTTCCCACCTGTCCCGGTAGGCCATTGTCAACTCCAAACTTTTTAGACTTCTAACTAAGCAGTTCTTTTACACCCAAATCGGTTCCCTTTTCTCTTGCTGGTAATTTGGTATATGCTCCTGGGTCTAGGTTTCGGCCTGCTCCCCAGAGCTAACCGCACCCCCCCCCATCCACATCCTGGAGAAAGAAAGCCAACTCGCCAACCCATGGCCCGCTGTGCACACAGAGCAGATCCTAGAGTTAGAGTCTTGAACCAGGACCAGGATTAGGACAGACAAGCATCCGGGGCCCGAGGAGGACCAAGACGGCATCCTCAGTGAGTATCCGGAGAAGTTCTATGGTGTACCCTCCCGCAGCACTAACTTGATTCTTTATCCCGCGCTCGCGAGGGTAAGCCGAAGCCCTCCCTTGCCATCCTTGCCGGAGGGAACAGCAGAAAGGCTGCCTGCAAAGACCCCCCTTCGGTGGACACCCTCTTGGTTTCCGCCACGAACAAGAAGGGCAAAACTTGGTCAGTTTTGTTCTTCTTGTGCCCACGGTCGGCACACTCAGGCAATTTACAAAAAAGAGGAGCGAAGACAAGAGGGCAACAAGCTGTTTTTGGTGCCATTGCCAGTAGGAGCCCCATCTGTCTTTCTTGCACCCACTCCTCCGGGAAGGAAAGAAAGGACTCATCCTCAACGCTGCCCCTCCCCACCCCCTTTAGAATCAGTGGGGTGGGGCCTGTACAGCGGTGTGTGTGTGTGTGTGTGTGTGTGTGTGTGTGTGTGTGTGTGTGTGAAGGTAGAGATGGAGGGGAAAAAAAAATCTGACTGGGCCAATTCTCCCAGCGTGGTTTGGGTGCCTTAAGGCCCCTATAAGGACATTTACTACAAGGCCGCTGGGGATACAGATCTTCCCCGTCTGACCCCCCTGGTTTCAAGCACTTACCCTGCTCCACCTGTTGCCAGGATCACCTCATTTCTGCACATCACTTTGGGGTGGATGAAGGGGGACCAGAAACCCCTCTAAGCCTCTTTTGTGGTTCCACCGAGGCGGTCATCCTTCATTTCTCCTTCTCCGGCTTTCGGGGAAGCGGTTGGGGAATGTATGATGAAGCAGAAATGAGCCGTCAGGATGATATTTTAATGGCTTATATGTCACGTTGGTGCATGTGGCTTTGAACTGGAGCCGCTTGCGTTTCCTGCAGAGAGCGCCGCAAATCCCACTTGATAACTTCTACAACCCACAACTTTTTCCCCCTCTCACATTTGCTCTTACCTTGTATATTTGGATGAGTTTCCTAAAATTACCCTCTGTCAATGTTCCCGGTGGATTTTCCACAGACTGGAGGAGAGAAGCCTGACTTTCTTTTCTGAAGAATTATTTTCCCTCCCCTCTCCCAACAGCCACCCTTCCCTCAGGTCCCCTCCCTATTTTTTTTTTTAAGCAGTCAAGGTGGGCTCAATATTTGTTCTCCCTGGTGAAAGAGCAGCACAGCCTCTAGGGAAAATATCTCCTAGAATATACGATTTTAATAATTCTAGGATCCAACGTCCCTTTGTTGGAGCAAAAAAACCTGAACCGGTCTGGTATATCATTTCCCCCCCGGAAAATATATGATAGGTCAAAAAGAAAGTAGCCCTTAACACTGTCTGCTCCAAATGTTTCTGTCACTCCTTAAGGAGTCCACTCAGATTAAGTGAGAAGGGCTGGACCACTGAACGCAGACTTGTTGCTGGGGGCAGAACAGTCTTTATCTTATCTTTTCTTTCTTTCTTTCTTTTTTCTTTTCTTTATATTCCCTAGCCCCACAAGCACAGATACTCAGCACAGTCTCTTCAGATAAAGGGAAATCATAGTCATCTACAAACTGACTTCAGAGCCAGAAGAAGTGTGTGTGTGTGTGTGTGTGTGTGTGTGTGTGTGTGTGTGTGTGTGTGTGTTGTAAAGGACAGTCCAGTTCACTGTATCCAAACCAGAATCTAGTTGGGGGGGGGGGTGGCGGGGGACTAAGGAAAAACAAAACAGAAAGGAGGCTAGAAATAGCCAGTACTGATCAGCATTCCTGCAGTCCTAGAAAGCTAGCTGGCACACACACACACACACACACACACACACACACACACACACACACGGGGGGGGGGGGGAGAGAGAGAGAGAGAGAGAGAGAGAGAGAGAGAGAGAGAGAGAGAGGTCGTATTTTCTTTTTGCTTGGAGAACTGGTTAAGTTTTCTAACCGGACATCACGTGAAAGGATGAGTTGAAGGTCCCTTTGTCTCGAAAGGAGTTTAGAGCCTTGATTCAGCTGCAAAGAAGCCAAATGAAGTTAGAAACAAAGGGCAAATTGAAGGATTCCGACTCTTGGCTTTTTGTGTTTTCCTTACTAGAAAATAATTAGACCTAATGAATATGCAGGCGCTAAGGCTAAATCCTGGGCCAAGCTGATGGGCTTAAAACTGAGCTAAGTAGAAACGCAACCTCCATCGCCCCGGGCTCCACATCCCCGTGCATTTTTTGAAATGTATAAATGTCGCTCGCTTTAATTGATTGAGTTACAGGGATTTTCCCCCCTGCTTTTGGGTGCCATACTCCTCTACCTTTCAACAATCATTTTAATATATAGTCAATGGTTCTTTGTGGATGGGACAAAAAGCAACTACGCGCAGTTGTTGAATAGACTTTGCGCTGGGCAAAGGCAGGTTAATCGAGGGCCGCATCGCGAAAACAAGCGAGTGTTGTATGTTTGCACGGAATCCAAATGTCTGCATTTTCCTAACTAAATCAAAGGGAGTGTTATTTCTTTTTCTGCTCACTCATCTGAAGGTAAGTAAATTTTCTCTGGCGATCAAAAGCCTGGTCGGCAACAAAGACCGCGCCCCGCTTTTTCCACCGTCTTGTTGTGGCAAGTTGCGGAATTTCAATAACTGTGACAAGGGTGACTGATTTGTGAACTGGAAAAGGTTTGAATGTCACAAAATTTACATTGGTCCTATCTACCAGGGATTTAAATACAAAAAAAAAAAAAAGTATTTCGAGATCTCTTGGGAGCTTTGGGAGATCCAGAGGAACAATGGCTCGTTGGGAAATTTACAGTTTTACCTGAATGAAAGGGCCCCGGGGATGGGAATTGGAGGGCAGAGTGAGTGGGTTGGGGGGGTAGGAGGCAACGCAGACAACGGATGGGCCCCGGAGAGAGAGGAGAGAGAGGAGGGAGAGAGAGAGAGAGAGAGAGAGGGAGGAGGGGTAAGGGAAATAATGCAACTAGGTTTCCAAACTACCATTAAAAACAAAAAACAAACAAACAAAACCCAATCCGACAAACCTCACGAACCGGGAAAAGTTTAAGAGCTCCATCCACCTGTGTTTGGGTGTGAGTGGGCGCGCAGGAAGGAAGTCTGGGAAACTGAGGCTATGGGAGACACCAAGAAATAACGTTTCTAGAGAAAAGAGAGTGGAGTGCTCTCACTCGCTCCCGAATCTTAAATTATAAACAGGAGTAGAGCCCCATCAGAAAGGAAGCGAACTTCAAAAGGAGCAAATAACAAAAGCTTCCTTTGCTGCCCCTGAAGGGAGGGGATGGGGAGGGTAGGAGAAAAGAAAGTTGCTGAGTCGGGACATTCTGGAAGTGCCTTTGGGGTGTTTCTGGGCTAGTCCCCGACTGCTGTTCTCCGGGACGCCGGGGGTCTCTGGTCTATAACCGCTCAGTGGAGGTTTGAAGGAGAGTGTCAGAGGGATGTGGAGGGGAAGAGGGAAAGAAGAGGGAGAGGGAAAAGGGGGAGGGAAAGAGAAAGAGGAAGGGGGAGAGTGGGAGGCATTAAAAAGGGGGAGAGAGGGGGGAATTTAGAAGAAGAGGGGGGAAACCAGGAGAGGGAGGGGTAGGAGACATGAGGGAGGGGAGGGAAGGGGGAAAGACAGAAGGGCGGAGGAAGGGAGGGAGGGAGGAAGAGGGGGGGCTATGGACTATGTGAGGGAAAAGGAATCATTGCATTTTTTTTTCCTTCCGTGAGAAGAGGGGGAAAAATTTGCCAGGGGGGAAAAAAGTTGCTACTCCTGGCAGCCCTGTTAGTCAAAAGGGGATGTCAAGCGCTTTACAATACCTGGGATTGATGAGGCGGGCGGGCCAATGAGCAGCGCGCGGCGCCACCGCGCGCCCTTCGTTGGCGCGGCGGCCCCAGGCGGGGTGTGTGGGGGGATTGCCGCCTCACCAATCCTCGCCCGCGTCGGTTGCACGTGACGCCTCCCCCTGCTCCCATTCATCAAGGGGGGGGGGGGGGAGACGGTGTCGTCCTTTCAATTCATTTATCTGCAGGAATGATTGCTGCTATCAGTCTCGCGCTCACCGCCCGGCTGAGGAGGTGAAAGTTTCTCCCCAGGAAGATAAACCGCAAAAGACAATATTGTGCATGATTTGCGCCTTTTCTTTGCTTTTTCTCTCCCACCCCCCGTTTTTTTTTCAAAAAGCAGAGAGGGGGGAAAAGGGAGAGTGAAGGAGAGAGGAGGAGAGCCTGAGAGAGAAAGACAGGAGAGGGAGAGCGAGAGAGAGAGAGAGAGAGAGAGAGAGAGAGAGAGAGAGAGAGAGAGAGAGAGAGAGAGACTAGTGGAGAAGTGAGGAGGGGCACGCTGCGCGCGGAGACAGGGCAAGCAGTGGCGGCTCTCGCGCTCACATTCCTCTATGCCACAAATCCGGGAAGAAGTTTTATTGGGGGGCTGAGATGTTCTATGCCTTTCCCCGGGCAGCCTTGACTCGAGGCCCACTCGGCAGAGACTGAGCGGCGAGAAAGTGAGAGCCGGGCCGGTGCGGTTCCAGCGGCAGGCGCCGGAGCCCGCCTTCTACCGGCCGGCAGTCATTCCGCTTGCCTTCCTTTGGCCGGGTGGGCGCCGGCTTGCGCCTCGCCGCTGCCTGCTGGCTAAGACTTCGTTAGGTGGGTCGACTCCCCCTCCCTCCTCCTCTTCTTCCTCCTCTTCCTCCGCCTCCCGTTCCTCCTCCTCCTCCTCCTCCTCCTCCTGATCTTCCCTCCTTGGCGGGCGAGGGTGGGGGGGGCGGGGGAGGCCGGGGCTTGCCCCGTGCAGCCACGATGCTCCTGGACGCCGGCCCCCAGTATCCCGCGATCGGTGTGACCACCTTTGGTGCATCCCGGCACCACTCGGCGGGCGACGTGGCCGAGCGAGACGTGGGCCTGGGTATCAACCCGTTCGCCGACGGCATGGGAGCCTTCAAGCTTAACCCCAGCTCGCACGAACTGGCCTCGGCCGGACAAACAGCCTTCACGTCGCAGGCTCCCGGCTACGCCGCTGCTGCGGCCCTAGGCCACCATCACCACCCGGGCCACGTCGGCTCCTACTCGAGCGCAGCATTCAATTCTACTCGGGACTTTCTGTTCCGCAACCGGGGCTTCGGCGACGCGGCGGCGGCAGCTAGCGCCCAGCACAGTCTCTTTGCAGCTTCAGCTGGCGGCTTCGGGGGCCCACACGGCCATACGGACGCCGCGGGCCACCTTCTTTTTTCTGGGCTTCACGAGCAGGCAGCGGGCCACGCTTCTCCCAACGTGGTCAACGGGCAGATGCGGCTAGGTTTCTCCGGGGACATGTACCCGCGGCCGGAGCAATACGGCCAGGTGACCAGCCCGCGATCCGAGCACTATGCCGCGCCACAGCTTCACGGCTACGGGCCCATGAACGTGAACATGGCTGCACATCACGGCGCTGGCGCCTTCTTCCGCTATATGCGCCAACCCATCAAGCAAGAGCTTATCTGTAAATGGATCGAGCCGGAGCAGCTGGCCAACCCCAAAAAGTCGTGCAACAAAACTTTCAGCACCATGCACGAGCTGGTCACACACGTCACGGTGGAGCACGTCGGCGGCCCAGAGCAGAGCAACCACATCTGCTTCTGGGAGGAGTGTCCGCGCGAGGGCAAGCCCTTCAAAGCCAAATACAAACTGGTCAACCACATCCGCGTGCACACGGGCGAAAAGCCTTTTCCCTGCCCGTTCCCTGGCTGCGGCAAGGTTTTCGCGCGTTCAGAAAACCTCAAGATACACAAAAGGACGCACACAGGTATGGAAACTAATGTAGGGCACTCTACCTCCCACCCGGGCCTGAGATTCGAATGTTGGGGGCTGAGACGCACAAGCTCGGCCTTGGTTGGGTCTGGGCCTCAGATTCCAAGAGACAGGCAGATCTGATTTTTAGTTTTTTAAGTATGGGAAAACAGAGAGCACGGACGAAAAAGATCCGAGCATACAGATTAAAAACAAAACCAAAACCAAAAATAAACAAACAAACAAACAAAAAAAAAAACAAGAAATAAAAAGAGGTGGAAACTGGGAAGCCGAGTCTGGCTTGGCCCAGCGCTTGAGAAGCTCGAATCCCGGAGAGGTGGCGCGCGTGGAGCAGCCGCGGAGGCGCCAGTTGCTCGGGCTACATACAAATCTAAAACTCTTTCTGGTGGCTATATTTTCTGGGACTTTGTTGAGTCCTTTCTACTGGGAAAAGGTGGAAGAAGTTGAGGTTGAGCTAAAGGATGCAGCAGCAAAATAGATAGAAATAGGCGGTAGGCGCAGTCAGAATAGGGAATGTAATTTGGATCCGAGGAGAACATTAGGTTTATGCAAATTTGAAGAGATACATTTTAGAAATCACTGGTTGGGATTGAGCTGTGTGGATAGTTGGTGAAAGGTGTAGAAATCCGGTCAGTTACCGTATATAGGGACTGTTCTTAAAATGCGGGGTCCCCGAGTTGGCCTTTAAAAACACTGACAAGTCGGAAGCTCAAAGAAGCAAAAACAACAGCAACAATAACAAAACAAGTACCAGGCAACTCAAGGCTTCGGGTAGGGGGCAGGCTGGAAATTATGGGCCACTTGGGGTTAAGAGTCAGGGCATCTGACCGCCCTCCGCAGTTGGTCATTGTCTGGTGGGACAGAACCCAACTTGAACTCTACGTTTAATGGTCTCGGGCAGGTAAGAACTTTCCGCATGGAAGCCCCCTCCCCCCCTTTCCAGATTACGCCAGAAAACGTGATGTGTGTAGGGGGTGGGGTGGAGTTGGGTGGAAGAGGCTACCAGGGGGTGCAGAGCGTCTGGGAGGGGAAAGAGCAAGGGGAAAGAGAATCAACCGGGTTCAAAAAACCTTAAACGAAGAGCTAAGCAGAAGCCGCTGGGTGACCTCTGTAAAGACCTGGGCAGAAAAACCAGCATCTAGAACTATTCTGGATTGAAAACAGACAAACAAACAAAAGTGCTCCTGCTTCTTCTAGTGATACTGCTATTACTACCATTACAAAGTAAAAATAAAATGTAGATATAATTGTCTCGGGTGTTAAAAAAAACATAGCTAAGTTATTCATAGTTTAACTACAGCTGCATGAATTTATGAAAGCCCCAGAGTTTAAGCTCGAAAGAGCCTACCCTTGGGCAGCCAGCATTTTTTAATTTACTAAAGTTTATCTATTACATTCTGAAAACAGCTACTGACTTATTGAAATAAGACCCATCTCTTTCTCAACTTTCACATTAGGGGAGAAGCCCTTCAAGTGCGAGTTCGAGGGCTGCGACCGGCGCTTCGCCAACAGCAGCGACCGCAAGAAGCACATGCACGTGCACACTAGCGACAAGCCCTACCTTTGCAAGATGTGCGATAAGTCCTACACGCACCCCAGCTCTCTGCGCAAACACATGAAGGTAACGCCGCGGTCTGGCCGCTCGCCTTCGAGCAGGAGTCCTTTCGGCGCTCGGGCCCGGGCCAGCCACCCTGGAGCGGCTTCTGGGCGGCCGCAGGAGCCGCGGAAGGCGGAGAGACAAACGGTTTCACTCTGTTGAGTGGAGCAGGGCAGAGGGAGCAGGGGAGGGAAAGATAGCAGCACCAGAGGCCAATTAAACTCACTGTTTCATAATGAAAGTAAAAATAAGTTAGGGGACTCCTAGGCCGCGCGGTTAGAGCTGGTGCGGTAAGCTCGGCCATTGCTCCCGGCAGCCAAGAGCAGGCAGGCGAGATGCGGTCCTGTGCACAGCTCTCAATATCTGCTTTCCTCAAAAGTGGGCAGGCAAACTTTAGGAAGCAAACTTTCCTAGACTCTGGCTTCAAAAGCAGCCTCCTCCTTCCCACCCCCCTCCCCCTTTTCTTTTGTGAGTACCTCGGGCACAGTTCCCCTCCTGGAGCGTGGCTGTGCAGGGCAAGGCCCGGAGAACCAAGCCCAAGTCCCATTGGTCCTGCCCGCGGAGAGTCTGGGAGATCCCTGGCTTTGAAAGAAGCGGGGAGGGGTAGGGGAGGGGGCGCGAGGCGGGAGGAGGGGGAGCACAGCCTCCATAGCCTTGGGTAGCCGCTGGGCCCACTCTTCATCTTCATTAAAACGCAACTTTATTCTCTCAGGTCCATGAGTCCTCTTCTCAGGGCTCACAGCCTTCACCCGCCGCCAGCTCCGGGTACGAGTCGTCCACGCCACCCACCATCGTGTCTCCCACCACAGACAACCCGACCACCAGCTCCATGTCGCCCTCTTCCTCCGCGGTCCACCACACAGCCGGCCACAGCGCTCTCTCTTCCAATTTTAACGAATGGTACGTTTAAAATCCGAAACAAAACATGCCAAACCTATTTAAGAGACTGAACACACACGTATACACAATATTATTGAAAGAATCCTGAAAACGAGAAACCCCTCGTCCCGATCCCGCAAACGTTGGTTGGTTTTGTTTTGCTTGTTTGTTTTTGTTTTTAAATCTGCCGGTAAAACTCCAGGACTGAGTAAAACAGAGGAAACAGCAAGCCTTACTTTTTTTTTTTTTTCAATTTTATTTCCCCCTCCCCCTTTGGAAAAGGCTTGGTAGCTGAAGGGCGGGAGGGGGTGGAAGAGAAGGCGGCTGCCTGACTGAACACCGCCAAAGGCCCTGAGGGGCAGTTTCTTGTTGGATCAGAACAAGCTCTCTGGGGCTGCAGCTTTTCTTTATCTTGTTTTGCTTTCTTGTAAATACAGAATTATTAGCTTAAATCTGTTCTGTTGGATTCTGTATATAGCTACACCTCGGTTGGAGTGGGTGGGTGGGATCGTGGCGTGGTGGTCTTTGCATTGGGGAGGGGAGGGCCGGTGGGAGGGGGGAGGGAAGGGGGGGTGGGCGTCCAAAAGCCAACTGTTTGTACTGAATGGCGAGAATGTTCTAGTAAGTGTGTACCAAAATGTGAACTACTTTGTACGATTACAGTCTCTACGTTGACCTAACAGAATATTGATATTAATGTGCTTTTTTTGTATAAAGTGCAAACATTTCGTCCCAAAGTCTGAGTGCTTTAGTGCAGTAAAAATGTTGTTTCATGTCCTGTCAATAATTCGTATAGTACGAGCCTGAATCTACGTGTCAAACTGTTCCATTTGTTTATGTAAAGTGATATTAAAAAAGATATAAACTATAGCTGTCCATTGCTTTTGGCAAAATATACAACCACACAATGTATATAATTCCTAGTTTCCATATTTATCCGCATGTAAAGGGCCCGGTTTATCCATGTTACAGCTATTCAATATTTATGGCTAGAAAAAAAAAACTCGTATGTACACTTTAGTTTCCAGAACTGTTTGGTAACCTTTCGTACCTTATTAAAGATTCTTAAATCTCAGTGATTGTGGTAGGAATTTCTTCTTCACATCCCCTCCCCCCAGCAACCTGTGCCAGCCTTAGTGCATCTTCCAGAAAGCTCTCCAGCTTCTCTTGCCTTCTTTTCTGTCATTGCAGGTCATATAAACTTGATAAATGAACGCTACCCTGCTGGCTTTCCGAGAGGGTGTAATTAGTATTTATATCAAAATTTATGAAACAAATTTTCGGCCTCGGTATAATTTAAATGACCTTTGCAGACATAGAATAACAACCATAAAAATAACGGAAATAGATTGCACAGACAACATCAATATTAATGTAAGCGAATTGTGAGAAGCTCGGGGGCTCTCTCTGTAGCCTTGCAAATGAACTTGCAGTCATTCAAGGGTTCAGCTGCCCCCCCAATTAAATCCCCTGATCTGAAACTGGATTGTAGATTTACAATATTATATTTTAAATTGCTGTCTTCAATTAAGCCATTATGGTCATAACTAATTTTCAGGATGCCGATGCATGCTTTTCCAGGCCTTCCATCTTTGTACAAAAGTAAATGTCCATAAAGCGTTTCACTTGTATTTTTTCAAACGTGATGCTAATTTAAATTAATTACTTCCTATGATATATTATTATTCCTATAATTTTACTACTGTCATTAGTTCTCTCAAAAATACATCTAGAAAAGAGAATTATTTTATGTAATGTGATCATCTTTCTATCTCTTTTATTTATTTCTCATTTACTTAAGAAATTTGTTCCATTGGCTGGCGTTGATACAGTAAATTTGTAAATGAGGAGACAATATAAAAAAATCTAAATTACTTGTGCTTAATGACTGTGGCAGAACGCCTTTTCTCTAAATCAGATTGTCTTTCTTGCAGTTTAGTTTGATAGATTTGCAAGCTATGCTGCCTCGGCAAAGTTAGGGTCTCTGGTAGGGATGCTGGTTTCTTTGTCTCTGGTTGTCGCTTGCATGATCGCCCCATTAGGCAGACAACGTAGCTAGAACTCACAAATCAGGCCCTTGGCTATGGCTGCAAGGGTGTGGGTGTGTTGGAAGTCAGAGGAAGCATCGCTCTGCTTCTCTACCATCCTCTGTATGTTCTGGAAGTTACAGGCCTAAGAAGGAGAACCTTCTAAGAGCTTTACATGTGTTTCACAGCCAGAGCAACTTAAGAAAGTATACCACTGGTTAATTAGAAAATAAAAATGTTATCCTGTTTAAAGCAACCGCTGGCTATTTGTATTTCTCATGTTTAGTCAACAAAGTCTTGTTTATAGATAAAAAAGACTTGGCTGCATTCATTTTTATCTTTTTTTTTTGTAAAAAAAATTGGGAATATTTATGTTTCACTGTAAAGAAAAAAAAGTTCTGTTTGTAGCAGCAGTATTGGCCTTTTATAAAAAGAGTGTCACCTTGCAAATTATGTTGAAATTTTAAAAAGTTGAATCCTAAGCAAGAGTTGCTGTTAACTCTACAAATTTGTGAGCTAAAACCCTGATCTCGGTAGGTTTGGAGATTTAAGACTGATGAGCAGTGTAGAATTTCAAGTGACACTGGACTTCGAGCCAAACTTTAAACACAGAATAAGGACTAGAGATAGCTCATTCTTCTAGGTAAAAGAGATCTCCCTCTCCTCCTTGTAAAGATGAGGTTTTTCTGGGTACCTGGTGTGACCATAATGATAGTTTTAAGAGCAATTTTGTGATTTTGTCAGAGCATTTAAGAAGACAGCATAGGAGTTTATCTTTGATTTGACTATTTCTAAATTACTAAAAGTTTACTTCAAATGTGAAATTCTGTCTGCTTGTTATGTGTGCAATGCTCCTTTGCTTTAATATCATAGTGCAATGATTAAATATCACACTATGGCATATGACTTATATAAACTATTTAAAATACATTTTAGAAGTATTTCTGTTTTCAAATTTCAAATATTCATGTAGATTTTAAAGTAAAATAATTTTATTACCATCTGAGAAGCCCTCTGTATGTATTTATGAATGATCTCACAGCAAAGAAAGTTTTATAGCAGAAGACAACATTTATGTCAGCCCCCCCCCTTTGCTTTGTTTTCCCCAATGCCCACCACAAAGAAAAAGTCATTAATGATGTAAGTTACCAAAATAATGCTTTAAACTAAAATGTAGTCTATTATTTTGCTGGCACCTTTAATGTCTGCTTCTTGAGATGTATTCTTTATACTTTTCTTCATGGGCTATTAGGTTTTGAAATACATGAATGTGAACAGAGAAATATATTGTTAGACTCTATTTAGCAGGAGCTGAAGATGCTGCAAATGGCTGGTTTCTATGTGTAGTTGTGGATTTTGATCTAGGGAGAAGGCCGTACTGGTTCATAGTGCATACATACTGCATTGTATTCTGGATCCAACCAAATGAATAGGACAGCTAACAAGTTATTAAAATGGTACTTTGTGTCAACAGAAAATGCCTGAGTACAAGCAATCATTTGAGAAATGAAGAGAAATGAGTTTGGGCTGTGTGTGTGTGTGTGTGTGTGTGTGTGTGTGTGTGTGTGTGTGCGCATTCAAAGAGCAAACATATAAACACACAAGCACCATTTATGTAGGGACTAAGTAATTCTCAAATATTTCAGATCCTTTGTTTTCTGCTTCAAAAGCTACCCCCAACTGCTTTAAGCAGTTGCAGCTGATGGTTTTGATTTTTTAAAGTCAAGCATTCAAGTTAACCTTTAAGAAGCAAACCACCTCCAAAAGAAATATGTAACCTTTCAATTGCCTTATATTTATTTATTTATTCATATATTTTTAACTGACAATGAAAATAGCACTAACCTTCTTTCCTGATGGGTTTGGCATTTAGACATTTTTATTTTTTGATTGTGAAGTTTTCTCAGAACTTTGAAAGGTTTGTCAATAACAGTGCACTCTCCAGCATCTTCCTCATCGCCCCAAATGTTTCTAAGGCCCCTAAATTGAAGCCAAGGTGTAATTAGTGCCCAGGCTATTAGTGAATCATCACTTATAGACTTGGTACCTGAACACATTACTGTCCAAGAAGTGACTTGGAGAAACTGTTGGCTCTTAAAGGTGGATTCAGTGTAAGCCATTCTGATGGGTAACTACATAGGACCTGGTATACTTAAAAGGATAGCACTGGCTTTATTCCGTTAGCTATTCCTGGTCTAGATGTAAAAACATCAGATTTTTATATATTTTCAGTTTCTGCTTCTCCTAGTTCTCCAATTTAAAATGCCAATCACTCCTCTTTAGGTACAGAGGCCTAGACTCCCAGTAACATCAATTGTAGTTCTCAGAACTGAGAATTCACACCAAGAATGTTTTTATGTTTTCATAAACATACACCATAAATGGTTTTTAAATAAACTTTCATAAGAATGTTTTTATGTTTTTATAAACATGGTCAGAGTTGATAGTATTCTTTACTTTTTGAATTCTTGAAAATAGAGCAAGCAGCAACAGCAAGACAGATCTTGGTTTTTGCCAGGCCAGTCATTAAAGGCCTGCCTAACTCATAATATTTTTTTCTTTTAATTTTTAAAGAACCTCACTAGCTGTAACACGTACCCACTTAAAATGGCTATAGAATGTAAGGTTGTTTGTTTGTTTTTTGGTGTGTGTGATCATGTAGAAGTCTTATTTACAAATGATAGTTACTAACTAATTTGAGGCAAGCAATAAAAATGTTAACTTATTGTATGGATTCAAGACTTTCAAAGTCTTGAAAATATGTTATTTTCATATTAATAATGTTGCTCTTCAATCTATCAGCAGCTGCTTGGCTTAGTTTCTTTGCCCCAGCAACAGGAAATACACTGTGCAAACTCGGGGCTGTTTTATCCTACAAGGTGGAATCGTCACCAGCTCCACACGAGGGGTTTCCGTATGATGAATTAGAGGTTGGTTTTTCAAGAAGAAAAAATAGAGTTTAGCTATCAGAAGAAAAAATGGAGTTTAGCTATCTAGCACGGAATCTATGTTTGCCAATGGTGATGTTAGAGACCTTGCTAGTCTGTACACTGAATTCTGAGAGTCTTCAATGGCCAAGGTGCTTCTCTGTAGCCGGCTCAGGAGAACACAGCAAGCTGAGAAAGTTATCCAGAGACGCACCCACCCACAGCACCAGCACAAGACAGCTCCTGAATATGGGCATGAACACACTGTAACCTTGCCTTCAACAACAGTAAACTCTCTATAAGGTATTAGAACCAGCAAACGTATAAAACAAAACGCTATCACCTGTTTATTTGTGCAACTATTTCCAATACAAGCCTCAAAAAATGTGGACGTAAACGCTGAGGAAAGCTCAGATCGCATGATTCTTTTTTTTTTTTTTTTAATTCTCCCTTCCGGAAAACTTTAAGCTTCTGAGAAAGAAACTGAACTTGTAAAAGAGGAGAAAAACAAGATTAAAAGATGGGATAGAGTTTGCTGACAGAAACATTTTTGCCTAGGAGGATATTTTGAAAGTATGAAAGTATGGAAACGGGCCTGGGGAATGAGTAGAGAGGACACTCTCTATTCAGCTAACCTTTCAGTTCTTGCTTAGAAGGTATGACCACACAAGACTGTGTGGGTAACCTAAGGGGCTCGCGGTGCCTCCGCCAGCTGGGAAGTGTTTCCAGCTCTCTTCCACACACACCCCCGCCCCCCTAGCCTCCAGCCGGACCAGCAGCGCGCATGCGCGGCATGCAGCCCAGGGTTCCACGTGCTAATGAATATGCATAGTGCCCCCGCCCTTGGCGAGCGGAGGAGGGAATCGCGGAAGCTCCCGCCTGTGAAAGTCTCTGGCCTGACTCCCAAAATAGTGCGGCGGGGAAGCCGCACGTGTTTGTTTTCAAACCGCGCTGGTTTAAGTGAGTTCACAATGCCAGCAGAGGCTCGGGCAACCTGCGGCCGCCACTACAAGAATTGAGTGGCTGGAGCGGTGCTGGGTTTTCCCCTTTCCCAAGGGCTGAAATGTTGGATTGCTTGGCTAGAGTGGGCCACACATCCTGTGCCCGGGCTCCTGGCTTACTCCCTGTTCACTCAGGGTTCCTCTATCTCCGATTCCTTCTAAAGCGGGTTCTGTCACTCTGGCAGTTCTCAGACACACGCCATTTCCACATTCCTCAGACACAAAGTCCTTTTGGGCTCAACTGGTCCCTAGGGCTCAGGATCGGCTTTTCAAGGGCCGGGAGATGGGAGGACTTCCCATTTTCCTTATTCAGAGCGGTTCCCCGTGTGTCGTGTCTATGTCTTTGCGTACCCCTCTAACCCTCCTCTAGCCTTTTGGCTTTCCCCCAAGAACCCAGTCCCCCTACCCCAATTTACTGCACTAGAAGGTATTTGCCTGAACAGCCACCGTAGGGTCTTTTACGAATCCCTCTCAAATACTAGTCAAGTTGTTGCAGTGCGACCTGCGACAGTCCCGTTGAGCTCAGGCGTGCTTCACGTGAGGATTTAGTGCACAGAACCGCTTGACCCAGAGACCAGGAAGTGTGGACTTCAGGTGCTGGGGAAGTGGTTTTCTCTCCTCGTGACGTTTGTGGAGTTCTGTACATTGTGTAGTATTTTAAGGCCTGTGGGTTATCTTCCGATCAATCGTATAACCTGTCTGACGCAGTGGCCAGCATTTCTTCACAAATAAATGGTTAGCGGCGGTCTCTGAGACAACTCTATCTTTTCATGGACTTATAGAATTACGCCTGTTAGGTGTTTTAATTAAAACCCTGTCCAATGATGGCAGAAATGGCCTCCAAGACCTCCAGTCCTCCTCTGAACCTCACTTTGAGCCGAACAGGTAGAGCCATTTTGTGGCGCTCACACTCTGTCAACAGTGAAAGTCACTGTCCAGTTCACAATGAAGTCTGCTTTAGGGCTAACACAACTTGTGTCGTTGATTCTTTCAGCTCGGGGCCATGACAGCCAAGCCCTCTTAGGCCTCGTACTTGACAGAGAGGTTTTGGATACGTCATTACCGGGACAAGGCCTTCCATCCTACAACGTAGCTTGCTTGGTAGCTCAATGCCATTTTCACTCAACCGATCTCGCAGCTCCATAATGGAGGTTGCATTTTGCTGTAGGCTCTTTGCATGCCTCTCCAGTCCTTGCTCCCCCATGAGGGTTAGGCCCACGGGGAAGCCTGTTCAAAGTCACTCACCCTGAACACTCAAAATAGTGGTTAGAACACAAAGGTTCGGTTAGTTCTTTCGAGGTGCTCACAGCTTCTGGTCGGTGCAGAATCCTTGAAACAGAAGCCATCCACTGGAGACTTGGGTTTTTCTGAGTTTGAATACCCAGGCCGGCTGAGAGCGACCCAGACTCCAGACTCGGACTCTAGCTAGTGATGAAGGTCTGTGAGTAGAAAGCTCAAAGCCAGCGTGTGTTCCTGCGTCTTTCCTCAAAGACCAAGGCCCAAAGAACCTTTTTCATTTGGCGCAGGCTGAAGGAAGGGAGGGGAGGGGGGGGATGGAGTTGGGAGGGGGGTAGGTACACTGTGGGGGATGGCGGGGGTCTCGGTTGAAAGCGGGACTCAGCTCGGCCGCCGCCTGGGAGCTGACACAGTGTAGCTGTGCTCTCCAGCCTGGAGCAGTAGAGGAGTCAGAGCCAGTGTCCGAGAGACTCAGGTTCCAGAAGGGCCAGCAGCTCCGTGCCAGGTCAAGTTCAGTCTACACTGGCGGCAGTTTGCGGGTGTGGGAGCTAGGAAAAGGGAGCCCCGACCTGCCTGCTGCTTTCTTTCCCTCACATTTGCGCCTTAGCCCCTTCCCAAATTGCTTGTCTCCGGTAGGAATGACTCTATTCACTCCGCTTCAATCAGCTGCCAAACCTGTCCGAAATCTAGACCCCAGATCTGGTAAGTCCAGTTTTTCCCGCGCCCCTAAACCACTTTCCCAGCCACGTTGGTTCACGGCAGCGAGTGCGCGCTCGTGACCCTAGGCGCGTTCCACCAAGTTGGGCGGTTTGGAGCACCATTCTCCACCGCCAGGCTGTCCCCACCCCCCCCTCCCCCACCCCCAGCGTAGCCCCAAGGGTTCTGGCTTCTATAGTGAGGCGTGAGATGCGAGTGTCAGCTTTGCGATCCTGGATCCTCTTCGGCCCTGTAGTCACCGTAGCTATCTTAAAAAAAGAAAAAAAAAAAAGAGAGAGAAAAGAGAAAAGAGGGAAAAGATGAAGAGAGAAAAAGAAAAAAAAAAGAAGAAAAGAAAAGAAAAAGAAAGAAAGCTTTCCTCAGGGGTGGGGTGGGGGTGGGGTAAGGCAATGGTACAGGAGACTTGCCTGACTTTCCCTAGACAGTTTTTAATCACAAAGGTGTCCAACAAAATTCACACATGTTTTTATTGGGATTCTGTGAAATTATCACTGTTAGTGTTTTAACATTTAACATGTGCGTCACTCATAGCTTCTCAAGTATACATGCCTCTTGGGGACATTTTTAACAATCGCTTTGTCCTCCCATACTGATTCCTTTCCTACAAGGAAGAAAAACTCGTAATTTAAAAAAAGTCAGCTGCGTTAGGACACATCGTTTACTAATGCGAAGAACGAGGTGAGGGATGGAGAAAAAAAAAAAAAAACCAGCCATGGTCTTTCTAGTGGGAGCTCCTGTGTGCACTATTACTGAAATGTGAGAGATGGATGGGGGTGGTGATGATCAGGGCGCTGGAAGGAAGGAGGCTTTTGAACTACTCTGCCCTGTTGCACAGGCCTGACCTTTGGCTGACACGGCCACGGAGCCGGCCGTTCGTTAACGAGGATTTGATACATTAGACATTCCAGCTGGGCGTGTAAACCCACGCTCTGAATCCAGATTTCGCTTAAATTAGTGTTCTAGGAAATGATCTTTCTAAGTCCTGAGGCTTAGCTGAGTGTCAGGCAGGGCCCTGAAAAGGGCAATGAAAGGATACCGGGTAAAAGGCACATTCCTAGCTCCTTAAATAAATAAATAACAAGAAGTAAAGCAAAATAAAAATCATTTTGAATAATTCCTGGAATCCTCCAGGGGTCCACTTTGAGGCAACCACTTATAAATAGGGCTGGTCTCATTCTAACGTGTTCGATCTGAGACATCTTCCCAGGCAACGCCAGAAAGCAGAGTTACAGTTACGGATACCCATAAGCTATGGCTATCTTAGGAGATATTAGTGTGTAACTATATATTCTCAGGAGATACCAGAGCGTAACCCAGGCAGCTAGACACATGGAGAAAATGTGACCATAGTTTTTTAAAAAGCCTTTTTTTTTTTTTTTACAAGTTGCACTCTCTTTAACTTGCTTCAACAACTTCGTGACGGGCCACGAAGTCCCAGAGAACCGTTAGCCTAATAGACTGAGCGTGCCCCTGGAGAAGTCTCAGGCCAGACCACTTGCTTGGTGGGCACCAAGGCTCTCTGGCATTTACAGACAGAAGTGTCTATTCATTTTACTAGAATCTCATCAACTCTGTTAGGGGGATGCCTGTCCAAGAAATGCTTTTCCTCCCCGCTTTCCATCAACAGATCCCGCCAGCGGATACTCATAATTGGGGGAAGAGATTCGCTCCTGCCGTAGTTCACGTACAAGACGGAAGCCAGTTGAAGCCAGGAAATGAAGTGGTAGAGCTCTGTCTGCTTGCCGACTTCCAACCACCCGCTTCTACGGCTGCCCGAAACCCTGCAGAGCCGCTCAGAGCCAGCTCTCAGCGCCCGGAGAGCAGTCTTTTCCAGGCAGGTTTTGCTGGAGCAGCTCAGGGCTGGTTCCAGAAACCAGAATTCACTACTGGAGAGAAAACAGTTAGCAGTATTCGGTTCAAGGAGTCTTTACCTCTGTTCCTCCACTCCTCCAGGTGTAGATGAAAAGACGGAAATTAAACGGAAAAAGGCAACTACTATCATTAAATATAAAACAAACAAAAATTTTAAAAGCAAGAACTCCTGGGGGGAAGAAACCATTCTTTCAAAACCGCGAGTTAAGAAATCCAGTCAGGACTGGCCTCTGATAGATTCAGAGTTTGTTTCGGCCCAGTATTGTCGGCTTAGATATCAGTCTTGTGTGTCTGGCAATATTTGGGTCCTACGTACCATGAAGGCCAAAGCTCCTTTGGGTAAAATATTTTTTTTCCCTATATTCTTAAGGAGTTTGCAGCTCTAGGGTCTCATAAACTCTGGCTTAGAGACTAGGCAGGCTAGGAAGGAGGCAAGCTCCTGGCTGGTTAGGTAGGAAGCCTAGTTCATTTTCGCCAGCCCTGGGTCCCAGCCACTTTCCAGTTCACTACTCCAGCCCGAAGTGCACTTGTACGTTATTTTCTCTTTAGGCCTATGTGTTTAAGTCAGTACAAACCGATGCTGACCCTCCTGAGACTAGAAAGAAGTAAAGTGGCCTGGCTTGGTTGGCTTTCTATGCTCCTCATCCCTCTGTGGCCTGGAAGGCTACCCTCACTTTTGTGTTTCCAGACAAGGTCTCAGTTTGTGTGCCGCTGGTAGTCCCCCCGGAGTAGCCAAACTCAGCTGTAACTTTTCTGGGGAACCACAAACTAAACTCCCTCTTACCTCCGGGGGTTAAAGGTGCCATTGCCCCAGGCCTCCCAGTACAATCCAGCCCCCCCCCTCCTTGTGGGGGAGGGGGCTGCTGGGGACCTGACGCAGGCAGAGTGGCCGCTGACGTCAGGGACTGTTGGCCACAGGACCCCAGCCTGGCCGCAGGAGCCGCGCTGGGGCCTCGTTAATTTTCCTCCCTGTACTGGGCATAGCAAAGAAAGCGCAGGCTGCTCTGGCCGCAGGTCTTATCCACCTTTTCCTTTGGGGGCATAGCGGGAAAGGAAAAAGAGGGAGATTAGTTTTTTTCAAAGCCTCGAAAACTTAACTTCTCACTTTACCCCCCTCATAAGTAGGGTTGAAACTCACTATCTACCTGATCTGAGGGCACGTCCTACCATTTCGCGATAAACCCAACATCTGAGACCTCAGCGTCTCTGTTAAACCCAGGCTCTCTGCCTCTTCTCTCCGGGTCCAGCTTCTTTGCCATTCGGCCAGAGCTTTAGCTGGATCGCCTACACTTTTATGGTTGATCAGTAAAAAGAATAGCCCCCTCCCGCTCCTCCAGAGACACAGCCAAGATAAACAGGCGAGCCTTACAGCCCGGCGTCAGGAATAAAACTCTCATTTGTAACATTCAAAGTAGTTTTTCTTTGTAAAAGCGCTTATAGGAGAAACTAGAAAAAAACAGAATTTTACACATGTTAAGCAGCAACTTGAAAAACTCCACCCTTTCTGGTCCTAGTACAGTTGCGTTTTCAACTTTGCAGTGGCGGTCACCGAGAGGGGATTCTCTCTTGGGCCTTTCCTCGAGGTAGGCAGGAGAAAGAAATCCATAATGCAGTTCCACAGGTGACAGTGACGGGATTTTCTGGAGAACCAACTAACTGAAATTAGAATAAAATATAAAAGCCCACTCCCCCAGCACACAGGAAAAGAAGCAATTTACAAATCCGAATGTTCTGAATATCATTTGCCATAACGAATTTCTTTGAAATTAGATAACTGAATGGAAAACTCATTTGGAAAATCTTGAATATAAAAGGGAAACTTACATGAATCTTTATGTATTGTTGAAAAATAGAGGGTCCTGACAATATAGAATCATCCTCATAATTAAGAATGTGAAATGAATTTACCCAGTACTCACTGGGTCAGAATACAAAGCCACTGTATTTATAGCAATGCCCAGAAAAGTACTATACAAGGCAAGTGACTCTAACACAGAGAAAGACAATAATCTGGGTTTTAATATTGTTTTGAAACTTTCACAGCAACTGTAAATTGGTTTTCCTTCAAAATTTTGATGATTTTATTACAAAATTAGTAAGTTACTTAGCCAGTAATTATATGGTGAGCACATGCATTGATCTACAGAAATATAATCAATTATTATTTTATAAAATGAAAATAACAGAACATTCATAAGATATATTTTTGAAGGAGGCTTTTGGCAAGTTTAAGTGGCCACATTAGTAAATATACAAAGTCCTACAAGCATGCTCTAAATGAAACAAATGTCTAGAACAGTGTACTTGAAATGCTAAAAAAAAGCTTTGAAAGAAACTTTATTTAGGGCAAATAATAATTGAGCAAAGGCTCCAGATGAAAACTATTTCCTTCAGTGATCATTGCATAATTTTATAGTTTGCAATACCTAATACCTAGACTTTTAATTAAAATTCCAAAGCCATGTTAACAGGATTGGGAAATACTTGGAGATGAGGACAGTAGTTCATCAGCATTCAGTAACTTTGGTGCCTTGTTGCTATTTTATGTACTTCTTTTATGTTCCATAAGCCTTTCCAGAGGGCTTTGCTATTTTTAGTGCAGTGGGCTGAAATTTATGGGCCTATTATATATTCCAGACTATGTGGGTAACATTATGGCTTGGGGAAAACTATGCTAAAAGTTAGCTAATATTATTAAGAGTTTTTAATCAATAATATTAGAGATATAAGGAAATAGTTTTATGAAAGTGATAAATTTCAAAGTCACTTTTGTTCTTGTTGCTGTCTCCAGTAAGGGATCTATATATGATTTGGAGTTGCAGTTTCTGACCTGGCAAAGCCGGTTGGTTCAGATGTTTCTCTGTGAACTTCAGTACTCTGGAGAAAATGACCTCTAGATTTTTATATGTCCCTCAAAACTGTGAGTTGGCTTACTACTGCTAAGTGAGTTAGAAGAAAAATAAGTCTAAACATAGAATTTGATTTATGAAACAAATTAAGTCAAGGTAAATGCTTAATCGATTCAAACATAAATACAGCTGACTGGCATTTCCATGTCACATACCACTTGTTCATACCCTTCATTTCTGAGAGTCACTTATCAGAAACATGAACATCATTAAACATGGAAAGACATAAAAAAATTGCTTCCCAGTTGGAAAGTAAAATAAAATACATTTCCAAAATGTTTTGTCTATATAAACTATAAGGCATACTATGGAAACTAGGGTCACGAATAGACGGGATATTAAAACTCGCATCCTCAAGGGTGCACATTGGCTAAAGCATTGATACGAAAATGGTTGCAAAATATATTTACTATACCTATTGAAGACTGTGAGATGCCACTTTGAAGAGAGAGAGAGAGAGAGAGAGAGAGAGAGAGAGAGAGAGAGAGAGAGAGGCACAACAGTTTTGCTGCATACTCTTTCATTTCTGGGTTAGTATGAGTATATATATTATAGTATTTAGTTTACAGATTCTGAAAACATTTCTTGTTACCTTCCTACTAGCTGACTGCACCTGAATGGATCAGTCCATCCATTAATTAATAAAACAAACAAGCTTTAAAGATAAAAATGGTCAAAACGATAGAGAGAATGACATCTCAGAAAAAGAGTCCAAACTCTGATGCCCCATACTTGACCACTTCCCCTTGGTGGGGAGGCCTGGTGGCACTCAGAGAAAGGATAAGCAGGCTACCAAGATGAGACGTGAAAGCCTATGACCATATAGTGGGGCAGGAGGTCCCCCTTAGTCACAGACATAGGGGAGGAGAATAGGGTGAAAGTGAGAGGGAGGGAGGAACAGGAGGATACCAGGAATGGGATAACAATTTAGATTTAATTTGAATAAATTAATTAAATACATTTTTAAAAAGATGCCAAATACTTTCTCCCCTCCAGGAATAAAATGGGAGAGGGAAGTAGGTTATAAGTATGATACTTTCCATAAGAAACACGTAAATAAAAATAAATAATACCTTTTTCATTCTCTTTGGGATATAATGGATACCATATGTTTTTGCTTTTCTTCCTTTGGTTCACTTCTCCCTTCCTTGCTTTTATTCTCATCTCCACCTCTTTCCATTTCCTGCACATTTGCTCTGGAACTACAGGCAATACACACTTTTGAAAAGGCCTTTCTCTGTGGGTGACAATGACATACTCAGTTTGCAGTGGAATCTTTGCCAGGATATCATCTGTTGGGAGCACTGTTGGAGTGCTCAGGTGAAGTAGGCTAGCACAAGCTCCCATGGATGGACTTAGGCAGTTTGAGTGTTAGACTTGGGGATGTTCTAAAGCTTTCAGATCTCTAAATTCTATTTTCACCATTGCGTCAGACCAACTAAAAACCCAGTTTTGACAATTCCTAGCAAATATTTGCGAAAGAATGCCCATCAGTGACGAGGATACCCACACCTGTAGAACTGTGCAGAATTGTGGAACATTATATTCTTCTGCTCCTGTTTTAAAACCTAAATAGAGATTCTTTTGTTATTGAGAACAACCCCTTTCTTGTTTTTATTATTGGTCTGTATTCGTTTTAAAGCGTTTCCTATAAAAGTGTCAGCATATTGACTTTTTTTATGTGTGTGAATTTCCAATTTGCTCTGAAATATTAAGGCATGATTTTCACATTCCTGAGATTGACTTGGTTCATTGACAGTGTTTCTTAGAATGATTTTAAGCTCTTTTTATCTAACAGTCACCTCATGAAACCAAGAAATAATTCACGCTCTTTGAAGCTGGCTGTACTTAATTTCTATGAAGTTCTAAATAGGACTCACCTATTCCTAATACAAGAAACAGAGAAAAACAGTTTAATATCCAGATCCTTGTTTTCCCTTCTCTGTTGGATTCTGGATTCACTGGGAGTGCTGCATGCAGCCCAGTTTGATCTCTACTGTCAAATAGCTCTTGGTATAAGAGACTTCTGGCAGGTGTGCCGTGTTTTTGAAGAACTGATTTTGTGAGTGTTTTAAATTATTTACGTGTCATGTGACTTATCCTATTTATTTATTTATTTATTTAAAAATGTATTTACATATTTTATTTTACGTGCACGGGCGGTGTTTTTCCTACATGTAGATCTGTGAACCACCTGTGTGCCTATGCCTATGGGACTGATTAGAGATGGTTGCAAGCTACTGTGGTGGTGCTGGGAATGGAACCCAGGTCTTCTAAAAAAAAAAAAAACCTAGTGATCTTACCACCAGAACCATTTCCCTACCTTATCTTCTCTTTAAAAAGAATACTTATGAACAAATGTCAATATATATGAAAGTAGAGAGAATAATGTAACAAAATATCATTCATTGGTAATATTTACCAACTTCTGGTCCATCTTTTATACTTCTGTGTTTATACTAGAGTGTTTATGCTTCCATTCAGTGCTCTACTTGAGGATTACTTCAATCATGTAATCTTAAATTTCATATTGTTTAAAATGAACATATTTGTTATTACCCGAACAGGCAGTTAATGTAAAACAGACTGTTTTTTGTGAAGACAATTTGTGTGTTTTTCAGAAACATTCCCATTTTGAGCTTCTAGATTCTTCTTCTTCTTTTTAAGCAAAGAACCACTTCCAGTACCAGAGACCTTATTAACCACTGGACTCAAGAATCATTGTGGTACTTCAAAGGAAAAGAATAATTTAGTTGATTCTCATCATAATAAAAATGGGAGCATAAGTCAGAGACTTTAATAGTACCCAGGGTCCAGTAGTCATAAAGGAATCAGAATTGTTCACCCAGTTTTAAAGTTTGAGATATGATGACTAAGCCTTTAAAAAAAAAACAGGAACATGTTCTGATATACAAAGAAGTATTGTATATGGAAAAACTTCTACTGAGGAACTGGTCGATTTCAGTATTCAAACATCTGTGGCAATATGTCAACTACCAATAAGATAGTAAACATGATTTTGTGTGATTCATATGTACTTTTAAAAACTGTTTAATTTTATTTATTTATTTATTTATTTATTTATTTATTTATTTATTTCCGTGGATTGCCATGTGCAGACCATAATGCACCCGTGGAGTTTAGAGGACAACTTGCTAGAGTTGGTTGGAACTGGGAATTGAACTGAGGTCTTCCACATGGCGGCATCCGGACCCTTACCTGTTGAGCTGCCTTGCTTTCCTCAATATTACGTTTCCTTAGATCACTAGGCTATCTAACACTGCATATTATGGCTACTCTTTAGAAAGAGAATATGTGATAGCTGTTGATTAAAATTAGAAATGGCGGGCCGCTCATTTTCTGGGTTGTGAAAGGTAGACCTTAGAAGTTGTGAGATAATTCTTGACACATGGTTCCTTCTCCCATAACCGAAATGCCTCTCACACTTCATTTAGAGCCTCTTCCTGGTGGAATATGAAAATGCATTAATCTTTTAAGCTATAATTCTTATAACTTTTGGGATCAAAGTACTTTTTTTTTCCAACCCTGGGATGTTGTTGTTAGATAACTTAAAAAAAAAAGCATTTTAATACTAAAGTGTGTGTGTGTGTGTGTGTGTGTGTGTGTGTGTGTGTGTGTGTGTGTGTGTACATCAGAGGACAACTTTTAGGAGTAAGTCCTTTTCTTTCATCATGACAGTGCTGGGGCTTGAACTCACAGCATCAGGTTTGGCAGCAGGCACCTTCATTGCCTGAGCCATCTAATCAGCCCCTTGTTTAATGTTCTTGAGCATTTGACTATACATTTTAGGCTAGCCTTGAGCTCATTTTGTAATCTAGGTTGCCTTGATCTCACAACTTCTGGGATTATAGGTATGTATCACCATGCCCAGTTTATCACAGACTTGAGTTTTAATAGTAAGCTTCAACGTTTCGTTTATGATATTCTTCTCATCTTCCAATTGGGTCTGAAATATCAGGAATGAGAACGCAAATCTTTTAAAATGGCAAAGTTATCTTTTCAAGGTTTGCCCTACTCACAACACTGACTTCTTAGTTCTTTTCCCTACATTCTAACCATGTTTTCCTGCCTAGAACCCTCATCTTGGCTAGAGAATGCCGTGGCCCTGGGTTCCTCCGTGAGATTTGGGCAGCAGAAACCTCTTAGTTTTTTAGTTTCTTGAAAGTATATTCTAGGAATGGAGGTATAACTCAGTGGTTTAGAACACTGGCTGCTCTTCCAGTTGACACAGGTTCAATTCCCAGAACCCACGTGGCAATTCATAACTGTCTGAAGTTCAAGTTCCAGTGGATCTGACTCCCTTGCACAGACATACATGCAGGCTAAACACTAGTGCACATTAGAAACAAATAAAGAGCTGGGTGGTGGTGGCAAACACCGTTGATCCCAGCATTCAGGAAGGAGAGGATGGTGGGTCTCTAAGTTCAAAGCCAGCCTAGACTACAGAGTGAGCTCCAGGACAGCCAAGACTACACAGGGAAACTCTATCTTGAAAACCAAAAGCAAACACATAAACCAATAAATCATAAAAATAATAAGCCTCAAGATTCTGACCCACCCAACCTGCTTCTTTTAATGTACTGAGAAAATAGGTCTATCTTCTCCTTGCATTGTGCCTGCTTTCACAAACCTTTGTCATAAAGTTATGTCTGAACATGCTAAGTTTGGAAGCTTAAAGTGACTGATCTTTGTAGTCAATGTGGGCTTCCTTTAGGTCTGAGTTTCTTAGACCATCTGTATCAGAAACATATAGGGGTGAATGGGAATGGGGAGTGGAGTGCTAAATATTCATGTTTCTGGATTTTACTTCAAGTGTAGTGAATCAGAATGTTCGAGTTAGGCATAGTAACTAGGCCTCTGCATTCTTAGCATAGGGAAATTTGAAAAAACATTGACTAAAATGCAGTAGGTGTCTAGATTTGTCTAGGTATCTTTTCTTTTTCCTTCTGTTTCTATTACTGAAACTTAAAGCTGAGAAATATGAGAATTCATATTTCTCCATGTCTGGAATCCTTAAAGGTCCACAGAAACAACCAGGCAATCAACTAAACAGCCAAAGGGCCATTTTTAAGCAAATAAAATTGCATTTCAAACACATCACTTAGAACCTCATTACAGGAAAACAGTCTTCTAGATTTGGCATTAGAATAGGAACTTGTTCATGATATTAGTAACAATAATGTAAATGAAAATGAATTTTAAAATGTTAAAACCTAACAAACTCATAGTTTATATTATAGCAGTGTACAATTGCTCACTGAATGCAGAACAAAGAAATTGAGAAACGTATTTCCAAAGGTTGTCCATATTGTGGATAACAGGAACATAAAACATTTCCAAAAAAAAAAAAAAAACAATTGAGAAAAATGTACCTGATTCAAATATGCTTTTTAAGTTATATAATTCTGACTGATCAAGGAGACTTAGGATATCTTTATATTTATGTAAAAATCATTGTTTTTTATGTATCTATTACTGACTCCATATATTCAACTTTATCATCTATTCATCACTTCCTTTGTATTTATCTATCTTTAATATGCAAATGTTATTAAATTAGAATCCAAGTTCCATGTGAGTGAAGGATGTTGTTCATTTTATTTATGAATTTTCTGGCCCAAACATGCTTGTTTCTATTATTATTATTATTATTATTATTATTATTATTATTATTATTATTGGTTTTTCAAGACAGGGTTTCTCTGTGTAGCCTTGGCTGTCCTGGACTCACTTTGTAGACCAGGCTGGCCTTGAATTCACAGCAATCCACCTGCCTCTGCCTCCTGAGTGCTGGGATTAAAGGCAAGGCATGCACCACCATGCCCAGAACACGGTTGTTTCTTGATGTATTTTCCTTGTATTTGTTGACTGATTTAATTAGCTGAATACAATTCATCAGCAAATATTTTCAAAAGAACATAAGTGTAATGGAGGTGTCACAGGTGTCAGAGATTCGTTGCGAATGGCTATGTGGACGCAAACTGCAGTATTAAAAGAATTTATTTTGAGGCTGGAGAGATGGCTCAGAGGTTAAGAGCACTGTCTGCTCTTCCAGAGGTCCTGAGTTCAATTCCCAGCAACCGCATGGTGACTCACAACCATCTACAATGAGATCTGGTGCCTTCTTCTGGCCTGCAGACACACATGCGGGCAGAATACTGTATACATAATAAATAAAATCTTAAAAAAGAAAAGAATTTATCTTAGTGTTGAATGTTACCACATTTAAAAGTATTTGTCATGGGCCCACATTTAGCCAATAGCTTGTGATAGTAATAATTGTGATGTCTTTTGTCTCAAAGATGTCTTTCTCTTTTAGATATAAGGCTTTTATGAAGGGCAACTTAAACCTATTTGAAAGGATTTTTGGATTAGATAGTTTCCCTTTTTAGAAATGATCTCTGTCTGCATATACAAGACAATGACACATACCGCTAGTGGTACACATTTGCTGTGTTTGAGGAGAGCTTCATTAGTAGCATAGCCTCCTTTAAATTTAATTTTTAAAATCTACGTGAGGAAAATTAATGTATTAGAAATTCATCTAGAAATACATTTAGTGACCGTTTGGCATGAACTTTCTGTGGAAAGATGTTAGCTATTTGTATATATAACAGTGTGATTTTTATTATCTGTATCCAAATGCTGTAGAATGGCAACACATGGGGTTTTATTTTCATGTTAAAACTTTCAACTCTTCCTTTACCTTTAAAAGAAATATCCATTAATGTTTTCTATATGTTAGCATGTCTTTTAGGATTGAGAGGCTGTCAAAGTCCCTTTATGGAGCTTGCCTTCTACTGACAACAACGAACTTTGGAAGGAAACATGAGAAAGCAAACTCTGGGTAGCTTTAGGTAGAAGTTATGTGTGGAAACTGAGCACAGCCATGAGAAAGAGAGGACCTTAGGCATGAATGGGCTGACGTAGCTAGCGGTGGCTTTTTATGAGGACAGGGTATTTAGCTAAGACTGACACAATCTGAAGAAACCAGGCAGGAAAAGAGCAAGGACTGAGTAAATCTAACTGTGGAAAAAGAAAGGTAGAAGCTTTCTTGACATGTTTTAGTTAAACAGTCAATTTATTAATCCAAAACAAATACTTGCTGAGAGTCTATTTTGTACCAGGTCCCCTGTATTTGAAGATGTTGACAAACAGAGAGCAAAATACCAGTTTTGAGTCCCAGATATCATAGAATTAATATTCTTGTGATACAAAGAAAAGAAGATGGAGGTGCAGGGAGAAGAAGGGATGGAGAGGAAAAAAGAAGAGCAAGGAAGAGGAGAGAATGAAGAGTAAAAGACAGGTAAAGTGTTAGACAATGGCAAATGAGTAACTAAGTGGTATCGAGTCATGTCATAGGCTTATTTTTGGTGGGCTATCTGAGCTTGAAGGACTAGAGAGTACCTTTCTGAATGACCAACCCATAGTAAAATAATAGGGTGACAACATGAGGCTTACACTTGTGTGACAATCCTTTAATAGTCCCAATTGTGGATTACAACATAGCAAACTAGACCAAGGAGAACATGTGACAAAGTAAAGCAGTCTTTGACTCTACTGTTTTTTCCCCAAACTCATTACTGTACATGTGAATAAAGGAAATAACATGTTTTATCGTTGGTAGCATATTTTCCATGGCTTTTCCCACCCCAGTTTTGGGATATTGAGACTGAAAACAACTGTTTTATAGATGGGAATGTAGGACAGAATTAAGAGCTTTTATTTGATATAGAATGGTTTAAATATTAACGAATCTCAAGATTAAATTATGCAGTATGCAAAATAATATCCATTTAAGCGACCTTACAATTGTCTTAGCCTTTTGTACCTTTTAATTAAAAACATGGCTCTACTATGGAGCATATATTATATTTTGCAATTTTAAAAAAATGCAAATATTTAAGTCAAGATTCTCAAACTACAAAGAATAGAGTTCTATTTAAATCCATTCAAGTTAAAGGTTGTTTCTTGAAAGGAAAGAGCATGAATAAAAAATAGTATACAGTTTCTAGGTGTTTTGCCATGAGAGGGCCCCTGAATTGTGGTCTCTGCATCTGCTCCTTTGGCGCTCCTGCTTTCCTGTCACATAGCTTTCTTTGCTCATTCATGGTCCGTCCTTCATTTACTGTCAATCATGACTCCATTATCCTTTCCATGCTTACGACTAAAACTAAACATGGCACTGTAATAATCAATTTCTCTATTTAATAAATATTAATTAAACTCATGGGAGATTAAACATGAATAAGTCAAACAAAATGCCTGCTAATGTGTACACTACACTCTAAGGGAACAAATATAAATCTAGTTAAGTTATATATAACATGATACCTGGAAAATCATAAAAATCTATGTAGACAATTGTGAAACTGAATAGGAAACAAACAGGAAGCTCTAGGGCAGCAGTAATCAACCCGTGGGTCACAACTCCTTTGAAAGTCAAATGATCCACTTACGGGGTTGTTCTTAGACTTCGGAAAATACAGCATCATGGTCTATAACAGTAGCAAAATTAGTTATGAATTAGCAATGAAAATAATTTTATGGTTGAGGGTCACCACCACAGGAGGAATTGTATTAAAGAGTCACAGCATTAAGGAAGGTTGAAACCTATAGTTCAAGGGATAGCTCAATGGAATGGGAACATTTGAGCTAAGATTTCTAAGAGGTCATTTAGAAAAAGGACTTTATACACAGACACATCAAAGTTGTGTGAACCTGAAGAAGAATGAACAAGGGGAAGGACAAGTCAGAAAAATTAAGGGATTTGGGCAGTTTGGAAATAGTTTGAGTATAAATATGAATCGTGCTACACAGTTTGATGTGTTGGGTCCTTGTTTCCAAGCTAATGGTACTATTCTAGGAGATGACCGATGGAAACATTAAGAAGTTGACGGACACAGTAGGTTACTGGGAGCATGTCTCTGACACATATAGCCGGTCTCCTGTTCCTTTCCCAATGCATCCGTGCTTCTGTGAATTAAGTCACCCCCGCCATGTGCTTTCACCGCCCTAATGTTCTTCCTCATCATCACAGGCACTGAGCTTTTTATTTGTTAGCCTGTATAGTCCAGTAGAGGTACCTTGTCCCATTATCGTCTCACTGTATAAAATTTTACTTTACATTTGCTTATTTTGTGGGTATGGGTGCTTTGCTTGTATGCATGTATGTGTACTATGTGTGCATCCAAAGAAATTAGAAACCAGCACCAGATCCCTCGAAACTGGAGTTACAGACTGTTGTGAGCTGCTGCTGTGAATTCAGCATCGTCTTTTGTAAGAGCAGCAAGTGCTCTTAACCACTGAAAAATTGTTCCATAACCTAAGTAATTACATTAATACCTATTATATATAATAGATGTTAGTATGGGATCTATATCTATATTTAGTATATATATGTATATATATATATATACATATATATATATATACATATATATACATATATACATACAAACCCACATATGGAAGCTTCTACAGTAGTAGGCAGGTTTTATCCTCTACCCTTTTTTTTTCCTCCTTTATTAATTTATTCTTGTTACATCTCAATGGTTATCCCATCCCTTGTATCCTCCCAATCTTCCCTCCCTCCCATTTTCCCCTTATTCCCCTCCCCTATGACTGTTCCTGAGGAGGATTACCTCCCCCTGTATATGCTCATAGGGTATCAAGTCTCTTCTTGGTAACCTGCTGTCCTTCCTCTGAGTGCCACCAGGTCTCCCCGTCCAGGGGACATGGTCAAAGGTGAGGCACCAGAGTATGTGAGAAGTAATATCCCACTCTCCACTCTACTGTGGAGAGTGTTCTGTCCATTGGCTAGATCTGGGTAGGGGCTTAAAGTTTACCACCTGTATTGTCCTTGGCTGGTGCCTTAGTCAATGTAATCCACCACATAAACAAAATGAAAATAAAAAACCACATGATCATCTCTTTGGATGCAGAGAAAGCATTTGATAAAATCCAACATCCATTCATGTTTAAAGTTTTAGAGAGATCGGGAATACAAGGCACTTTCCTCAACATAATAAAGGCTATATATAGGAAGCCAATAGCCAAAATCAAAGTAAATGGTGAGATACTCAAGGAAATTCCTCTAAAATCAGGAACAAGGCAAGGCTGCCCACTCTCTCCATATCTCTTCAATATAGTCCTCTACCCTTATTAATTCTCCCTGTATTCATTTTTCACTCCTATAACTGCCTCTAATTGAATGCTTTCTGTTCCATTATTCTCTGTTTAACCATTTATACCACTGTTTTCTATCTCCCTTCCTTGAAGCCTTCTGCCTCCACACCCCTTACTATTTTTTTGATCTCTATAGATATTTTAAAGAAACATACCTATCTGAAGATTCAAAGTTAATATCCATAAATGAGAGAAAACAGTTTATCTTTATCTTTCTAGCTCTGTGTTACCTCACTCAGGATGGCTGCTTTCATCTTCAGCTATTTACCAGAGAAATTCATACTTTCGTTTATTGTTTCTTTTTCTTGATAGCTGAATAGTATTACGTTATGTAAATATACTACATTTTCATCGTCCATTCATCAGTTGATGAGCATCTAGGCTATTATTAACAGCATAGTAATAGATAAGTATCCTTGTAGTGGAACTTTAGAATCTTTTGGCTACGTGCCCCAAAATGGTGGAGCTGTATCATGCAATGGAATTTTAATCCAGCAACATGGCTACCCTGGCAAGGGATTACATTCAAAGACCTAGGTCTGTGTGATCCAGCTGGAATGCAGACACACCTTTAATGTACACCTTTAATCCCTCTGATTGGAATACAAACCTTTAATCCCTCTGGATGCTATACCTTTAATCCCTGTAGCTGGAATACAGACATGCCTTTAGTGCATACCTTTAATCCCAAACAATGATGTCTAATTGAGGGGCATAAAAAGTGATGAATCAGAGAAAGATTTGACAGAACGAGTCAGAAGTAGATATGCCCAAATCTCAGGAGAACAGACAGGAAAGAGAGCAGAGCAGTTCAGTGAGAAGCTAGAAGAAGCCAGTTTGAATCAGTAAGCTTGGAGAGGAGATTTGAACCAGAACAGCTGGGTTGAAGCAGTCAGCCAGAGTTCATAAAGAACTAAAAAGGGTGAGCTTATTCAGCATTAAGTCTTGGAGGCTGAAAACATCCTAGGCCTAGGCTAGCAGATGAAGGCTTGAAGCTAAGGCCTTTAAGGTCCAGACTTGCAGAAGATTAAATTGTATGGATGCTAGAAGCTTCCAGGCCTAGGTCTAGGGATAGTTAGATAGAAATGCTCTGGGCTCAGGCCAAGCCATCTATTTGTAAAGTTGGTTAGGGCTCTCATCTCATTCCCTCATCTACAGAAATAAAGACATTTACAGGATCATGTGGTACAGCTACATGCTATGAGGACATTCCACGCTTATTCCCAAAGTGGATGTTTCAGTCTGTACTCCCACAGCAGTGAGTAAGTGTTCCCCTTTCCTGCTATACATGTCAGCATTCATTCATTTATTTGTTTTTTTAACCTTATTTATTCTGACCAGATTAAGATTAAATCTCAAAATAGTTTTAACTTGCATTTCCAGGATGGGCTAAAGATGTAGAAGATTAAAAAGTACTTTTTAGCCATGTATATTCCATCTTTTGAGAATTCTCTGTTTAGTTCCATGCCTCATTATTTTTCTTAGTTTTCTTGATGTTTGGTTTTAATTTTTTTTTTTTAGTACATTGTGTATTATAGATACTAACTTTCTGTCAGATGTGCAGCTGGGTAAGATTTTTGTCCCATTATATTGACTGCCTCTTCACTCAAGAGATGGTGTCCTTTGATGTACAGAAAACTTTAGTCTAAAGAGGTCACCCTTATTACTTGTGGATCTTAATGCCTGGGTGTCATATTCAGAAAGTCCTTTCCTATACCAATGAATTCAAGCATATCCTCTATTTTTCTCCTCTATCAGTTTCAAGGTATCAGGTCTAGGTTCTTTATCTATTATGAATTGAGTTTCTGAATTTAGCTATGATTTTCATTATTTATTGTCATCAACTGAGTTTGTATTTTTCCCCAAAATTTTGAAATGAATCATTATGCCATTTATTTGTACTTTTTATGGCTTATAATTGTAGGCAATTAGGACCGTAAATTTCCCTTGTAAGGATATTTTTTTTAACATTTCCCAGAGGTTTTGCTTTGTTATATTTTCACTTAGTTCCAAGAAATTTTTATTTTTTTTCTTTGATCCATTCATCACTCAGTAATGACTTTCTTAATATTCATCAGCCCATGTACTTACTAGAAATTTGTTTGCTGTCAACTTTAGTTTTAAATTGTATTATAGTGAGATGGGATACACAGAGTTATTTCAATCTTCTTGAATTTGTGAAGATTTCTAGGAAGTGGTTTATTTTTGAGAAACTCCTATGTGCTGCTGTGAATAATGTATGGTATATTATGTTTGTATGGTATATTATATAGATATTTGGTAAGTCCTTTTGATGTATTTTGTCATTTAATTATGATGTTTCTATGTTTAGTTTTATTCAGATGATCTGTCTAATGGAGAGAGGGTTTGAAATCACCTACTATTGATGGGTTGATGTTAGAATGTATCTTTATTTATTTATTTCAAAGAAAAAGTCATTTTTAATTTTTTACATTATATATATATATAAACTGCCTAGAAGATACACAAAACAATCAGGAATTATATTAATGTTACACTCATAGTGTGTTGGCTATTTGTATTTGGCAGCCTTGAAGAAAACATCTTTCCTATCTTGGTGCGTCTAAAATTCTGAATGTAAATCAATATCTATCATATCTTGTCACTATCAACTTAAAACAACTACCTAGACTAAAAACATTTTAACCCCTAAACAACTAAGCTTAGTTGTAAAACTAAACTATCTGGTCTTCAACCCCATCAGAGACTTGAGAAGGAATAAATTAATAAACTGAGTATACAGGGAGTGCAGGTTAGCAGCTTCCAAAATGAGAAGATGGCAGAGACAGTTTGCTACCTGAACAGTCACCCAAAACTCTCTATAATGTTGGCGCACCATCTTCAACCTTCTGGCCCTATGTCTCTGACAGACATATTTGTGAGGCAGGAGCTATTGAGGACTTGCTTATCCTGTCTTGGTAGAGTTTGTAGAATGTGCTTTTAATTTTAGTACTATTTTTTATTCCCCCAAGCCTCCATAGTGTGTGTGTGTGTGTGTGTGTGTGTGTGTGTGTGTGTGTGTGTGTGTGTGAAATTAGATGAACAATTTTTGGTGCATGTATAATTAGAATAAGAATGTCTTCCTTTAAAAAACCTCTTTCCTTGATTAGAATATAATGTCCTTTATCTCTTCTGATTAGCGTTAGTTTAAAGTCTATTATGTCAGATATTAGGACCTGGTCTCATTTGATTATTTTTGCACATCCTTTTACTCTAGGACTCTGCCTATCTTTAAAACTGTATTTTTTCTAGACAACATATAGATTTTGTTTCTTGTGTCTTTTTATTAGAGAACTGCGACCATTAATATTTATAGTATTATTGAAAAGTGTGAACCAATTGTAGTCATTGTGTTGTTTATTTCTGATGGTGTTGCTTATGTTCTCAATGACTATTTTTCAGTAATTAAAGATTTGTATTTCTTCATTTCTCTTTTCAGGCCAAAATATTACCTTCTATATTTTCTTTAGGTTTTGTTTGTTGGACATAAATATATTTTTAGACAGTTGTATTATTGAATGTTTTATTTTTCCTTTAATTATGTCAGATAGTTTTGCTGGATATAATAGTCTATGTTGGCTGCAGTGATCATTTAGGGATTAGAACGCATTGCTCTAGCCTCTTCTGGCTTTCAACATTTACATTGAGCTATTCTTTATTTATTTATTTTTATTTTTATTACTTTTATTTTTTATTTTTTTAATTTATTTTTATTTTTTTACATTGAGCTATTCTGACGTGCTTTTCTTTTTATGTAATTTATGTTTTATTCTCTTGTAGCCTCCATTACTCTATTCTGTATAATTAATGTTTTAACTATGTTTTGCTGTGGAGATTTTCTTTTCTGGTGTTATCTTTTTGGTATTCTGTGTGCTTCTTTCATCTGTATGGGTGTGTCTTTTCTGAGTTTCCTTTGGGGAAATTTTCTTCTATGATCTTGTTCAAGATCTGTTCTATGTCACTTGTCTGAGATTTTTCTCTCTAATCTAGTCCTATAATTTAAAGCTTTGGTCTTTTCATGTAATCTTACATATCCTGTTTCTTCTTTTCTTGTGTGTCTAAAAAACCTTTAATATTCTTTGCTTATTTCAAATAGAGACTCAATTTTATTTTCCAGTCCAGATATTCTCTCTCTAAGACTTTCCTTTGAGAGTTTCCAGTAACATTGAGTTATTGGATTTTAAAAATTGTTTTTATTTATATCAGTTTGCATATTTTTTCAGATTATGTTAGTCTTCTTATTAAATTATATCTTAAAATACTAGATTGTCATCATTAGTTCCATAAATCAGATGTTATAAAAGTTTTTTATTTGTTATTTTAGAATTGCATACAACATATTTTGCTTATATTTTTCCTTTGCTTCGATGTTTCCCAGATGCACCACCACTTCCCTCTTCTTCCAACTTTACATTCTTCCTCTCTTAAACCACACCCCCACAACACCCACCCACCCACCCACTCACCCAACCAACCAAAAAGCCACATGGACTCCGATTTATGTTGGGTATCTAGAATCAAACTTTCCTGGAGTGCGGTTCATACACCAAATGCCACTTCACTGAAGAAAACTGATTTTCAGCTATCAATTATGAATTACTCTTGGCTAAATGTGGAACTTTGTGTCATTCCCCTTCCTACCTGTTGAGACTTTTTTCTGGCTTGAACTTGTTTTGGTCTGCTTTCACAGTGTTTGTGAGTTTATCTGTTCTGGTTGTGTTCGGAAACTACTTTTCCCTTACCGTTATCTGTCATCTCTGCTTCTTCCAATCTTTCTAAGTCCTCGTCAGCGTAGATCCCTGACCTTTGAGGGGAGTGCTGTGATAAAGACATCCCACTTAGAGATGAGCACTCCAAATATTTCCTTCTCTGAGAATGGTCCCTTTGTCAGTCTCTGTGTTAATTACTATATCCTGAAAGAGGTAGCTTTTCTGATGAGGGATGCATTGGTCTATGGGTACAGCAAGATGTCAGGACTTCTTTTACTTTTATGCTCATTTAGCAGATTAATTGTAGTAGGTTTCCCCCTGGGGCCCATAGTCTATCTAGTCTCAGGTTCTTAACCTCAATAACAGTGTCTGGAATGGGTTCCAACATGACCAAAGTATATTGAATGCAAATGACTTAATTGTAAGACTTAAATATTGTAAGACGTAAATAAAACTTTAAAAAAGTTTTTTGTTCCATAACATTTGTGCCGCTGTTGTACCAGTGAGCATACATCACCAGGCAGACCATTATTGTAGTTTGCAGCATTTTGAACTCAGTGAGATTGACGATTAACCTTCTTCCTGGTAGCACGCATAGCATGTTACAGAACTATGAATGCTAGCCACTAAAGATGAAGCTTCCACTTGGGTACCACCTAGATTTCTCCATGTCCTATGCCATAGTGTGTACTTCCCTCAGCAACAGGGTTAATTTCTAACGTGAAGTGTAAGAGAATGGGCCGCATGCCCTATACTCTCATTATTTTAGCTCTTGCATTATATTATTTTGAAATCCTTTTAATCACTATAGTTTATTTTAAATTTAAATTTAATTTGAAAATGTTTTGTCTGCCTGTGTCTGTGCACCATGTGGCTGGATGGTACTCAAGGAGGCCAGAAGAGGATGTTAAATTCCCCTGGAACAGGAATTACAGGTGGTTGTGAGCCATTGTATAGGTGAGGGGAACTGAGGCAGGGCCTTCTGAAAGATTCAACAGCGCTCTTAACCACTGAGCCATCTCTCCAGCCTCCTATAGTTAATTTTAGAAGAAATTCTTTAAAATTATATAGTATATAGTTGATCAAAAGAAAGAGTTCTACAATGTAAAATAATGATTTTTTCCGGTTATTGATGAAAGTATCTACAACTTAAATGTACCTATAAACTACTGTCTACGTGGTACAGACATTGGTTAAAATTTAGAAACTTCTGAGTGCTATGGTACATGATGGTAATCCCAGAGCTCAGGAAGCTGAGGCAGGAGGCTCAAAAATGCATTGGTAGAGTGATATTCTTTCTTTCTTTTTATTTATTTTTATTTATATGTACATATTTTATTAATTTATTCATATTACATCTTAATTGTTAGCCTGTCCCTTGTATCCTCCCATTCCTTCCTCCCTCCTGCTTTCCCCCTACTCCCCTCCCCTATGACTGTGACTGAGGGGGACCTCCTGACCCTGTATATGCTCATAGGGTATCAAGTCTCTTCTTGGTAGCCTGCTGTCCTTCCTCTGAGTGCCACCAGGTCTCCCCATCCAGGGGACATGGTCACATATGAGGCACAAGAGTTCACGTGAAAATCAGACCCCATATTCTCCACTCAACTGTGGAGAATGTCCTGTCCATTGGCTAGATCTGAGTAGGGGTTTGAGGTTTACTGCATGTATTGTCCTTGGCGGGTGCCATAGTTTGAGCAGGACCCCTAGGCCCAGATCTGCCCGTCATAATGTTCTTCTTGTAGGTTTTTAGGATGCTCTGGGTCCTTCTATTTCCCCATTCTCCCATGTTCCTCTTACCTAGAGTCCCAATAGGATGTCCTCCCCTCTGTCTCACTTTCCTGGTAAGGTATATACTAACTTATATCTGGACACTAGCCCAAGGGGCATGTCTCACGGAAGTCTTCACTTCCTTTCTTTTTAAAAATTGATTTATTTATTCACTTTACACCCCAATGGTAGTCCCCTCCCTCCTCTCCTCCTGGTTCTACCTTCCTTCCCACTTCCTCCTCCCCATCCCCTACTCTTTCTTAGAAAAGCTTAGAGGGGTTGAGAGTTGGCTTAGTGGACAAAACAATAGCATACACGTGCATGTTGCACATGTATACACATCCACACACACTATGCTTTGTCTTTTCATACATACTTTAAAAAAATAAGAATTAGACACCTGCTGTGCCTACTGGTGCACATCTTTAATGCCAGCACTTGGGAGTCAGAGGGAGAAGGATCTCTGTGAGTTCAGCACCATCCTAGTTTATATAGTGAGTTCCAAGACAGCCAGGACTGCATAAAGAGGCACTGTTAAAAACACAAACAAACAACATATGCTAACAAAAAGAATTAGACATTCACAAAACTCATAGAAAATCTAAAACTGACGAAATATAGAAGTACTAACTTTAGCAACAGCAGGAGCAAATCTTCAATGATTAGGGAATACAAAAGCATTGACACATAAATAGGAAGCCAGAAGTTTAATGTATTGAAACTACTTTTGTCTCGAGAGTGATTGGGCAATAGGGCAGAGGTGTGACCTATCCTGACAGACAGAATAACATGACGCAAATGAATTAGTATTGAAGTGTAGGGGAAGTGAGTCGATTTGAAACAAGAGATCTCCATTGCCTACTGTTTTTGCTTGTTTGTTTGCTTGTTTTGTTTTTGTTTTTGTTTTTGTTTTGAGACGGGCTTTCTCTGTGTAGCCTTGGCTGTCCTGGATTCACTTTGTAGACCTCGAACTCACAGTGATCTGCCTGCCTCCAGGGGGATTACAGGCGTGCATCACTGCACCTGGTTCCTTCCAGTTGTTTTGTGTAATACCTACGTGTGTATGCACGTGGATTTGTGTATGAAAATATGTTTACATTTGTGTATCATCTTACTGCACAGTAGGAAGGAGGGGTTTATCGCCCAGGTTTTTATAGAATTCCATATCAGGGTGAGCTAAGGAGGAGCTCAGTACTTTTTGAACCTCTCTGAGTTCTCCGGTCCTGTCGAACGACGTTTGCTTGGGTAGATGGAGCGAGCAGAAGCTCGTTGTGCTCTCCTGTGAGCCCAACCTTTTATTTTTCCCAGGCAATTTGAATTAGACACCGTAGTCTTCAATCACTCAGTCACAATTCTTAGTCACGGACTGTGTCACAGCCAAACAGTCAGCCTCAGGGGATGGCCAAGTTCAAGTTCAGTTCATAAGTATCAACCCAGGACACAGCCTTTTGCTACTGTTACCGTAATTATGTAAGAAAAAAAAATCAGGATTTTAACTTTTCAAATACTGACCACGTAAAAATCAGAAAGGACTGAGCTCACCTGCCTGCTTGTGTGTACACACATATGTAATTATATATATACACACATATATATACATATGTATAGTATATTTTTCCTCTTATTTATTACTGAAAAAGAAGAGAATCGGTGTGATATTGAATCAACACAAGACTATGAAAAGGAAAATAAGGATTTTCCCTGGACTCAGGCTTCCATTCATTTCTCTTAGAGGCCACCACCATATGTCATTTTCCAATATTGTTTTCTTAAATTTACTATTTACAACAATCACATATTTGTTTTTTACATATTATATCCTATTAAATAGCACAGATATATATGAATTATTTTCACTTAAATTAGTTGTCTAAACAACGCATAAAGAAACACCTATTTCTAAATGCAGCATTTCACGTATTTATTTATTAACAAGATTAAATTTATTTAGTTTTAGCTTTCAACTATATTATTTTCAGCTGACAAGGGAAAATTGTATATGTTAATGGTGCATACAGAGTGCTTATATACATATATTGTGCTGTGATCTAATCAACCTAATTAATGTATCAACAATCTCATATACTTATCTATGGATTTAAGAATAGTTATGATCTAGCTTCTTAACAATTTTCTAATAAATGTACATATTTTATTGGGCTCATTTCCTATACAGGAATCCTCAATTATTTTCAGTTAAAATCAGTTTTGCTATTAAAAATAGTATTGCGGTGATCATTCCCAGAAATGTAAGATAATTACTAATCATTAAAGACACCCCTACTGTGGACTGCTATTTCTAAGCTTCCAAATTTTCATAGCTATTGTCTTTCCATGATGTTGCATCAACTTAATCTCCCACAATTAATGTTTCAAAGTGCCTGGTTTCATATTATATGCTATCAAACTTTTCGTCTTTGCAGTCAAAATCATTTGTCTTCAATAAACCGGAATCAAGCAATCTCTCTTCCTGTTTTCGGTCTTCAACTATCTCTAATCTTCTGAGTCTTAGCACAGAGTGAGGTACAGAAGCTTGTATCATATTAAGGTTAGCCATAGTGCCCAAATGTTGACCGTGTAGTCCCTCCCCGTAAGGAAGAAAGAGATGCTTCTCTGAGCCTGATTTCAATTTCCATGCTTCAGTCCCTCTTTGCTTTAAGTCTGCCCACATGCTGGTATGTGGCAGTGTTAATTGGGTCCTCTGCTTTTGGAATCTCGTGTAGAATGTTCATCCAACTCATTTACCACAAAATTAAAAAAAAAAAATGAAGTGAGTGAACATAGCCATTAGTGTTGTTGTGAATAATTCGAGTTAAATGTAAATGTAGAAAGAAAACAGGAAAACTACAAAGTACACCTTGCCATCCACAAGAGAATGCAATACATTTTTACAAGGTTGATTATCCCCACCATCTATCTATCTATTTAAAAGCTGTGCAATTGAAATATGAATATGTCAGGTATTTACATACTAACTTGCTTAAAAATGTACTTTATTAAAATAGCATTATGCATATTTTAAAGTTAAAATTCTGTGCCCTGTAGACGTAGAGGGAAAACTCCCATTTCTTGTCCACTGAATGTGAGGAAAATTGGATTTGTCAGGAAGCTGATTGATACCTCGAAGTGTTTTGTTTTCAGTGACTGGCACTGCCGAGTTACAACCATCTATCATCTAACAGGTAATTAGTCAGCTTTCTCATCATGAGCCTTCAATCCTGCTGTTTTATTATTGAAATACCACAAGCCAGTAGGCAATTTGAATGCAGATAAAGTTCTCTGTCATGGTCTTAAGGACAAAGACAACATTTTGCAATTTAGGAGTACTGAGTTTGAATAAAATTCACTGAAATGTAAGTTTGGGTCTTATATGAAAATAAATATGAAAGATTTAATTTGCTACTTCATTTTTTTTTCTTCACAGAGAAAACTGAGAAACTGGATGTTGATAAGAGCAACCTAGTGTTCTAACATACGCTTACCTTATTATAACATTTTACAAGTAAAAATGTTAAGTAACAAACACAGACTGCATGAAGAATAAAATTAGACAAAATAAATGAACCTGGCAGTCTTGGATAACTTTTACCCATTTTCTAAGGTATTTTGAGATGGTGGTGAAAGAAATTTGTAATTTACAACAGCTAATATTATTTTAAAAATTTACAGTTCAGAGAATTGTTTTTCAATAAGAAGTTCAGATATTAAAAATAACTGAAGACTCTCACAGTGACTGTGTTCACTTCGTCACATTCTTCAGGCTCCTGGAGGTGAGTTCAGGCACTTTGAGATTCTCCGAGAGTCCACCTGATTGATGACAAACAAATCATTTCTGTTCTATTGCATCAAGAATAGTAACTTCCTTCCATCCAGCAGTATTTCTTTGTTTATTTAAAAGTCATTTACTATCTTTCAGAAAAGTGGATCTCAAAATAATTTGCTTTTCCCAGTTACCCAGAGTAATGACCCACTGATGATGTATAGGTTTGGGCCGCTCTTTAAACTATTTTTACATGTGAATGAATATATTTATATATTTCCTCAAATCTGAGTTAAATGATATTTTGGTTTAGTCCATAAAATACTGTAGACACAACACATATGTACTATAAATTAAGTCAATTAATTTTTTTTCTTTGAGACAGAATTTCACTTGTAGCCAGGGTAGTGTGGAAATCAATATGTAGCTCAGACTGGCCTCAAACTCATGGCAATATTCCCGTCTTAGTCTCTCTAGTATTGAGATGACAAGCTTGATCCGTAACAAAACTATTCTTTTTTATATTTTAATCTTTTTTGTATTTAAATATTATTTATTTACCAATACTGGAGCTTACTTTTTCTCTTTAAAAATTATTATTTTATTTTGTTTTCTTTTTGTATTATTTAATTAATTTATTCAGATTACAACTCAATTGTTATCCCATCACTTGTATCCTCCCTGTCCTCCCTCCCTCCTGCTTTCACCCTATTCCCCCCACCTAGGTGTAAGACTGAGAGGAACCTCCTCCCCAACTATATGGTCATAGGCTATCAAGTCTCATCTTGGTAGCCTGTACTATACTGGAGTTTAAACCTAGGTCCTCAATGTATGCAAGGCAAATGTCCTCTCCTGGAAGTCTTTTTAAAAATTAATTTATTTATTCGCTTTATATCCCAATAGTAGCCCACTCCCTGCTTTCCTCCCAATCTCACCCTCACTCCATCTTCCCCATATCCCCCATCCCCTACCCCTCAGAAAAGGAGAACATCCCACCTACCCATCCCAGCACACCAAGTCACATCAGGATTCAGTGTCTCCTCTACCCTGGTGGCCTGGCAAGGCAGCCACACCAGGAAGAAGTGATTGAAAAGCATGCAAGATACTCCTTGTCAGAGACAGCCCCTGATTCGCTTACTAGGGGATCCACATGAAGACCAAGCTGCCCACTGGTACATATATGTATAGGGGGCCTAGGTCCAGTCCATACCCGGTCTTTGGTTGGTGGTTCAGGCCCAGGTAGTTGGCTCTGTTGATCTTGTGGAGCTCTTGTTCCCTCCTGGTCCTTTTATCCTTCCAGTCCACTCTTCCACAAGGCTCTCTGAGCTCTGCCCAATATCTAGCTGTGAGCCTCAGCATCTGTTTCTATCCCTTGTTGGGCAAGGCCTCTCAGAGGACAGGTATGCTAGGCTCCTGTCTGTGAGCACAGTAGTGTTGTTAGTAGTGTCATGGGTTAGCTCAATCTCTGCTCTTTCTTTATCCCTGCGCATCTTGTAGGCAGGGTGAATTTTGGGTTGAAGTTTTTGTGGGTGGCTTGGTGTTCCCCTCCCTCTACCAGGACCCCTGTCTGGTTAGAGGGTGGCCCCTTCAGTCTCCATGTCTGCCATTAGTAGGGGGGGTCTCAGCTAAAGTCATCCTCATACCCTCCCAGGAGCTGTTGGTCTCCAGCCTGTCCCAGAGATGCCCCAGGCCAAGGTTTCTCTTCTTTCTGCAGGCCCTCTGTCCTCCTGTCACCCGCCCCTCACTCTCCCCACATCTGATCCCTCAGCACTCCCTCTCCTATCCTGTTCTCTCTCCTCTAGCACTTCCTCTGTCTATTCTATTTCCTCCTCTCAGTGACATTCATGCAGCTTCCCGTGGGCCCTCCTTGTTACTTAGCTTCTTTGGGTCTGTGAATTATAGTATGGCTATCCTGTGCTGTATGGAAATCAATCTGGAGGGTTCTCAGAAAATTGGGAATAGCTCTACCTCAAGACCTAGAGATATACCACTCCTGGGCATACACCCAAATGATGTCCCGTCATACAACAAGGACATTTGCTCAACTATGTTCACACCAGCCTTATTTGTAATAGCCAGATACTGGGAACAACACAGATGTCCCTCAATAAAAAATGGATAAGGAAACTGTGGTACACTTACACAATGGAATGCTATTCAGCCATTACAAACAAGGAAATGATGAAATTTTCAGGCAAATGGATGGAAGTAGAAGAGACCATCCTGAGTGATGTAACCCAGACCCAGAAACACACACACACATGGTATGTACTTCTGGAAGTACTTTTAATTGTTTGAAAATTTCATACATGTGTATAATGCATTTTGATCTAGTCATTCTCCTGTGTCTTCCCCTCCAGTTCCTCTCCCATTTCCCAATCACTATTTCTTCTAAATTCCACATATTTTGTTTTTAAACCCACTGAACCCACTTAGTGCTACCATATGTGCACTGGTGCAGGGCCATCTACTGGGTCATGGGCAGCTTCTCAAGGACCTAAACCCTTGAAGAAAGCTGACTCTCCCTTTTCTAGACACCATCATTGCTGGGTGGGACTTTCTGACCATCTCTCCATTCCTTGCTGGAATTTTGTCTGCCTTGATCATGTGTAGGTTTTATGCACACTGTGCGTTCCAGTGTGCATAACCTTCAGCTTTATCCCATTTCTAATGTTTTAATTTTAGTTGTCAAGTTATATCAGTGGGTAGGTGAATAATGGACTTTACCAGAAAGAAAAATTCTTATGTAATTTACTTTAACTTTTTTTCTTTTACTTCATTTTGCTTCCTTTTGTGATTCTGGGGGAACAAACACTCATGCCTTGACAAGTACTTTTCACAGAGCTCTGCTCCTAGACTCTAGCAGTACCAGCCTTGCTTTGCATTACCTGAGTCCTATGTCTTGTATAATAAGGACAACACCTTCAAATGTTCTTACACTAAAGCTGTTTTTTTATTTTTTATTTTTTACTGTTAATTCAATTTTATTTTTTGTCTTTTTTTCTTTTTTTTTTCTTTTTTTTTTTCTTTCTTTTTTTTTTTTTTTTGAGACATGGTCTTGTTTTGTGGCTTTGGCTGGCCAGGTACTCATTGTGTTAGACCAGGCTGACCTTCAGCTCCTAGAGATATGCTTGCCTCTACATGCCAAGTTCTGGGATTAAAGGCATGCACTTCCATACCCAGCATCAACCTTGGTTTTTAAAACTAAATCTAACTTTCCATTTGTATGAGGATTGGATGCTTATTTTACATGTACATCATATGGTGGGTATAATGAAGCATGTGAGAATGAATGTAATACGTAGGCAATAGTGCCAATACTATAAAATTTCTTAGGTCAACTCAGAATCAACGGTGTACTTTTTATAATATGCTTACTGAAATACATCAATAACACATCAATAAATACATCAATAAACACACAGTATTTTTATTTCTTTATGCAGCACACACTTTTGGCTCTATCACTGATGTCTGTTAATTTCATGTATAAGGAAATACTAACTTATTATAAACCGTGACTGTTTGTGGTATTTTAAAGAACCTTTCAGATACAGTGTTGTGTGGAACAAAGATTTAAGAGTGAATATTAAGTGAGCAAGCTTGTCAAATAAGTGGGATCTTTTGAGCTGTAACTCCAAGTAGAGGGTATAAATAAGTTTCCAGCCTTGGATAAGAAAATGACAAATCTATAGTACACTTCTCAGCTTTCATCAGAAGAAATACTTTTCTTCAGTAGATGACATTTAAAACAAAGACACAGAAGGGGTCAGAGTGCAGAGAATAAGTGACTGTGGAGTGCTTGGTCCAGAACAGGGCGTCTATATCACCTCCCGCCAACTCCACGCCCAGGGAACTTCATGAAAGATGTGATGAAAAGAATGTAAGATTCAGAGGTTATGGAGGAGAACAACAAAAGTTTTCTGCTCATGGTGTAGGCGAGGAGCTCAGTGAAACTGTGGTTACATGCGCAACACATGCCCTTAACTGTGGAAGGGGAAAGGCCTCACAGTACCCTACCCCTCCTTAAAAAAATACTGACAGTTAACGGTGGCTGGTGGAAGGAATGTCACTGTTTTCAGTGGTGCAGCCACTGAGGAGCTGTTCATAATCCAGTAAAAAGCTTCCCACCGGTGCATGTGCAGATAATTATTAATTTAGCATCTCTCTCTCTCTCTCTCTCTCTCTCTCTCTCTCTCTCTCCTTCTCTCTCTCTCTCCCTCTCTCCTTCATCTTCCCCACTCTCTCATTTTTGGGAAGAATAAGGGTTTCAGCAAGAGAAAATGAGAGTGAGACATAATAACAGGGGCCGAAAAAACCTAAAATTCATTACATACATGCATTAAACTACCAAAAAAATAAAAAAAAATAAGAGGGAAATGTCACGTCCCAGTTGTCATACAAGACAAAAAGGTACTAGTCCTTTGAATGGATTCATAAGACAACCACACAATCTTCAGTAACTACAAGCTGAAACTTTAAGTCAGTTTCTAACCTTTCACAACCCCATCCTCTCATAAACTTGCTTGAATCAAGGTTCCCAAACTCAGTTGAGATTTGCTTCTGATTGTAAGACGATGAAAATTTGTATCTTTAAAGTGGGTGTTTGACTACACTGTGGTATAATAACATCGAATCAGAAACGGCTTGTGGCAGGTGAAAAACTGAGCACAGCATACTATTTGCTCACTTAATGGAATCCTGTTATCATTCTCACACTGTGGATGGGATACTGAGGTTGGGGAGTGTAAGTGCCTCGGCTTGTTTCAAAGCTGGGAAGGAGCGAGGATGTAAGCCCTCCACTTTTCATTGCTCTCAAACACCCATCTCCATTCTTGCTGGGACCAAGGAAATACGGCTTTCAATTGCATCTCTTTGTTTGCAATGTGGGAAAGATCAGGTCCGTAACAATTTGACTTTAGGGAGGTTGATGAGGAGCACACAGGAACATCACAATTTGTATACACTGATACTTCTTGTAGATCCTGCCTGCTGGTCTGATAGGCCAACTTTAGTTAGCCCTCGTTTTTGTCGACACATTACACTTAGCTCAGAGGTGCAGCAGCAACCCACAGGGGGGAAAAATCACACAACTGTTAGGTGGCAGGATTGGACTTGCTCACTTTAAGGAACGTGAATTTCAACCTGGCGTAGTGGCGCACCCTGTAATCCCAGCACTCAGGGAGGCAGAGGCTAGTGCCTCTATGTCTGTGAATTTGAGGTCACCCCCTCGAATCCAGGATAGCCAAGGCTACATAGAGAGACCCTGTCTGGAAAAACAAAATGGAGGGCTGGAGAGATGGCTCAGAGGTTAAGAGCACTGGCTGTACCTCCAGAGGTACTGAGTTCAATTCCCAGCAACCACACGTGGCTTACAACCATCTATAAAGAGATCTGGTGTCCTCTTCTGGCATGTAGTTGTGCATGCCTACACAACATTGTATACATAATAAATAAATATTTAAGAAAAGAAAAACAAAACAGAAAAAGAAACATGAATTTTTTATTTTTTTATTTTATTTTTTTTTTTTACGATCAATTACATTTTTGAAGTATTTGGAAGGCGTTTGGTACTTTGGAAAATATTATGTTTTTGATCCAGAAGAGCTATGTTAAAACCACAATTTCCATCAGTTACTATGAAGACACCTGGAGTGTCTTGACCACTGTTCACCATGGTTCTTACCTTTATAAAGTGGGGGTAGAACAAAAGCTTTATTCCAGCTATATCATGCTCCTGGTGGATTCAGGCACTGGGCAGCATGTTTTCTTCCTATAAGCCTGTTGCCACTCTTGAAAGGAGCATGAACTTTCATGAGGCATAGCATTAAAGGGACAGGTGTCTTCTCTATTAATTTGGCTTAAATGGGCTATATTGTAACCAGTGCATTCTTTATTTTTAAAAGTTTATTGAATCAGTTTATGATACTTAGGAGTGATTAAGAATATTAACTAGTTAGCCACACCAAAAATTTAAAAAAATTATTGTGAGCATAGTGTATAATAATATTTAAGGATATAATTCTGCAATGTTTGGCATTGGATACTTTCTCAAGTATTTCTTAGCAATATATTCATTAAAATATGTTCTATGGATTAATAAAGTTAGATCATTTGAAGTGCTGAATAACAATTCAGATTCCAGTGTTTTACTTGAGAGATAGTGAACTATAGTCTCTGGGAAACGTATCCAAGAATAAATGCTATCCATGCAAACAGGTGATAATTATTGATTAATTTATCTTGGCCAGCATTCTACCAAGACATGTTACAACTCTAGATTCTAAGAATTCATGGTATGCAAATGGAAATTATTCAAATATATAAATCAGAAGTCAACATGATAAAGTATGAATATATATTGTATGTTCTAGAAGGTTTTTTTTTTTTTTGAGGAAATGACCATAGGAACAAGAGTGGACTGATTACTTCTTGGGCATGACAGTTGAGTTCCTTTCTCCCTCTGTCTCCCTTTCTATCCCTCTGTCTCTTCCTCCCTCTTTCCTTCCCTTCCTTCCTTCCTTCTTCCCTCTTTTTCTTCTATCCCTAATTTTTTAATTAAAAAATTATTTATGAGCTGGGCATGGTGGTACACTCTTTTAATCCCAGCACTCGGGAGGCAGAGGCAGATCACTGTGAGTTTGAGGCCAGCCTGGTCTACAAAGTGAGTTCAAGACAGCCATGACTACACAGTGAAACTTTGTCTTGAAAAAGAAAAAATATCTTTTATTTAATTTATTTTTTTTTGTAATTGGTATTTATGCACTGGTGCTTTCCCTACATATATGTCTGTGTGAAGGTGTTGAATCTCCTGGGATTGGAGTTACAGACAATTGTGAATTGACATGTACATGCTGGAAACTAAACATAGGTCCTCTGAAAGAGATAGTGCTGTTAGTCACTGAGACTATCTCTAGCCCCCTTTAAAAAATTAGAGTAATAATCATACATAAATATGGGGTACAATGTGATTCAATGCATGCAAATATTGTGTAATGGCCAAATAGAGACCATTAATACTTTTATTTTCTTATTATTTTTGTGTGTTTGGAGGCCTTGCATGCCTTTCTTTTTCTTTTTAAGATTTATTTATTCATTATGTATAGTGTTCTGCCTGCATGTACACCTGTCGGCCAGAAGAGGGCACCAGATCTTACCATAGATGGTTGTGAACTCCCACGTGGTTACTGGGAATTGAACTCAGGACCTCTGGAAACACAGTCAGTGCTCTTAACCTCTGAGCCATTTCTCCAGCACCGCCCCCTGCATGCCTTTCTTTCAGTTTTTTATAGAATGTATAATAGTTTGATGTAAACTACAGCCATCCTACTTCATCGTCACATTTTAGGGCCTGCCCCTCTGTCAAACTGCACTTCTGCCCACATTGCTCTGCTTTCCTCCATGTTCTTTCTTCTTTGCCCTTTCCAGCCTTTAGATATTGCTCTTCTGTGGCGTTGGATTTTGAAAGGTGCATGGAATTTCGTCAAAAGAGACTGGAAATTGATGACAGAGGATTTTTTTTTTTTTTGAGGGAAAGAAACCACAGATTAAAAGGCTCAAGTACGGGATAGAACAGTCACGTGGTATTTGGGGGAGAGATCATTGAATACGAGTTCTCAAACTGAAAAGTCCCGTTGGCTGGTGATTTTAGAATAACAAGCCAGGTGAGCAGGGACGATAACTTGGAGAGAGGTTAGAGTGAGGTAGAGCTTGCAGTTGGCTTTGACTTTGACCCAATGTTGAGCCAGTGCAGGGTTGTGATGAAAGGAAAGACATGATATGGTTTGTGCTCAATGGAATCATCCAGGCTGATGCTCTGTGGAGAACAGATTGAATGGACCTAAGTTAGTCAATTATCACCAAAGCTGTTGTACCAAACCAGAGCAGGAGGATTGTAGCTTTGGTAATAGCTAACGTGAGAAGAGGTTGCCTGGTGCATGTTGGACATATATGTATGTGAGAGACAGGACAAAGGCATTCCTGTAAGGAACATAAGTCTTCCATAATGGCTCTGAGCTCTCTGTGTTCATCTTGTTAGGGATGCGTAGTAGTCAGTTTTATACATGGACCTGGAGTTCATAGGAAAAGTCCAGCCCAGAGACACAAGTCTGAGAACCATCACTTTGTGAATAGCACTTAAAATCGTGAAATGGAAGTGATCTCTTGGGATTTTAGCTGATACCTAATAATTCTAGAAATTAGAAAAAAAATTTCTGTAATTAAGAACAAGGGAGGAATTAAGTCTATAATACTCAGAAGCTAATATGTGTGTGTACACTCCCCCCCTCTCTCTCCCTCCCTACCCCCCCTCTCTCTGACACACATACACCCACTCACACACTTCATCTCAGACATCACACTGCTCTAGAAGATTTACATTTAAATATTTAAAGACTGGGAGGTGAAGTAACATGCCTGGGGTCATAGGTGTCAGGGGGAAGAGTGGGGCTGTGTCTCTCGAGTGTCTGTTCTTAGTCCCATAGAAGAGCAGTGAAGACTTTCAAAACATTATTTTCATTTATACTCATATTATGAACACAGACACTTCAGAACCAGGTGTGCTGGCCGGTTCCTGCAATCATAGCACTCAGAAGGCTGAGGCAGGGGGTTGGGCTAAATTTGAGAATAGCCTGGGCTATGTAGAGAGAACTTGTTTGGGAGAAAAAAGTTCTAAATATCTATGATTTATAAACAAAACAAAACAAAACAAAACTAGGTTTTAGTGTTGCACCCCTTTCTTTCTAGCACTTGGGGGTGGGGACCAGCCTTGGCTATGTGAGGTCCCATCTTAAAAATAACCTGCCATTTTTTCCTGTAAGTGCCCTGAGGAACCAATTGCAGATGAAATATTTGGAGATACACACACACACACACACACACACACACACACACACACACACACACACAAGACAACAAGAATTCTAGAATTAGTTCAAGGTTTGGAAAATCAAGACTCACCGGACCTTCTTCAGGTTTGACACTTAAGTGCCTTTCATTCCTACTTAGTTTGTTTTTCTTTGTTTTGTTTTTTGTTTGGTTGTTCAAGAAAGGTTTTCTCTGTGTAGCCTTGGCTCTCCTAGATTCACTTTGTACACCATGCTGGCCTTGAACTCACAGTGATCTGCCTGCCTCTGCCTCCTGAGTGCTCTGATTAAAGGCATGTGCCACCCATGCTTGGCCCTACTATCTTATCCTGAATAGTTTCTTACTTGAGATGGCTTCTTGGACATGAATTAAGAAAATAATGCTCAAATATATTGCTTTAAGTCAGAAGGTGCCAATTCCATTAGGTCTCACTTTAATTTAATTTTTGCTACAAGGAAATTCTTTTAAAAGAAAGTTTGTTGGCCTGAATGCAGTGGCACATGCCTTTAATCCCAGTACTCCAGAGGCAGAAACACATAGGTGTCTGTGAGTTCAAGGCCAGCCTGGTCTACATAGTGAATTCCAGGACAGCCAGAGCTACATAGTGAGATCCTGTCTTGGAAAAAAAGCAGTAAACAAACAAGCAAATAAAAATAAAACAGAGGTTGTCAGAGGTGGTCTTTAGCTTGTGTAAAGTATTGTGATATTGCTTTCTGCCTATTCACTGATTTATACTGGTAATAGCTCACAAAATTATAAAGGATTTCAAAAGGGAATTTTTTGGATTTCACTTCAATATGCTGTAGTGTACTAATATTTTAAACATATTTTGAAGGGAAATGCTAATTCAATCAAAGGACATTGTACTGCTTCAAAACCTTGCCCATGCAGATATCCTTGATTATTAATTCATTGACTCATAAATAAAATATAAGGTATATTAATTTTGACTTTGCATTCAGTTTCATCTTAAGGCCACATTCTGCCCTTTTGCATACCAGTTGGTGTTCCCAGAAAAGGTTTTTCAGGTGTTCCCATAATCACCACGGCAGAGACCCACCTGCCAGAGCTGAGTGGCACTGTTTATGCAACAAGACAACTGTGGTTTTTTTTTTTCCCTAAAACACTCTCATCACTCTACATGGTAAGGATGAGAAGGACAAAGAAAAGGGAGCAGATAAGAAGAAATGTTGAGCGTTCAGATAAATTGTCATGTGGTGGTATAGAGTTGTTAGATCAACTACTTGATAGATTAGTTGTATCAACTAGTCATCTGACCTCTATCGCAGAGTTTGAATAAAATCTCTTCATAGCAAAAGTTTCTGTGAGGTTTGGTACCTTCTGTACAAGGCTACAAGTTCAGTATTTGCTACTGCTATTACTACTACTACTACTTGGTATTGATACTATGAACTATGCTACTGAGGGAAAATAAAGCCAGATCTTTGCTAAGGCATGTACATCCCAAGCCTACAGGACAGAAACCATAGATAAGCTATATGTTATCGATGTAGTTAAAACAAACTCAGCATTTTAATGAGATCACAAACCTCACGTGGTAGCAGAGACTAAGTCTTTGGGGTAGACAGATCGGTTGGGAAAACTCATACGGAAAATGACACTTGAGGATATCAAGTTTCTAAGCCCAGGGGTGACCGACCAGAGTGTTACATAGGAATGGTAATTGTGATGGGTGCATTGAGGAATTTTGGTTAGGCTGTGGAATTCATGTGCATGGTTATTGTAATGATGCTCAGAGATAGAGTCAAGGGAGGGTGTGAGGCTGGACTTAGTCAACGAAAGGGAGATGTTTTTGGAGGTCTGTTCTCTGAAACAGGAAGGACAGTTGGCCATCGCTTTTGAGAAAGAAGGATTGAAAAGGAAGGGTTGAGGCTTTCTATCCAGTTCTTAGTGTAATCAGCAAATGGGCTTGAGAGGGTTGTAAAAGATGATTAAGGGGTTCAGGTTTGTGTTTGTAGAGTTTGGCTTTTCACTGGGGTTTTGCAGTGGAAACGCCCTGTAGGGAGCTCAGAGATGAGCCTGGAGCTTCGAACAGAAGCCTCAAATTTGGAATTATTCACACTGGGAGTCATCAGCATGTCTTCAGGGTGGTGGCTCTTGTCTCTGTCCTTCTTCCCCCCGGAAAGTAGCTGTGCTAAAAAGTCTAACTCAATAAGCTTCTTTTTTGTAGCACAGTTAACTCAAGTTCTGAAACATATATTTTTCACAAGCAACAGAAGAAAGTAGTGGTAATTACAATATAGGCTACAGGTGAAAGCTTGATGAACCATTGCATGAAAGATACAGTGCTGCACACTGCTAAGACCCCACTCCTACTTAGTTGTTACTATTGTGGTCATTACTGCTCTTCGTTTGCTTAACGACCAAGATATTTGACACTTGAGGACTGCCAATCTGAGCCAGTGCTTCAAGTCGCAGTCACATATATGGGTTGTGAGAAATGAGCAAACTTCAGAGGAAAAGTCTTTCAAAGTCTTCCTATTTTTGGAGCAATAAGAGAACCACATGCTAGGAGCACGCTCAGCAAATGTTTGCCAGTGAGCGACACCACAAACGCCTCGTTTGTTTGAGATATAGTTTGCTATATAGATTAGTCTGGCCTTGAACTTGCGTCTTTCTGCTTCTTGTCTCCTGAATTCTCGACTTAATAGGTTGTGAAGTTCTTTCCCTTTGTGATAAAGAAATCAGTGTATGTATAAATTTATGTAAGTAAATGGAGAGATGAAAGACGGAGATGAGAGCAGTTTTGAAGATAGAGTTTAGTACGCATAGCTCTAAGGCCCACATCAGGAGGAGTTAGGAATGGGTGCTTTGGGTTTTAAGGGCATGGGAAAGATTTAGAAATAGCTTCAGGAGGTAATAAGAAAAGGTAATTTACTGAGTCTCTTTTTTTTTTCTCTCACCAGTCTTTAAGATCCTACTGATTTTGTAAGAACTTAGATAATTTTCCTCCATTGATACCTTAGATCATTGCTATGGTATCGGATCCATATCATATCAAACCTCCTAAGGCAGTCTCCAGGTCTCTAAAGGACCAACTGATTTTATCTTTAAAATGTGTGCATTTGCTAATTTTGTAATTTAACATATCAAATATGCCTCTTCGTTCTCCCTGGGAAGAAAAATCTTAAAAATACTGTACTGTGCAATTCTATTCTCATTCATCTTTTTTTTCAGTATGGTATAATGCAATAATCCTGAACTATCATTCATGGAGGCCACACATGACAACGGGCTAACGAATAAATCTGACAGCGAATGGGGTGCTCTTAATTATAGTAACAGGAAAAATGGACCAAATCCCTGATTTCTCACACCGGTGTCACATAATCTATACTTTATTTAGTTTAGACGATCCCTGCTATCAATCTCGTTCTCTGGAACTTTCCATCCATCCTTCAATAGCAACGTCAAACTCTGAGAAACAGAGCAAACTGATCCCCTGGAATCCCTTTTGATGGTCGGTTAGCTGCTTTTCTTTTCCACCTTTATAGTGCATGTGTTGTATAACTCTGCTTGCATACTGATCGTGTTGTTCTTTAACAGGCTTCTTTATGTCTACCACTAGATCCCACAATCTAGACCAGCAATTGCTCTTGGCATCTGTTACAGGATTTGGCCCTTTGAATTGTTCATGTAAAATTGTATCCTCCCTTGAGCTGCCTTTGCCATCTGTGCTGATTTACTACTAGACTGTAAGCTTATGGGGACTTACATTACCTATAGTTTTCATAGCTTTCTTCTTTGTGGTACTAGCTCACTGTCTGACAAATAGAAGGTTCAGAGTCATAACTGTTGAGTGCTGAAAGGTTGTCTCTGAAGCTTCAAGGAAATAGTACATAAACTAAAGCTTTGTCCTAGGAGGAGTGTAGAGACCTTGTAGAGCCATTTTTATTAGACACATCTTCCCACCTAAATTTCCAGCTTTTGTTTAATTTTTTCAGAGACATTACATTTTTGGCAATGGTGAGTTACTCATAACATTGTTAATGTTTGGATAAACAGATCTTTTATGATGTCAACTTAAATTTAAATGCACAATGTCTTCTTTTTTTACTCTTTGATAAGTGTACAGTGATCTAAATCCTAGGACTGGCTTAGATCCCTGGATTGAGATTTACTGCTCCAGCAGAGGAAGGCCATGTAGAGTTTTCTGTGAAGCAAGCGAGAAAATATATGACTCCTATGTAGGAAGAACAGATGCTGCTTTGCAAACAGCACGCATCTTAGTTTCTCTCCAAAATCTGTCTTCCAAGAAGAAGCCAGAAGCCAGCTTCTTCCTTCTGATGGATGAAACAAACTGCTTGGTTGTCTGCCTGCCTGTTTGGGAGCTTCCAAAATGTTCTCTGGTGGTGTTTGGGGGAGTTTGCCTTTTAGCTTCTATGCTTTTTACTGGTTGTGGTATTCGGATAACATGAAACAGAAGAGGCAGGGTTTTGATTTTGAAGTAGTGACTGTGGAATCTTCAAACTATTTAGACTAGTGGTTAAGCGACACTCTTACTATTTGAAGTAATTGAAGCTGCCAAACGCTGAAGTTGTCCCATCCACACTCAGTTCCCTTTCTGCAGTGTCAGAGACCAAGGGAACTGGCATTTTTTTTTTATTGGTTTTATTTTTAGCTTGTGTCAGTGGGTCATGCTGACTGAGGGCTGACACTAAAGCCAGCATATAATGAGATGTCATGAGCTGTTGCTTTTATGCATTCACCTTGGGACAGTCATTATACCAAGTGAACAGCTCACAGCTTCTCTTCCTGTGGCTCCTAGTGCCATCTTTGCTCCCTGTGGTTCTGTCAGTCATCTTTACCCCTCTCCTGCCAGCACCATCTCTAGCCAGGCATTTTTACCTCCACTGCTGAAAATTCCAGATCCTCGGGACTCCACTCACGTCTGAAGTTAAAGACTGATTTCTCATTGAAGTGTTTCACAGAGAGTGCCAGAGAGCTGTGCACAAAGTTAATAGGAAAAGATGCCCCGGCTTTATGTACTGACATGCTCCCTCATTCACTTGAAGGCAACAGGTAGAGACCAGGAAAGCTGAGCATAGCAACACTCAATGGACTCCAATGTCTGGTAGTTCACCAAGCTTAGAGGTAGGATTTAAGGGCATTACCCAGTTCCTGAAGGGACTGTGCAGCATCAGAAAGAACCATGTCCCTAGTGTGACCTTTAGACTGCTAGCTACAGTGATTCGGTTGAATTGATTTCTATTCTGCATTTTGGGCTTAACAAGTTGCCATTAATCTATTTTTACATGAAAATTATTACAATAATAAAACAAGCATGAAAGGATGTCTCTTATTCTTCATGGCAGAACAGGTAAAAACAAACATTTCTGTGAAAACAATGTTGCTATGAAAATTTGTTTCTGTCTTTTAGTAAATATAGATATAAACATGTTTAATAAATGGTTTGTATAGTTCAAAGTAAAGTTATAAGGCATATGCATATTTAGTTCTAGTCCCCATTTATTTTTCATTTAGCTTTGTATATAATACCTTTTCATTGATACATAGACTTTAAAACTAAATATTGTAGTAGTTACATAACAGTTCACAAAATTATTTTAATGACGTTTACACAAAATTATTTGCCCACTGTTTCAGTCCTTTACTGGCCTATAATTTCAGTACCTCTTAAAAACAAGTTTATAATTTTAAAAACTAATTTTGGAAGTAATCAATTTGACTTTATTCATGGGTGATTCAAAATATGATTCAAAAGAAACATTCATAACATACACATGCACCCGTGTGCCACTCTATTTAAGTGGCCTTGAGACAGGTGCTGTGTTTATGAAGAGGGAATTACAAGGTCTTAGGCACTGAAGGAACCATCACCATGTGGTGAGGTCAGACATTTGCATGCTTTCCCTAGGTTTCAAGTCCAGACACTCTGTGCTTTTGACATTTTTTCCTTCAACAATATAATTAAAGATTGGTAACCCCGCCATTAGACACAGATTTACTTTTACTATGTCATTCCATTTTGTTTGTTTATTTGTTTGTTTGTTTTTGGAGCACAATCTTGCCATGTAGCCAAAGAACTCAGATTTGCATTCCTTCTGCCTCAGCATCCAAGTGCTTGGATCAAATATGGGTCTGAGTGCTCTGATTCATAATGGCACATGCCATTTGCATTTGCTGAATTATATATTAGCATGCTACTTAATTAAATTAACTATACTAATACTATTAAGATATAAAGACCTGGTGGCACTCACAGGAAGGATAGCAGGCTACCAAGAAGAGACTTGATACCCTATGAGTATATACAGGGGGAGGAGGTGCCCCTCAGTCACAGTCATAAGGGAGGGGAGTAAGGGGAAAATGGGAGGGAGGGAGGAATGCGAAGATACAAGGAATGGGATAACCATTGAGATGTAATATGAATAAATTAATAAAATAGGAAAACAGAAAAAAGATAAATGACCAATAACCAAAATATCTTCCACATTTTTGTTTGACATTTCTTTAGGAGACACCTTTTGTGGTAGCAAGGTCTATGTTCAGTAAACATGACATTATCTATAAATTTCACGACCACACAATGACCCAAAACACCTATACCTATTCATTTTTTTTTTTTTACCTAGCAACTAGACCCTTCACTGTTTATTTCTGTCAACAAACGAGGAGACAAAAATTCTACTATATTATTCAATTAAGCCAAAGACGCACAGCAAGAGGTGCTGAAGACAGGATTACTGTTCAGAGGCTCTCCTAGTTTCATGTACTGCTTATTAAGTCATGTTTCAATTAGGGCATCATTTCATATTCCCTGGTGCCTCATGCAAATGCAAAGCGCTTAAGTTAAGGAGATTAAGTTTTTAAGAACTCCAAATTGCTTTTGAACATAAATTCCAGGAAGTAGACTCACCTTCAGAATGAAAAAGGAGCTTATAAGGGAAGGGTTGTGTGTTTGGCTGTTTAATGCTTCCACTGACTGGATTTTTGTCCTTCATTTATGCATATTTAGAAGCTGGCCACAGATCCAGGCAATCCTCCTGCCTCAGCCTTCCATGTACAGCTCATTGTGTGAGAAACTCAAGCTTTATAAAAATGAGCTTAGAAGCTTTTTTTTAGATCTTAGGGCCACATTTGCTTCCTTTATTTCTTTTAAAAACATTTTTATTATATTTGCTTGCTTATGTGTATGTGGCAGAATGCAAATGTGGAGGGACAGTCTATAGAAGTCAGTTCTCTTTTGCCATGTGGGTCGCAAGGATCAAGCAGGCACCTTTACCTGATGAGTCATCTGACTGGCTCTTCTGGTATGATTATCATTATTATTATCATGTATTATTATTATTATTATTATTATTATTATTATTATTATTATTAATTTTGCCTTTCATTTTTGAGATAGAGTTTCATTATGTAGCCACAGATGGTCTAGCTTGCCTCAGCCTCCTGACTGTTGAGATGTTGGCAGGAACTTTTACTTTCTTTGCTGCTTGTTGTGCTGTGTACTGAGACCATCTACAGCCACAGAGCCTAAGCACCTAACACACCATATAAGTACTGCATCAAGTGAATTCTTACTCAGCTTTTTGCTGATTACAAGTTACTGTTTGTTAGGATTTCATGTTTTCAACATCCATTAGTGATTTTACTAAAAATAATTACAAAAGGTACAGTGTGTTAAGACAAATAATACTATTTAAATAATAAGTATACATTAAATAGCTAGTAGTTGACATGACAATGTATAAGAAATAATAAATGGCTATATTAGTATTTAAAAATATTGCATTAAGAAGTACAAAGCAGGACACATGGTAGTAAAAACGATTTTCCAGTGCATCTAGATCAATGCATACACAGGCAATATATGATGTAGCCTCATAAATACCACAAGAGCCTGTTAGCACTTGATTTCATTATTTGTTTGGTGCAGCAGTGACAGACAATAGTCCCACATCATTGGAAGACTAAGGCAAGAAGATGACTTGAGCCCAGGCCTTTTCAATGGCCATTCTGGCCAACATAACAAGACTCTGCTTCCAAAACCAAAAGTATCCCTCTCTGATGTTAAAGACAAACCAAAGTCATACTGAAATTAATTTTCTTACTAATTGGATGTGAGCAAGTATTCACATACAATATTTACTGTATACTGAAAAATAGGCTAATTTTCAGACATAGGAGAAAGGAGAAAGAGAGAGAGAGAGAGAGAGAGAGAGAGAGAGAGAGAGAGAGAAGAAAGAGACTGAGAAAGAGAGACAATAAGAGCAAATGAATCCTCTCATTTATTTATTATTTTTATAAATTAATTTATTTATTCACTTTACATCCCATTTGTAGCTCTTCCATCCTCTCCTCCCAGTCCTATCCTCCCTCCATCCTCCCTCCCCTATTCCTCAGAAGAGGGGAGCCCCCTTCCCACCTGCTCCAGTTCATCAAGTCACATTAGTACTGAGTGAATCCTCTTCCCCTGTGGCCTGGCAAGGCAGTCGAACCCCGGGGGAAGTGACCAAAAATCAGGCAACAGAGTCCACGTTAGAGACAGCCCCCTTACTAGGGGACTCACATGAAGCTTGAGTTGTCTATCATCTACATTTATGCAGGGGGCCTAAGTGCATTCCACGCACGGTCCTTGGTTGGTGCTTAAGTCTCCACAGGCCCCTTTGGGCCCTGGTTAGTTGGTTCTGTTGGTTTTCTTGTGGAGCTCCTGACACCTCCAGGTCCTTTTCTCCTCCTCCCCTGCCCCCACTTTCCCACAAGATTCACTACGCTTAACTCCATGTTTGGCTGTGAGTCTCAGTATCTGTTTTGATCCACTGCTGGGTGGAGCCTCTCAGATGACGGCCATGCTAAGCTCCTGTCTGCAAGCATAGCAGAATACCGTTAATAGTGTAAGGGTTGGCTCTCTTCCATGGAGTGGGTCCTGGTTTGGGCCAGGAATTGGTTTGACATTCCCTCTATCTCTACTCTATCTGTTCTATCTTTATCCCTACACATTTTATATGAAGGATACATTTTGGGTAGGAGTTCTTGTGGGTGTGTTAGTGTTTCCCTCCTTCCAGTAGGAGTTGTGTCTAGTTAGCTGGAGGCCTCTCCAGTCTCCATGGCCTTTTCTACTAGGAGTCTCAGCTAGAGTCCCCCTCATATCCTTCTTTGTTGGGGAAGGAGAGAGAGTACCAGTGAACTTGCTCAGATGCAGAGACTTTCTGAAGCCACTGTGTTGTTAACTTCATAAGACGGATGAATTTACAAGCAGGATGGAGTTTATCACCTCCTGTAACTCCCAAACATCACAGGCTATTTCCAAGGTATCGCTTACTCTCCATAACCTGATAGTAAGGTTCTATTTCTGAAGAAACAACTTATGGCTTGAAATAGGAGAAATGGTGCTGGTGGCTAACCAGACGTTTTACCCCTGACTGACTAGTGTTCATAATGCTGAAAGTTATTTTGAATATTGCTGGATGGATATAGTAACCATTAATATCACCCAGATATAAAACCTGTAACCCACAATAGCAACATGCTTACAAGATGCACAGGTGTATTATGGGAGTAACCAATTACATATCGCCTGGATTTAAGGCCCACTCCATGATAAATAACCCAAATCTGACACTGTTAAAGTGGCCAAGAGTTTGAGACAAGAGAGGTCATGGACTCCAGTGGAAACCTACTACTATTTGCCTGCTAAAGGAACATGCTGTGGAAGTTTTGCTTTCTTTAAAAGCTAGTTATGTTATGTAAACATGTTTTTGTTTTAATCTGTTGTGGGATGTGGGGGCTACTCCAGTTTGTCTACAGCTGGTAACAGTCTTGTGAGAGGGCAGGTAATTTTTGTCAGCAGGAAACTGCCTCATTCAGGGGGCATGATCTTTGGTATCTGGAAAATATCCTTGGGTGGACTCTGAAAGGATATAAATACATGAGCCTAGAGAGAGAAAGAAAGGAGGGCTGTGAGAAGAACACTTGGAGGAGGAAAAGAAGGCTACTGCTGCTGGCTGAATATCTTCAGGAATGGAGATTGATGTTTTCCCAAAGAACTTGATGACCCTAAACAGCAGGAAGTAGCCAAAGAGAGCTACACTACTCTCCTTCTCCCCATTAACCTTCTCTCCCTCCTGTTGGTATTGGGGTGTTAGAATAGACTGGGGTGGAGAAGGGAGAAAGAGATATAAGAAACCAAAATAAAATAAATTTAAAAATTGTGCCTTCAGGAACATGGGATTAAGATGATTCCTAATGACATGTTGTTTTACTTATAGAGCAGAGCATCACTAAACCATCATCAGAGAAGCTTCTTTCAGTAGATGACCCACACAATGACCCACAACTGAACAGTATGAAGAATGTGAGAAACATTGGAGCATTCAGCCATAGATGAGGTATCTTTACCAAGGCCTTCTCCTCAAGGCTCATTGTAAGAGCCAGAATGATGGATGACTCCAGGGAAGTAGGCCATACAGACATGACAGGACTGATGAACAGGACATATGAACTTATAGACAGCATGCACAAGACCTACATTGGTTCAAGCTAGACAAAATCCCAACACAGAGAAGAGGAAGTGGACCACTAATTCCCACCCCTAACAAATAAGCTATTTGTATACCTGCTGCCTAAGGAAAAAGCAGTATTAACCATTGGAATGTCACTGGAACTATCAACCACATTCCAAGGCAGACTCCAAACCTATGAGTAGTTGGCCAACACAGAAAGGACTGCTTTATTTTATTTTTTTCTTTTGTTTTGGCATTTTTTTCTTATAGGTTGTTGTTGTTGTTGTTTTATTTTGAGAGGGAGTGGGGAGAATATGAAATTGGGTAGGTAGAGAGGATCTGGGAGGAATTAGAGGAGGAGAAAGAATATGATTAAAGTATACTATATAAACCCTTTTAAAACAAAAAGAATAAAGTAGGCTTCCTGAATAAATAAATACCTTAAAAATCCATCATCTTTTCTTCTGTGGCTTTAGTGGAAGAGCACTATGAATGCTTTATCATATGTTAAATTATGTTGGAAAGTTAAATCTAGTCACAGGTTTCAAAAAACTTTTCCTCTCCAAGGACTGACCTGTCATCATTTGCATTTACACTGTGGGATTAAAAGCATGCACCAACACTACGCCACCATGCCCAGTTCAAGCACACTGTGATAGATAATCATTGGACATGTGAAATAAAGTTCAGTACTTCCAATTCAGTATATCTCACTGTCTTAGAAAGAGAACTACCTTTAATTTCCCATCAAATTAAAAAAATCTGTTACATTTATTTATTGACTTTGCACATGCGTGTATGCTGGTGTGTATATGTGTGTGTGTGTGTGTGTGTGTGTGTGTGTGTGTTTGTGTGTATGCATGCACATGTGAGAACACAACTGGTGGACTGGGGGAGTCAGTTTTTTCTTTCCACCACGCAGGTTGGTTCTGGGGATTGAACTCAGGCCGTGAGGCCTTGGTGGCATGTGCTCTAAGTTACTGAATTATCTTGAAGGCCTCACTGTTCTTCAGATCTTAGCTTGGGATAAGAAGGCGTGATCATTTTACGCTAATGTTGATGAGATTTCTTTTTCTTTTTTTTTTTTTTTTGTAACTGTTAACTATACTGAATCACTGAGGAATGTGGAGTGTTATGCAGGTGAGTCAATTGCCTTTGAACTCCTTTTACATAAAAAGTAAATGAAAATATGACACTGGTCAATTTATTGGTGAAGGTAAATGGATGAGTCATTGGTAGTTATTACACATTTGTCTTCCTAACTCTGAATGGTAGAACATGATTTCTACTAACTGACATTAAACACCCATGAAGTTTAAGTGAATACACAATGCTTGCTCAGAGACTAGTTAGTCTTGAGAGAAGAGTAACTGTGAATGCCACCATTTTGCAGCCAAGGAAGAGAGGCAGAAACTGGTTGAGAAATTCCTCAGGGCACATCACAAATTAGGGACAGAATTAGAATGAAAAATTTACAAGCACCGACGTTCCAGTCTGTTGCTTAGTCACAGAATCTTTCTTTTATTCAGCCTTCAGTCATGGTCTTCTTTCAGACTGAAAGACAGATTTCCTTATGAAAGTTGGTGCATATATTGTAATGGAGGGCATGGACAGAGTGAGAATTCAAGTGATGCTTCTAAATGTAGCTTTTGTTAACACTGCCAACTTTAGTCAGTAAATATTTTGTTCATTACTTAAGCTTATTTTTCATGCTTTTGAAAAAAAACCAGCATTATAGTAAAGGAAGAATTTTTAAAAATTAAACATTTTGCTATTTTTTATTTGAAGACATATACACTTATTAAAAGTAATGTTCATTAAATTCTAATTTTGCAATTCTTTAAGTAATGATTTGAAAATTTAAGAAAGTAATTATAGAAATATATATTTCTAAATAATAATTATTGCAAAATCATAATTTAATGGATATATTTGTAGTACTGAATATTACCTTGAAATTGAACACAATGTGATATAAATTTGTAGATTGTTTTATAGCAGTATAGATAGTTAATATGTGTTTACTGATAAATGAACATATATAATGAATAATTAGTACATGTAAATATATTAGTTTATGCAATATATATCCCATGTGTATTGTACATATAAAGAAATGAGACAGAATGAAAGATTTTTTTTCTCTATTTGTGTGCACATTCATAAATTATTCATTTGGGTGGAAAGAGACTAAAGAAATACTGTTTTTTTAACTGAGATTGCCTTAGCTAATATTTTGTAATATTGGCTACCATTTGTTTTATACCTACTTCATACATTGTACTTAACAAATATAAATTTTCTTCATTCAACACCTCCTTATAACACACACACACACACACACACACACACACACACACACACACACACTTTATTTTACAGAAGAGAAAATGAAATGGACACTTAGAGGATTTAAGTGAATTCTTAAAAAATCACACAGCTTTTAAGTAATCGAATTTGAACCAAATTCTATTTAATTCTAAAGCCTTCCATTATATGTCAATATCTTTGATAAAAAAATTGATTGAAGGGATGGTATTAAATAAGGTTTATTTAATAAAATGCTTGTCCTGCAAACTAAAGGACCTGAGTTCAGGTCTGTAAAACTCAATTAAAAGTAGGCACAGTTGCAGGAATCTGTAACTTTAGGACCGGGAGACATCAGATAAAGGAGATGGCTGGAGCTCACTGGCCAGGCAGTCTAGCTAAATCAGTGAGACCAGGTTCAATAAAAAGGCTTTGTCTCAAAAACATTGGTGGAGTGCCAATGGGGAAGACACCCTGCTATGGGCCTCTGGCACCCACATTCATGTCCACACACACACACACACACACACACACACACACACACACACACACACACACACATACACACACACACACAGAGCCAAAGAACATGCACACACACACATGCTAATGCACTCCCACAATGAAAAACTAATTAATCCCAATGATACAAAGGAACCTTTCAAATAGGGGAGTTGGACATTTATATAATATTTTATCTCTTGGTCCTTATCTTAAATGGTTGCAAATGGACTATAAAAGGTGCCTTTTTTGAACTTTCACATAGTTTCATAGATGAAAATAAGCAAGTCCCCATAGAGTTGGTGAATTCCTGGAGTTATTGCTCTGTGGATGTCTTTAGCAGGTGCAAGGCATAATAACACATTTTGGTGTCTAGATCTGGATAGTTTCACAAAAGGATGGATGCAATTAAAAGCCCATAATGAGGCAAATTAGTCTCTAGACTTTAGAGAAACTCAGTGACCTACTGAGTCTGTAGATTTTTTTTATATAAATGCATGACACAAAAATGTTTTTTTTTTAAAGAAAGTTTTTCTTTTAGGTAAAAAGTCAATAAAATAATCTTAGTATTTTGAGTGTTTTCAGGTTGGAAATACACATCTACTTTGCATGTCGCCTAAAAGCATTTGATTCTAAGCTGAGTATCATGTCTGATATCTTTAATCCTAGGATTTTGGGAGGCTGAAGGAGGAAGATCATTAAGAACAGCCTGCATCACACGGCAAGAAGGTATATAATTTTACAAGTTCGACATTAGATATATTTTCTTAAACCCATTGTTATATGTCTGCCACTGCTGCTGCTGCATCCTATTCCTAAATTTCATTCCTTTTTTTCTATCCCTAGGTGTTTGAGGACCTTCATTCTACCACTTACACCATCTATGCCTGAGCTTATAAATATATAGTTTATATGTTTTATGTTATTATTTTGGATTTTGTGTTGTTGTTTGAGCTAGGATCTTGCTATGTTGTCCAGGCTAGCTTAAAGTTCCTAATTATCCCCTCCCTCTTGCTCACTGGGTTACAGACATCACACTTGGTTATTTTATTATTTGGAATATTTCAGGAGAGTTATTTTTTTCTTTATCCAATGTTATGCAGCAGCAGTTAACTGGTGGTTCATTGCTATTTAATGTTGAGTACATACATTGTATATATTCACAATAATTTATCTGCATACCTAGTGACCAACATTTAGGTTAGTGCCATGGGTTGCCTGCTGTACTGAAATTGCTGATACTTTTCATACACATGCTGCTGCATAGACAATGACTTTCTTTTTGGGAAACACTTAGGCATGATATAGCTGGGGTGTATTGTGTATGCATGCTTAGCTTGTTAATAAACTGCCATGCTACTGTGCAATGCTGAACTGTTTTGAATTTTCATCAATTATACACAAAGAACACCAGTCTTCTTCTTCTTCTTCTTCTTCTTCTTCTTCTTCTTCTTCTTCTTCTTCTTCTTCTTCTTCTTCTTCTTCTTCTTCCTCCTCCTCCTCCTCCTCCTCCTCCTCCTCCTCCTCCTCTTCCTCCTCTTCTTCTTCTTCCTCCCCCTCTTTGTTTTTTCTTTCTTTTCTGTGTAGCCCTGGCTTTCCTGGAACTCACGCCAAAGACCAGGCTGGCCTCGAACTTAGAGATCAAACCTGTCTCTGCTTCCTGTGTTCTGGGATTAAGGCATGTACCACCATGTCCAGCTAGAACCAGTATTCTTGTAGGTTTTTATTTATAGGAAAATGTCTGTCTTTTTAAGTTTAACATTCTGGCCTATTTATCCTTTTAAAAAATATAGACAAGTTGAACAATGCTTGGGGGATGTTAATGTCTAAAAATGTCAAAAGGATTTATTGACTCTATTTTATGAGTCATCATTACTTTATATTTAATAATGCTATAAACATCCATTTACGTACTTACACTGAAAGTGACAATTCTTTTTTTTTTTTTTTGCTTTTTTTCTTTATTAATTTATTCTTGTTACATCTCAATGGTTATCCCATCCCTTGTATCCTCCCATTCTTCCCTCCCTCCTCTTTTCCCCTTATTCCCCTCCCCTATGACTGTTCCTGAGGGGGATTTCCTCCCCCTGTATATGCTCATAGGGTATCAAGTCTCTTCTTGGTAACCTGCTGTCCTTCCTCTGAGTGCCACCAGGTCTCCCCCTCCAGGGGACATGGTCAAAGGTGAGGCACCAGAGTATGTGAGAAAGTAATATCCCACTCTCCACTCTACTGTGGAGAGTGTTCTGTCCATTGGCTAGATCTGGGTAGGGGTTTAAGGTTTACCGCCTGTATTGTCCTTGGCTGGTGACAACTCTTAATTAAAGAAAATGTTAGTTTGAAATTTTATAGATTTTATAGCTTAGTTACCTTTCAAAGCTAGCTTCCTTGAACAGTTCTCATATAGTTTGTTGATCTAGTAGTAAGTGCTTTCTAATAATACTTTTGTTGTCCTATCCTAACACCCCAACCCCACCTTTTTGTTGTTGGTTTTTTTTCTGAGTCAGAGTTTCTCTGTGTAGCAAGCCATGACTGCCCTCGACTTGCTTTGAAGACCAGGCTGTCCTCAAACTCACAGAAATCCACCTGCCTCCCTCATGCTGGGATTAAAGGAGTGTGCCACCATGCTGGACCTTCCTAAACACATTTTAAAGTAGCATTTTTATAATATTATTTAAAAGGTTGTTGGCTGTATATATGAACTGTTTTATTTTATTAGTATTTTTAAACTTTTTTGATAATCTCATTTTTTTGATGGTTTATCTAGATTACTCTAGATTATCATGCAGGTGGTCATAGCTGCAAATAAAATTCTATACCTCCTTTTTTTTTCATAGTGTATGGAACTGAATGTAAATACTTGTTTGTTTGTTTCTTTTACAAAACAGGCTTTCTCTGTGTAGTCCTGGTTATCCTGAAACTTGCCTATAGAGTAGGCTGGCCTCACACTCAGAGATCTACTTGCCTCTGTCTCCTGAGTGCTGAGATTATAGGTGTGCATCACCACTGCCCAGATGAATGTAAATAATTCTTTTCAGAAACATTATTAAAGTTTGCTCATTAGCGTTCACTTCCAATCACACAAGCACATGACATGGTATGGTACACATACCGGAAGTCTAGTCTAAAATGTTTATTATGAGTATAAATGTGAGCAAGTAGTTATTTTACTTGAGTTTTAATTTTCTCACTTGATCATAGATATAATAAAAGTACTTAATGACCCACTCTATTAGGATGCTGTGCAGATCAAATTAGATAAAATATGCAAAACAAGTTCTAAATGTTCTAAATGATTCAGGGATTAAATTACATACCTGTTACAGAGCAGGCATATTATGCTATTAGATAGGATCATTTTAAGGGAGCTATTCACTGAATATGTTTACAAATTACTGGTAGATTGTAAAAGAGTTACTTTTATTCTGTGATAGACTTAGAACCTGGTAGCAGAAAATGTAGCATTAAAAATTATTGTAAATGAAGAGAAACTCTATAAAAAATTCTAACATAGCCAGATAGTATATTTGAGGTCATTTAATTTTTGTTTCTTTTTTTTTTATAGGAGAACATACAGCTACATACAGTTTACCCAGTGTAGAACTGTGGACTATAGTTAGTTGTGAATTACTCATCAGACTCGTCATCAAGAAATGGTTGTGATCTTTGAAGTAAGACTTTCATTCTGATCACTGATCATTCACTCTTCTTGATCAAAGGCAAACCAGTTATCAAAAGAAGAAAGAAGGAAAAAAGAAGAAAGAAAAACTGGGTCAAAGGTGAAAAACAAAATGAGGAACAAATTGAAAGAAAACACCTCTCATTTTTAGTTCCTTAGATTATCATGTACTATTAAAAACACTGAAAATGTCTTATTATTGCAAAATGCTGTGAGTTATACAAGTTTTCCGCAAACGTGGCTCTACAAGGAGAATTTAAAGTGACTTATTTTAGTGAATACCAATTTTTATTTCTCAGTCAAGTGAAGACGTACTTCATAATGGAAAAGCAGGATAATTCTTCCTACACAAATTACACTCAAAATTAGTAAATGGGTTTATTTTCAACTACTGTTTTATGTTCATGAAACATGGATAAATTAACCGATGTTAGGGAAAAGAGACTATTGAGTGTGCAGCAGAGGACTGCCAGGGTCTGAACTGTGGAGAGTTGTGTGTGTTGCACTTTGGATGGTGACTTCTAAGGCTTCTGGGTCGAATAGAACTGCTTCCTTCTAAAATATGTTAAGAGATTCTTAAGTAACGACTTAATGTAAAGGCCACAAAAATCTTGACTATCTTCCACATCCTCCATTATTTCTTCAAATTTAATGGAATGTAACTGCTTAGTCTTTCATTTACCTTGTTCCTCTTATATCTCACCACGTTGACAACTTTGGGTAGTGTTCACAACCTTTATTTCTCCCTTCTCATCACCATTTTTTTTTTTTTTGCTGGTCACAACAAATAATGGGCTCAGATTTTTAAAATCATTTCAGCTTTCTTAAGCTTAAGTTTTACTTAAGTTCAAATAAAGATCAACTACCATATGTGATTATTTTACATCAACATCTTTTGTAACTATAATTTCTTGGAGTCCTTCAGGCTGTCTGTCCCATGCCTTATGAAAATATTTATCCTTTCATTATGGCTTCTAATCTTTTGACCTCTTAATGTTTCTAAATTGTTTATATTCAATGCCTTTGTTTACACCAATCATCCTGTTTAAAAACATTTTCTTTCTATTAAAGTGTAAAAACAATTTAACCATCAAAAAACTGTCCTGGACTTGAACCATCCTCTTATTTCCTCAGTTACAATAAAAAACCTTTATGTTTCCTGTAATCATTTTCTTTTATTATCACAATTTACAAGTTCTGTTGTTATTTCTCCTGCTTTGTAGAGAGTATTTATCTGTCAAATCAACATACCAGAAGCAAATTCCCAGAATTCATTTAGCATCTAATTTGCAATATTTTGGGACATTTAACAAGCAATGGTTCACACTGAAGTTGGTTTTTTTATACCTGTAAGTGATCCTACTCCTATCTTTAAATTTTAAGATAATGTCTTAATTTATCTTAAAAGTCCAAGTGTCTGGGCTAGTGCTTTAAACACAGAAGATGTCCAATGTATATTTGTTGAATAGATGAACAAATTAATTAAAAGACACTACAAAAGACTGAGTGTTGGGAGCCAGAGCAAGGGTGCTGAGCAATATGGCTGACATAACACTATTTTGTAAGTAAAACAATTGAAGCTTAGAGAGGGCAAAGGGTTTCTTGGGGTCACATCACAAATTAGGAACAGAATTAAAAGGGAAATACGGAGACCCCGAGGTTCCACTCTGATGCCTTCCTCACTGCATCTTCCTTTCAGCTATCAGTCATGGCTCTCCTAACTTGAAAGGAGGACTCACTTATAGAGGCTGGTGCATGTAACGTGACAGGGAATGAGTGCCTGGGCCCCCAACATTTTCATATGCTCCCAACAAGATCTGCTGCTCTCAGCACGTTTGCTTTTCAAATTTTCCCAGTCCCCTATCTTTCATCTTAAAATACAATCCTCGTTTCAATTTAGTACCACAACCATGAGGATGTTTTAGAGATTTAGTGATGCAGGGCATGTGATATTCTGCAAGTGCCGTGAAGGAACAGTGTTACATAAACACAAAACATGATTATCTCTGCCGGGAGCAACAGGACGAGGATCTGACACACAGAGGCTATGGAGCCTCTAGCAAATGTATGTTCCTGCCTGGCATCTACAAGGCTTAAACTGGAAAATGTTCCCTTGGGATGTTTGGACCATTTATTCCTCTTAAGTGTTTTTTTTTTCTTTTGGGAGGTGTTAGAGAGAGAAGTTTTTTTTTTTTTTTTTTTTTTTTTTTTTTTTTTTTAAAGATTTACTTATTTTATTTATTGCATATGAGTGCTGTATCTGCAGAAGAGGGCATCAGATCACATTATAGGTGGTTGTGAGCCACTATGTGGTTGCTGGGAATTGAACTCAGGACCCCTGGAAGAGCAGGTGGTGCTCTTAACCACTGAGCCATCTCTCCAGCCCGAGAGAGAAGGTTTGAAGTGATATTAATTTTAGATTAAAACAAGCATGGGTATCTGAACAACGAAATTTGTACAAAAGGTTTAAAAAATTGACATATCCAATTGTGCTCTTGTTTGACCTTTGCTAGTATTTGTTTTGTATCATGAAGCTGCTTTCTGAAATGAAGCATTAGATTTGGCTGGAGATGTCATAAAAAAGAAGTTTTGGGAGAAGTCTTTGTATGAATGCAGAAATGAAAGACTTCAGAGCTTATTATAAGACACATTTTGAATCACTCATTCTTTTAACCTTTATACATTATATACCTTTACACATCATAATAAGATTCATATCACAAGACATTCCATTCAGAAACACTACAATTTTATACATCACCCAGAAGTCTATATCAGATTTAGTCACTTCACTTCATCATTAGAAAAAGTCAAGAAAACATCATCACTCCTTTAAGGCAATAATGTCTGAGGCAAGTATGTGATAACGGTGTCAACTTATATTACAAGAAAGTCATCAGATGCCCAGTAATCAAGATAGTATCATGATAACTTTATGATCTGACCTGTCTCCACTGCACTCGCTTCTATTTGGACAACTATTGAGAAGTACAACTTTAGGGCACTGGGAGCATTTTGGATGATGCTCTCAGCTACATAGAGCAGAGGCGAGGTGCGTTTGTGATACACCGAGGACAGCAGCATCCTCATTGCACATTTCCAGGGCTGCAGCAAGTTCCTTTTTGACTACTGTTAGTGCACTGAATGTCAAAAAGCTCATGCCACTCATGACTGGGCTCACATCTGGAGACACATTTGGGAACTCTTTCCTTTGTCACCTGCCACAGGAAACTGCAACTCTTTACTCTGTGCAGGAACCTTTGGAATAAAAGAGAGAAAGAAATAGGGCTTCAGCCTGCACATTTCTAACCAGGTAGAGGTCTAAAATAGCAGTGCATTATGGAGTTATTCTCTATAGCAGCGAGCCACCACCCACAGCATAGTTATTTTTACCACACTCCAGCCTTTATAAAGTCTGATAGCCTCCTCCCAAATTGATTCTCAGCATTCATTCACAGACACAAGGTCCACACTGGACAGAAGTCTCGCAGAGTGATCACTTCTCTACATACACACAAGGGTAAATTATTATATAGGGTTGGGAAGAGGCCTGTTCCTAACTAGAAATTAAATCCCACAAATTATCCATCCATTGATGACAGCAAATAACCGTTCAGAGCAGAATAAACCCAAACCAAATGCCACATAATGTAATGTTCAGTAATTACATATGTGGAGTTTAAAATGCATGCATGCACATTTCCACATGTATTCATATATAATAAAAAGTCTGGACCAACATGTGTTGCTAAAGTTTCAATATTTCTCATCTTTAACATTCTCCTGGAAGGCAGCTGGTTTTTGATCGAAGGTTTGATGCAGTGATAAAAGCAATCAGAAGCAGTTTTATATGAAAGTGCTCAAGGGATAAATAAGAAAGCATAGGTACAGGGAATGGAGGGTGTGAGGCTGGGGATTGAAAAGAATTGAGCAAGGTTGTTGTTAATCTCGGCTTTTTCAAAACAGCAGCAGCAGCACCAGCACCAGCAACAACAACAACAACAACTCCCCAAAACCCCAACCAACTAAACCAATCCTCCTGAGGACACACACCGTATATTGTAGTCCTTTCCCAGTTGCAGTAAAATTAAAGCGACTGATTTTTAAAAAGCCCTTCCTTTTGTTACTTTCAATAAAATATACAGTACAGTAAGAAGGCATTCAGGCACCTTTGGAGAAATGAAAACTGGGACATGAAATGAAGCCTTCAGCAGCTGAGTTTCTGTGTGAGGTCTGTCCATGACCAGCAGGGTGTGCTCAAACTGAGCAGATTGGTTTCACTCTCCTGTCCCTGCAGTCCAACCCATCTGTCCAGTTCCATCCTGCCATCCACCTTCACAAATCATTGCTTCAGCTGGAAGTATGTGGTGCGACTTCATCACAGCATCTCATTTTATTTCTGGCAGAGAGCACGGTACAACGAGGCCTGTATGGAACAGCACATGGATTCCATGCCTACATAGCTTTGAACTACTGAAAATCTATTTGGTTGGCCATGTCTCTGAACAGTGTTCCCCAGGTCTCTTTAGGAACACCCCCAGGTTTCATTTCACTGATGGCTTGCATAAGGTATTTGATTTAGCCTGAACTATTGCTGTGCTCCTTCATGAACACAGCCAACAAAAAGTTTTCACTTAGGTCACTATAATATCCATTTTTACAGCGATGTCAGGACATTAACAACATTGATTTTTTTTGCAAAGAATATCTGTCTGGAATTCCATCCGCTCTTCCCAGTTCTTCCTCCCTTCTCCCCCAGATTCACGACTCCTTTGTTTCCTTTCAGAAAAGAGCGAGCCTCCCAGGGGTATCCACTGAACACAGCAGAACAAGTTGCAGCAAGGCTGGGCACAAACCTTCACATCAAGTCCGGCCAAGGCAACCCAATAGAAGGAAAAGGGTCCCAAGGGAAAGCAAAGAGACAGAGACATCCACACTCTCATTGTTCAGAGTTACCATGGTCATGGTGTCCCTTCACACCAATAACACATTGATTAAGACACTGGGCCAAAAACTCACGGCAGGGTAGGTCATAGGCTTTCGTGGAGAACCTACTTTTATGGTTCTGTTAAGTGGGCACAGTATTAAACTGTACGACAAGTACCTATCCTTATAACCATACACTACTGCAGTGCTCAACCCTCATTAGGTCAATGCATGGATGAACACAGAGACCCACACTGGTCAATATGCCAGGACTTACAGACTATAGAACATTCAGTTCTAAATAGGATACCCACATCTACTCTTCCCTCCTTCAAGGCTGAGAGGTCATCACAGAAGCCAGGGAAGAAAGACTGTAAGAGCCAGAGGTAGTGGATGACTGCAGTGAAATGGTGCTCTCTGGATATGGCAGGGCTATTGTACACATGAATACACAGTGGTTGTGACAATGTGTACATACAGGTTGTGACCTGTGTGAGATCAAGAAAGCTAAAATGCCAGAATGGAGGACGGAGGTCTCAGGAAGTGCCATGCCACATTAGCAGTTGGTGGCCATTGGAAAAAGGAGCTGTTTTTTTTTTTTCAGTGATGTAGTCCATGGGAAGCTATCCATGCCAAAATTGATGTCCCTGTACTCATACCCCTACTGGCATTACCAAGTGGATTCAGTGGATTTAAAAAGAAAGAACACAAAGCTGAATGACAAAATTGGTGATGGGGATACTTGGCAAGAAATTGGAGGGGATGGATTTGGTGAAAACACACAATATATACACGTATGATAGATATTGATTTACATTCGGAATTTTAGATGCACCAAGATAGGAAAGATGTTTTCTTCAAGGCTGTCAAATACAAATAGATAAAACACTAAGAATGTAACATTTATGTAATTCCTGGTCGTGTCATTGTTCTTCTTGCTCTAGGTAGTTTATTGTATATATGTGTGATAATATAAATATATATGTAAAAGTAAAAAAAAATATTTAATAAAAAATTTAAAAAAGAAATAGAGATGGATACTAAATTTTTTTTTCAAACAATAAAAAGTATCTTTTGAAACACTGTCTCACTCTCTCACTATGGTCCTCTAGGTAGACCAGGCTGGCCTGTAACTTATAGAAATCGGCTTACCTTTGTCTCTCAAGTGCTAAGATTAAAGTTCTGCACAACCATGCCCAGATAGGCAATATTATCTTTTGAAATAATTTTATATCTATTCTTGAGTTGCTTTGAGTTGTTTTGCATCTCTTAAATCTGAAAAGAAATGTGATTCTATGACATTTAGTCATTAGAGAGACTGGCTGATAATTTCGTTGTTGTTGGATATTTGGTTTTAGAATCAGGGTAATTATGGCTTCATAAAAAAGAGTTTGGAAATGTTCCTTTCTTTTCTATTTTATGGAATAACTTGAGGAGTTATTGATGTTAACTCTTCTTTGAAGGTCTGGAAAAAAATCTATGCTGAATCTATGTAGACCTGGACTTATTCTTAGTAGGAAGATTTTTAAATTACTGTTTCTGTCTCATTGGTTGTTATGAATTGATTTAAATTATCCATTTCATCAAGATTTTATTTTGGTAGATTATATGTATAAAATAATTAAACAGTTTCTTTTAGGTTTTTCAGTTTAGGGGACTATAGATTTTTAAGAAGTATATCTGTAGGATTCTCTGAATTTTCTCAGTATCATTTGTTGTAATGGTTCGCCTTTCATCTATGATTTTATTGATTCAAGTCTTTTCTCTCTTTCTTTTGTTTAATTTAGCTAAATATGTGTAAATCTTGTTAATCTTTTCAAAGAACTGATTCTCGCTTTCATTGATTCTTTGTACTATTTCTTTTTTTCTAATTTATTCATTTCAGCATTAACTTGTATTGTCTTTTTTATATACTATTTGTGTGTTGCTAGTTTTCTTTTTTTTAACAAGACTTTCAAAAGCTTATTAATTATTAGGTTATTAATATTGGACCTCTGCAGTTTTGATATAGGTGTTTAATATTACAAAGTCTCCTCTTACTACTGCCTTCATTATGTTCCTTATATAAATATGTTGTGTTTCCATTTTAATTCTCTCAGAATTTTTAAATTCCCTTCTTAATTCCTCCCATGACACAATTTTTTTTTATTCAGTAATGTGTTGTTTGGTTTTCATGATTGTGTGAAACTTCTGCCATTTCTGTTGCAGTTTACATAGAACTTTATTCCTTTGCCTTCAGATAATGTGCAGGATGTTATTTCTATTTTCCTAAATTTGTTGAGACTTGCTTTGTGTTCTGATATACGGTTGATTTGGGAGAACATTCCATGGGCTGTTGAGAAGAAAATATGTTCTTTGGTGCTTGGGTGGAATTTCTTGTAGATGTCTATTAGGTCCATTTGATTCATGATGTAATTTAGCTCCCAGGTTTCTATTCAGTTTCTGTCTAGGTGATGCTTTTATTGATGACACTGTAGTATTGAAGCCACCCTTTACCATTGTGTTGGAGTCAATCTGTAGGTTTAGATTTAATGTTGTTTGTTTTATGAAACAGGCTGAATCTGTAGCTGGTGCATAAATGTTTAGAAGTGTAAACTTCTTCTTGGTGGATTTTTTTCTTTAACCAGTACAAAATGTCTTTTTCTGGTATCTTCTGATTAGTTTGATTTTAAATCTATTTTGTAAGATATTTTAAATAGCTAACTCTTTTTGGTTCTTTGTCCCATTTGCTTAGTTCCCTTGTCTTACCCTTTTACATTAAGGTAGTATCTATCATTGATGGTGAGGTGTTTCTTGGAGTTAGCAGAAAGATAGATCCTGTTTGCTAATCCAATCTCTTTAATTATGCCTTTTCCTTGGGAGAACTGGGGAAATTAATAGTCAGAATTATTACTAATGTTTATTTATTTTACATTTTTGTGGTATTGTTTAATTTCTTTCCTTTTTACTAACTGTTTTAGGATTATTTATTCCCTATTTTCTCTTGGGTTTAATCTTTCCTTTAGATTGAAGCATTCCTTCAAGTGTGCTCTGATGATTTAGAGACCATTAAATTCCTTAAGTCTGTTTTTATCATGAAACTTTTTCCATTTTCCTTTGATTATGACTTATAGTTTTACTCGGTATGGTGGTCTGAGCTGCCATCTGTGGTCTTTGAGAACTTGTAGAACATCAATTCAGGCCCTCTGGCTTTAAGTCTCCAATACAAAGTTAGGTGTTTTCCTAGGCCTGCCTTTGTATTTGACTTGGTCCTTCCTCTTGTCACTTGAATATCCTTTCTTTGTTCTCTACATTTAGTGTTTTGACTATTATGTGACGTAAGAATTGTACTTTCTTATCCTGTATGTATCCCTCTTGCACTTTAACATGCATGTCTTTCTAGACTCAGCCATACCACTCCTGAGCCTATACCCAAAAGATAATCCATCATACAACAAGGACATTTGCTCAACTATATTCATAGCAGCTTTATTCATGATAGCCAGAATCTGACAACAACTCAGATGTCCCTCAACCAAAGCATGGATAAAAAAAAAACTGTGGTACATGTACACAATAGAGCTATTATAAACTCAGCTATTATAAACAAGGAAATCTTGAAATTCACAGGCAAATGGACAGAAGTAGAAAAGATCATCCTGAGTGAGATAACCCAAACCTAGAAAGACACTCACGGTATATACTGATGTACAAGTGGATCTTAGCCTAACATAGATGCCCTCTGAGAGAATCCACCCAGTGGAGGATCAGGACAGATGTTGGGACTGGCTGCTGGACTCCGGGAGGAACGCTGAGAGTTGTAGGGAAGCTTTGGGGATGGAAGGACACACAGGGTTCAGGAACTCCACAAGGAGACCAACAAGGCTGGTGGATCTGGACGCAGGGTGCTGGCACAAACTGTTGTACCAATCAAGGACAACACAAGCAGTTAACCTAGACCCTCTGTTCAGATATAGCCAATGGACAGCTCATTCTCCAGGACTGTTAGGAGAGCAGGACTGCTCCCCTTGGTGGGAGGCTTGGCAGCACCCAGAGGAAGGGGAAGCAGGCTAGTCTGATGAAACCTGATAGGCTGTGGTCGTATGGTGTGTGTGTGTGGAGGGGGAAGACCCTTTTATAAGAGGTCTAGAAGATGGGAGAAGGGCAGAAGATGGAGGGCTGGTAGGAACGGGAAGATGCAAGTGAAGGAATAACAATTGGGATGTAATCTGAATAAATTGAAAAAAAAAAAGATCAACGAAAACCATTAAAAATCAACTAACTTTTCTAAAAAAAGATTTTAACTTTTTTCTTCTATTATTTTATTAGAAATGTTTTCATTGTCACTTCTCTGGATTTTTTTTTTTATGTATACCTATTTTCTTAGGCTCGATCTTTTGATTGTGTCCCAGATGTTTTGCTCCTTTTTTAAAAATTTAACATTTTCTTTGATTGATCCATTTCTTCTAGTTTGTTTTTGTTATGCTTTATTTATTTATTTTTATGTATACAGTGCTCTGCCTGCTTGTACACCTGCAGGCCAGAAGAATCTATCAGACCACATCATAGATGGCTGTGAGCCACCATGTGGTTGCTGGGAATTAACTCAGGGCCTCTGGAAGAGCAAACAGTGCTCTTAACCTCAGATCCATCTCTTCAGCCCCTAGAAATTATCTTTTTATTCAATTCTGTTTTTAGATCTTGAATTGCTTTCATTTTTTTATTCAACTCTGTTTTCATTCATGCATTTATTTATATTCTCTTTTAGCTTCTTGAATATAGTTATAATTACTATTTTGAAGTTCTTGTGCATCATCTAATTTGCTTATCTCAAGGACTATTGTGGTGGGGGGTGATAGTTTCTAGAAGAGATATATAGTCAGTGGTTTTTTTTTTTCATGTTTTACAGTGTGCTTTATGATGGGATGCTGGGATTTGGATTTAGGATAATTATGGCTATTCTTGGCATGGATATCTGGTCTCACCTTTGTTGAGTGTGTGCTTGGATGTTTGCTGCTCAACTTTTCAAGATTGTAGACCAGATTACTGATGCTCAGCTTTCAATCTTGTGACTGATCCGGGCTTCTGGCTTTAGAGTCCAAGTGGTCCCATGTAGGGTGGTGGATGGGATTGCTGACAGTTGAGCAAACATGGGAATGTACTGTCTCTGGGTGTTTCTAAGTAGGACTCGGGATTGAGATCCACATGGTTTTCTGGTCCCTCAGAAGGAGGGGTGGCTGAGAGTTGCATATTATGGTGCACTGGTTCTGGAAGTTTCTTCCTAGAGTTCTAATTTGGATTCATACAGTCCTGGGTAGGTAGGTGAATGGGATAAGTTTGACTCCACCTGTTTTTGGAGCCCAGTACTAGTTGTACACTTGTGTGTAAAGTGCCCATGGAGGCCACAGCAGGGTGTCAGGGCAACCAAAGCTGGAGGTGTAGGATGGCAAAGTCCACCTTAGGTGGGTGCTGGGAATCAATCCAGCATAGGTCCTCTGGAAGAGCAGCGTTCCCTTAATCACTGAGTCATTCTTGTAGCTCATCAATATGTAATCTTTCAAATGAGATATTTCTTCTTATATTTATTAGTGATAGTTTCCAGTGAGAAAACACCATGAGAACACAGAGTTTCTTATGTCACATCATAGACACTTCTTAAAGGACAACAGTGCACATTTTTTTTCAAGATTCACTGAAAGAGAGGATACCGAATGTGTTTTATGAATGTCAACATGACGTGTGAAAAAAGATCTGGCTTAATGGTTAATTGAAAGTTGCATTCTGATTCAGAATCAGAAAACCATTTCCAGAGAAACAAAAATTGCTGTGAAAATGATGTGTAAGGGGAAAAAAGCATTTAAAAGAGGATAGGAAAAGAGTAAGTTGGTAAGAGAATTCCAAGAAAACCAAACTATTGAATCAATAATTGGTTAGATCCAATGACTTTCAAAAAGGAGCCAAGAAACATTGTTTTTTTCCTAGGGTGAAATGGTAAGGTCCTGGTATACTACAGAACAAAACTTGTTTTAGAGGTAAATATATATGTCAGAATAACCTTTTCTATTGATAATAGCTCATTGAAATTGCTACCTCCTATTCTCCAGTACACATCTTTCTCTTTTTAAAAAAGATTTATTTATTATGGATACAATATCCTGCCTGCATATGCACCTTCCTGCCTGGAGGGGGCACCGGATCTCCTTGTAGATGGTTATGAGCCACAATGTGGTTGCTGGGAACTGAACTCAGAACCTTTGGAAGAGCAGCCAGTGCTCTTAACCTCCTAGCCATTTCTCCAGCTTCAGTACCATCTCTTTTAAGTCCCATGTCTCTTACCTTTTTATGTTCCATTTTTGCAGAGTGTTCCTATATTCTCCGTCTATGCTTGATGTTCTCCATCCCTGAGACTTTGTTTATAATCACTTTGTACTTGGGTCTTCTGCCCCATTATTTTTTTCCTACTGATTAATAAAGCTCATTACTAATTTTCAGATAAAAGTTTTCCTCTTCTAGGAAGCTTTCCTTTGTATTTTTATCACTGAACCTAATTTTTTTCTGGTTCATATTCAATGTTCAATAATAATTTTAGAAAAATACTTGGTTGAATGTCTTCAGCAATTTCTACATGTGCTCCTAGAAAGAATTAACTTGGAAAGAAAAGTATTGGCGGTACTGCTTTGTAACAGTTATGCACTATAATGAAAAGCCTTTGATTATTGGGTTAGGCAAAGCTATTCTAGAAAGACATTTTAGGAGCTGGAGAGATGGCTCAGTGGTTAAGAACATATCTTGCCCTCCCAGAGAACCTGCTTTGATTCCCAACATCTATATGGTGGTTTACAATTGTGTGGAATTCCAATTCTAGGGGGGATCCAGCACCCTCTTCTGGCCTCTGTGGACACCAGGAAAACACACACACACACACACACACACACACACACACACACACACACTCCATATGTATAACATAAAATGAAAAAATAAAAATCATGTTGTAAGTTAGTAGGAAATATTGAGGTTAGTATTCTAATGCAACAGCAACTAAAACTGGACTTACTACAATGAGACATTCAGAAATTGGAAATTTTATTTAATTTAATATGTTTTAAAGTAGAGCAGCTTCTGTCACTTTTTAAAAGTCATCCTTGTAATGATTTTTGAAGATTTACAGTAAAGTATGAGTAAAAAAAAAAAAAAAGAGTGATTGTAGCTCATATTTTGTCTTGAGGGATTACAGTCTGGTCCAAGGTAGATAATCTTAACGCATAAAGACAATCTTACAGGATGAAGACACTTGACTGAGTTGAATGTAACAGAATAAAAGCTGAAAAATATTCACCGCAAAAGTGATGTCGTAAGTCAAATCCACAGACTGAAATGGAGTGAGGTAGGCTGAGAAAGTGGCTAGGCAGAAGTTCTCAGGAGGCATCAAGCTAAGCAAGTCATTCATTTTCCTAGATCGAACATTCTTGGAGGGATGAGAAGAAAATGGCAAACTACCACTGACAGCGACTAATGTGCTGATAATGAAGTTATACCTCTATTTCTTATAACCTTAGGACACTAGCATGAACAGTCTTGGTTTCTGCATCCATAAGGTGAGAGTGGAGTAAGAGACCATAACATGTAAAGTCCTAATGCAGACAAAAAGGGAAGAGTGAGCAAGATACTATTATCTTTAAAATCATGACCATTTTTTTTAGGATGCTTTTGTGCAGTACCAATACTCTGAAATGATGAACACAGGGTTCAGCTTGAGGTGGGATGTCTCAGAGATTCTCTGGGGCACCCAATCCCAGCAAAGAAAGCTGAGGAAGATTGCACTGAGCTCTCTGTCTAACATTGCCTATCTTCTCTGCCTTCGTAGCTTGACGCTTTGCCCTTTTATCTTCATAATGATGGTTTTATGTTTAATTTAACTGTAAATCACATGAACCTCTGTTGTGACTGGCATGTCAGAAGGCTTAAAAACCATGCTAATGTCCAAGAGCAAAAGAGTTTATAATGTCGGATATATTTGTTAAGATGATGATCCAGTCAAGTATGGAGACATTGGAGAGATCGTATGGGATGTTAATTTAAATTTCTTCAGGATCTGAAGGGTGGAAACTGCTTTAGCAGAGAGCCTTTGCTTTGTATTAGTGATGATAAGGATTTATGGATGTTTAAAATAACGTTAGTCAAGCAATTAGTTAAATATTATGCTTACATTATTTTCAGGAACATGATTATACTAGAATATGTCATAATTTGGGACGCGTCAGTGAAATGATCTGTTTTCCCAACATTACACAAATGTGTAATGGAAATGTGTGGAGGAATATCTTGAGTGGATGTAACAACTGTCAATAAAGCACTGTTTAGCCAATCAGCTGAGCAGAAGGACAGGCAGTGGAAGGCGGAACTTCCTAGAGAGGGGGCAGAGGAAAGATTGACAGTTGAGAGGGGAAGACAGTTTACAGTTGAGGAGGAGGGAAGAGGGGAAGGGAGAAACAGCCCAAGGATCATAGTGGCAGGTGCTTGGGATATAAGTATATATGTAGGTTATGAGGTTTAGAGTAGTTCATGTTAGTTTATGAGTAGATTAGAATCAGTTTAGATTCTGCCCAGTGTAGTGTAGTGCTGGCAGCTTTACAGTACATTTCAGTCCCCCTGTGTCAGGTATTGGCTTGGTAGGCCTAAGAGATACAAATTACTGTAACAGCAATGACAGACAGGAATTAATTTCTCTGTACTGTAAATGATATCTATACCAGAGGGTGTGGTGTGTCACAAGGTAGAGTCATCAGACAGGAAAAGTCTACATGAGACCCAGGTGTAAGGCATTTTCTCAATTAGCAATCAGTGGGGGAAGGTCTAGCCAATTGTCCATGGTGCCATCCCTGGGGTGATGGCCCTAAGTTCTATAAAAAGGGAGGCTGAGCAAGCCATGGAAAGCAAGCAAATAGCACCCCTCCATGGCCTCTGCTTCAGTTCTTGCCTCCAGGTTCCTGTCCTGCTTGAGTTCTTGTCCTTACTCCCTTTGATGATGAGCAGTGAGGCAGAAGTGCAAGCTAAATAAATTCTTTCCTCCCCAATAGCTTTTTGCACATGGCATTTTGTTGCAGCAATGAAAATCCTAAGTAAGACAGTATCTTTTAAAGTCAATAAGATTTTCTTTTAAATTCTATCAAAGATTTTCTTTTCTTAAAATGTGGTCATTACAAAATTAACATGTACTTTATCAAGACAGATATAAAATTTAAAGCAGTTGCTACTACTGTTGATATTCTGATATGTGCATTTTTTTAATAATTTTCTAAACATAATATCTGTCATGGTATGATTACCATTGAAACAGACACCATCAAATATACTGGTTTTCTGCAGAAGTCTTGCTTATCTTTTCTCTGAGGGCCACCAGGCCTCCCTACCAAGGGGATGTGGTCAAATGTGGGGCACCAGAGTTCATGTCAGAGTCAGTCCCCTCTCTCCATACAGCTGTAGAGAATGTCTTGTCCATTGGCTAGATCTGAGTAGGGGTTCAATGTTTACTGCATGGATTGTCATTGGTTGGTGCAGTAGTTTAAGCAAACCACCCTGCATCCAGATCCACCAGTCTTGATGGTCTTCTTGTAGGTTTCTAGGACCCTCTGAATCCTTCTGTTTCCCCGTTCTCACATACTTCTCTCACCTACAGTCCCAATAGGAAGTTCCCGCATCTCTCCCAATCTCCTGGTGAGTGAAGACTTTCAAGGGCCATCACTTTTGGGTTAGTGCCCAATTATGAGTGAGTATATAGCATGAGAGTCTTTCTGGGTCCGGGTTAACTCACTCGGTATGATCCTTTGTAGTTCCATCCATTTGTCTGCAAATCTCTGGATTTCCTTGTTTTTAATAATAATAATAGCTGTTGCTCTGTAGTACAGCTAGAGATTAGGTATGGAGATTTGTGGGAACCCATGTCAAATTCTGCCATGTCAGAAATCCTGTGCTTAGGATGTACGCTGTGACCTTTGAGTTGCTGACCTTTACTTCACCGCGAGGTCTTGTGTTCTAGGCTATCCTTGGACTATTTACCTTTGAAAAAAGTAGAGAAGTCTCAACTTGGACCCACCCAGAGGATCTAGGAAGTTCTTACAAGGAACTACTCAGAGAACTAGGAAGTTCTACAGGAAGTGATTTAGGCTATTGGATTCTTGCCTGGGGGCTAGGATGAGTGAGATAAGAATAGATCCTATTGGCCTTGCCCTATATATATTCCTGCTAGTCGGCAATAAAGTGAACCTTGATCAAAAATTTCCTGACTTGATTAGTTATTTCTCACATCTCTGTATCCTACTTTCAATCTCCAATCCCTCTTTCAGGTGAACCCTGATTCAATTTTTCCCGTGGGCTGGGACCCAACAGAGATTCGTCCAGAGGATCTTTCACTGTACTGGATTGTTTCAGCTATTCTGGTTTTTTTCTTCTTCCATATGAAGTTGAGAATTGATCTTTCAATGTCTTTAAAAAATGTGTAGGTATTTTGATAGAGATTACATTGTATCTGTAAATTGCTTTTGGTAAGATGGCCATTTTTACTATGTTAATTCTCCTGATCCACGAACAAGGGAAATCTTTCCATCTTCTGATGTCATCTTCAATGTCCTTTTTCAGAGATTTGAAGTCTTTTCAAACAAGTCTTTCACTTTTTTGGTTAGAGTTACTCCTACATATTTTATGTTGCTTGTGGCTGTTGTCCCTCTAATTTCTTTCTCTGCACAATTGTCATTTGTATATAGGAAGGCTACTGACTTTTTAAAGTTAATTTTATATCCAGCCAATTTGCTGAAGGTGTTTATCAACTATAGTAGAAGTTCCCTGGTGGAATTTTGGGGGTCATTTATGTGTACTATCTTATCATCTGCAAATAGGGATAATGTGACTTCCTCCTTTCCCATTTGGATCTCCTTGATCTCCTTTTGTTGTCTTATTGCTCTAGCTAGAACTTCAAGAACAATATTGAAGAGATATGAAGAAAGTAGGTAGCCTTGCCTGGACCCCAATTTTAGAGGAATTTCCTTGAGTATCTCTCCATTTGATTTGACGTTGCTATTGGCTTGCTGTATATAGCCTTCATTATGTTTAGGTGTGTGCCTTGCATGCCTGATCTCTCAAAAACTTTAAACATGAATGGTGTTGGATTTTGTCAAATGCTCTTCCTGCATCTAAGGAGATGGTCATGTTGTGTTTTCCTTTCAATTTGCTTATATAGTGGATTACATTGATGTATTTCTGTATATTAAACTATCCCTTCATGCCTGGAATGAAGCCTACCTCGTCATGATGTATGATATCGTTGATGTGTTCTTGTATTCAGTTTGTGAGTATTTTATTGAGCATTTTTACATCAATGTTCATAAGAGAAATTGGTCTGAAATTGTCTTTCTTTGTTTGGTCTTTGTGAGGTTTAGGTATCAAAGTGACTGTAGCTTCATAGAATGAGCTTGTACTGTTCTATCTATTTCTATCTTTTGGAGTAGTTTAAAGAGTATCGTTATTAGCTCTTTGAAGGTCTAAGTAGAATTCTGCACTGAAACCATTTGGCCTTGGGCTTTTTTTTTTTTTGGTTGGGAGATTTTTAATGACTGATTCTATTTCTGTAGGAGAAATAGGACTATTTAGTTTGTTTATCTGATCTTGACTCAATTTTTAGCAAGTGGATTCAATCAAGAAAATTGTCCATTTCCCTTAGATTTTCAATTTTTGTGGCATATATGCCTTTGAAGTAGGATCTTATGATTTTTTTGTGTTTCTTCAGTGTCTGTGGTTATGTCTCCCCTTTCATTTCTGATTTTGTTAGTTTGGATAATGTCTCTCTGCCTTTTATTTAGTTTGGCTACTGGTTTGTCTATCTTGCTGATTTTCCCAAAGAACCAGATCCTTGTTTTGTTGAGTCTTTGAATTGTTCGCTTTGTTTCTAGTTTATTGATTTCAGCCCTGAGTTTTATTATTTCCAGATGTCTACTCCTCTTAGGTGTTTCTGCTTCTTTGTTTTCTTAGAGCTTCCAGATGTGTCATTAAGTTGTCTATATGGGATGTTTTCAATTTCTTTATAAAGCCACTTAGTGCTATGAATTTTCCTCAGCATCGCTTTCAATGTGTCCCACAAATTTGGATATGTTGTTCCATAATTTGTTTTAAAATCTGATTATTTCCCATAATCTCACTGATATGCATGTTTGTAGAAAAATTATTTTTACATAATGGAAATACATTCAGTCTGTTTTTACAATTGTAAGTTATAGGTATACACATGGAGACATCGACACATGTTACATGGAGATCTGAATGATTTCATATAGTACTGAAATTTCTAAATCTTAATAGTGAAGGTTGAATTTGGAAATCAAAAAACTGAAGGAGAAGGTTAGAGGTCAAGTGACTTCCATCTATATCAATTTTATTTTGAAGAACTCGATAATTCGTTAGCGTTGGAAGTTACACAGTGAGTTATCACCATTAATAAAGTCTCTTTTGACCATTCAAAGGGTGACATTCAGGCAGTTGTTTAAATAGCTACATAAGTATTACAAGGGGTTGGAGAGATGTCTCAGGGGTTAAGAGCACTGCCTGCTCTTTCAAAGGTCCTGAGTTCAATTCCCAGCAACCACGTGGTGGCTCACAACCATCTATAATGAAATCTGGTGCCCTATTGGTGGCAAAATAATCACTGGACAAAATGTCCTCATTGCTGCCACTAACAGAATCTGCCTAAAAATGGGCAACTTAGATGCAGGCAGAATCGATGGCTGCACTCTGCCAAGTCAGGGTAAGCAAGTCCTCAATAGCTCCTGCCCTGCAAACAAGCCTGGCAGAAATATTAGGACAGAAAGCCGAAGATGAGGCTCCAATGTTATAAAGTGTATTGGGTGACTACTGGTCAGGCAGTAAACTGTCTTAAGTCAATTTGTACATTTTGGAAACTGTTAACCCACACTGATGATTCACTCAGGAATTTAAGTTTTATTCCTTCTCAAGTCTCTGAGGGGCATTGAAGACAAGATAGTATAGTTCTATAACCAAGTTTAGCTGGTTAGGGGACAAGATCGTTTTAGATCAAGATAAAGAAGTTAAGCTATTAGAGTTGACATAAGATAGATACTGAATCTCATTTGGAAATCTAGACCCAACAAGACAGGAAAAAAACTTATTTCAAATGAGACAAATGCGGATGGCCAAGTCACTATGAATGTAACATATATAGAACTCATTATTCTCATGATTGTCCCATGGTTCTCCCTGCTGTATGTAGTTTGTTTTATACATGTGTAATAAAATAAAAGTATTTTAAAAAGTATTACACAACCAATGGAATGAAATCTACATGGAACTTTCAGAATGCCACTTTTGACAATGTTTCTGATAGTACCATTTTAGACAATGCTATTTGCAAATATCCGTAAGTTGCACGCATCCCAGAATCTAAGAAGGGTTGTGTGAGAAGTGCTTATTGTTTACATCCAATCTTATGATGCTATAAGTGACGACACCAGATTCAAATACAGTTGTGTTCGGGTGGCTTAGTTCCAGAGAGGTCTGAAGGTTCTGAGGGAGCAGATGGTTGAAGAGTGAGGAAGCAGCTTGCCGTCAGAGATACCTAAGTCAGAAAACCTCCCGGAAGGGGACTCTCCAAAGGAGACTCCCAGCAGCTGGGTTGTGAAGGGCTAGAGCAGGAGAAGGGGAAACTGGAAGGGCCCGACTTCATAAGAATGATGACAAAATGAGGTGTGCCTTACTCAAATCAATAACAGAGAAGCAGGAACAGCTGCAGGCTTTGGATCTGATGGGCACATCAGACCCGGTTGCCAAAGAGGCCTGAACCAAAGATCTACAGGAGACGTATATATATGCATGTCTGGGGATAAGAAACAAATGTTTATGAAGGATGAATGTGTCTTCAATGTTATCAGTGATCATTTGGAGCAATGAAGATTAAAAGCTAGAAAGAATTGTTTTGGTAGTCATTTGTCATTATAGAAATGTACTGTGTAAATCTACAGGAAGATATGCTCCGGTCTCTGAACTTGCTCCAGTTAGATGTGTTCTGAGCTTGGTGTATTTAAAACACTCCTTAGTCTATTTATATGCAGGCCAGAGGAAACCAATTTATTTGCCTTACAAATAGCTCTAAACTATGAAAATATTGCCACAATTTAAAGATATTTCTTGTAATTATAATGTACAGTGTTCAGTTAAGTTTCCCTTCATTGTGAACAATAGCTTTCAGGACATTACTGCTCTGTATAAGAATGCCTTTCTACCTTATGACCATTAGAGATGCTGATATGGATTTAAGGCAAAGTAATATTAATCCCTCAACTGCCTTTAAATTATGTAGCATTTTCTCTCTTTCTTTTCCCTTTTTGCACAGCATAATGTGATCTGACAAAAAGTAAGTGTGAATTTAATTGTTAGACTGTTTATTCCAGAGAGCACTTATGGTAATTAACATATTTTCTCTAGTCTTCTCATTTTGTTAATGATATCTTATTGAAGGCTGTGCAGTAATTACTGCCCACTGAGGTACATACACTGAAACAAATTAATGGCCAATGACCAATAATGATTACACTTGTAATTATCTATTGTGAAGTATAAGCAGAAAAAAAATGAAATTACAAACAATGCTCTTTGAAACTAAAATTAAACTGTTTTGTTAAATTGATAACAATTGTATTAATGATCCAATGGAGAAATGATATTCTATGACTTTATCATTTCTGTCAGTTTCATATACATTTTCAAAGACTTCGCCTTTTCTAGTGTTTTCCAGTTTCACCATGGGGAACAAAAGTAAATGTGTTAAGAGTAAAATACATTCCATATTTATATTTACGTATTGATGTACTTATGATAATTTTACCTCAATATTAACAACCTAATTTTTATTAAACTATGTGAGCTTAATTTCTCTTTTTATTTTTTTTTAGGAGGAATATTTTTCCCTTCACCTATCTACCCTGGAGAAGTCCAATGAAACCTTATGCAATTACAATGATCTTTAAGTCTCTACTTCATCTTATAGTCATAAGGTGTATCAGGATAGTGAGTGAATAGTGTACCCTCTCTCATACAACAGGCAAGAGAGGGTGGTGGTTAGATGGATACTCAGACAGTCTAATGTACATGATGCAGTTTGAGTGTATTGCCAAGTGGCTTGAAGCTCCTCTCCCTTCACACTAGTTAAGTGTACATATTCCACTTGTGGAAAATAATTATTATAAACTTTATCTGGGAACTAGTGTCATGGGTTATCGGCATTTACTGGACTGTAATGCAGAAGACCTGGAGCATAAATCTGTGTGGGTCCCTCACTGGATTCATTCCCTTTGGACCTTGGTTTTCTGACTGGAAGATCTGCAGCCTGTGCATGCTGCTACAGGTTACCCGCAGGCTTTGAGCTGTAATCGTATTCGAACAAGGCGCACAGAAGAGCTTATTGGTAACTAAACTGGGGTGAACAGGTGTCCTACTGAGATTTTCACTATTTGGAGTACGATTCATAGCCAAGATTTCTTATATGTAATCATCAGATCTTATTAAATACCTAGAATATGGGATAGAAAGATTTATTTTCCTGTACATGTAAAAGGTGATGATAGCACTTAAATCTGGATAAGTAGCTGTAATATACATATTTAAGACATTTCAAAATGTTTTAGTAACAATTTACTTCATGCTAGCATTTTATTTCTTTTTAAAGATTTTTATTATATTTCTTTTTTTTTTTACATACATACACACTTGTATTATTATACATGAATAAAATAAACTACATACAGTAGGAGGAACCACAAAACAATCAGGAATATATGAATGTTGCATTCATAGTAATTTGGCTATTTGTATTTGGTGATCTTGAAGAAAACATCTTTCCTATCTTGGTAAGTCTAAAATTCTGAACGGAAACCAATATCAATCAAATCTCATCTCTATCAACTTAAAAGGTCTATCTAGACCTAAAAACATGTTAACCCCTAAACAGCTGAGCTTAATTTTAAGACTAAACTCTCTGGTCTTCAATCCCATCAGAGACTTAGGAAGGAATAAAACTTGTTCCAGCATTTCAGACTGTCCCACACAGGACTTCTACTAAGCCTGGAATTTCTCACCATTTAGAAACTGGACCACAAATGTTATTCCTGGCTTGTTTAACCATCTTCCACAATTTTATTTGGGCAACTACATAGTTATTATTCACCCCAAATCATCCAGAAGGAACCTTAAAAGAATGATGCTCCATTTCCCCTAAGGGGGCATGGGTGGGTTTTTGTTTCCTCTCTTGGGCTACAGATGCTTATTTTCATTGGGAATTGTTTATAAGTTATTATTGGCCTTATACAGAGGGAAAATGAGGTTGACCTCAGGGATCTCTCTCTTTTCCTTTATCTTTCTTTTGTAAGTAGGGAGATAGGGGTTGAAAAGAAAGGAGGGGGTTATAAAAATATATAGGGAAGACAGGACAAAAGGTAGATTAGTGAATCTACTCCTCAACTTAAGACCTTAATTGTTACTCACAAATAAGGTTATTTTTAATACATTGGTATAGAACTTTTTATATTGATGCAAAATAAGTTTAACCTTGATACATTGGTATAGAATTCACATTTAAGATTATTCTTCACACACATTATACATATTTCCACTCTAAGGTATTGTACCCATATAACTTAATTATAATATTTAATTATAATACAAGGTTTACTTCCAATACCTTGAAAGTGGCATTTCATTTCTTACAAGAAATTGAGGCTCTATAAATCAGAATTAGTCTTTATGTATTTTTGTAAATTTGTTCATGAGTTTTCAGTATAAACTCTTTTAAAGGAAGATAAATGAATGTTAAAATATGTTTTTTGGTCATTTCACGCATTGTTGTGTTATTTTAAAATGTTTTGAGTGTAAAATATCTTGTTTTCAACAAATTTTATTGTACAATGAAGCAATTAAAGTTTGGCTCACTGTTATGAATTGAGTAACATATCCAAAGTATTCTCTTCACATGTAAGAAAGTTGAATGTAATAATAATGACATTTCTAGATTATTAATATCTAGAATCTCTTCCCTAGAGATTTTATTTTAGTAATTGAAGCTTAATTATGGCTAAGTAATACAAGATGAGAAAAGTTGCTCTTGAAATTGTTTAGGATTTCTGACTGATTTTGTTTTAATTTGTGTTTATAAGAACTTGTCTCAGAGGCCCAGGAATTTGGATCAGATATTTGACAGTTTATAAAAATTTGTTTTTCAATTCACAGCTGGGAGATAAATGAGGAGTATGAAATGGCCTAAGACAATGTAAAAAACAATATACTATTTTGATGTTGAGATAAGGAATTCAGTCTTTTGTGGATTTGACAATTTTTGTAATTATTTCATATTAATACATTTATGTACAAAACCCATATGTTAGAGGAAAGTATTATAATTAACTAAACCCTGCTTTGTTAGTTTAAAAAATTTTTGTTTTTGATTTGGATGCTTTTCAAAGTGTCCAAACCACTCATTATGTCTGAGTAAGAACTGTCCAGTTATTTATTCCAAATTTTCATGGTACCTCTAGTAAACAGTCTCAGTTTCTACAGGCTGTCTTGATAAAGCAGGGCTTTTCACATTGAGTTTATTAGGTAAGTTACAATATATTTCAAAAAGAAATGTTTTACAATAGATTTTGATGGCAAATTTGTTGTTTGTGTAAAACGAGGAATGGCAGAACAGAGGAGTTCTCTCCTGTAAGATATGAATCTCTTGTGATATAAACCTCAGTTGGAATGGCCTTCTGGTCCTGTCACTCTAGTTTCACCCAGGAGGCTGGCAAACTAAAGCTGATGCGGCATACATGTCACAGCTAAGTTAGCCTCACTAATTGTTATCAGTAGATTTTAATCATTTCCAACTTTAGTATACTGTCACCCAGTTCTAATTTTAAAAAGCCCAAGCAAATCTAAGAAAAGTATTATCTAGAATTATGATGAAAAAATACATTACATCTAGCACTGAAATAATAAAAAATGTTGATTTTTATTGTTCTGTTTATTTAAAAAAAAACCACTTAAAGAAAGTTATTTGGGAGGCAAATAAGAAAATATACTTAAGTTTTAAGATCAAGTTTGATAGAGATGAGATATGATAGATACTGATTTACATTCATAATTTTAGAATCGCCAAGGTAGTAATGATGTTTTCTTCAAGGTAGCCAAATACAAATAGCCAAAATGCTATGACTGTAACATTTATATAATTCCTGATTGTTTCATGGTTCTTCTTGCTGTATGTTGGTTATTATATATATGTATGTATAATAATATAAATATATATTTAAAAATAATTAATTTTTAAAAGTCAAGGACAACTGGGGCTACAAGGAAAAAAAGGTGGAGCTTGTGGAGAGGTCTGTAAGAGCTGCATCTGCCTTCCTTGGGAAGTCCTGAAAAGCAGATACTTTCATTCAAAAGTTTCCCATCTTCCACTGATGTGCTGTATTTTCCCATGTGGAACATCACTAAAGCCCTTTCAGAAACCATTTGCTGTCTTTAGATGTCATTATAAATGCCTCAGTTTATGTCTATTTAATTCCAAATAATCAGAATTATAGACATAGCCTTAATTTAAAAGTGTTATATGTGTATATCCTTTCCTTACTTTCTTCACATAGTCTTAAACATCTGATCCAGTTATTTCTCTCAGAGAATGGGATTGTGTCCACAGTAACACCACTTTTATTATTGATAGTTTTGGAAACATTTCAACGTCTCTGTTCGAAGACTAGCCGGATCATGTTTACACAGGGTTTTTAAGGCATCTGTACTTAGCTACAGCTGGAAATGAGGCCTATGGTGCAGACGGGAGAATCCACCAAGAATTTGTTGAATTAAGTTCTTGCACCTGGACGTAATTGTTGGGCCGCTGTGCTGGGGTTTTCTTAAGCTACTGGTAAAACAAATTAGCTCAATTTAAACTGGCATCCAGTAGAGCAGCAATACCTCACTTCGTATAATGTTTTTCAAATAATTATTTTTATATTACCAGTTTTACCTCATGGATATTTTCCTGGAGGCCAGGCAAGAAGAAAAAAAGTGGCTAAACAAGAGATGTGATAAAATTCTGCTGAAGTTGTGGACTGTGATGTTATTGCAGGGTAATTATGATATGGGTAAGTATATGGGTCTCGCTCCAATCAAGCTGGATTTTTCCTGTACTAAACATGGCATGAGTCATGTGTTTAGTTGTGAAGTGCATTTTAAGAAATAATCTCATATCTTTATGCAGATTTTATAACTGCTGCTACATTTTCTGCATATGCAATGCCGTGACTATTTTTGCAGGTAGATAAAAAGCACACAGGAAGCACGGTACACAGGATCCATGATTTACTTGTGTTTGACACTAGATTTTGTGCTCATTTGTTATGCATTTTTAAAAAGTTATTTATACTAGGCAATAACATTCACAAGCTTTCTGGAAATCCAACAGATTCAAAAATGTTAGTGATTGAGAAGAGTGGGACCAAGGTTTATAGGGTTAGGGGACCCATACACTTTTTTTTTTCTGTGCATTCATGCTTAGCCACCTAATGCAGATTTCACGGATACCAGATAGGTGCCCGGAAGGATTCTTAGCCTGGGGAACACAGCAGGGAAGCATGGGAAGTTTTTGGTTCCTTAAAGTTTTCGTTTTAACTAGGGAAGAAAAAACTACACCCCCAGAAAAGAAAATGAAGAAAGAATTATGTCATGCTAAGGAGTATGAGGAACATAGGGACACAAGAGGCTAGTTTAGAAGCATTTAGGTTTATTGGGAAGGTTTCATGTGATGCACGTGCTTATGACCATCTAGGCATCAATATGTATTTATGTTACCAGTGTTCACGGTGCTTTCCTCTTGTTCTTTTGTACGCTGAGTGCTTTGCGACTGCCTAACATAAAACAAAAAGAAAACGCTACACTTGGTTAAGGACGGCAGGTACCAGAGTTTACAAGTTAACACACGAGTGGGTGCTAATCACTAACCAAATACACAGAATGTAAAATACCAACTTTGTAAAATAATTAATTATGAATTATTTGGACTCAAATTCTTATTAAGCCTTTGATATTTATTTTTCTCCAAAAGTTGATCACTCATAAATCACAGTAATTTGTACATGCTTATTTTTACCATGTATTTCATATCACATTGCTTTTAGTAGCACACAGATGTGTTTCCCTTTTGGATTTTGCTCTCTGACAAATGCTTTCCTTTACAGCGTGTCTCGAAGTGAGTCTGTCTTCTTCCTGGTATGCAATGGAAGAGCTTGGTAATGCTCAGAACCAATAACACGGGAAAATTTCACTTGTACGCTGGTGTTTTGAGAGTAACAATGTATTTAAAGTCTTAGAACTCATTCTGAATTCCAAGACTAGAGATAGCTGTCTCGTGCTTACTGCTGGCAGCAAGCTTTACAGCTGGGTGTGGTTAGCAATGTTGCAGTTGCTGGAAATTGCTATTATTTAACAGCCCTTCCTGATGTTGGCAATTAGTCCACACGTGTATTGTTTTTTATCAAATACTGACAATTAGTGCATGAGCTTAGAATGAGTACTTGGCACTCAGAGAAGGTATCAATACGTGCTTTAGATTGAAATATACTGTAATGGTGTACTACCTTTTATTTTTGAAGTGTATGGCATTTAATAAGAAAACCTAAACTTCCAAACTAAACGTGTACTCCAAAGATGACAAAAATGATCAATATGAAAATGTGTTCAAGAACACTGATGGGCAGGGAAATGGAAACCTAAATCATTATGAGTTAGTCCCTCACATCTGTTAGGATAACTATCAACAGCAAAAGAAAAAGAAGGAAATAATCAGTGTGAGTTGGGAAAAAAGAAGCCCTATTTACTATTGGTGGGAATGATGATTAATGGAATTATGAGAAATATATAGAACTTACCAAAAATTAAAAAAAATAGAAGTACCAAAAGTCAATAATCAATGTTCTGGGTATATATCAAAAGGAAGTGAAATGATCTCATACAGAAAGCTGTACACTATGCTCACTGGAACTCTGAAATACCGTGTGTAATAGCCAAAAAAAGTGCTAATCACCTGGGTGTTCATCCCTGAAGGGGCAAAGAAACTATGCACACATGATAGAGGAGGAGGAGGAGGAGGAGGAGGAGGAGGAGGAGAAGAGGAGGAGAAGGAAGAAGAAGAGAGGGAGACACAGGCATAGTGGGATGTTATTGAGCCTTAGAAGAGAGATCATCTTTCCAGTTTTCAATGAGAAACAAATCTTCTATTCTCTTTCTTATATGTAGAAACTAAAAAGCAATGACATATATAAATACAGACTAAAACAGCGATTACTAGGGCTTAGGAGGTAGATGTGTTTCAAATTATATAACATAAACAGTACACAAGTAGAAATATTACATGTGTACTGTTAGAAATATAACTAATAAGACTGCATTGCATCCAGGATATTTTTTAAATGAGCAGGCATGAAGGGTATATTCATTTACTCTACCACAATAATCATGTTATATTTGCATCTATAATATTGTCATACTTTAAATATATTTATTAAAACCTATTTGAATCATAACATGCCTGGGCATATATACTCTGCTGTCTTTGGGATGGGAGGTGTGTATGTGCACTCTTGTCACCTGGATATGTATTTGCCTAGTTATGCAACCCTGTTAGCTTTGAATTAGCATGTCCTCATGATCGATGCATGCCTTCCTCTCTAGGAATGTACTTCAGGGTTCCAGGTCCACAGAGTGTTGACCTCTGTTTCCTAGGCACAGCTCACTATGCAGTACAACCAAAGTATTTGCTAGATACTTTCCAGAGAAACTGAATGTTTAATTGTGCAGTTCTATAGGCAAGGTAACCTATAGCATGAAAGCCTCCAGTGTTTTTACTTCTGGCACTCATAAACATTGCAGACATAAAAAATGGAAAACAATAACGAAATGCCCATTATTGCTTTTCATTACAAGAGCTCAGTGGATTTTTAAAATCACTTATAAGAATTAATATGAGCTGGGAGTGGCGGTTTGTGTCTGTAATTCCAGCATCTGGGAAGCTGAATCTGGAGGATTGTAGCAAGTTCCTGTCCGTATAGTAAATTCTATATTTTACAGTGATACTGAGTGAGTCCTTATGTCGTAAGTCTCAAAGGAGACTGTGATGGTATTATAATATTTTTCCCTTTTGATAGTGGGTCTCATGTATCCCAGGCAAATCTTAAACTTGGCATGGTGTTGAGGTTGACCTTGAACTCCCAATTCTTCTCATTCCACCTGCTGAACGCTGGTATTGTTGTCATGCACCACCATGCCCAGTTTATGTGGTGGTGGGTATTAAACCCAGGGCTTCATGCATGCGAGGCAAGCAATCTACTAGCTGAGCCAAACTCACAAACAGTACTGTGGTTCCAAGTTAGACAATATGGTTTGGAATGTAAAACTTGAAAACACACACACACACACACACACACACACACACACACACACGTAAAATGTAGCAATAGTTTCCCTTTTTAAAGTCTAACATTAGCTTCTAAGTAACAAGATAAACAGCTACATCTATTGAGGCAAAGGAATATGTTTTGAATTTAATATAACAATATTTACTGATATTCACATATTTAAGTTTGCCTATATATGTTTAGTGTATTATATTAGCCAATATATGCCATACTCCACATGGCTCAGGTGTTGACCCGATTAGAGTGACAGGAAGAAACAACAGCCATACAGACATGTAGAGAAAAGTTGTGATTAAGTGGGTAATACACTCTCTGATATAGATACATCAACAGCTAGCCTCAGCACATTTGTTTTAAAGATCGCAATCTAGGAAGTCAGCTTATTGTAAGCAGCCGAGTGAGAAGACAGAGTTATTATATACAGCTAAACAAGGTCTCTGTAGGGGAGCAGCTCAGGCTACAAACATCCAAGAGGAGAAAACTGATGTCCACAGGTGACATTTCTCGTACACTCTCAAACACTGGCCAGGGGAGTGCTGGGCCAGGTCCATGAGTCTGATCACTGGAGTTCTTGACATAGATGTGTTCCTGTCAAGACACATATTCACTCAGGACTCCATCTGCTCCAAACAAACATTTATGTGTTATTCTAATACATCATTACACATGTGTGCTCATGTTAAGCCTCTTCACAGCTTAACAAGATGCTACCACAACTATAGTGCTACTTATGAAGGCTCTCCAAAAATTAGCCTGTGTTTTTCAAGTTGGACATTCTTTTGTTAATAGAGAAAAGAACAGAAAAACAGGAAAAGACAAAAGTTTGTAATAGCAAAGTCAGGAAAAATACATATTCTTAGAACTAAATCTTTTCACAAATACAAAACTGCTATATATTTAAAACTGATAAAAATTAAATGAATAACAATGGCCATATTTCTCACTCAGAAATCAGCATCACCCATTACTCTCCTCAAAAAGCAACTTACTAAATTCACAATGTTCTCCAAGTAGAAATTAGAAACGTGGTCAAGGAACTGAAAGAGGACATGAAAAAAAAAACTGCTTCAATGAGGACTTTGAAATCACACACACACACACACACACACACAGACAGACACACACACACACACACAGACACACACACACACGCACACAGACACACACACACACACACACACACACACACACATACACACTTTAACGAAAGCTATTCTATCAATGAAAAATGGAATTTAACAAAGAGACAGAATCTCTTAAGGAAAACAATAATGAAATAAAAACAGAAGAAAAACTCAGGAAGTCCAAGAAAGAGCTCAAAGGAAATCATCAATAGACTGAATTAATTGGAAGAAAGAACATCTAGTCTCAAAGACAAGACAGAAGAAATAGATCCTCAAGATGTCTATATTTTTGAGTGCAGTCCATAAGACCCCTGGGATGGGACTGGCAAAGTTCAGACTCATTTGCATGTGATTTTTTGGGGGGTTTTCTTTGTTTATAATGATTGTGAGGCAAGCCAGCATTGTGATGTCCAAGATATCTTCAACCATCTTGCTCTTTACCTTGCCATAGGTCTTATCAGGTACCATGCTCATTGGAACATAGCCCTCTGCTTCCTGTTTTGTAACTGCTAAAATCCACATTATATAATGTATAATGTACCTTTCTTTAGCCTACTAGCTCTGTGGGAGTAGGTTTTAGGTACTATCATAATGATTGCAAATTAATATAAGTATTTAAACTTTCATCTTTCTAAGATCCATTTGGCTTCTCAGCTGAACTGAGGTTTACTCAGAACAGTTTGAGATGTCATAATCTTTTCTGGAGCATCTTTCATGGGTCTAAATAATTTATTTATTCACCATAACAGTCACAATAATCTATTTTGACATCATTTGGTTCTTTCTCCCTAAGAGAAGAGGTAGGGAATTTATTAAGATTATACAACTTGATTTTTTTTTGTTGTTAGTCTTTTTTTTCCTCCTTTATTAATTTATTCTTGTTACATCTCAATGGTTATCCCATCCCTTGTATCCTCCCTTTCTTCTCTCCCTCCCATTTTCCCCTTATTCCCCTCCCCTATGACTGTTCCTGAGGGGGATTACCTCCCCCTCTATATGTTCATAGGGTATCAAGTCTCTTCTTGGTAACCTGCTGTCCTTCCTCTGAGTGCCACCAGGTCTCCCCGTCCAGGGGACATGGTCAAAGGTGAGGCACCAGAGTATGTGAGAAAGTAATATCCCACAACTTGAGCTGGGTTTGGTGGCACATGCCTTTTATCCCAGAATTAGGGAGGCAGAGGCAGAGGCAGAGGCAGAGGCAGAAGGATCTCTGTGAGTTTGGGGCCAGTCTGGTGTACAAAGCAACTCCCAGGACAGTCAGGCTGCACAGAGAAGCCCTGTCTCAAAGAACAACAATAACAACAACAGTAACATCAGATTATCCTACTTTGGTCAAATTTATCCCATGAAACACAACACAGAAGACAAGTTTATGCTGTATTAATTACATTTTTTATATCTGCTATATATCAGGCAGGGTTTTATAATGATAAATGGTACATTTTACTTCATAATATTAAAGATTAAATTTCATTGTACAATATGCTTTTCTATTTTTATTTGAAATATATTAAGGTACAAATACCAGACCTTGAGCAGCAGTCACAAAATATAAAAAAGATGATGACTATAAAAGACGTATGCCCATACACACACATTCACTCAGTTCTAAGATAAATTATTCTTTGCTAGTAGAAGGAACATATTCATAAAGCTTTTGTAAATACATTAAAATACACAACGATTATTAAATTACATCATAAAATCCATCTCTGTCACCTGACAGAGGTCTCCAGCACATATGTCACCTTTAATATTACCACAGGAGCATGTTACAGATGTTCAGGTGCCTGGCCATTTCTCCTAGTGTAGGGCCACCCAAGCGAAACTCTAGCCTGTTACCCTAATTAAGAACCACTCTTCTTTGACATTATATCCTCTCAGGGAACTCCCAGTTTGAAGTTCTCTCAGGTTGTCTACTGAATCTTAAACTTCCCTGGCAAATTTGTGTGCCTGGATAGAAGAGGGAACACTAACAAAGAAATTTAAGTGAAGGCTGGAGTTTTTTCTCTCAGGTCTAGCTTGTGAGGATGTAATTGCTAGTCCCACTGCTGTCGGAATGAGTTTCTAAGCAGAACCCCGGAGGTAGCAGTTTTCTCATTTTTAGTAACACTGATGATAACAATAGTGGCAATACATATACAAGTGAAGTCCCCAGTGCAGTCTTGATGATTAATTAACATACTGTCTAGCACTGAGTAAATCTTAACTAAATGTTACTAGTGTTGCTGCTATCACTGCTCAATTGCTATCCTAAGCCTTAGTAGATAATTGGTCCATAGTATTGCAAATACTTGGATTTTCTTTTTTAAATTGACTGTATAAAGTTTTACAGTGTAGTTATGATGAATATATGTGTAGGAACCTAAGCACATTGTCACATTTTGAAATGGCTGTGGAGCTCTATTTAAGAAATATTTATACCCAGGCATAGTGGCACATGCCTTTAATATCAGCACTTGGGGAGGTAGAGGCAGGCAGCTTACTGGAGTTCAAGGCCAGCCTGGTCTACAAAGCTAGTCCAGGAGAGCAAAGGCCACCCAGAGAAATCATGTCTCAAAAAAAAAAAACCCCAACAAAAATTATAATTAGTTTTTAAGGAAATTAAAATGTTTTAAGTCAATTTACTCTATTTCAACTTTGCACAACATTTTCATTTCTTTGGTTTCACTTAGATATAATATTTAAGAGCATCAACATAATTTAAAGAAGAAAGCAGCTTCTGAAGTGAACCATCCAGTCTATATTTTCTAGACTAACTTTCTGTAAAAAATTAAGTTAGATGAAAATTTTTCTTAGTGCTACTTTAACATTTTGTAATCCTTTTTATCTTGTTTCTCTTCTTTGATATATTCTATGCCAGATATTGCAAGCTAGATATCACACATACATACATCTGATAAGCAAAACATTAGATGTGATTATTTTGAGTTAATTTTAAATCTGACACGAATTATTTATTTACTTATTTTTATATTTATTTATTCACTTTACATCCTGGTGGTAGCCACATCCGGCCTTTCTTCCCCGTCCCATCCTCCCTCTCCCCCTCCCCCTCCCTCATCCCCCAGAAACGCAGAGTCTCCCTATCCACTCACCCTAGCTCATCAAGTCACTTCAGAACTGAGCATGTATTCTTCCCCTGTGCCCTGGCAAGGCAGTCCCACCAGGGGAAGTAATGGAAAAGCTGGCAAGAGTCCATGCCAGAGAGTCCCAGCTCCCCTCAATAGAAGACCCATATGAAGCTACATGTACCCATTGGCAACATCTTTTGTAGGGCCATATGTCCAATTCGTGAACATCCTTGGTTGGTGCCTCAGCCTCAGCAGACCCCTCTGGGCCATCATCAGTTGGCTCTATTGGTCTTCTTGCGAAGCTCCTGGCACTTCCAGGTCCTTTTCTCCTCCAACCCTCTTATTTTCCACTAGACTCATTATGCTTTGTCCAATGCTTGGTTGTGAATATCAGCATCTCTTTCGAGGTACTGCTGGGTGGAGCCTCTCAGAGGACAACTCTGCTAGGCTCCTGTCTGCAAGCATAGCAGAGTGTCCTTAATAGTGTCAGGGGTTGGTTTTCTTCCATGGGGTGTGGGTCTTGGGTTAGGCCAGGCATTGCTTGGACATTCCCTCAATCTCTGCTCTATCTTTATCCCTGCACATCTCATAGGCAGGGTGAATCTTGAGTCAAAGTCTTCTGTGTGGGTTGGTGTTCCCTCTCCCTCTACTTGGAGACTTATGTAGTGAGAGGATATCCTTTTCAGTTTCTACGGACCCTCCTGCCGGGAGTCTCTGCTAGAGTCCCTCTCATATCCCTCCCAAGAGTCTACGCTGAGGTAGGTTTCCAGCTTGTCATAGAGATGCCCCCACCCACTGTTTTCCTGTCTCTACAGGATGGCGTCCTCCCTCCCCTAGTCCTCAAAGGTCTGATCTCCACCCTCATATCGCTCTGTGTTTCCTCTCTTACCTTGTTCCCTCTCTTCAACCATTACCTCTGTCTATTTTGCAGAGTGAGATTTAAGCATCCTCCCTTGGATCCTCTTTGTTACTTATTTTCTTTGGTTCTGTTCATTGTCGTATGTTTAATCTGCAGTATATGGCTAAAATCCACTTATAATTCAGTACATACCATGTGTATCTTTGGTTCTGGGTCACTTCTCTCAGGATCACCTCTCTCAGGATCACCTTTTCTAGGTCCATCTTTTTGCCGGCAAATTTCATGATTCTGTTTTGTTTTGTTTTTAAATAGCTGAGTTGTATTCCATTGTGTAAATGTACCAGTTTCTTTATTCTCCAGTTGAGGTACATCTAGGTTGTTTCCAGATGCTGGCTATGATTTATAAAGCTGCTATGAACATAGTTGAGCAAGTGTCCTTATTGTATGGTGGAGACCCATTGTATGGTAGAGACCCAGGCTAGGTCTTGAGGTAGAGCTATTCCCACTGACATGAATTTTTACAAAACCACTGAACATTATTTTCTACAATACCTTTTCATCTTATGCTTTATTTTCATTAATGTTATAATCACAACTCACAGAAATGATTTCTAAATACCAGCAAAACTGAGCAAAAGTTAAGTAATGTTAGTTTATTCAAATAAACTCCACTAGAAAGGCAGGAAGATATTTATGTATTATATGCATTATTTACATGGGTCATTTTTACCTGCTGAGAATTCCAGGCATTTAAATGATTATTACCCTTAATTGTCTCTTCCTGCATTTGGCCAAGCTAAAACAAAGATAAGAGACTCAGTCATCAAGAAAAGTGCAGTGGGCTATCTTTTCTGGGAGCCTGGAAGGCGCTCCACAGCATCACTCAGAAGAAGGAAATACTCCTGATAAATGTGTATTTGGCTTCTTGAACCATAGAAAGTTATTTACCCTTCTCCATGTCCCCCTGTGAAAGAGAGGACTTCCCCAAGCTTGTTAGTAGGGATGTTAGACACACAGGAGACAAGGACTGTAAAGTGTTTGGTAAATATAAAATACTATTTCAGATAAAGCTGTCATTGTAATTAAAAGAATAACTTTTAAATTCTGGTTCTCAAATGAGATTACTATTTCCCATTATTACTCTTTTAAGGCAGTTTAGAAAGAAACACTGTATATAAACCAGGTGGGATGATCATCCTACCAAGATTTTTTTTTTAAGTTTTAATTTTTTTTTTATAATTTACTCACATTACAACTCAATTGTTACCCTCTCATTCCTATATTCTTGTTCCCACCCGTCCTCCCTTTGTGCCCAATTCCCCTCCCCTAGTCCTTTGACAGAGGCAGGGCCCTACTCTCCTACCTTCTGACCACAACCTATCAAGTGTCATCAGGATAGCCTGCACGCCCTTCCTCGGTGGGCCCTCAAGGTCTCCCATCAAGGGGACATGATAAGTGATCAAATGGGGCACCAGAGTTTCCATCAGAGGCAGAATGAGCTGCCTCCCTCAACTATGGAGAATGAGCTGTTTATTGGCTATATCTGAACAGGGGATCTAGGTTCTCTGCATGCATTGTCCTCGGTTGGTGCAACAGTTTGTACAGCACCCTCTGAGTCCAGATCTGCCACCTGGGTCTGGATGGTCTCCTTGTGGGGGGCTCCTGACACTCTCACTCTTCCACATGAACTAGAGCCCTCCTCCCAGAGTCCAGCATCTGTTGCATCCCCCCGCCCCCCACTGAGTGGAGCCTCTCAAAGGACATTTATGTTGGGCCACTATCCACTTATAAGTGAATATATACCATGCGTGTCCTTCTTGGTCTGGTTACCTCACTCAAGATGACCTTTTCCAGTTCCATCCGTTTGTCTGCAAATTTCAAAATTTCCTTGTTTTTTAATAGCAGAATGGTATTCCATTGTATAAATGTACCACGTTTTCTTTATCCATTGTTTGGTTGAGGGACATCAGGTTGTTTCAAGATTCTGGCTATTACGAATAAGGCTGATATGAACATAGTTGAGCAAATGTCCTTGTGTATTGGAGCATTTTCCCAGTATAGCTGGGTTTTGAAGTAGCACTGTTCCCAATTTTCTGAGAGAGGTCTTGATTGATTTCCAAAGTGGTTGTACAAGTTTGCGCTCCCACCAGCAATGGAGGAGTGCTCCCCTTTCTCCACATCCTCTCTAGCATGTGCTTGTATTTGAGTTTTTGATCTTAGCCATTATGACGGGTGTAAGAATCTCAGAGTCATTTTGATTTGCATTTCTCTGATGACTAACGACGTTGAGCATTTCTTTAAGTGTTTCTCAGCCATTTGATATTCCTCTGTTGAGAATTTTGTTTAGCTTTGTACCTCATTTTTATAAATTGCTTCTTTACTTCTCTTTAGTTTGAAAACTTGTAGAAACAATCATTTCAGAAAGCACAGTGAAGCACACAGTGAAAGCAAAGCACTGTAATGCATTTTTCATGAAGCAATGAACCTGTTTCTAAGGCAAACTGAGTACACTAAACAAACACTTGTGTAAGTTTCTCTCTCTCAATCTTAGCTTGCTTTTCTTTTGAAAAACTTTTACATTTACATTTATATTATTACACATATATATAATAAACAGCCTACAGCAAGGAGAAACTTACCACAATCAGGAATTATATAAATGTTACATTCTTAGTGTTTTGTCTATTTGTATTTGACAGCCTTGAGGAAAACATCTTTCCTATCTTGATGCATTTAAAATTCTGATTATAAATCAATCCGTGTCATGTCTTGTCATTATCAACTTGAAAATCTATGTAGACCTAAAAACATCTTAACCCCTAAACACCTAAGCTTCATTGGATTATTTAATTTCTTGAGTTCTTTATATATTTTGGCTATTATTCCTTTGTCAGATGTAGGGGTGTTGAAGATCTTTTTCCAGTCTGTAGGCTGTGCTTTTGTTCTGTTGACAGTGTCCTCTGCCTTACTGATCTTAGAGTCTGAGCTGTTGGTGTTCTGTTCAGGAAGTTGTCTTCGGTGCCAATTAGCTCAAGGCTCTTCCCCACTTTTTCTTCTAACAGATTCAGTGTGTCTGGTTTTATGTTGAGGTCTTTAATCCACTTGGACTTTAGTTTTATGATAAATATGGATGTATTTGCATTTTTTCACATTTCATTTTTAGATAAATTTCATTGGGAACATGCTGATTAATCCAGTTTGCTAGGTAGTCTCTAGTGGTGAAGGGTCATGCCTCTTGTCTTTCATCTTTCTTCCTTCTCCACTCCAGAAAACTTCCAGATCCCCCTAACATTGTCTTATCTTGAGGAACTAGAATAAAGTAGCATCTGCCATTTTACAGTATGAAGAAAAAGAGGCAACACACCAAGTGTCCGCAAGAGCAGCTATAGTTTCACAAAATGCTATTCCCAAGACAGAATTAGACACATCAACACTCAGTAACAAGTGCGGATCTTGGCAGGACTTGCTCTTACATGGACTCTACCCACCGTCTTCCAGGAGGGAGAACCATGTAGAAGAGCAGGGTCCCATTTGAGAATGATACTTTTATATTGTATTGGTTTGGTTTGGTTTTCCAATCTTGACAAAAATAGACATTTTTGACTGATAATTGAGTGGTAGTGGTGGGGCACTGTCCTGTGCAATGTCGGTGGTTATCATCAGTGAGGGACCTGCAGCAACTCATCCACCATCTCCAGAGACTGGTAATATAAACGGGTAAAACTCACCCCCACTTAGGTAACTATGGCTACATTGTTCCCACAAGCCTCCTCTCTTTGGTGTTAGAAAAAGGTACAGAAAACAAATATATATATACACACATATTCATTCACAGAATTGGACAATAAAACTGTGAGTAGTTTCAGGAAGACTAAGAGTCTATAAATTCATTTGATGATTTTTCTGTCTGTGTGAAGAATAGGTTTAGTGCTGTTTTTATCCAGAGACTTATTTATCATCTTGTCTTGACTAATTACCATCTCCATTTAAAAGGATATTAGCATAACTTTAGCTTTATGTCTTGAAATACTTAAAAAAAAATATTAAAACTGGCTTGAAATCTTTTCTCAATGTTTAATTTACTGGAACCAGCAAATATTAATCACTTAAGTAAAACAAGTCATTGTCAAATTGATTGGGTAAAACATGCAGCACTTTGCCTTTTTGTACTTTCATAGTTTTTTGGGCTGCCAAGTCATATCTATTATTTTCTCTCAATAATTTGAATCTTTCATATTGGTGGCCAGAACTCAGTTCCTTTCCTAAAAAATTAGAAAAGCCAAGAGTCTGTGAAAATAAGCCTCAAGCTTAAAAAATCAGGATTGCTAGAATATCATAATTATTATATATGTTTTGAGTTTTCATAACTGAATATTTACTTTTTAAAAAGAACGTGGTGAATTTAAATTTTTATGCCAATTTATACTGGTGATGAGGAGAGAAAATGAGCAAGAGCTAAAAGGAGATGCCAAATCTCAGGAAAACTTCTTAGAGTCCCAGCACTTACAGTCACAGTATATTTAAGACATGATTTAAAATGTTACCATACCAGTTTGCATTCCCACCAGCAATGAAGGAGTGTTCCTCTCTCTCCACATCCTCGCCAGCATGTGGTGTCTCTTGAATTTTTGATCTTAGCCATTCTGATGGGTGTAAGATGGAATCTCAGAGTCGTTTTGATTTGCATTTCTCTGATGACTAACGACGTTGAGCATTTCTTTAAGTGTTTCTCAGCCATTCGCTATTCCTCTGTTGAGAGTTCTCTGTTTAATTCTGAGCCCCATTTCTTAATTGAGTTATTTGGTTTGGTGGTATTTAATTTCTTGAGCTCTTCATATATTTTGGGTATTAGACTTTTGTCAGATATAGGATTGGTGAAGATCTTTTTCCAGTTTGTAGGCTGTCACTATGTTCTGTTGACAACTAACTAATATTTTGTTAGTTTTAAAATTATATGAACCACTATTCTTATAATGTTTATATTAGCCTTGACTAATAAAAAGCTTAGTATCCATTTTTTAATTTTCACATGATTACAATTAATCTAATTTTCTAATCTAATTTTCTAATATAGAAGTGTTGTTACTTCTCTTAAATTTCACTGGAGGGTTTAGGTGACATTCATATACTGGAGACACTACAAAGACTTCTACAACTAGGTATTTAAGCAATATAATGGGCATAACACTTTGTTTTCTAAGAATGAATAAGGAGGTTAAGATCAAAATGCCTCTTTGAAATCATATATATTCTTATGTAGGTCAAATAAGATTATATAGAAACTTATTTTAAAAATTAAGATGATGTTAGCCCCCCCCCTTTTTTTTTTTGCCAAAAAGAGTGATTACATAGCTGGGCGTGGTGGTGCACGCCTTTAATCCCAGCACTCGAAAGACAGAGGCAGGCGGATCACTGTGAGTTCGAGGCCAGCCTGGTCTACAAAGTGAGTCCAGGGCAGCCAAGGATACACAGAGAAACCTTGTCTCAAAAAACAACAACAACAACAAAAGAGTGATTACAGTAGAAACCTAGACACAACATCAAATTGGACCAATAGGAAAGAAGAAGTGACCAGGTCCCAGGAAGTTCTTGATTGTACATTTCCTCATCTTTGCTCAAAGGTCAAAAACTGAGATTTATTCTGGAATAGGAATGACAACTATATGACCTGTTGTTTATCACGTGTTTCTAAACTGGTTTGTAATTACCAGATTAATCTCAGGGCATATTAAAGTCACGAGCATGTAAAGAAGGGAGCAGCATGCTTTACCTCCACTGACAAAGAGCGTTGTATAACAAGTATTTGTTTTTGCAGCTATTTTGGTTTCAGGAAGAAATAAATACAAACAGTAGGAAACGCAAACGTCTGTGCAGTTGGAGGCTTTCAGAGAGTAGCACTTTGCTTTAGAGGATGAATGAACTCTGTTTGAGATAAGCATGGTTTCTGTATGTGGAAGAGCATCAGTGCTGTATCAGGGTTCTGAATATCCTCTCAGGAGAATTATCCAGGGTTTTCTGGAGACTTTGTTTCCCAGTTCTAAGGCTACTTGCCTTTCTGCCGTGCTCTTACATGAACTATCTAGGCATTACCTTTTTCATGAGTACTTTTCTTTTAGAATTTTGGGGCTTTCGGCAACACACACACACACACACACACACACACACACACACACACACACACACACCACACACACACACACACACACACACACACACACACACACACACACATATGATCAACAAAAAGTAACTATGGTAACTTTGTAAACTGAGTAATTCCTATTTTCCATAACTGAACTTTTCCTTCTGTTTTGGTGGCTTGATTGGAAATGTCTTAAGGGCAAAACATTTTTTTTTTTGTAATAATTGCTACTCACTCAAAGTTCTCAATATATTTCTATATGTAAAGAAGGTGCATCCTCTGCCCCCGCCTTGTCTTTTTTTTTTTTTTTTTTTTTTTTTTTTTGAGGCTTGGCAAGCTTAATTCAATGTAGCTGTGGGGTGGTGGGAACTCCATGGTCATTCCAAACCACACTCATCAAAGAGGCAAATCAGCTGAGGGAGGAAGAACAGGAAGCTGTGTACTTCTGCCTCTTCCTAAAGCTTAAAGTACTGAAGTATTTAAGCACCATTGTGATATCTAATAGGAAATGTATGAACCCTTTTCATAATTCACCCTGAAGTTACCATTGAAAATTGTTTTTGTTTAAAATAGCTTAGAGATCTAGAAAATGTTGTAAAAATCAAGATCCTGTTATGAGTAGCACTGCTGGGTAATCAAGTATAAAGACATTAGAAGTTCTTTCTGTATATCTCATTTGCACTGGGAGAGAGAGTTGTACCGTGGCTAAAGAAACAATAGCAATTGTTTTACGAGCACTGAGAAGGCAGTAAGCTGTGGATTCCTTATGCAAGTCCAAATGCGGCAGCTGGATTTAGCTTTATGGACCATGAAAAATAGTTCCCATCTGGAGGTCGGTGTTGAGTAAAGATGCCACAGTGAGACAGTGTTTTACACACATCGAACACAATCATTGATGCCTTCTAGTTCTAATTGGAAAATAATTATTGATGGTCCGTGAATTTTAATATCAAATACTCAAAATGTTCTCAGCCTTTGTGTATGATTTGCTTTATTCATTTGAAATAAACCAGGCAAAAGCGAAAACCATCATTAAGTTTCTTAGTAGATAATTAGACACTCAGTTATACAATTATAAATTCTCACCTTGAAATAAAAATTCCTTTGTTAATGATGGCAAATTCTTTACCTCTTGAAAAATGTATGGAGACATGTACAAATCAGCTTCTCATGGTATACAGTATACTACAAAATATCAGTTTTTGCCTTAATAAACCTTCTGTATGATTACATAATCTTTGAAGTTACATACATACATGGCATCTTTTAAGTTATTTTACTGACTTTTAAATTGTTTTTAGAAGGCATATACTCAAATACAGAGCAAAAGCTTAACCACAAATCCAGTTTCACAGGATTAAGACTACCCAACAGCATGTCCTAATCTTTTCTGAATTAGTTATGGAAATTGATCAAATTATTGCTTACCGCCAAGCTTTTTTTAGCAGAAGTTTTGCATTTAGTAAGGACAGAAATACTCCTTCCATTCAGTATGTTTTGGACATAATAAAACTGAAGAAAACTGAGCAGATGAGGCTGAGGGGGTAAATATTTGTAGGTTGTCATGGACACTGCTACATTATTTGAAAATAAGTGACTGAACTTTATTTAGTCAAGCATACCAATATTATTGCCTAATGTCTTTACTTATTGTTTCATCAAAATAGGTAAAGATTTTGTTACTAAAGATTTAGCTTCTTCCTTTATAAATGTCTTTAGGATTTCAGTAAGAGAAATTCAGCTTAATTTTTATATGGCATTCAGTCTAAAAATATCATATATATGTACTATATTTATTTCAAAATTTAATGTTTCCACCTACTTCTCTTCCTTCCAACTCCTCCTGTGTCATCCCCTCTCAAATTTAAATTTTTGAAATTGTTTTACACACACACACACACACACACACACACAGAGAGAGAGAGAGAGAGAGAGAGAGAGAGAGAGAGAGAGAGAGGAACCTGTTGAGTTCATTTAATGTTGTTGCTATGCACTAGGCATATGTTTTTAGGACTGATTTCTTGGGATTGGATAGCCAATTAGGAAGATTATCCCTGGGCAAGACTGAGTCTTCTCTTTCTCAGAAGTCATTAATTTCCTGTTAGTACTTCATGTAAGGGTGAGGCCTTATGAGATTTCCCCCAATCCATGTGGGAATGTCAACTGGTAGTATCATTTTCCCCCAGGGCTTGTTTAGGCAACCATATTGTTGCTTAAGGGTGCATCTCCCTTGTCTTATACACAAGATAGTCTTGCAGCGGGCATACTGGTCCTCTGGCTCTTACGTTTCTGCTACCTCTTTAGCTATGCTTTCTGACTTTTAGGGTTCTGTTACAGATGTATTAACTAAGGCTGGGTACTTAATAATATTTTTTTTCTCTGCATTTTGATCAATTGTGGCTTTCTGTAATGGTGTTTACATGCTGCAGAAATTAGCTTATTTGGTGACAGGTAGGAGCTACATTTATTTGTGAATATAAGCACTAAGAATGCAGTGAGAGATTATAGGCATTTGGGGAAGGTGACAGCAGTGGGTTCTTCTTTAGGTACCTCAGTGGCTAAGAGCAGGTGGCTAGATTTACAGTATATAAAGAGCTTTGTGTGCATCTGTGACCTAATCTGAGAGTTAGAAACAGTGTAGGTGAGACTGATCAGTCATAGGTCAGTGTACAGGGTGAGCAACTGTGACCAATCTTTGGGCTTGGAGAAGGAGCAGGAGGGAACTCCAAAGCCAACTTTAAAAAATATAATATATATATAAAAACCTTTGTAGATAGCTAGCTAGAGAGAGAGAGAGAGAGAGAGAGAGAGAGAGAGAGAGAGTGTGTGTTTGTTAGTTATAATGAAAACAGCATATAATAAAGAAGGCCAGAGGCAAAACAGAATATTAAAATCTACTACAAGTTGTAGTAAAATTTTATTTATGGAACAATTTACTAGGTAATTTTTCCCTATGCGTGGATTTCCTTAAACGCTTAGTTCTGAAACTAATCTCCTAAAACAAAGCCAGGTCACTGGGTTTCAGAGCTGTGTTTTTACTATTTCAAACTGACTTTCCTCTCTTGAAACTACATGTTATGTTTACTTAAAATAGCTCATGCTCCCAGAGTTTTTAATTTATCCCCTGTGAGTAGAAGGAAGATAATGTAGATGATTGTAAGGTGTTTTATTGATTTGATTTTCTTTATTTGCCCCGTGGTGCTGCCGGCTGATCCATCCTCCGTGTTTTGTCCATGGCATTCCTTTTGCAGTATCACTGTGGAGCAGGATGTTGGACCCTTTGGGCATATGCCAGGGAGTGGTATGCATGGTCATATGCTAGATTTACTTTAAATTTTCCAATGTTTCTCCCTATGGATTTCCATAGTGGCTGTCCCAATTTGCAATCCCAACACATAGACTTGCCATCACTTCCTGTCAGTTTTTTTTAACTTATTCATTTTGACTTGGATAAGGCAACCCTCAAAATTGTTTTAAAGTTGCCTTTCTTTCATTGGTGAAGAAGATGAACATTTTAAAAAGATATTTCTTATCCATTTTTTTCTTATATTGAGCACTCTGTTTAGACTCCTAATGTATTTTCACATTGTGTCATTTGTTTTCTTGACTTTTGGGTTTTTGGGTTGTTTGTATGTTTTTGATATTAACTCTGTCACATGTATAGCTGGCAAAGATCCCCCATTCTGTGTCAGATGCTTTTCAGTATTATGAGAATTCATTCCAGGGCAAATGGAATTTTATTCAGAAAGTCTTTGTCTACAGTTAAACCTTATAGGATACTACCTATTTTTTTCTAGCATTTTAGTATTTCAGATTTTAAATTGAAGTCTTGAAACCACTAGGAGCTAATGTTCATGCAGGATGGTAAATATATGCCTACTTTCATTCTTATGTGTGTGGGCATCCGGTTTCCCCATCAGCATTTATTGAAGATACTGTCTTTTCTTCAGTGTGTATTTTTGTCACATTGCCAGACATCAGATAGTTCTAGTTATAAGCCTCACATTTTATATTTCCCTAAAAAAATACCTTATACTCACAAAACCCCCAGTAACAGGCATAAGAAATCTCCTTTAGAATGGTTGATCATTGTAGGCCATTGTAGGTTTGTGATTTCCAAAACAATATAGACTATGAATGTCGCTCTTGGTTACCTCTCAGAGGTTTAAGGTAAGCACCTGTTGAAGAAGACATCAGACAGACACAGGATTCAGATTATTTGAGCTGAATTTAACCTAAAAGCCTTCCTGTGGTCTAGCTTCCATGTTACCAGAGTGTACTGCGCAAGCTGCTAAGGCATGGAAAGAGTTAATAGTTTTATCTGGGTATCACACTTTTGAAACACATCAGCGCATAGCAAGGTCATCAAGGTGCAAGAAGTGGCACTCGAAGTGGGTTGTCTAACTAAACTTAAAGCCCAGCCAGCAGGAAGGAAACAGTGTCTGGCACTAGAAACCTAGCCAACTACCAGGGCTAGTAAAGTATGGATCTTAGAAGAAAACCTACCGTCGCCACTTTGCTAGACCAGCATGATTCCTAACTAGATTCTACATATTATCCTTAAACCAAGAGATAAGTGCAGCTACCACCCCTCAACAAAGAAGCTTCTCTGTACAGTAAATGGAGACCGTCACCGAAAGCCATAACCGACAAAGCAGAGATCTATAGATTGTGCGCTGCTCAGGCTCGATGGATCCATCTACATTGCAGCTCCTGTGTCCGCCCCTCAGAAAACATCGTTGAAAAATGGAGGGAAGATTATGAGAGCCAGAATACAAGGAAGGCTGCTGTGAAAAGTCTCTCATAGAAATAGCTTCATAAACAAGATCTGAAACCACTAGGAGCTAATGTTCATGCAGGATGGTAACTATATGCCTACTTTTATTCTTATGTGTGTGGGCATCCGGTTTCCCCATCAGCACTTATTGAAGATACTGTCTTTTCTCCAGAGTGTATATTTTTGCCAGGTTGCCAGATATCAGATAAATAGACATGCTAATATGGAAATGACACAACCCTAGACAGGAATTACAGGCATTAGTCCTCTTCATATATATATATATATATATATATATATATATATATATATATATATATACGATCATAATAATCTGGGAATAAGAAGACATCAATTTGAGAGGTAGGGGGCATGGGAGAAGTTGGAAGGAACGGAGGGGCTCTAGGGCAAAAAGGAAAGTGAGAAGGTTAGGTTAATTACATTTTAAGCAAAATGTATGAGCCAGACGTTGTGGCGCACACCTTTAATCCCAGCACTCGGGAGGCCGAGGCAGGAGGATCGCTGTGAGTTCGAGGCCAGCCTGGTCTACAAAGTTAGTCCAGGACAGCCAAGGCTACACAGAGAAACCCTGTCTCAAAAAACTAATATAAAATGTAAATATTTTATTTGTGGTGTGTGTGTGTGTGTGTGTGTGTGTGTGTGTGTGTGTGTGTGTGTGTGTGTCCTTAACTGTTGGTACACATGTGTGGAGATCAGAGGACAACTTTCATGAGTTGATTCTCTCTTTGCATAGGTTATCAGGCATGTGTAGTAAGTGCTTCTAGGCACTGAAACATCCTACTTGCTTACAAACCCAAATTATGTGTATCTACATAATACAAGCATATATATATATGCATATATATATTTGGTGAAAATGCAGACTTCTTACAGAATGTCAAATATTAGCACACGTTCCCTTCTTGAAGTCGGATTACTCTTCTACATTAATATTTCAGGAAGCTCACTCTTTAGTATGCATCTTTATCAATCTGCCAAGTAGCATCTCTTCTCATATGAAAGCAGACACCTAGGGAGAATAAGCTAGTAGAAAAGTCAAGAAGCCATGAGTTTCCACCAGTCAGAAAAAAAAAAAAATAGAAATCAAGGCATTTCCTAACTTCACATTCTTAGAAGCAAGCCTGTTTTCCACATTTTATGTCCACTCTATATTTCGTCTGTCTCCTCCTCCTATGCATGATCTGAGCTCAGTATTTATACAAGTATTCTTGTGTTGTCTGCTTTACAAATGTGTGTCTGAAATTCCACTCAGTCGGATTGGGTTATGTGCTAGCCATAAATTTTAGGCCCTCTCATTTGTTTTTGTTTTTGTTTTCTTCCTCTCTGCAGGATTACACATCTGACGGGAAGGAAAATGTTAATCCCTGCTAAGGGCAGAGGTAGGCTGAGTGTGTGATGAGTGGTTTTAGACACATCATGAAGCTTTTGTGCAGTTCGTTCTTGGGTCCAGCCATTCTTTCCACTGTCCCTTTGTCGTTATTTGTGCCAGAGTCTTGGAAGGGGATTGACACAACCTTGGTCTGTCCAGTAAAGTCTCAAGTTCCTTTGTTAATGTCAGTACAGCACGAAGCAGAGTGAGAAACGGGGCTGAGAACACATTCACATTTTGTTGAGTATTGGTAGATTATGTGCTTCTTCGTAATATTTAAAGCTCCTTTCTAATTAAGAAAAACAAGACAAAACAAACAAAGAAACAAACAAACAAAAAAACAAAACAAAACAAAAAAACCCAAACCAGATACATATGGGCACTGGAGAAATGGCCATAATCCCTGTGCTGGGGAGTCAAGTCAAGAGGACTCCCTGGGACTGGAAGGCCAGTCCAGTCTAACTCAATCCATAGTTCTACGTTCAATGAGAGAGCCTCTCTTGAAAATATGGTTGACAACAATTAAGAAAGACACACCTTGTCAACCTGTTGCCTCCATATTTACTCCTGAGCACATGCATATGCACCCACATGAACTTGTCCACACAGAAGCATGTACACATACATACTCAAAAACATTTTTTTTCATGTATCCTTTAATCGTATTAAGGAGCAAAATTTTCCTCCGCTATGCAATTTCAAATGATAAGATTGCTTTTGTTCAGGTTTTCAACTTTTATGACTAAATTTTACATTTATTTGCAAAATTCTATCCTGTTGACTATTCTTTTTTAGGGCATCATACTTATGGGGAAAGCATTGTTTTACTGAAGTACACCCCCCAGGCCTCTCTACACTGCTAACATTGCCATCCATTTCCTCTCTCTGTCTTTCTCATCTTTATTCTTGTAAAACTCCCCTAATGCTTATTAAAAGAAAAATTGACAGAATTCTTTCAAATAACTTATCACCCCCTTTATCTAGTTTGTTATAAATGCATTTTATGTTATTTGAGAAATGTTTGTCTTCGTTTTGAACATACTTAGATGGGGAATGGCTCCTGAATAAATAAGTGTGCAGACACATCAAAGTATAATGCCCAGAACAATGCTCTTGATGAAGCATGGAGACTCCAGTTAAGTTATAAAAAGTAATGCTTTATGTCTTGTAATTTATTCATATTACATATCAATTGTTAGCCCATCCCTTGTATCCTCCCATTCCTCCCTCCCTCCCACTTTCCCTCTACTCCCCTCCCCTATGACTGTGACTAAGGGGGACCTCCTCCCCCTGTATATGCTCATAGGGTATCAAGTCTCTTCTTAGTAGCCTGCTATCCTTCCTCTGAGTGCCACCAAGCCTCCTCATCAAGGGGACACAGTCAAATATGGGGCACCAGAGTTTGTGTGAAAGTCAGTCCCCACTCTCCACTCAACTGTGGAGAATGTCCTGTCCATTGGCTAGATCTGGGTTGGGGTTTGAAGTTTACTGCATGTACTGTCCTTGGCTGGTGCCATAGTTTGAGTAGGACCCTTGGGCCCAGATCTGCCCATCATAATGTTCTTGTTATAGGTTTCTAGGACCCTCTGGATCCTTCTATTTCCTTTCTTAAAGCTACAGATCAGTATGGAGATACCACCACGCATGTGTACGTAACCAATACATGAATGAAGCAGATGTAGTCAGTTGATATTTGCTTCATATATTAAATCTGAAATGCACTCATTATTTGAGATAGGATATTACTAAGTTTCTCAAGCCTGTTTTGAATTTGGAATCTTTCTCCTTTAACTTCCACGTAGGTGAAGTTATAAACATATACTTGGCTTCTTTGAGCACAATTCTCTTCATTAATTGCCCTGCAACGTCATAAATTAATTTCTGTGGTGCTCAAGTTATTTTGAGGCTCTTGATTCTATTTCATTGCTTGGTAGGCGTCTTTTTGTGCACATATGTCATGCTATTTTAATCACTTTGTACCAGTCATCCTTGGCCTTTGCTCTTTCCTTCAGATGAATAGAGTAAGTCTAAAAATTTTATTATTTATTTAGTTTAGTACACAAAGTGATGTGTTTCACCATGGCATCTTCATGCATATGTGCCATACTTTGTTCTCATTCATTCTTATTTTCCAGTGCCCTCCTCACTCCACCCATGTGATCACCTCTAACCAGTTCCCCTTCTTTTCCAAGTTATTCTCTATACTGCTTTCTTACTGATTTCTTGATTCAAATGTCTACATGTATTCATTCACGCTGTCTATTTTCCTCGCCCTTAAGAGTTTGGACTCTCTCATGACACGTTTTCTAGTCTCATAGCCTGTAAATACACACATATAAATGCACATGCACACAAATATAATTATAAATTCACGTTCTCCTGATGAGAGAAAAATAAGTGGTATTTGAGCTTCTCACTTTGTCTTTTTTTTTTTTTTTTTTGGCATGATGGTCTCCAGTTCCACCCATTTTTTTCCTGCATATGTCATTTTTCCTATGGCCTCCTAAAATACCCCTTTGCATGTGTTACATTTTCTTTATGCATTAATTTGTTCAAGAACATCAAGACTTGTTCCATTTTTTAGCTATCTAAACATAGATGTTCTAGCATCTCTGTGTAGATATAGTGTACACCAGGCATACACGTAAGAGTAAGCCCAGTAAGCTATAAGTTGATATTTTTGTTAGAGGTATTTTAAAAGCACTCACAAATTATGAAACAATGATTTCTTCAAGCTGTTCAAGTTCTATAACTCTGAACATGTCTTTAGTTCCTAAAGCTTTTAGCATCTCCTCTTATAAATTTGGGTAAGTTGTCTTTAAATCCTTACTTAGGTTGATTCCCAGCAATCTCACAGGCAACTCTTTTGTTGTCAATGGGATTGTTTTTCCCCACTATAGACTGATGGGCTTTAACATCATCTGCATTCTGGATCCAAGTGTCTACATTTTAATTCTGACTTTATCACTTTCTTGATTTATTTCAATTTGCTAAACTGTAAACTTGGAAGAATAATAGCATTTATTCAACAGGATTGTTATGGTGAATAGCAGAGACAGTGCATATATAATGTACTTAACACATTTGAGATGCTGGTAGCAACACAATGTTTTTGTTCCTGTAAAGAATATTTTTCATTTATGCATAGATTCTCTTAGTTTTTGTTGATACGAAACTATTTCATGGGTGAACAGTGACAGCAATTTTTACAAGGCCTAATTCCTGCTTTATTGTATTGGTAAGGACACATTTCTCTTTTACCAATGGTTAATTGGCATGGGAGTTGTTATCGGCCTGCTTACTTTAGCTCTTTTATTAAAAGAAATGCATCAACCATTCCAGCCTTTTTATAACATCGTTTTCTCTTAAATGCTATCTTATTCATGATTCTGTAGTTTCTTGCACATTGACACGTCCTTCCATTTTCTCATTCCTTAATACACCTTATTTATGTGCCAACTTACATTACGAGCCTATATACATCCTATCACCTTGCTCATATCCTAGGATTCTTGAAGTAAAAGTCAACATCTATCTTGCTTTGAATATTTTGTCCTGCCCTGAGCTAGTAGACTTTTTTTTCGTTCACGTAATACATAAATACATAAAAATAACATCTAGTATTGTCAAAAAGATCAAACATTTATTAAGGAAGGTAAATGACAACTAATAAATACTTTTTTGATAGTCTTATTTCACTCTTAAAACATTTAAAGTAAACATGGTGTATATATAAATAATTAATATGTGCAACAAAGTATGAATTTAACTACCACTGGTGTTTTTTGGTTAATTAACTCTACTAGAATTTGTGATAGAATACAGAGCTAGTGCTCCTTCAGTGGGACAACCAGGTCACACATAGAAATGGTATCCATTTATATTTAACAGAAAAGTCAGCTATTCTGTTTTATTCTCTCTAGCTAAATCTATTCCATTTTGGGAATGTTCTTCGGAGAACTATTTTTCATGAAATAAGGTCACTCTGATATTTATAATGTAACAATATTTTATTTCATAAATTTTATAACATTAAAAAAATGCTAGATGAAAAAGTCTCAAATGGAAAATATATCTTAGTCACTGCTAGCATCTTTTAGTCTTTGAATGTCCCATAGTTGCTTCATCCTGAATGGATTTGTCCCCTGGGGATCTCTAAGTTCTCAGCATACAGTCCAGTCGCCATAGCAACTACAAAATGTCTGGCATAAATGACAGATCATTTCTTCCTTGAGAAGAAATAGAACACACGGTTTTATTCTTGAACCACAGAGAAGGCTTTATTAAGCATGTTCTAAGCATGAAGTGTCCTATAAGTATTTCACCATTTTAAAATTACACCATTTTTTTTGTTTGTTTTAGAAACTTGATTTCAACTTTATTTCTCAAAATATACTTGCATGGATCTGCAGGTTTCCACAGGCCAGCACCTGTTCCTGGAAGCAAGGCTTCCAGCCTGCATTGACTTTCAGGATCTTCTTTCATCAAACACCTGGAGGCAATCGTCTGCAGATGCCAGTCTGCAAGCAGATGCACATGAGCAGGGCAGCAGCATTTTATGCCATTAGAACAGCTGGGAGGGAAGGAAAATGAATGGGCTTCGCCTTCTTTTGTGTCATAAAAAACTCCCTGAGAGAATTCTCACCTGGAACCTATTTTTCTGTCTCCTCTGGTCTTGGCTTGTTTTGATGGAGAAAGAAATTCACCTCACTCATTCTTCTAGCTGAGGAGGAAGTTTGTTCTTCCTTGCCATCAGTACAGTGGTTTGAATGTCGCTCAGAAAGAACTTATGCATTTGCCTATGGCATTTAATTCTTCAGAAATTGTGCTTCTTGAAGTGGGTACCTAGCACTCTAGCGCAGGTCCAAACACCCAGAGACACTCATAGGCGATGATAATATCCGATTTTCACCCCCAAGTGCAGCTGAAAATGTATATTAAAATGTTAACTTATCATTTTTGAAGTGTATCTGGAAATGGTTTTAGTGACAAAAGCATCCTCTTTAATATAACATTTGCGAAACACACCAAATGTTCTTGATTTTATCACTCTTAATTAATGTGTTGACAAGGTAAAGAAGTCAAATAGTGAAAATCATGGACACATGCACCACCCTTACCCACCTTCAGTCTACTCCCTGGAATACAGTCCTGTAAGTGCATCTACGTTTCTTCCCAAGTTAGCCAGCTCTATTTTAGTATAAGAGACAAGTGTTGGCCTTACATCTCACTTCTCTATGGCCCACTTTTGTTAATTATCATGTTATTTTTAATTCATTTATTGGGTTTTGGATTTCAAACAATATATTAGTAACTATTCCATGTATTTTGGTTTCATTGTAGTCATCCATCTCCTCTGGCTCTTACAATCTTTCTATCAGTTCTTCTGCAATGACCCCCGAACCACTGGAAGAAGGGATGTAGTACACACACACTGAGCATTCTGCCGTCTCTCATTTTTTTCACCATTATCAGTTGTGGGTTTCTCTGTTAATCACAAACTACTATTAAAAAGGAGCTTTTCTTTTTTTTTTTTTTGTTTTTTTCTCCTTTATTAATTTATTCTTGTTACATCTCAATGGTTATCCCATCCCTTGTATCCTCCCATTCTTCCCTCCCTCCCATTTTCCCCTTATTCCCCTCTCCTATGACTGTTCCTGAGGGGGATTACCTCCCCCTGTATATGCTCATAGGGTATCAAGTCTCTTCTTGGTAACCTGCTGTCCTTCCTCTGAGTGCCACCAGGTCTCCCCCTCCAGGGGACATGGTCAAAGGTGAGGCACCAGAGTATGTGAGAAAGTAATATCTCACTCTCCACTCTACTGTGGAGAATGTTCTGTCCATTGGCTAGATCTGGGTAGGGTTTAAGGTTTACCGCCTGTATTGTCCTTGGCTGGTGCCTTAGTTTGAGCGGGACCCCTGAGCCCAAATCTGCCTATCATAATGTTCTACACATGAGGAACACTCCTTCATTGCTGGTGGGAATGCAAACTAGTACAACCACTTTGGAAATCTATCTGGTGCTATCTCAGAAAAATGGGAATAGGGCTTCCTCAAGACCTAGCTATTCCACTCCTTGGAATATACCCAGAAGATGCTCCAGCACACAACAAGAAAATTTGCTCAACTATGTTCATAGCAGCTTTATTCATAATAGCCAGAACATGGAAACAACCTAAGTGTCCCTCAATAGAAGAATGGATAAAGAAACTGTGGTACACATACACTATGGAATACTATTCAGCTATTAAAAACAAGGAATTCCCGAAATTTGTGGATAAATGGATTGAGCTAGAAATGATCATAATGAGTGAGTTAACCCAGAAGCAGAAAGACTCAAATGGTATATACTCACTTATATCTGCATATTAGCCCAAGGGGCATGTCCCACGAAAGCCTTCACTTACCAGGAAACTGAGACAGAGGGAAGGACATTCTAGTGGGACTCTAGATGAGAGAAGCATGGGAGAATGGCAAAGTAGAAGGATCCAGAGGGTCCTAGAAGCCTACAAAAAGGAGCTATTCTGATGGTGTTTGAGACATGCTTTAATTTGTAGGTATATCACTAAGTCATTAGGAGGTTTAAAACTGTGTCCCTTTCATAGAGTAATAGTAACAAGTTCTGTCCTAGAGACCTGTTTGGTTACAGGTTCTTGGCCCCAGTAACATTGTCAGCTATAGGTGTATTCTTATAGAAGGGGCCTTAACGCCAATCAGAAAGATGTTGGCTACTCTGATAGCATTCATACCACTACTATACCAGCAGGTACATCTTGTCAGGCCTCTCATTATTGTAGTTCTGTAAGACTAGTCATTAGTTTCCCATCTGGTAGTGTACAGAACACCTGCCAGTACTATGAAAGCTAACCAGTCCAATAGGAATGAAGTTTCCAGGTCAATACCAGTCTGATTTCTTCATGTCTATGCATGACTCAGGTACATTGTGTTTTCAGCAATAGGATTTTTACCATTAAATTTTGAAGTAACCAAAAGAATTGGCAACAATCTGTAATATTTGGAGATCCATGGGATCTCACTGGCCCACAATGTCTGTAGAGGTAACCCATTCCTGGAAATGTTTTTCTTTTTTCTTTTCTCATTTGTTAGCCTGTGGTATATATGTATGTATGTATGTATGTATGTATGTATATATATATATATATATATATATATATATATATATATATATGTACGTGTGTGTGTGTGTGCATACACACATATTTGGAAACTTTAATAGTAGTAGATTTTTCATAATTGCTTTCTTGTAAAATAATACCAATAACTCTTCCTTTAAAACCATCACCACTCCGTCTTCCATAGTCTTTCAGCCACAGCTGTTCATATTTATTTCTGTTTCAAAAATTCTGTTAACATTAGCACTATTTCTTCAAAATCATTAACATTTGTATTCTACAAGTGAACTTTTTGTTTGGATTACAGGCTCAGTCTAAAAGTTGAAAAAAAAAAACAATTCAGATAGCTTGTTCTTCTTGTGAGTCTCCTATCAAATGGAGGAAGGGACTGTCCATGTTGCCTGCCTTTGAATTCCTTACTCAAAGCTGGGCTGCCTTGTCTGGCCTCAGTGGGAGAGGACACATTTAGTCCTGATGTGACTTGATGTGTCAGGGTGTGTTGGTACCCATGGGGGCCTCCCTTTCACTGAGGAGAAGGGATGGGGGAATTGTAGGAGGGGGTAGGAGGACGGGACCGAAAGGAGAGAAGAGATGAGTTTCAAAATGAATAAATAAATTAATTAATTAAAAAAACCTGAAAATGCACATTTACTTTGGTGCAATGAAAACAGTTTACAGTGGCTATATTTTGTGCTAGCATGATTAAAATGTTCTTGACTCTGAATAATAATAAATTATAAAATTTCAGCTTTTTTAAAAATATTGTTGAGATTTAAAATGTAGGTGTAGTAAAATGTACAAATTTTAACTATATATATATATATATATATATATATATATATATATATATATATATAGTTAAATATATATATTTACTTATTTTGACAAATTTATATTCCCTGGGGATACATGACTCTATTGGGAGATAGAACAGCTTAGGTAGCAGAGAAATCCCCTCTCTAAGCTCCCTTACATCATTGTAGCTGCTTCTCATATTTTCCTAATAGTGACTTAGTTTCTCTGTTTTCTAGAGTTTTATGTAAATGTTGGCAGAGTACCATTTTTACAATCCTGGTTTTTTTCCCTCATCCCAAGGATGAGATAGAAAACTCATCCTTGTTAATCCATCCATAAGTTGTTCATAGCCTTTCATTATATATAATTTTAAAAATATTTTATTAATTTATTCATATTACATCTCAATTGTTAGCCCATCCCTTTTATCCTCCCATTCCTCCCTCCCTCTATCTTTCCCCCTACTCTCCTCCCCTATGTCTGTGACTGAGGGGGAGCTCCTCCCCCTATATATGCTCATAGGGTATCAAGTCTCTTCTTGGTGGCCTGCTATCCTTACTTTGAGTGCCACCAGGCCTCCTCATCAAGGGGACATGGTCAAAAATGGGGCACCAGATTTCATGTGAAAGTCAGTCCCCACTCTCCACTCAATGGTGGAGAATGTCCTGTCCATTGGCTAGATCTGGGTAGGGGTTGGAAGTTTACTGCATGTATTGTCCTTGGCTGGTTCCATAGTTTGAGCAGGACCTCTGGGCCCAGATCCTCCCATCATAATGTTCTTCTTGTAGGTTTCTAGGACCCTCTGGATCCTTCTATTTCCCCATTCTCCCATGCTTCTCTCACCTAAAGTCCCAATAGGATGTCCTCCCCTCTGACTCACTTTCCTGGTAAGTGAAGACTTTCATGGGACAAGCCACTTGGGCTAATGTCCAGATATAAGTAAGTACATAGCATTTGGCTCTTTCTGCTTCTGAGTGAACTCACTCATTATGACCATTTTTAGTTCAATCCATTTGTCCACAAATTTGGGAATTCCTTATTTTTAATAGCTGAGTAGTATTCCATAGTGTAAATGTACTACAGTTTCTTTATCTATTCTTCCTCTGAGGGACACTTAGGCTGTTTCCACGTTCTGGCTATTATGACAGCTCCCACAGGCCCAGCAGGATCACCCAAGGTCTCGGGAGAGGCTGGACACCCCTGCGGTGTCTAATCGCTGAGCTAAAAGGTGACTACAGCTCAGAGAGTCTGACCCAAGAGGGGTCCTGGCTACAGGAAATGCAGGTAGTTGGGAGCCTGCCTGAAACTGTCCTGTCTCTGTGCTGCCACATACTGACCCTACACTCTCCAACAGACAGATCCCAACTAGATCAGCTCCCACAGGTCCAGCAAGATCACCCATACTCTCAGGAGAGGCTGGACACCCCTGTGGAATCTAGTCATTGACCTAAAAGGTGACAACAGCTCAGAGGGCCTGACCAGAGCTGGGTCTTGCCTACAGGCCCACAAGAAGTGCAGGCAGCTTGGCGGTCTGAAATGGTCCTGTCTCTGGTCTGTGACATACCGATCCTGTACCCTCCAACAGACAGAACCTAACTGATCAGATTCCACAAGGCCAGCAGGATCTCCCATGCTCATGGGAGAGGCTGGACACACCTGGGTTGTCTAGACGCCTAGCTAAAAGGCAGCTACACCTCAGAGGGTCTGAGCCAGGCAGGGTCCTGACTACTGAGGGGCAGAAAGTGCAGGCAGCTTGGAGCTTGCTGCGGTATGAAAAGGTCCTATCTCTGGGCTGCCTTATACTGATCCTGCACTCTCCAACTACAGAATCTAACTGGATCAGCTCACACAAACCTGGCAGGATCTCCCATGCTCTCGGAAGAGGCTAGACATCTCTGCAGTATTTAGAAGCTGAGCTAGAAGGCGGCTATAGCTCAGAAGATTTGATCCAGCTGGGGTCTTGGCTACAAGGTTGCAGGAAGGACAGAAAGCTGGGACCAACCTACCCAACCAGAGCGCTTGCGTATATGATTTTTTTTTTTTTTATGATCCACACTGTAGGGATTAATAGTCTTCTTTCGTTGAACAGATGGGCTTTTCAGCTTTTGCTGTTTTGGATAACTATGACTAACTCATGATGGTGTTTTAGAACATACCTTTTTATTTTCCTTGGCTAAATATACAGAACTGGAATTTCTGGGCCTTGTGTTAAGTAATGGTGTATTCTTAATTTGAGGTTTTGTTATTTTAAGTGATTAAAAACTACTATGAAATTGATCTTTGGGTGTGATGACGGAGATCACACTGTCCTTCCCCAAGGATCAGGGAGAATAAATACAAGGACTTGTTACTGTAGAAGTTTATTACAGAACCAAGTCATAGAATTCAGGAAATATAAAAAATTAACTATTGTTTGCAGAGCAACTGACAGGGTGCCCAGCACTTTGTAGATGGCACTACTTGACTACAGCTGCACTGCTTGACTACAGATACATTTTTTTTTAAGACGGGGTTTCTCTGTGTAGCCTTGGCTGTCCAAAATCTCATTCTGTAGACAAAACTGGCCTTGTACTATTGAAGATGTATGCACACCCAAGATGCTTGCACATAGTGTTAAGATTTTCGTTTGAAATTCTTTTATGAACATTTTACCTATATGAATGACTGATAGAAAACTGTTGTACTTTGAACATACATTGAGTTATTGACATTTAAGAAGTTGTTTTTTGTCAAGCTTGGTAAAATAAGAGTAGGATCTGGAAAGAAACTAAGTTATAACAAAACTAAGTTGTGTGTAAATAATTCTGCTCAGATCTCAGATATATGGGATACAGAAAATCATTTTTATTACTTAAGGCTAACTTTTACTCAAAATTTCAATATTAAAATATAATATTCAGCCAGGTTTGAGTAGTATTAATCCAAGCATTCCAGAGTTTGGGGGAAGGTAAGTAGAAGGCCAGCCTGTCTCCAAAGAACATTCTGTCTCAAACAAACAAACAACTCTAGCATGTATTTTTCTTCTGGTGGAAAATTAGTGTTGTTCAACAGATCTACCACATTTGATAATCAGTGCTTTTACATCTACATCAACTGAAGAGTCCTTTATGCTTTTTAAAAATTAGATTAAATTTTTTATTAATTAAACAGTTTTAATTTTTTACATATACATTTATAGTATTACATATATATTCAATAAACTACCAATCGCAAGAAGAACCATAACACAATCAGGAATTATATAAATGTTACATTCTTAGTGTTTTGGCTATTTGTATTTGACAGCCTTGAAAAGAACATCTTTCCTATCTTGATGTGTCTAAAATTCTGCATGTAAATCAATCTCCATCACATCTTGTTATTATCAACTTAAAACACCTATCTAGACATGAAAACACCTTAACTCCTACACAACTCAGCTACCTGTTCTTCAACTCCAGGAATAAACTTGATTATCTGAGTATGCTGGGAGTGCACATTAACAGCTTTCCAAATGAGAAGATGACAGAGACAGTTTGCTACCTGAATAGTCACCCCAAACTCTCTATAATGTTGGAGCATCTTCTTCAGCCTTCTGGCCCAATATATCTGAAAAACATATTTGTGAGGCAGGAACTACCCAGGACTTGCTTACCCTTTCTTGGCAGAGTTTGGCTGTCAACTCTGCCTGCATCCACGCTTGCCCTTTTTTAGGCAGAATTCTGTCCGTGGGAGAAATGAGGACATAGTGCTCAGTGGCTATTTTTGCCACATTTGAAGCCATCTCCATAAGGAGGTTCTTTGATGCTCATCATGGTCTTTGAGGTAGGCTGGGTGTTGCCAGGAAACCTGTCTCATTGTCAGTGAATCTTTAAAATAATAAAAACATTTTAAAATGCCGTACTCTGCATGTCTCTGAGGTTTTTGAAGACCTTATCTATTTTACCTAATCTTTCTATACATTCGTATCTATCTGTTGCACCTAAGATGTATATTCTTGTGATAAAAATAGAGTAGTAATTGATATGACCACGATTTGATCAACTAACAACTAACTTACCTAACTTACTTATCCTAAACAGCCTGCAATAGCACTTCCAAAGTACTGGAAGTAAATCTTGTATTATGATTGAGTCATATGGGTACAATATCTCATATTAGAGTAGAAATACATATAATGTGTGTGAAAAATAATCTTACAATTGAATTCTATACCACTGTATCTAAAATTAAACTTATTTTGCATCTATGTACAAAATTTTATACCAGTGAATTAAAAATAACCTTGTGAGTGATAATTAAGGCATTAAGTGGGGGAGTAGATTGACTAATCTACTTTTTGTTCTATCTTCCCTATATGTTTCTATATTTCCCCTTCTTTCTTTTCTTTTCTTTTTTTTATTGAGAGATTTTTTTAATTAGATATACAATAACCATTTACAAACAAATTTTACATAACATTTTCTAGATAAAAACAGCTGTAGTTTTTGCTTATCTTATATAGATGACTCCTGTGACATGTGAAATTTTAAGTTATTAATAAAAGGAAGCTATTCCCATGCGATTTTCTTCACTGTGGCAAGTTCTGCACATTAGTTTTCTCTGCTAGCAAAGATTATACCACAAGAATGATTTGACAGCCCTGAGCCTGTAACTGTATATTCTTTACTTACATTTTGAAATTTCTTTTTTTTTTTGTTTTTTGTTTTTTTTTTTACCATTTTTTATTAATTTATTCATATTACATCTTGATTGTTAGCCCTTCCCCTGTTTCCTCCCATTCTTCCCTCCCTCCCACTTCCCCCCTTCTCCCCTCCTCTATGTCTGTGATTGAGGGAGACTTCCACCCCCTATATATGCTCTAAGAATATCGAATCTCTTCTTGGTAACCTGCTATCCTTCCTCTGAGTGCCACCAGGCCTCCCCATCCAGGGAGCGTGGTCAGAAAAGGGGCACCAGAGTTCATGTGAGAGTCAGATCTCACTCTCCACTCAACGGTGGAGAATATCGTGTTCGTCGGCTAGGTCTTGTTAGGGGTTCAAAGTTTACTGCCCTATCCCACTCCTTGGAATATACCCATAAAATTCCCTAACACACAACAGGGACATATGCTCAACCATGTTCATAGCTACTTTATACATAATAGCCAGAACATGGAAACAGCCTAAGTGTCCCTCAGTAGAAGAATGGACTAAGAAACCGTGGTACATTTACACTATGGAGTACTACTCAGCTATTAAAAACAAGGAATTCCAGAAATTTGTGGACAAATGGATTGACCTAGAAATTATCATAATGAGTGAGTACACCCAGAAGCAAAAAGAGACAAACGGTATATACTCACTTATATCAAAACACTAGTCCAAGGGATACATCCCATGAAAAACTTTACTTACCAAGAAAGTGGGTCAGAGGAGAGGACATCCTATTGAGACTTTAGGTGAGAGTAGCGTGGAAGAATAGGGAAATAGTAGGACCCACAGGGTCCTGGAAACCTGCAAGAAGAATTTTATGACAGGCAGATCTGGGTCCTGGGGTCCTTCTCAAACTAAAGCACCAGCCTTCTTTCTTTTCAACTCCTATCTCCAAACTTAAGAATGGAAAATAAAGGAAAAGAGTGACTTCCCTGAGTCCAACCTTGTTTTCTAAGACAAATAATAATTTATAACCAACACCCATTGAAAATAACTCTCTATAGCCCAAGAAAGCAACCAAAAACCTACCCGACCCCCATTAAAGGAATGGGGTATCATTCTCTTAAGGTTTCTTCCAGATGATTTCGGATGAATTATTCCTTTGTAGGGGCCCAAAGAAATTGGGGAAATGGTTAAAAAAGCTAGGAATGGCATTTTTGGTCCAGTTTCTGAATGTTGAGAAATTCCAGGCTTAATTAGAATCCTATGTGGGACAGTCTGAAATGTTAGACCAATTGGGATTGGAAGCTTTCTTTGACCATGTCCCCTGGATGCGGAGGCCTGGTTGGCACTCAGAGGAAGGATAGCAGGCTTGATACCCTATGAGCATATACAGGGGAAAAAGGTCCCCCTCATTCACAGTCATAGGGGAGGGGAGTAAGGGGAAAATAGGAGGGAGGAATGGGAGGATACAAAGAATGGGCAAACAATTGACATGTGATATGAATAAATTAATAAAATATATTAAAAAAGAAAGTGTCCTGGGAGCTGTCTTCTTCTGATGAGGAACTTGGTACTGGAACATGAAAGATACAGGATGTCAGTGTCCAACATGCTGAGAGGAATGTATCTTGTCAGGTCTGATCCAATGTCAGTGTCCAGTTCCTTTGTTCTGAAAACATATAATTTCTCACAAGCACTATACAGTGAGTCCTTTATTCTTACAGTTTTGAATCATTTTAATTTAGTTGAATTTTTTGTGCAAATCTTTTTTATTAAAACTTTTTATTTGTTACATATACTTTTATATTATTACACACATATATAATAACCTACCTACAGCAAGAAGAACCATGAAATAGCCAGGAATTATATAAATGTTACATTCTTAGTGTTTTGACTATTGGTATTTGGCAGCCTTGAAGAAAACATCTTTTCTACCTTGATGTATCTAAAATTCTGAATGTAAGCCAATATCTATCATATCTCATCATTATTAACTTAAAACACCCATCTAGACATAAAAGCATCTTAACCCTGACACAACTAAGCTTAATTGTAAAACTAAACTATCTGGTCTTCAACCCCATAAAAGACTTGAGAAGGAATAAAATTGATTACCTGAGTATATCGGGAGTGCAGGTTAGTAGCTTTCCAAATGAGAAGACAACAGAGACAGTTTGCTTGCCTTCATTGCCCTGTTTACATAAAGGCTCCTCTGACTTTTGCCCAGCCAAGGTTTTCATGTTGACTCACTGAAGTTTGGAGTCCAGCATTTGAGAACATGAATTGAAAGTCTCTCAGTTCTGGAAACCCTTTTCTGGTTTGTCTGGTACCTCAGTGAAGGAAATATTCAGTCCCCGTATCATATGCTTTTCAAAAACTCACTTCAGAATCAGAGAAATACTGTTTCAAGGAATTATTTCTTTCTGTGATACAGTTTCTTGTATTATTTCTCCAGGCAAAGTTTTGGGATAGAACACCAAAAACTGTAGTGAATGACGTTCTTATTTTAGTATCTTCATTTCTTGTATCAGGGCCCTACCTATCAAGGTTATTGTAACACTAAACTGATGTCTTTCTTCTTCCTTTCATTATGGAACACAGAGTGGACATGTGGCCAAGGCTGTTTTGTCTTTTAAGTGTGGACACCTGATAGTTCTTGCTTGTTAAACTTCATCTCATTTATTATGAGAATCTTATAATAGCTCAACATTTTTTAAATTTAAAAGCTATGGCAATAAATAAATAAGTAAAAAAGTCAATGAAATGGCTCCTAGTGGTTCTTTCTATACTAGTAGACCAGAACCTAGCATAATCATCATTAGAGAGGCTTCATATAGCAAATGATGGGAACAGATGCAGAGACCCACAGCCAATCATTAGATGGAGCTCAGGGAATCCTGCAGAAGAGGAAGAAGAAATATTGGAGGATTCAGAGGTGTCAAGGACACCAGAAGATCAGAGCCTGCAGGATCAACTAAGCAGGGTGCATTGGGGCTCCCAGAGACCAAATTGACAATCAGGAAGATTGCATGGGTCTGATCAAGTCCTTTGCATGTATGTCATGTTTGTGTAGCTTGGAAATGACAGAACTATCGCTTAAATTAAATATCTGTTTTTTTCCACTGTTAAATACAAAGCTACCAAGGAGCTGGAAAAAAAAATAAGGCTCATTCCAATAAGCCAAATGAAGTAGTGAACGTAGAATGAGGTTCACTGGCTGCAGAAACAAAAAACAACCTGACATGTACAATAACAGCATTTGTAATAACTTTATCTGCATTATATATTCATTAATTAACCTATATAATACTTCATTACATAAGTCATTAGTGAATTTTAAGTACCTGAAAAACAACACTGAATTAGCAATTAGAGCAAGCCCCATGAATAAACATGCACCTTAAAGGAACCTTCATGTTTGTGGAAGACAAAACTTACAAATCAGGCATTTTTTATATGCAAGAAGCCCCTCCCATCTCACTTCTCAAGTGCATCAGTTCTTAGAAAACAGACATTGATGCGAACAAGTTAGTAGGTTTTATATGTAAGCTAGTCTTAGTTAAGCGATCCATGCTGTAAGTTTATTAATGCATAGAGGGGTTATAGTTACTCAGAATCTTATTATCCAATATATTTTTCATTATAAAACTTCCATCCCTTGATAGTGAAACAAAGTAAAACAAAAGTAAAGGGTACTCCATCCTTAATTAATCTTCAGCTTTTTCATTTGAGAATAAAGCTAATTTAACAAAGACTGGCATTTATCTTAACATAAAGACCTAAAGGAAGCACACACACAAAAATATGAGGGGAGCAGAGAATATGCTTTACCTACTAAACGAATCAGGGTGTGCAGTGTGGTGAGTATCCGCGTGTCCCTTTCCTAGTCTAGGTGAATGATCAAGTCAAAGCATGTGAGAAAGAGAGGCATGGGTCATTCTCGCTGGTTTGTTCTGACAACAGTGCAGCCCCAGGAAGTGATGGAGCCATCGAAGAGCTTAAAAGTAGACATCAACAATGGCAGACACATGGGGATTTCCTTCATAAATTCTAATTTTTCTCAGTGCTTCCCAGAAGGAGTATTTTTGGAAACCAGGAAGAGAAGCTCACAGTTTTGCTGCTTCTGTCTGGTGCAAGAAGAGGAAGACCAACAACAGCCTGTGCAGAGCTCTTGCTGGGATCTCCACACTGGCTGCTGTCCTCAGAGGACATAAGGTCAGATAAAAAGCAAAAACAGAGCAAGCAAGGGCGTAAGAGAACAGTGAGCTGTAAAGAGGTTCTGAACTTTAAAATGTTTAAAGCTCCTAGATATTGTATAAGGAAGAAAAAAAAACACAAGAGTATTAGAACCCTTCTAATACTGGTGATTTCAGCCTGAAGGAGAAAGCACGAAGAAATCTGGGTAAGAAATATCTGCAGGAACCTATCCAGAGGCCAGAGAGGCCAGAGCTAGGGATCTTGGTCAGAGAGAAGGCCCTCTGTTTCTATGTGATGTCTGTTGATTGGCCTGTGAAATTGATGAAAAGATGTCACTCTGTCGTCGGGGACATGACAGGTGCCAATCTGGCCATCAGTGCTGTTCATGAAAGAAGACACAGGCAAGAGACAAGGATGTGGGGCTGTGGAAAAAAAATGTAGTCAAAACAACTGCAGAAAAAAGGAGAATGATGCCTTCAATTGTGAAATACTTTAAAAAGTTGAAAATAGAGTCACACATTTCTAGTCTTTAAAAATTGCCTGTCACGTCAGTAGTGAAGAAGTGTGAATGAAATAAGCTAATTTGTAAGTAACTCATTCAAAACAGCACACAGGGCAACCCGACGCAACTGAGGTCTTGCTATGCTTCTCATGTGAGAGCTTCTGGTACACCGCTTGTGTGGACTTTTAAAAATGAGATTTCATAATTGCCTGGGAAAACATTAACCGGAATATTTATTTTAAACTTCAAGAAAGGAGTAAGAGCAAGGAAAGCTCACGGGAACTCAAATATCTAGGTTCAACCAAACAAAGTTAGGCACACCTTCCCCCAAATAGGAAAAAACAAAACAAAACAAAAGAAAACAAAAAACAAAACAAAACCAACCAAAACCAACCAAACAAACCAAAAAAGAAACCTTAGGAAAATTCAAGAGAAGTGCAGATGGGTAAACAAAAGATTTGGTAGAGTTCCCTGTATTTGAACTCTGGATCTAACAGCTGTTGTATTCTCATGGGCTTCAAAATTAAGCAATCCCTATAGAAAAATGGAATTTCTAAAATCAATAGAGTAGGATGATTTTTGCATTAGAGATTTTATTTATTTATTTTTGGTTTATTGTTTGTTTGTTTACTTATTTGTCTTTTCAAGACAGGATTTTTTTTCCTGTAGCCCTAGCTGTCCTGGAACTTGCTCTGAAGACCAGGCTGGCCTTGATCCCATAGAAATATGCTTCCTTCTGGCTCCAAAGGGGTTGGGCTGGGATTAAAGGGGTGCGCCACACCACCGTTACCTGGCTATGACTTTATAGTATTAACACATGAAATCTAACATTCAACAGCAAGTACATGCTTCTTCCTGTGAAGGGAAGTCATGTCTGGGTGAAAACGATGAAAGCATCATGAATACATGGAGCACTTCGCTGCCTTTACTAGACAAACAGTTTAAATTGAAAGGAAAAGATAAGCAACCCCTTAGAGTACTCTTCAAATTATATTTCATTTCTCTTATAGCAACTCTTTGAAGGGAAATGGACTCCCAAATAAAAAGGAAACAATCTGTGGCAAATAACTATTCATGAGGTAATGGCATCTCCCAGTAATTTATATTTTAATGTTTCTTGGAAATTTCTCATATTTTTGGATGACTTTTCCATCCAAATTCTTTACAGGCAGATATTCTTATTAATTATTTCTGGCTTGATGATGTTTCTTATTCTGTTTACACTGTAATCACTTCTTTCTATATATTATAAACAGATTTTTGAATCAAAAGGAAATTAATTGCCACGTGGCTGGACTGTTATAACAATATTTAAGTGTTCTGGCTCTGTTTGTCAGCAATCCTCCTGCCTCTCCCACCACCTGCTGTGGTAATAAGACTTGAACATAGGGCTCAGGTTTGCCAAGCAGGTGTTCTATCCTGGGTTATATCACTGGCCAAGAGTAATTGATTGACATTTGTTCACTAAGTAGCAAGGAAAAGTCAAATATTTGTAAAAAACTCAGTTGATTAATTGACATGTAATTTGAATGAGCTAAATTAACAAAAGGTTAATTAAGCAGCAGTATTAGGATATGAAATTGTTGGAGTTGCTTTCTTTTCTGATGAAGGGGATAACCTATCTTATCCGGTCACTTTTAGTGAACAACCAGTTTGGTCTCTCTGTCTCTCTGTCTCTCTGTCTCTGTCTCTGTCTCTGTCTCTGTCTCTGTCTCTGTCTCTCTGTCTGTCTCTCTCTGTCCCTGTCTCTGTCTCTCTGTCTCTCTCTCTCTCTCTCTCTCTCTCTCTCTCTCTCTCTCTCTCTCTCTCTCTCTCTCTCCCCTCTCTATTTCTCTGAGGATAAAATTATTTTCTAGGTTTCAGTTTCTGAGTAGTCACTGGAATAACCGTATCTTTGTCAGAGAGCTGTCATTGTTTGGTTTGTATCTATTAAAAAGTATCTATAAATTACACAAAATACTCAACATAACAATCTACCTTAGTACTATATTTCACAGCGTTTATGTTTCTCGTCGAGAGAAATATACAGCACAATGGCGAAGCTCCAGGAACAACATTCTGCCTCCTTCTGTCTTGTGCACTCTCAACCTTTGACGTTTGTTGATATACACTTTTTGGTATGGTGAATATTAATTCTCTAAGTGTCCCAAACATGCTTGAGAACAATGTCCTATGATTCCACAATCCAATGTTCACAGGTCAAAATTATTGACTACAGCTTAACATCTCCGATGGTCCTTGTCCCCCATTGGCTCATGAAGCAGTTATTTTGGAATTATCCCTCCTTTTGGAGCTGTCAGTTTACTCTTTTACTCAACTATGTTCTCAGTTGAATAAAAATTTAGAAATATTTTAGTTTCCTTCTCAGATATTTACTGCTTGTCTCTCTCCACATCTTCTATGATTAACATGTTTGTGTCCCTGATTTCAGTGTTCCATATTTTATTCCAAGATCTATCTTTCATGTTACTAAATTTCATTGTGTTGTTACTACACGTGATTTGCTGCCACCTATATGTCCACTGTGAATATTTTCAATTTTAAATGTTAGTTTGTTTGCTCTTTTTTATCACACGGGTTACTTAAATGTTTTCATTTTAATGTAGTCTTATTACTTTGTTATCTACTGTAGTTTTAATTTCTTTTAACAGTATTTGGCTAGGTTTTAAAAAATGCATGCCACTTTATCTAGCTTCCTATCTCTTGCAGCTATTGTTTGAGTTCGTTGCATGTTTCTTCATGACTTACAGGCAAAGCCATTTGTAATATTTTGGGGGTAATGCCAATATGTGGGGTCATTTTTTCTGTAAGTCATTACAAGTATTTTTCTCTTTGTGATTCTGTATCTGATGGTCTTAGGTTCCTACTACCCCTAAAAATTTATGAGACATGGGCCAACACCACATTTTCTTTTGAAATAGCTTGTTTGTATCTCAGTGGGCTGTAGCTAAAAACAACTTTAAACACATTTGAAGATCCAGGACAGAGTTTCTGGAGTAACAGATTTCTTAATGTCTATGATGTATTACTTTCCTAAAAATTAACTTTAAAAAGTAAAATGATGAACTGACAAGAGCTTTGTAGAAAGATTTATTTCTTTCCAATGGAGAGATCACAGTTGAAAAAGCATTTCTAATAAAAGAAACATTTAAAAAAGGAGTCATTGTACATAGTGTACAGTTAGTCTGTGCCAAGAACTGTTACAGATCCAGTGATAATATATCATTTAATGAAAATAACATAAGTGTTTACTAGCCCCTGCATTTTGCTATTAAAGAAGCAGGATAGATAGGTTAAGCAACGTGCCATCTTTGTCTGCTAACAGGAGAGCTGAAGTGTTTTCTAGGAGTCCACAAGGACTTCGTTATTTCACTGTAAGAGTGATATATATATCTACTTTTATAAGGAGAAAAAGATATATTCCAAGTATATATATATATATTTTAAGAAACATAGGGAAAACATTATAGTGTCATCATTGGCATTTTTCCATAAAGTGCATTAGCACTACAGTGTAGAGACTGTGGTTGGACAGGAATCAACAAAGTTCAGTCCTGCCTGCCTGTCTTATTTGTGTTCCTCTAGTCTCGAATATGCCATTATGATATAATAATTCATAATATATGTAAAAAATAATATGGTATTAAAACCAAACAAGATGCCCACTGCTGTTGTGTATAGCATTGCTGATGGCACTTGGAACTGGTACAAATCAATTTTTCTTTCAAAAAAGAAAAGAACAATTGAAAACTGTATTTGAAAATTCTACAGTTAATTCTCTATTTTTCTGTAATAGGATGAGAATAATTAAGTCAATGAAAAGGTTAAAACCTAGTTTTTCTTAACAGATATTAGTATTTTGCAAACTTTGTTTTTCTCCCTTATTTTTTACTGAAGGGTAGAGATACATTGTTTTAAAATACTATAAATATTTGTTATTGGGACTATATTTATTTGTATTCTTAACACTTCAGAAAAGTTTTCATCATTGACATTGAAACTGGCAGTTTTTGCATTTGTTATTTATAAAAACTAAGCAAAAATTTAAATGTTTACCCCTGTACATATCAGATACAACACACACATATCTATATCTATTACAGATATAAACCCCCATATCACTGAGCTCATTTAATCTCTATCCTTTAGCATGCCACTTTTCTTTCCATTTTTACTCTTCATACTTTTTTTTTTTTGAGACAGAGTTCCTCTGTGTAACCCTGGCTGTCCTGAATTCACTTTATAGACCAGGCTGGCCTTGAACTCACAGAGATCTGCCTGCTTTTGCCTCTCTGAGTGCTGGGATTACAGGCCTGTGCCACTGAGCCCAGTTCTCTAAATATTTCTTGTTGCTTCTATAGACACTTTGCTTTTACTTTAATGTTATATATATATACACATATAAATTATTTTGCATAAATAATAATATACAGTTCCTATAAAACAGGCTGGGAAGACTTACTTTGGGTGGGAGGCAGCATGACAACAGTGATGGAGGAGGCAGGATAAATAACACTAAGGATGTTTGAGAGAGCTATAGGGAATAACTTTATGACTACTTAGCATTACACATAATATAAACAAATATATTTAATTGAAGTTTGCCAGTTGGAGTGACAATGCTTCTTTCCCCCAAGCTGTAGACTGTATAGCAAAAACCCCAGTGCAGGCATGAAAAGCCTCTTTTCATATTTTTTGGTCAAGGGAGTTAATGCACCCCATAAATAATATAGGATAGTGTTATTGCTCTTGGTGACTTGCAGAAAAATAATGTAACATGCTACTGCTGAAGGCACCACACATTTTGGGCATGGGACTTGGAAGAATTGATTTGGATCAGACCTGGAAGCCTTGTCACTGAGAACTAGCTCTCATTGAACGGAGCCATGCAAAATGCTAATGGAGTAAAACAACCAATAGCCCTATACATCTATAATGTCACAAGAATGATTACCAGGCCAAGCTATTTAGACAGTGATATTTATACCCTGGAGGTAACCAACAGACACTTAATTGGACTTAAGGTAGGAAAGAATTCATGGATGACACTGTACATTTAGTTAACTGCCTGTGGTAGGTAAGGTCCGGAACAAAGGATAGTCAACCACTTCCACTTTCCTCAACCAGCATCATTCCTAACTGTATTCTAAATACCCAAATACTTAGCTCTTGTACCTTACTAAAGAAACTTCTTTTATAGGAGACAGAGATCATTATAGAAAGCCAAGACTAGTCAAAAATCAGAGATCAACTGACTGTGGTGATGTAACATAGCACCTATACTTATGGCTTAGAGAACACCACAGAAGAAGGAACAGAAAGATGGCAAGAGCTTAAGGATCAGGGCATCTACTATGAGATAGTCTTTTTTTTTTAATGAAAAAAGAAGACAATGATGATGACTAGGAAGATAAGGAGGAGGAGGAAGAGGAGAGGAGGAGGAAGAAGAAGAAACATAAAAAAGAAAACATATATATGGATTAGGGTAGGAATGGATATGAGAGGACTGGAGAGAGAAGTGGGGGCTGAATATGATCAAGATGTGTCATATGAAATTCTCTAGGACTTCATAATGTATTGTTTAAAAAAAGAATGCAACTAAAGTAACATTTGTGCATGCTATATAGGTATAATCAGAATAATTTTGAACATGCAAAATTAGCTTTAGCCCACCAAACTACAAAACTTTTGACCTATAATTTGTCCTGCCTGCAATATATGCTAGGGCAATAGTGACACACTATGTGGGAGTAACCAACAGATGCCCAATTCAACTTAAGGCCCACTCCATGAGATGGTACCCATACTTGACACTGCTTATATGACCAAGAACCAAAGGCTAGATAGCACAGAGACCTAGGGTAAAACTAAATAATACTGGTCTATAAAAACAGTAACAATAAAAATTACTCCTAATAAGATCTGCCTTATTCAGCTATCATCAGAGAGGCTTCTTCCTGCAGTAGATGGGATCAAATATTGAGACCCACAGCAAGACATCAGAGAGAGTGAGAGAGAGGCAGGGGGCTTGGAACACATAGCTATTAACAATATGTCTCCATCAAATCCCTTTCCTCAGAGCACAGGAAACCCTGTGGAAAAAGAAGCAGAAGGAGTTGGGGAGAGACAGAGGATAATAAGAGGACAGGGCCCTTTAAATCAACTGAGCAAAGCTCATATAAACTCACAGAGACAGAAGCAGCATGCACAGGGTCTACATGCATCTGTACTAGGTCGCCTGCATATGGCTTTCAGTTAGTACATTAATGGGTCACCTGAATGTGTGAACAAGTTGGTCTTTGATTTTTTTTGCCTGTCCCTGGGCTTTCTGTTGGCTTGTCTCGTCCAATTTCAATATGATGGTTTGTGTTTTAGCTTGTATTTTATTTTGTTGTGTTTTGTTGCAATCTCCTAGAAGACTTCTTTTCTAATGAGAGACACAAAGGGAGTAGATCTGGATGGGACAGGAAGTGTGGAGAAACTCAGAGCATTATAGGTAAGGGGAACTGTAGTCCGATTATATTGTATGAAGAAAGAGTCTATGTTTAATAAAAGGGGAACATTAACTGCAGAATTATAGACTTCTGCAGTTAGAAGTTCAGCTCTGCTCTGGTTATTATAACTTAACTTATTCGTGTTTTTCCTGGATAATTTGTGACACTGCACTCAGAATTAGTTTCAATTCATAAATCTAAACATGGAAATCTTTTGCTTAGAACCATTTATTAACTTTTTTTTTTAACCCACACAACATACACATAGAAATGTTAGAGCTACCAGGAAGTTTTTCATTTGGGCCTCTTGGAAATTCTCTGGTTTCACATTTTCTGGGCTCCGTACTTTCTATGCTCTTCATCTACACCAAATTGTATTCTTTGGACAGACCATGATGCCTCAGCTCTGAATGCTTTACACATACGCTTAGTCTATGTGTAATGCCCTTCCTTTCTGACTTCCACCAACCTTCATCCTTCCCAAATCCACCCAATCATCACTCCCTCTTTGGGGCCTCTCAGCAAACATACACAAGTAAAATGTGGCTCTATCTTAGGGTCACTAGGCCTCCTGGACCTCACCTGGTTCCTGCACCAGCAGTCATCACTTGTATTATCATTACTTGCATGCTTAGGGAAGTCCTGCATTTGAACTTGCAAAATACATTATATTTAGTAAAAACAACACGAGTGATAAAAAAACATTAAGTTATCTCAAAAGTACATAAGGTTGTCAATATTAAATGTATCATATAAGCTTATAGAGACCATAGAATTGTTAACTAGTCATTAACCTATCCTAATACTGGGTAGGGAAGCCAAGTCAGACCTCTCTCTCTCTCTCTCTCTCTCTCTCTCTCTCTCTCTCTCTCTCTCTCTCTCTCTCTCGCTGTGTGTGTGTGTTGTGTGTGTGCATGCATGCATTGGTGTGTGTATGGAGGTCAGAGAACAACTTTTGGGATCCATTCTGTCTTTTTACCATGTAGGTCCCAGGGATCAAATTTATGTCCTCAGACTTGGAATAAAGCTCCTATATCCATCATCTTTAGAAATTTTCATGAGTAAGCCAGTATGATGTCAAAAACTATGAAGATCTCTAGGGGCTTAAGAATTGCCTCTGATCTCAGGAAGTTTATCATCTATAGTACAATATGAAACATATAAAACCAAACTCTTTGAATAGCACATGATGTAGGATTGCTTTTGAGTGATTGTATATTTGATGCTACTAAAGTTATTAAAGTGTACCAAATGTAGGCAAGGCCATAATAAAGACACTGGTTTTGTCCTATGTCTCTGATGGGAAGATTTATGCATGAAGGCTCAGGGCCTTTTAATGGAGGCTATGTGTGCCAAACTCAGCAGGAAGCTGCTATGCAGTTTCCATTAAATTTGATATACTGCAAATACAACTTGATCTTTAAAATCTTCTTCATGGAGTTCTGTAGCATTTACCCTATTATAAAATACTATTTAATCTTTTCGATTTAGCTCAGATGCTACTAAAATACCCTATAAAAGGGTTTATTTCTTCTCTTTGAATTTTAATAGTAGCATATCATTTAGGATCAGGTCAGAGTCCTGTGACAGAATCATGTGCTCTTGTTACCCTGTGTTAATAGTCTAGTTAAGCGATGCCAGTGTTTATTTTTTTCAAACAATATGGTCTAAGTCAAAGTGATTTATTCTATTTTATTTTACTGGTGTTTTTAAGCTTTTAGTTTTGATTGACTTACCATCTAAATAGTTGCTTGTAATCCTGACCATTGTGCTCAAGTTACAGAAATTAGGGGGAAGGACAAAAGGGAAGAAGAACCTTTCTATAAATCCATCCTAACAGCTTTTACCCCCATGTCACCAGCAAGAGCATCACACAGGCATATTATCGGCGAAGCCGTTTCTAATGCTAAGTGTTGTTGAAAACATTGCCAACCAATGAAACAGGTAGATGTCATTAGAAAGCGGGGGGGGGGGGGGAGCAAAAGCATGGCATGGGCCGCTGTCAGTCTCCAACACAGCTTTGCATTGCATGCTTGTGAGATAGTCATTATTATCTCCTCCTGTTTTTTTTTTTTGTCTCACTAAATATAATTTTCTGACAAAGGGCCACAGACTGTAAATGTTTATAAGGAAAACGAGTTAAATGAATGAGAGCATAAGAACCCACCAACTCAAATTTGTGTTGTCCATATACTTCTGAGTGTATAGTCAACTTGCCAAGATCACACAGCTACAGAGAACTACTCCCGAAGCCATCAATATCTATAGCTATGGATTGTTATGGTTGGAATAAAGGAGGCATTGCTGGAAGACAAAAAAGGCAGCGTAAGATCAGGACTAGATCATAAACATAAAGAACAAATTAAAATAGTATTAATATCTATTCATAGATTAGTGAAACTCTCAGATCTAATCAGAGAAGTCTTCTGGGTTTTTTTTTTGTTTTTGTTTTTGTTTTTTTTTTTTTTGCAGTAGAAGGTGGTAAATACAGAAACTCACCACTGGTCCAAATACTGAGTTTGAGGTAGTGTGGAATACTCAACCAGGAATGAGATTGTATATCATTTATATGCAAGGCTCTGATACCCTCATGGAAGAGGAGGTGGGATAATTGTAAAGGCCAGAGGTTGTGGGGACAAAAGTAAAACAGTGCCTTCTGGATATGACAGGACTGTCAAACTCATGAACTCACAGCCGCTGTACCTGCCCCAACAAGACCTTCACAATATCAAGACAGTCAGACTTTAGCACAGAGTGGGAAACAGGTTTGTAAGTCCTCATCCCTTCCTAGTTAAGCAGCTATAGAGAACTGATGGCCTCTGGAGTAGGAGGAGTCAACTCCCTTTAATGGCATGACCCTGATAACTTGCATATACACCCACAAGTATATGGACAACACCAATTGGATTTTATGGGTTCTTCTTCTTTTTTAAAAAAATAAATGATAAGAAATCAGGGTAGTTGATGGGAATCGGGAATGCATCTGGGAGGGGAAAGGGGAAGAGTTGGGGGTGAATATGAAATTCATTCTATGAAGCCTTCAAATCAAAATGCATCCTATGAAAGCCTCAGAGAACTAATAAAAATATTTTAAAAGCATTTAGAGTAACTTTGATTTCTAGTGCAGAATAATGTATTTAGAAAGTTATCTCTTAATTTGATTTGAATTTTGTGACACTGCCTCATTTATTCCAAGATGAATACATGGATATGACAATGAGCTATGCAAACTTAGTCAGGAAAACAGGGAAAATCAGATGTCACAACATGTGAGTATCAGCATTCTACATGGAGCCATGGCCTTTCCACCGGGTCTGCTCCCCTCAAAGAGATAAGCAGGAAACCACACCCCCCTCATCAGTTGAGGTCTACTTTGGTTTTTGCTTACTTTATTACAATTGTGTGTATTATTAGACTTCTCACATTAAAAAGATTTGTTTATGGTTTTATTTATGAACAGAATAGCTTAATAGAATTAAATCCCTAATTTATGTTTTCTTTAAGATTTTATTTCAGAAAATATATTTTGATTACACTTTTCTCCTCTCCCAACTCCTCTTAGATCCTCCAGCTCTATCAGTAAAATATTTCCAACTTCTCTTAGTCTGCCATTACTCACTTATTTCTAATATGTATACTATAAAAAGTACAAATATAGAAATTAGACAAGATTATATATATATATACATATATATATAATAATTGTGTATCACTACATTTGAAATCCAGTATTTTCTTGTCCCCACTTATTCTTTTTGTAAGAAGAATTAACAGTAGTGTAGGTTTAACTTAGGGCCTTTCACATGTTAGGAACTCACTTTATTTAAGATATATCATCACCCATGTATTATTTTCTTCTTACTTTTACATTGTTTACCTTCCTTTACTTCTTGACATATAGAGAACAAGCCTTACTCATCTTCCCTGTCCCCACTTGAGTCCCTTTATTAGCAGAGTTGGAAGATAATTGAACTAAGCAGTGATTTTTAACTTTTTTTTTTAGAAAGAAGACCATTTTACACTATTTTAAATATTTTAAAAACACTTTTTATACAACATTTGATCATATCCTCTTTCCACCCTCCAGTTTGTCCCAAATTCTGCACTGCCTTCTTCATTCATGGTTTCTCCCCAGGAAAGGGAAATAGAATAAATTTTGTGTGAGGGCTGGGGGCAGATGGGGTTTGGAACAAGAGGGATCAGGTATGGGAGAAGGAAGAAAACACTGGGAGAAACTAACTGAGGCAGCACCTCAGGAGTGAAGTGCAAACCTAGTGCACATGAAGCTCCATGGACTCTACAAGAGTAACCTTAGCAAAGACTTCTAGGAATAGGGAATAGGGAGCCCGGGCCAGTTATCTTCTGTAACCAGGCAAAACCTCAAGTGGAGGGACTGGGACATCAACCCAGCCACAAAACCTCTGACATACATCTTGTCCTGCCTGCACAGTGTTCTGGGGGCCAAAGCTTAGTATAATCATTACCAAACAGACTTCATCCAGGAACTAATGGGAGCAGATTCAGGGTACCAGAGCCAAATATTAGGCAGAGTTCAGAGAGTCCTGGGGAAGAGGGGAAGGAAAAATCAGGGAAACAAGAGTGACCAGGGACACTACAAGGATACAGTGCACAGAATCAACTGTCTGAAACCCATGGGGGCACTCCAAGATCAGAGAGCCTGTCGGTACCTCATTTAAGTCCTCTGCATATAGATTATGGCTGAGTAGCTTGGTGGTTTTTTGTTTCTTTGTTCTTGTTGTTTTTGTTTTTTTTTTTTGTTTTTTGTTTCTCTATGTAGCCTTGGCTGTCCTGGACTTGCTGTGTAGACAAGGCTGGCCTCGAACTCACAAAGATCCACCTGCCTCTGCCTCCTGTGTGCTGGGATTAAAGGCATGCACCACCATGCCTAGCCTGTAGCTTAGTGTTCTTGTGGGAATCATAACAGTGGGAGCAGGGGCTGTACATGAATCTTCTGCCTACTTATGGAATTCTTTTTCTCCTTCTGGGTGGCTTCATCCCATTTTGATATGATGATATGTGGCTGGTCTTCTAGCTTGTTAGCAATGTTTAGTTGATGTCCCTGGGAACCCTGAGGAGAGGCGGATGGGGGTAGAGGAGAGGGGAAGTGGGAAACAGAGACCTGGGGGAGGGAGGAGAGAGAGGGGAACCTGGGATTAGGATGTAGTATATGAGAGAAAAAAAATCAAAAATATTTTGTTTATGTTGGTTTTAAACATCTGTATTTAATGAAAATTGTGAAATATGTTTATGTATTAATCCACCCCCCAAAAACACTAGGAAGATACTTATCCATGTTTTCCAAAATTAAGAAGATTAATGAGATGGATGACATTGTCATTTATTAATCTTCTTCAAAATTGAAGAGCTAAGCTCACATACTTGTGTTTGCCTCCAGTCTTTTGGGATACATTACCCTGAGCTGTAAGGAAAAGTCAGATCTCCCACTGATGCACACATGGAAAAGGAAACTCATCGAACCTTTGCAAGGCTCTGAAGGACCCACGGGGTCCATATTTTGAGAATTGTTAAGATGAAGTAATATTTTGCTATAAAATATTCAAAACCAATAATAGAAACTAGGCTTTCTTCTATTATTAAAGGAAAATGCCATTTGTCTGAGTGCACGTGTAATTACTTGTTTAGAATACTCTGTTGCATCTGTGGCTTGTTCCATGAGAACTTGTCTCTGTTTGAAAGAAAGGTGGGAAACCCAACTCTATCTTACACAGTTCTGAAAAAAAAAATAGAGTTGATATGATAGTAACTACACAATATACCTGTGTTCAACATTTGCTGCACACTTAATTGAGGAAAGAAAAAAAATCTTACAAAATAGTCATCTTATTACTAAGTGTGATAATGAATGGGAAACAGTTAGTCTTCCCTTGAGAAAAGTGTGCAAGAAAATATAGTATTTTGAGCATAAGTTTCTCCATCAAATAGGCTGTCATCTTATAGTGGGGGACGAGGTCCCCTTCTGTCACAGACCTAGGGGAGGGGAATAGGATGGAGGAGGGAGGGAGGGGGAATGGGAAGATACAAGTGAGGGGATAACAATTGAGATGTAATCTGAATAATTACTTAAAAAGTTTCTCCATCATTAAAAATACATGCATACATACACATCATGCTGGTTTCAGTGAGGATGGCTACCATAGCTCTTATGTTTGAATTCTTGGTCCACAGTTATAGGAACTGTTGAGAGGAATTAGTAGCTGTGATCTTGTTGGAGTAGATGTGTCACATCTTGGGGTGATTTTGAGGCTTCAAAACATTTTAAGGTCCACTTTGTCTGTCTCTGTCTATTTCTGTTGAATCAGGAAATAAAGCTCTCAATTATGTCCTAGCACCACGCCTGTCTGCTTTCCTCCAGGATTATCAGGTACTAATGCAAATATAAGAGTGTAAACAACACCCCAATGAAATCCTCTGAACCCTCAAAACTTCTTATCACATCCTTATCTGACCTTAGCAGAGAAAGTGATTCTGTTCTTTAACGACTTATATTTTGGTCTACATAACCCAAGGCAATCTTTCATTCTCAATATCAGCCCTGTAAAGTCACTTGATGTGTAAGATAACATCTTTCTGGGCTTCAGAGAATCACCAGAGATATAGATACCTTTTAGAGGCATTATTATGGCTATAACATGCACCTGAAATAAATCTGATTTTTTTTTGTTATTGTTGTTGTCCCTTACAGTAAATTTACCAGATCTCTATACCCACAAGTAAGTAACTCTTATCCTTCATCAAAGAAGCATCAGTTTGCAGTAGACAGAGACCACAACTGGTTAAAATGCAAATGGCAGCTGACCATGAGGTGCCAAATCCATATTGATATGTCTACAGCACAATCTCTACACCTAAATCTTAGACAACATCATGGAAGGGGGGAAAATTTTGTCAAAGTCACAGGAACCAAAAATCTTCTGGGAGACTATATCTCCTAGAAATGAGAAAAAGAGCTTCACTGGTGACATCTCTACACTGTGGTTGCCTAAACAGGACATGAACAAGCACAACAACAATAGGTAGACTAATGTGGAGGGGGAAGGACTTTCATGGGGGTCCACCTCTACGCGAAGAGCTACAGGCAATTAATAACTGCTGAGAGAGAGAATGAGTCTTACCCAGGGCTGGGCCTCCTAGTGAATGCAGCCTGGTTGTATCGTGTGTGTGTGTGTGTGTGTGTGTGTGTGTGTGTGTGTGTGTGTGTTTAATATGTATATATTTAATATATAATGTTCAGAGAGGTCTAACAAAAATTTTATGCTGCTAATAGCATTCAAATATTTGATCAAAAGTATATTCATCCAATTTGCAGAATTTGTCACACTATTCAGTTAAGATATATGAGAATATGGTTATCATTACATAGATCAGGTAGATGTTTACTCAAAAATCAGTGATACAGGTTCCTGGCTTACAGTATAATTGTATTGAGATTCTCTTGAAAAGAATTCTACAATTGAATAATTGATTAGTATTTCTGCACACTATTGTTAATTTTTATAAGTTGAATTTGTACTCAGTCTCTGGAAGTCTAATGAAAATTGCATAGTACACCAAGAAAATTGGTTTTAAAATTGCAGAATGGTAGATTATTAGAGATTTCCTACTGTCTGGAGATTCCAGTTTGTGTGTGAATTTCAAACTTAAGGTTTGAAAAATGCTTTCTTGGGATTAAGTTAACTTTCTTGGGACAGAAGACCTTTTAAGAGGATGTCAGTTCACCTACTGAATAGCCAAAGTGTTTGCTCAGCTGAGGTTTGGAAAAAAGCCACATCAACGTCACAGTGTCTCAGCACATGTGAGGAAAATGCATGTGGTACACAGCAAATTAGGTGCCTCTCTCTGAGGCCAGTGGGATGAGTTTGACCTGCACTTCCAACAAGGCTCTTTCCCTGTCAGCTGTGGCTTGAGGAGAGCTTCATCACAGATGTTTCTTTCATAAACTCTTGCTGGAGCATGACATTTTGCAAGAAATGGTTTACTACTCATTTTTTTTCTTCTCTTGGAGAAACAAAGTATGCCCACAATCCTGGCCAAATGCTCTCAAGGAATGGTCTCCATTTATTCCACAGCTGCATTAAAGATCTTGGCACTTAAGAAGTTGATTTTAGAACTTCTATGTTGAGGTATTTGTTCACCCTATGCAGCCTCAAGGAGGTTTTGCAAGACTTGTTATAGAGAAAGTAGAAACCAGCCCATTCACTGTTATAACAAATCTTAAATATTTTGCATAATTTTAGTTATTTTTTCACTGTCTTAAAGGTAATTACCTCTTTTGCATATTGTACTCCATACAAAGGACTAAATTATGGGAAGTTAAAATTCTTTCAGCATAGACGGTTTTACTAATAAGATGATGAGATTTATGATGAAATGGTGTGTTGAACTATTCTGGATAGATTTTTAAATAGTAGGTTTTAAATTATAGGATATAGTTTATACACTGAGAACTAAGTTGGTCACTTGTGTTTGGTATCATTCTCACTAAACGCTTGGAGAATAAATGCAAGTATTCTGCACCTAAGTCTTTTCTTGCTGAACAGAAACTCAGTTACTACAGCAGACATGGTACCTCCAAGGACACAAAGGACAGAAAGTCTGTCTTAAAGAAAGTAAGCTGTCCATATGTCATGTTAACTCTTTGAGTTTACAGTGCACACTAGTCAGAGCATTCCTGGCATGTGAATATGTGGGTATTTTTTTATTTAATAAGTGTTACTTTTGGCCTCAAACATTGTCCTGAATGTCCAAATGTCCTGAAGAAAATTTTGTTTTTCGGTGTTTATGTACACTGTGCCTCATGAAAGATATCACTTAGCCAACTGAGATGCTGATGGATTAAAAAATGGCACTGACCTCTCTTAAGTAAGCTGATAATATTGAAGTTTAGCTGGACAACCAATGGTCTATAGAGTTTGGAAGGTTGAGAAGAGTTTAATATGACAGTCATTCTTGATTGATCAAACAATTTTTCCTCTTCTAAATTACAAGTTAAATTTTAAATGTTTATTTTAATAAAATTAATTTCCTTTGTTAATAGGCACCTAAAATTCTTTAATTCAATATAAATGAGTGAAAAATCAGGATAAAATTTCTTTTTTTTGTTTATATATTTTTTAATTAATTTATTCTTGTTACATCTCAATGGTTATCCCATCCCTTGTATCCTCCCATTCTTCCCTCCCTCCCATTTTCCCCTCATTCCCCTCCCCTATGACTGTTCCTGAGGGGGATTACCTCCCCCTGTATATGCTCATAGGGTATCAAGTCTCTTCTTGGTAAGCTGCTGTCCTTCCTCTGAGTGCCACCAGGTCTCCCCCTCCAGGGGACATGGTCAAAGGTGAGGCACCGGAGTACGTGAGAAAGTCATATCCCACTCTCCACTCAACTGTGGAGACTGTTCTGACCATTGGCTAGGTCTGGGTAGGGGTTTAAAGTTTGCCACCTGTATTGTCCTTGGCTGGTGCCTTAGTTTGAGTGGGACCCCTGGGCCCAAATCTGCCTATTTGATAAAAATGAGTCTTAAAGTTGTGTTTTCTTAAATTGTGAAACCATCACATATCAGTGTGCTCGTTACTCAGCCCTCTCAGAATCAAGTTGAAGTCACAGAGCTTGTCTGTATAGATGCATTACAAAACTGTTTTATACTATCAAGCCTTTTCACATTTTTGAAGTTGTGTCCACAGTGTAAGAATCTTAAGGCATTTTCCCAAATTATGTTTCTGAAATTGCTACATTTTTGAAGTAGGATGTGTTCTTTGAAAGTTTTGCCAGTAAACAATTTTCTTGTACTACTGTAAAAAATAGTCTCAGTTAAAAAAAAAACAAAAAATTCTTCCCTTGAACATTCTAGATCCATAAAACTTAAGAACTAAAAAACTTCACATCTTAAAACAAATAATCCAGTTGAAAACGGGGTACAGATCTAAACAGAAAATTCTCAAAAGAGGAAACTCAGATAGCTGACAAACACTTAAAGAAATGTTCAACACCTTTAGACATCAAAGAAACGAAAAGCAAAACTACTTTGAGATGTCATCTTACACCAGTAGAAATGATCAATATCAATACAACAAATCCCATCTCTTGCTGGCAAGCATGTAAAGTAAGGGGAGCTGCAAATTTGTACAGCTACCAGGCAATTCAGTATGCCATTTCCTCAGGAAGATGAGAACCAGTCTACTTCAAGATCCAGGATATATACCCAAATGAGGCTTCTTTACACTATAGAGATGCTTGCTTACCCATATTCATTGCTGTTCTATTTGTAATATCCAGATATTGGAAACAACTTAGAAGTCTGTCAGCTTATAAGTGGATAAAGAAGAGGTGGTGCATTTATACAATGGAATATTATTCAGCTGTTAAAAATGAAATTATGTACCCAGAGGATGTACTACCACACAACAGGGACATATGCTCAACCATGTTCATAGCTGCCTTATTCATAATAGCCAGAACTTGGAAACAACCTACGTGTCCCTCAACAGAAGAATGGATAAAGAAACTGTGGTACATTTACACTATGGAATACTACTCAGCTATTAAAAACAAGGAATTTCCAAAATTTGTGGACAAATGGATTGAACTAGAAATTGTCATAATGAGTGAGTTCACACAGAAGCAAAAAGAGCTAAATGGTATATACTCACTTATATCGAGACACTAGCCCAAGGTGTACGTCCCCATGAAAAACTGTACCTACCAGAATAATGGGTAAGAGGGGAGGACATCCTATTGAAACTTTAGGTGTGAGAAGCCTGGGAGAAAGAGGAAATGGAAGGATCCAGTGGGTCCTGGAAAACTACAGGAGAGTCTGGGCCCTGGGGTCCTCCGCAAACTGTGGCAACAGCCAAGGAAAAAATAGGCAGTAAAAACCTTGAACCCCTACCCGGACTAGCCGATGGACATTCTCCACTGTTGAGTGGAGAAGAAGATCTAACTCTCACACAAACTCTGGTGCCCCATATTTGATCATGTCCCTTGGATGGAGATGCCTGGTGGCACTCAGAGGAAAGATAATAGGTCACCAAGGAGAGACTTGATACCGTATGAGCATATTCAGGGGGAGGAGATCCCCCTCAGACACAGACATAGGGGAGGGGAGTAGGGGGGGGGAAGTGGGAGGAAGGGAGGGATGGGAGGATACATGGGATGGGCTAACAACTGAGATGTAATATGTATAAATTAATAAAAATGTATTTAAAAAAATGAAATTATGAACTCCACAGGTAAATGTGGAGTTAAAAGCAGAATCATCCTGATGAGGTAATCCAGACCCAGAAAGACAAATACTGTATATACTCATTTATATGTGGATGTTAGATATTGATTGATAAGCAAGCTACATGCTATAAACCACAGAGGTTAAACACAGAGTAAGGAACTAGGGATGGCAACTGGGAGAGATTGATCAGCTAAGACTTTTTGAAGGGCCATATGAAAACCTCATACAGTAAAGGCTTCCTAAAATACATTCATATCAGGAGGCAATCAACATGAATAGCCAAATAACCATGGAGACAGAGCCCCAACTGGATATTTATGATCACCAAATGAAGCGTCTTGTCTTTAGAATGAGATGCATCTAGCTGAGTTGTTGACAAAGGGGTCCCATTGAAACCACCTAACAACATAGGCTATTCCCAAGGCTATTGGTTGCTTTCTGCCAGCTGCTGGTAAGGTCCTATTGCTGAAGAAAACACCTTAGAACTCACTTAACACAGAAAAGTCGAGTAGCTGTCTACATAGTCTTTACCCCTGTGGACTGATTAATGCTCATAGTGCTGGAGGGCAGTCTTCGTGCTACAAAACAAAACACCAGCCAAGCTACAATCCCTGTGAACTACAATTGTCACTTGCCTGCAGTACATGCTGCTGTTATAGTGGCGCAAAGCTTGTGTGAGTAGCCAACAAAGATCTGATTTGATTTAAGGCTCACTCCATGAGGGGGATCCCATACCTGACGCTGCTTGGGTTTCCAAAGAACCTGAGAGTAGATAGGACAGAGAATTAGGGTAAAACCAAACATTACTGTTCTGTTAAAGAAGCACAGCAGTAAGATGAGTTATAGTGACACTCTGCTGTACACAGATCTGTCCCTTGCATAGCCATCATGAGAAGCTTTCTCTCTAATCAGATGAAAGCAAATACAGAGGCCCACAGCCAGATAACATGAAAAGAGAGAGAGATCCTGGAACACCACTCAATCCTCCATCAAATACTTCCCATCGGGGTTCAGGGGAAAACGTAAGAGCCAGAGGGGATTGATGACACCAAGGAAACAAGGCCCCCCCCAAATAAATAGGATTTGCACAGATGAACTCACAAAGACCAGACAGCTGCACAGGACCGACACCGGTCTGCTCAAGATGGGCCCCAACACCGAGAGTAGACACATGTCCTCATCCCTAACTAACCAAGGGGAAGTCTCCAATTGCTAATGAATTGCAAATTTAAAAATGAGTCGTCTTCAAGGGAGTTTCTCTGGGGGAAACAGAACACTTAAGGACAGTCCTCATGCTCAGCCATAGATGTCTCATACAGAACAAATTTAAGGCATCTTTTGAGGATTTTGGGTCTTATAATGTTGTGTCATGGCATTTTTAACCTTACATGTTCTTTGAATATATATTATAGTTTCCAGTTTTATGTTTTTTGTAATATTCCTGCATGTGTGAATATATGACTTTGTTCTATGTGTGTTTCTTATCCCCCCACCCCCTTTTTTTGGCTCTTTTTTCTTCTGTTTTTGTTTTGTCCTATTCGGATACATTATTTTATTTATTTTTATTACTGTTCCTTAAATGTCTGTTTATTTTCTACTGAGTAACAGAAAGGTGGCTTATCTACCTGGGATTACAGTCTAAAAGAAAACTGTATCAAAGAACCTCCTTATGAAGATGACTTCAAATATGGCAAACCAGCTACTGGGCAAAACGTCCTCATTTCTGCCACAGACAGAATTCTGCCTAAAAAGCTTGGATATAGGCAGAGTTGACAGCCAAACTCTGCCAAGACAAGACAAGCAAGTCCTCAATAGTTCTTGCCTCACAAATATGTCTGTCAAATATATTGGGCCAGAAAGCTGAAGATGATGCTCCAAATGGTATAGAGAGTTTTGGGTGACTGCTCAGGCAGTGATCTGTCTCTGTCATTTTTTTTTCTTCTCATTTTGGATGCTACTATTCTGCACTTCTGGTTTACTCAAATATTTAAGTTTCATTCCTTCTAAGTCTCTGAGGGGGTTGAAGACCAGATAGTTTAGTCTTACAATTAACCTTAGTTTTTTAGGTCTAGATAGATGTTTTAAGCTGACCGAGATGAGATATGAGAGACATTGATTCTCATTCGGAATTTTAGAATCACCAAGATAGGAAGGATGTTTTCTGCAAGATTGCCAAATATAATTAGCTAAAACACCACGACTGTGACATTCCTATAATCCCTGACTGTTTTGTGCTTCTTCTTGATGTATGTGATTTTTTTATTTATGTGTATGCATATGCAAAAATAAAATAAAATAAAACAAAATCTTTAGTAAAAAAAGGGAAAATTGACCCCCTCTCCTCCAGGAGCTATGAATTGCCTAAAGCTCCGTAACTATGGGTGAGATACCCAGTCCAACACCCATCTCTGTGCTGGGATTTGATGCAGTGCAATGCTGTCCCAATTGCTGTACTTCATTTGTGTCTCTGCCCTGTTGTCTCCAGAAGATACTGTTTCCTTGTACTCATCCAACATTTCTGACTCTTACACTTTTCTTGTCTCCTCTTCAACAATGAAACTTGAACCTTGGGAGGAAGGAGTGCAGTATACTAGTTCCTTCTAGGACTCAGCATTTTACAGTCTTTGTCTCTGTACCTTGGGCATATGGGGGAAAACATATGACACTATACCCTTAAGCTAAATAAATTTAACAGCAAGTGAATGACAATTATTTTAAAAGAATAGTGTTAAATCTAGCTAGGGTCACATGTATCCAGGTGACCCCAGGTGAGATGCCAGGAAGACTTCCTTACCCTCATCTTGGCTTGCTCTATACTTTAGTGACATCTAACACTGCACTGTTGGCGGGCTATGAACTTGATCAAATGTAAAGAAAAAACCTTTGAGAGGCATGATGCAAGAAATCTAAATGTTTTGGGGTGAAAGGCAGAAGTTAATATTTTGTAAATAAAAATAAAATTTAAAAAAAAGCATTATTGAAGGGATATTGTAGGGGGTGGAGATAAATAAATAGTACATGAAAGAGACAGAATAAAAGTCAGAGGCAGGAAAATTGCTCAGGAAAGGATATAGAGACTGGGTACCCTGAGGATCCTCTGCGAGAGAAGAAAGGCACTGGAAATCTTGTGGGAAAATGCTAGTGATAAATTATTCTTTAAGCCCTTGCAAAGGTATATGGATTACGTGTATACGGATTACATTGCTTAATATGCACTTAACAAAAGATTACAGCTTCACGATCAAACAGTGGGCTCTGCTAGTTTGATGGTAATAATGAGATTCACCCAGACAAACGGAATCAAGCTGCTTATTGCATCATTGTGAACAAGGAGCTCTTGGGCCATTTTAGACAAAAGCTATGGAAGGTTGCCGTGTGAGGGGTTATCTCGGTACAATTTTAAGTTTTATTTACGTGTTTGAATTTGTAAGGATTTCTGTTGATGGAGAATGGGGAAAGTATTCCAGTAAGATACCTTAGCAACTGTGTAGTAAATTAAGTCGCTAATCTCATCATTTTTAATGGTATCTGTTAGCGCTGATTATGCACTTAAGGTTCACGTTACAGGTCAGCAACTGGTGAGGCTGATTGCTTATGGATACCTCTCCAGCCATAAGGGTATTTGTTCATAGCACAAAGGCAGCCAAAGCTTAAAACCACCAGACACTTCTCTCACTTATTTCATGTCGAGAGTATCTCTGAAGTTTGGTTAATGATTCTAAAACAAGCACAGCGGATTATTGTGACTAAATATTACTTTTATATCAATTTCCCTTTTATTATTTCACTGGCTATATGTGAGGATGGGATTAGCTAAAAAAGTTACTCACTCAATGCCAGAAAGATATACAACCATTCTATTCCCTGGACCCCATCAAAGTTCCATTGATTTTTTTTTTTACCAAAATTATACATTTCTGTTTTTTTTTTTAAGGCAAAAATATGCAAGACCTGAATGAAATTGTTTGGTTTCCTTCAAGAGTTAAAAATAAATTCAATTTCGTTGCTCAGCATGTCATTTTTATATGTTTCAAATTAAGTTGCAAAAGTAGACCTCTACGTATTTTAGATAACAAACAGTATTTTATAGTGAAAAATACATTAGAAAAGTTCAGCAGTTTGGTTACCATGCTTACTGACTGCATTTTTCTTGTGTTTCATTTATTTAATAAGAAAAGTAACACTTCAATAATAAGTGCTCATTGTGATGAATGAGAAATACATGCAAATGAAGAGAAATTATGTAGCAGCCCTTCTATTCTCATGAACTGTATATGACTCTAAACAGGGGTTCTCAACTCCTCCGGGGGAGTTGCATACCAAATATCCTGTATATCAGATGTTTATATTACAATTTATAACAGTATTACAATGAGAGTCATGTAATAGTAAGGAAATAATTGTATTGCTGGTGGGGGTCACCACAACATGAGGAGCTATATGAAAAGGTCTCAGCGTTAGGAAGGGTAAGCACCACTCACCAGTAACGTTCCAGTCACAACACTGCACGTGAAGTACTTTGCGTTTGATGGAAGATAATGTATAAATATGTCTATGTTGATTCTAGGTGTTGGAAGTTTAATTAAATGCTATGTCCACATCTGGATTTGCTTTCAAGTCCGTGTTACTGTTGGGCCCACTCTTGACTGAAAGCGACTTTCAGTTGCTGTTAAAGGCAAACCCGTTGAGGTGCCAGTCTGTCAGTTCCGTTGAGGTGCCAGTCTGTCAGTTCCGTTGCGGTGCCAGTCTGTCAGTTCCGTTGCGGTGCCAGTCTGTCAGTTCCGTTGAGGTGCCAGTCTGTCAGTTCCGTTGCGGTGCCAGTCTGTCAGTTCCGTTGAGGTGTCATTCTGTCAGTTCCGTTGAGGTGCCAGTCTGTCAGTTCCGTTGCGGTGCCAGTCTGTCAGTTCCGTTGAGGTGCCAGTCTGTCAGTTCCGTTGAGGTGCCAGTCTGTCAGTTCCGTCAGTGAAAGGCTGATGTGGAAGCGCTCTGTAAGTACAAGATCGATACCTGACATCAGTCTCTGCTATGTGGTAGGCACCACAAAGTGTTTCGTATGAATTTCTAGGTGGCAAATTTAGCTTTCAGGAAAAATACATCTTCTTTTTTTAAAAAAAAGCTGGACCAATAAACAAAAAATGGCACTTGCTGGTATGCAGTATACCAAACACGAGCTTTGCCTCTTACAGTGCAGAGCTGTGCTATCTCTCTGTCATACAGCTCGTTATTGGCATAAACTAGGGGCCAGAACACTTCTATAAAGGGTAGAATGGGAGATAATTTGGATTTTGTGGGTCATCAGGTCTATCTTATAACTAACTACATAGTATAAAAGGACCCATAGATCGATAAGAAAGCTTTGTATGGCTATTTCTAATAAAACTTCATTGCAAAAGCGATCACAGGGAGAATTTAGGCGACGGACCATATCTTAATGAATGCTGTTTTAAACCTATAATGTGTTTGTCGGGATCTTTGGAACCTGTGGTATGATACCCTGAAGATGAGCGAAACCTAAGCACATAGCTGCTTCAAATTTTTGTGATTTTTGCTGTCATTATCTTCTCTTTTTTGCTCTTTCTGCTTCAAGGATGTTTTAGACATTGTGACCAGAGGAGAAAAACCATGTAGAAGGCATAGAAGAACACAACACTGAGTGCGCGGGTTACCCCAGAGGAAAGCAGTGTCCCTTGACCACTGCCTTCAGATTTCTGTTGCAGGAGAAAAATTCATATCTATTTGTTACTGCTAGCTACAGAGGAAAGGAAGTCTTACACATATAAATGAATAATCCTAAGGCTAAATTATTTACTGTAAAAATTTAAAGCATAATGTACTGCTATATATATATATATTTGAATTTTTAAATTAATTTTTCTTTATTTTTGGTATAATTTCATACATATACAAAATGGAATGTGATCATATTCACCCGGCTTAATCAACCCAAATCTCTCCATATTCCCACCAGCATGTTATCTCAGATTCTTGTCTTTTCTTTTCTCCTCTCTTATTCTCTCACTTCCTTTCCCTTCTCTTTCCTTTCCTTGTTTCCATGCTTCCCTCCTTTCTTACATTTTCCTCCCTGTCCCCCTCTCTGCCTCCCTCCCTCTCTCTCTTCCTCCCTCCCTGTCTCCCTCTCTGCCTCCCTCCCTCTCTCCCCTCTCTGCCTCCCTCCCTCTCTCCCTTCCTCTCTCCCCTCTCTCCCTGCTTCGCTCCCTTCCTAACTTCCTGTCTTTCACCTTGTGTATCTATCTTGTTTAGAGTTTCTATTGCTGTGATAAAACACCTTGGGGAGAAAAGTATTTACCCCACTTACACTTCATCGCCGAGGGAAGTCAGGACAGGGTCTCCAAGGAGGACTGAAGCAGAAGCCATGGCTTGCTCCTTGTAGCTTGCTCAGTTTGCTTTCTTCATCATCCACAACCACATGTCCAAGGCTGGCACCACCCGTAGTCGGCTGGATTCTGTCACACCAGTCACCAATCAAGAAACCCTGTTACAGTCTTGCCTGTGGAGACATATTTCTTAAAATTCCTCTCCCTAGAAATATCTAGCTTAGTTTCAAGTTGACATAACCAGCCAGAAACCTTCCAATAAGAACTGTCCATATGTGTAAACTGTAAGCCTTTCCACTGGAGCATGAGACCCCTACTAGCTGACACATAGCAAAAGGAACAATTTTCCTTGCCCTAGCATACATCACCTGCCAATATCTCCTTAGTATTATGTAGGGCCCGGAAGTACCTCCCCCATCTCTGATAGAAATTTGGATGCCTTGATCCTGTAACTGTATAGTGTAGGTAAAAACAGATGCTGTGTGTTCTTTGATATGATAGTCATGTCATCCAGAAAACAGTATTTTACAGTCCCCTTTCCCCATTGTTTCTACTTCTACTCCTGAAATGTTTCCTGAGACTTCAGGGGAGAGAGTTGGTACTGAAGATGTCTGTTTTAGGGCTGTACACACTTTAACCAGTTACATGTCTATATTGACTTCGGCTCATTGCAAAAAGAACCTTCTCTGATAAAGACAGAATACACTAGTCTATGGGTATAAACATAAATAGCTCTGTGACCATTTGGCAACACGATCACTTATAAAAATAAAATTAGGTTTTACTATATGTCCTATGACCTCCCTAGCCTTAGGCTTTTAGCTAGAATTTTAGTACCTGGCATGAAGGTTTATCCTGAGAACAAACCTTAACTCCAGTCAAAATGTTGTTCGTTACCCCATCTTGGTCACTGTACTATTGCACCAGTGGGCAGATCTTCCTGGTAGGTCAAGTGTTGAAGCAGGAAGAGTGCAGCCAATTGATTTCTGGTTTCCTCCAGCAGCCTGCACAGTCAAAGTTAGCCCGCAGGGAGGAAATGTTCTGGTTGGGTTCAGATTGATATCTCTTAGCCAAAGTGTTTTCAGCAACAGGGTCTTACTCTGTAGTTATGTTGGAGAACCAAGGGCAGAGTTAACAGCCTTTGTTGCTTTGGTGACCTCCCAGGGCCCCCATAACCAATAATTCATAGGGAAATATGCCTTCCACTGCAATTTTAATTGAATAAACTATACATTCTTGTAGTAGCATTGTTCACCCACAGAGGCTAATTTTGTTTTAACTCTTTCTAGAGTTCTATTAAAATTAGCTTACTAATTAGTGGGTTCCTGTCAGGCTTTCACATATGCCTTTAGTTTAGTTAACTCTCATACTATCTCTTCCTCTCCCTCATTCCCACATTTCATCATCTGTTAAATATTTAATTCTTCCATATCACGTGTGACGCACAATCATTTTGTGTATATTTTTAATTGGGCTGTGAGACAATAGGTTTCCATGTGGACTTCCTGTATATTAGCCCCTTTCCCTACGCCTTGATTTTCTCTGTATCTTTGAATTCCTCACTACTTGAGCTTCACTAGCCCCTAGTACTCAACCTCTCTCCTTTCATTTTTACCAGTAATCTAGCCTCCTCAACCTGTATTTTTCTCCACATGCCCCCTATTTAGTTTCTTGACTTCTACTTGTGCTCCAAGATAAACACACAAAAGATATGAAGCTTGGATCTGCATAGGAGGGAACACACGTGATGTCTGTCTTTCGGGACATGAAGTTAACTGTACTCAAGATTATCATTTCTAGCTCCATCCATTTATCTGAAAATTGCATGATTTTTTTTTATATAGCTGAGTAATTTTCCATTGTGGATATGTGGCACATTTCATTTCATTTTATTTTATTTTTTATCAATTCAACCATGGTGGGAATTCATTGATATCTTAAATTGCTTTATTTAGTTCTAATATCATTTCAGTTTGGCTTTTATTCAGCAATTGTATTTCTTTATTGAATTCTGTGTTCATGTCTTGGATTGACCTTATTTCCCTTAGCTCCTTGGTTTTGTTCTCTTGGAGTGCATAGATGTATTTTTGTTTGTTTGTTTGTTTTTGTTCTCTGAATACAGACTTTCTTTTAAATTCTTTGTCTTAGTGTTCTTCCAAATCATTCTTATTGGGATCCATTAATATGAGATTAATAATTTTTGGAAAAGACATATTGTCTTCATTTTTCATTGAATTCTCCTTTCTGCTTTGTGACATCTGAAGTCAATCTCTTGAGTTTTTTTTTCTTTTTTACTCATTATTTAAATTCATTTATTTCTTCTTTGATTAGAGATTTTTAAAATGATCAGGAGTGAGAACTAAGTCATAGTAGGCTTGAAGTATCATCATTTTCCTCTGTAGGATTGGTATTTAGAGCCAGTGACTCTAGGACTCTAGGACTGGTCTTCTTCTGATAGTTAGGCAATATATTCAGTAAGCATGGGCCTCTTGCCTGGGTCTGCAGTTTATGTTAAGAATTGTGGAGCTTTCTGGGTAGTGGTGACACAGGCCTTTAAATCTCAGCACTCAGGAGGCTGATGCAGGTGGTTCTTTGTGAGTTTGAGGCCAGCCTGGTCTACAGAGCAAGTCTCAGGACAGCCACACAGAAATCCTGCATCAAAACAAAACAAAACAAAACGTTGTGGAACTCCTTCTGCTCGTGGGCTTCAGTCTCAGAGTGCTCATCCTTCTCCTTAAGTACACAGCTTCTGATGATGTGAGCTGTGGAACTCCCTCCATGCTTGTGAACTTTACTCTCTGTCATACCCTGTCTCCACCCTGAGTTCCAAGATTACATTGTGCCCACATTCCTGTGGTCCTTTACTCTAGTTCAGTTCTCATCCCTACTCTAAGACTGCAGCTTGTACTGTTAGCCACTGTTGACTTGTAGGGCTCCCAGTATGCATGCAGTTCTTACCATGTATCAATTTGTTTCAAACCCCAAGTCTGCAATTTTCCACACCACCATCTGCTAGTTGTGAGGTTCACTGTGTACCTGTATCAATGTATTTCAAAGCATGATCATTGATGGTTAAAATATGTTTCAATGCATTATGTCTTATTGTAAAGAAAATAAATTAATATTAGTATAAATTGCTGATTTATAAACATCATCATTATCTGTGACTTCATCTAAGTTTTTTTCTCATTCTTTTGCCTCCGGTGGTTCTTGAATTTTACGGAGTATGAAAGATACTGAGGTGTCATAACCAAGATGGCAGAGCTGAGCACACACCTTGTTTGACCAGCAGGACAGTGGTGACTGAACAGCAACCTAAGGACTGAACTGAGAACTAGAAAACACCAGTGCTCTTGTATCCCAGGTGAGAGGGGTGAAAATGTGTAGAGCACGGCAGGTCTGGTCTCAGGCCACCTGGCCGTCTCACACAGTGTAGGAACCAGGCCCGATTGGGCTGCCTATCTGTCTTGCTGTTTCATGTCCTGTTTCTAGCAGCTTCCACGTCTGTGATTATCTTGGTTAGCTAGTCATGTTTACTGCTCTGAGAATGTGCCCCTCCCTTCCTCAAGACTTTTCCTCCTGTGTGCGATTACCTCTTGAGGGATTTCACCTGGGAGGAGGATTCCTCTTTGGATGCCTATAAGAAGGCTCTTTGGAACTCTGGAGGGGAATAATAAACCGCTGCTGTGGCTGCTGCTGCTGCTGCTGCTCTCTTAGCATGAAGGACCCACTGTGTTATTGTGTGTGTGTGTGTGTGTGTGTGTGTGTGTGTGTGTGTGTGTGTGTGTGTGTGTATGTGTTAAATGCACAGTCTCTCGCCCTCGACTCGGTACCAAGGTGGCACATCAAGAGTCTGGCCACAGATTGCCTGGTGGAAGTGCAGTTCTGGCCTCCAGGACCCAGAGAGAGCTGTAGACTGCTGGAACTCCATAATCTGGGGTTGCTGGACCACAGAAGACCCCACAACATAGAAAACAAGAGTATCTGACCTTAGGTCCCCAGGCCAATTCACAGAAAGTTCCCCTGTCCCTGCAGATAACCTCCAGGGTATGGCCTTGGCTCACCTGGAGGCAAAAACAGGATCCATCATTCTGCTGTATATAAGAAACACACCTCAACAATAAAGATAGACATTACATCAGAGTAAAGGGCTGCAAAATGGTATCCAAGCAAACATACCCAAGAAGCAAGCTGGAGTAGCCGTTCTAGTGTCTGATTAAGGAGACTTTTAACCAAACCTAATCAAAAGAGATGGGGAAGGACACTTCATACTCATTGAATGAAACATAAACCAAGAGGATGTCTCAATTTTTAACATCTATACCTCAAATACAGGAGCACCCACACTTGTAAAAGAAACATTACTAAAGCTTAAATCACACATCAAACTCCACACAATAATAGTGGGAGACTTCAATATCTGACTCTCCCCAATCGACAGATCACCAAGACAGAAACTAAATGGAGAATTGATAAAACTAATAGACATCATGAACTGAATGGTCCTAACTGATATCTACATAACATTTTTACCCAAACAGAAAAGAATACACCTTCTTTTCAGCACTGCATGGAACCTTCTTCAGAATCGACCATGTACTTGGTTACAACGCAAACCTTAACAGATACAAGAAGATAGAAAAATCCCTTGCATCTTATCACACCCTCATGAATTACAGCTGGAACTCAACAACAATTGAAACAACAGAAAGCCAAGAAATTCATTACCAAAATTGAATCAAGATCATGTAAACAAATTAAATAGTCCTATATCTAATAAAGAAATAGAGGAAGCCATCAAAATCCCCCCCCATCAAAAGCCCAGGTCCAGATGGATTCAGCACAGATTTTTACTAAACCTTCAAAGAAGACATAATACCAATTCTCTTCAAACTGTTACACAAAATAGAACCAGAAGGATCATTACCAAACTCACTCTATGAGACCACAGTCACCTTGATATGTAAGCCTCACAAAGACCCAACAAAGAAAGAGAATTTCAGTCAAAAATACTTAATAAAATACTTGAAATCAGAATAAAAGAAAACATAAAAAATATCAATCACCATGAACAAATAGGCTTCATCCCAGGCGTGCAGGGGTGATTCAATATATAGAAATTCATGCATGTAATCTATCATGTAAACAAACTGAAAGAAAAAAAAACCCATGATCATCTCCTTAGATGCCTTAAAAGCATTTGACAAAATCCAACACGCATTCATGTTTAAAGTCTTGGGGAAATCAGGGATACAAGGAACATACCTCAACATAATAAAGGTAATAGACAGCAAGTCAATAGCCAACATCAAACTAAATGGAGAAAAACTTAAATCAATTCCACTTTCTTTGTATCTCTTCAATATAGTACATAAAGTCCTAGATAGAGCAATAAGACAATTAAAGGAGATCAAGGGGTATACAAACTAGAAAAGAAGAAGTCAAATTATCACTACTCATGGATGATATGATAGTATACATCAGTGACCCAAAAATTCTACTAAGGAACTCCTACAGCTGATAAACACCTTCAGCAAAGTGGCTGGATACAAAATCAACTAAGAAAAAGCAGTATCCCTGTAGTATGCAAATGGCAATGGGACTGAGAAAGAAATTAGGGAAACTACACCCTTTTCAATAGCCACAAATAATATAAAGTATTTAGGTGTAATTCTAACCAAGCAAGTGAAAAACTTGTATGAAAAAACTTCAAGTCTCTAAAGAAAGAAATTGAAGAAGATATCAGAAGATGGAAAGAGCTCCCATACTAATGGATTAGAAGAATCAATATAGTAAAAATGGCCATCTTAACAAAAGCAATTTACAGATTAAATGCAATCCCTATCAAAATACCTACATATTTTTAAAGATATTAAAAGATCAATTCTCAACTTCATATGGAAAAACCAAAAACCCCGAATAGCCAAAACAATCCTGTACAATAAAAGATCCTCTGGAGGAATCTCCATACCTGATCTCAAACTGTATTATAGAGCAACAGTAATTAAAACAGCATGGTACTGGCATAGCAATAAGATGGTTGATCAATGGAATTGAATTGAAGACCCAGAAATAAATCCACACATATATGGACACTTGATTTTTGACAAAGAAGCCAAATCTATTCAATGGGAAAAGGATAGCATCTTCAACAAATGATGTGGATCTACCTGGATGTCTACATGTAGAAAAAATGCAAGTAGACCCATATTTATCACCATGCACAAAACTCAAGTCCAAGTGGATTAAAGACCTCAACATAAAACCAGACACACTATATGTATTAGAAAAAAAAGTGGAGAAGAGCATGGAACTCATTGGCACAGGAGACAAATTACTCAACAGAACACCAATAGCTCAGGCTCTAAGATCAACAATTAATAAATGTGACCTTATGAAGCTGAAAAGCTTCTGTAAGGCAAAAGAAACTGTCAGCAAAACAAAAAGACAGCCTATAGACTGGGAAAAGATTTTCACAAACCCTACATCTGACAGAGGGCTAATATCCAAATATGTAAATAACTCAAGAAATCAAACACTGCCAAGCCAAGTAACCCAATTAAGAAATGGGGCTCAGAGCTAAACAGAGAATTTTCAACAGAGGAATATGGAATAGATAAGAGAAACTTAAAGAAATGGTCAAAATCTTTAATCATCAGAGAAATGGAATAAAAATGGCTCTGAGATTCCATCTTACATTTACTAGAACAGCTAAGATAAAAAACTCAAGTGACAGCACATGCTGGTGAAGATGTGGAGAAAGGGGAAACTCCTCCATTGCTAATGGGAGTGCAAACTTGAACAACCACTTTGGAACTCAATCTTGTGCTTTCTCAAGCAATTGGGAATAATTCTTCCTCAAGATCCAGCCATACCACTTCAGGGCATAAACCTGAAAGATGCTCCACCATATAACAAGGGCATTTCATTAACTATGCTCATAACAGTTTTATTTGTAAGAGCCAGAGTCTGGAAACAACCTAGATGTCCCTTAACTGAAGAACTGATAAAGAAACTGTGCTACGTGTACACTATAGAATACCCCTGAGCTATTAAAAACAAAGACATCTTGAAATATGCAGGCAAATGTATGGAACTAGAAAAGATGATCCTGAATGCAGTAACCCAGACCCAGAAAGACACACATAGTATGTACTCACTCATACGTGGATATTAGCCACATAATACAGGATAACCACACTACAGTGCAAAAACCGATGCACAAACCAAGGATCATGTGTGATGTGGTCATAGATAGGCAGCACAGCCTGTTTGTGGGTGCCACAATAAAGAGAGTAGAGGCTATTGCTTACAGGGACTCTGGCTCCCAACATTGATCACTTCCTTTTGGCAGGGTGGCCTTGCCAGGCCACAGAGCAAGATGATATGGGTAGTACAGGTGTGGTTTGTTAGGCTGAGATGATATGTTAGGTGAGGAGGGCTCTCCTTTCTGAGGACTAGGGGAGGGAGAGGCAACGAAGGAGGAAAGGTGGTACTGAGAGGCAGTGATGGAGGGGGCTATGACCAGTATCTAAAGACGTGAAACTGCAGAACAAGCAGGTAACTGACATTGCTAATCTCACTACATGAGAATAGCTCTGAGACTGCCCAAGACATGAACGCCTATGCATAGACAATGCTTCCCGTTGGTTACAGAATCCCTGTGACTTATTATTACATGCCGTTCTTTGTGTTGCATGAATGAAGATTTACAGATGTCTTTCTTTGGCTCATACAAAGAACAGAGACCCAGACTTAATTGTTCTGTGCATCATGCACACCTCATATATTTATTGTTTTAGGACTGTCTAACGCTTGTGAGGAATTCTATGTTTTCAGAACAAAAGAGCAGTACACTGACTCCAGATCAGACCTGACAGGATTCATTCCTCTCAGCATACTAGACACACACATCCTGCATCCCTCATGTTCCAGCACCAAGTGCTTCAGTTGAACCAGAAGAAAGCATCTGATCTGAATTCGTCCAGCATTTCAAACTGTCCCGTACAGCACTTCTATTAAGCCTGGAATTCCTCAACATTTAGAAAGTGGACCACAAATGATATTCCCAGCTTATTTAACCATTCTCCCCAGTTTTATTTGGGCCCCTACAAACGTATTATTTGTCCCAAATCAGCTGAAAGAAACCTTAAGAGAATAACACACCACTTCGTTTAAGGGGGATTGGGTAGGTTTTTGGTTACATTCTTGGGCTATAGTCATAGGGAGTTGGTTATAAGTTATTAGTAGTCTTATTCAGAAAGAAAATGAGCTTGGACTTAGTCATATCTCTCTTTTCCTTTATCTTTCTTTCTTAGGTTAGGAGATAGGATTGAAAAGAAAGAGGGAATATAGAAATATGTAGGGATGATACGACAAAAAGTAGATCATTGAATTTACTCCTTAATTTAAGGCCTTAATTATTACTCAGAAGGTCAATTAAAATTCATTGGTTTAGATTTTTGTATATTGATACAAACTAAGTTTAATTTTGATACATTGGTACAGAATTAAAATTATTCTTCACACACATTATATATATTTCTATATATATTTCTGCTCTAATATGTGGCATTGTACCCGTACGACTTCAACTATAATATAAGGCTTACTTCCAATACTTTGAAAGTGCTATTTCAGGCTTTTCATATAATTAAGTAATACAAGTTAATTGGTAGTTGATCAAATTGTGGTCATGTCAATTACTAGTCTATTTTTATCACAAGACTAGGCTTAGCAGATAGATATAATTCTATATCTAGAAAAGGTAAAATAGATAAAGTCTTATAAAATCTCAGAGGCCTACAGACTATGGTGCTTAAAGATGTTTTTATTATTATAAAGATTCTTTGACAATAAGACAGGTACTCTCCTGGCAACACCCAGCCTACATCAAAGAAGATGATGAGCATCAAAGAACCTCCTTATGGAGATGGCTTCAAATGTGGCAAACCAGCTACTGGGGAAAATGTCCTAGTTTCTGACACAGACAGAATTCTGCCTAAAAATGGGCAAACTTTGACACAGGTAGCGTTGATGGCCAAACTCTGCCAAGACAAGGTAAGTAAGTCCTCAATAGTTCCTGCCTTACAAATATGTCAGATACACTGGGCCAGAAAGCTGAAGATGATACTCCAATACAATAGAGATTTTTGGTGACTCTTCAGTTAGCAAACGGTCTCTGTCTTTTTTTTTTTTTTCTATTTTAGATGGTACTAACCTGCACTTGCTATTTACTCAGGTAATTAATTTTATTCCTTCTCTAGTCTCTGATGGGGTTGAAGACCATATAGTTTAGTTTTACAATTAAGCTTAGTTGTTTAGGAGGTTAAGATGTTTTTATGTCTAGATAGATGTTTTAAGTTGATAGAGATGAGATATGATAGATAATGATTTACATTCAGAATTTTAGCCTCACCAAGATAGGAAAAATGTTTTTTTCAAGGTTGCTAAATACAAACAGCCAAACCACTATGAATGTAGCATTTATATAATTCTTGATTGTTACCGTGGTTCTTCTTGCTATATGTTGTTTATTGTATATATGTGTAATAATATAAATGTATATGTAAAAATAAAAAAAGAAAGACACTGAGATCTTGTTAACCTTTAAAAACCTTGAGCCATGTTGTAAAAGTTTCTGATATAGTAAGGTTGTGTATAGGTGTTAATTTTAAATAATCACTCTAAATGAACATGGTGACCTTGACAAACAGTGTCATAAATTATAAACTAACTGGGTCAGGCAACTACTTCTAGTCATTGTAATTTTTTTGAATATGTCTATAGACAGGAATTATTTCTATCATGTTATCCTATTTCTCACCACAATCAATGATATATCTTAGAAAACCAATTAATTATATTGTATGTGTATGAGTGTTTGCCTGTGTGTACGTAACTGCACCACATGCTGTCAGTTCCCATGGTGATCAGGAGAGAGTAGTGGATCTTCTGAAACTGGAGTCACACATAGTTGTGAACCGAGAAATAGCTTCTGGGAACTGAACCTGAATAGAGCAAGTGTTCTTAACCACTGAGAAATCTCTCCATCCCACAATACTAATTTTGAAAAATAATTTTAAAATGTTTTAGAATTTTATAGATGGGTAATATGTTTACATTTCTATTTCCCCCACCAAATCTTGCCACATTCTTCACACTCTTTTAAATTCACGACCAATTCTTCAATTATTCTTACATATGTGTACACAATAGTTAGTGTTGCTCATATATACATGTATGTATGTATGTATGTATGTCCAGGGCTGATCACTTAGATTTGACTAGTTAATCAGAATGTTCATCCATGGAGGAGATTATTTCTTCCTCTCTCAGAACCAGTGGTTGTTTGTAGCTAACTGGAGGGTGAAGCCTGCTGAGATTTCCCTCTGCTCACACTGACATGTCAGCTGGTGTCATTTTTCAGGTCTTGTTCTGGCAATCATATTGCTGAGATGGCATGGGTGTCTTTCCTTGACAGTTATAAAAGAATCTACCTCAATGCAGACATCTTGGTCCTCCAGCTTTTACAATCTCTCTGCTCCCTCTTCTGTGATGTTCCCTGAATCTCGGGTGTGGCAGCTGTGTCATAGATGTGTCAGTTGGGGCCGGGTCCTCAAGAGCCACTTATTCGCTGTACTTTGAACAAGTGTGGTTTTCTGTAATGTTCTCTGATGCAAAAAGTTGTGGTGAGGGATGAGGGCTACACTGATCTGTATGCACAAAGATACAGATTTAGAATGTAGTTGAAAATTATTCTAGCTTCAAACTAGTCCCAGATTGTCACAATATGCAGGCTGACTGGTAGAAAAGCAGAGAGAGGGAGGGAGGGAGGGAGGGAGGTAAGGTGGGAGGAAGGGAGGGAGGGGAGGGGGATTGACTTTAGACGTCTCTAACTAGGGTTTGGGTTAGACTCCATGACATCTCAGGAACCAGCAACAGGGGGAGGGTAGCTGACAACTAAGCAGGGGGAAGCAGCATGACTCTGGAAGGGTCTAAGTAGGCTTCAGCTTCCAACTCCACATGGCTTTGGTCTAGGTTCCTAGCGCTTGGTGCGGTGTCTGAAAGTGGGGCTGTGAGCGGGGGAACTGGTGCTTGGATTCCCTGCCTAAACTTCTTGTTGGGAATCTCTGTATTCAAACTTCAAGCATTCCCAAATCAGCAATGTGGGCCCATGACTGTTATGGGAACAGAAAGAAGGTCCTCATTCTCTCTGTCTCTCTCTCTCTCTCTGTCTCTCTCTCTCTCTCTGTCTCTCTCTCTCTCTGTCTCTCTCTCTCTCTCTCTGTCTCTCTCTCTCTCTCTCTCTCTCTCTCTCTCTCTCTCTCTCTCTCTCTCTCTCTCTCTCTTATTGTGAGTCAGACTTTCTCTTAAGTAGGATTTGGGTTCTGTTTCCAAATTGTCACATTCCCCGGGGCTCAGTGCTTAATGGGAGTGGCAGCCAAATTGGCTCTTGGATTGCCTACCTGCCTTGTTTTTATATTTCTTTCATTATTTATTTAAGGACACATAAAATAAAGTATTTTTCCTATGGAATTTTTTCAAATTTTCTTTTTGTTATATTGAGGTGGAATTTAAGTTTTTGGTTTTTGTTTGGTTTTGGCCTGATAACTTTATTCGTTTTGTTCTGTGGTGTTCAATAATATTCAATCGATTTAGTTACGTAACTGTCCTGGGTTATTAAACAACAAGATTTGTGAACATTTTTTTAAAACTCAGTTCTCATTCTACATGTATGCTGCCCAGTAATTTGAGATTAGTAGGCACACAATAAAATATTTGTTAAACAGATTACAGATTTTCTTTGCAGAGATGCACTTGAGATGCAGATTTTTTATCTTTGTAAACTTTTGTCATGTGAGCATAAAATATTTCAGCAGGAATAGAACTCTGCAAGAATTAGACACAGAGTGGGCTGGATAAAGGGCATGAGCACCAGAGCCAGAGGTCCTAGGCTTCAGCTTTGACTCTACTACCGAGCAGCACTGAGTACGTTGTTTAACTGTTCTGCACTTGCTTGTAGTTGAATGAGAATGCATCTCACTTTCATAGTTCATGAGCTTATGGTCATCAAACAGATTTATATATGCAAACCATTAAAATAGGACATACACTATTTTTATCTTAGTGCAAGTGCCAGGTTTATTAAATGTTGGCATTTAGGGGCTAGTGATAAGGCATATCAGTTAAGAGTAGTTGCAGCAGCCGGGCGTGGTGGCGCACGCCTTTAATCCCAGCACTCGGGAGGCAGAGGCGGGTGGATCACTGTGAGTTCGAGGCCAGCCTGGTCTACAAAGTGAGTCCAGGACAGCCAAGGTTATACAGAGAGACTCTGTCTCGAAAAACCAAAAAAAAAAAAAAAAAAAAAAAAAAAAAAAAAAAAAAAGAGTAGTTGCAGCTCTTCTGGAGGATCTGCATTCAGTACGTGGAACCCATATCAGGGAACTCACAGCTGCCTGTAACTCCACATCCAGGAGATAGGAAGCCTCTGGTCTCTGTGCACACCTGCACTCACATGCATAGACCCACACATGTCATTAAAAGTACATTCTTTTTAAAAAAAGTTTGCATTCAATTACCTTATATTATGCTGGGATTCTAGTTACTTTCATAATGTCTCTATAGTTTTCACAAATTTACATCAGTTGTCCAAATGGTGAATAAAAATTAAGACTCTTGCTTGCAAATCATTGTTATACTGTAATGTTTAAAACACAATGGACTGTTTGATTCCCTTTCGATATACAGAGGGTTGATGAGAGTCAGGAATAACCAAAGCATACAAGGTTTAGTGTACAATGACTAATTAGCCAAGTCCAATTCAGATTTAGGCAGACAAAGCCTTTGGTCACAAACTAAACTCTGAGTCTACCTTTTGGAAGTATATGTATTTCCAGAATAAATTCTCAGCACCTCTCTCCTGCAAAAGCAAGTAGCTCATTGCAGCTAAGCAATCTGTTTTCTTGACATTGGCATCCGTCCTTAACAACATATTGACCCATGCTGCCTTTCCCTACAATTGTATATATATATAAAAAAAACCCTCTTGCTTATCTAGATTCCACACCCTGCGTTTGTGGCTTATAGACCCTGTGGCGTTGCTTCTTACCACCGAAACTGCAACTCCTCGTTTGAAGACAAGGAGATCAAAGTTAGCATTCTCTCAGATTTCATGGATGACTTTGGAGACTTTCTTTCTTCATCTATAATGGGTGAGTTAATCATTTGTTGCTCTGAGCTGTAGCAAGCTCTGGAGGAAATCTGGTACTAGAAAGAGGCTCCTCTCCTGAATTTCATTGCTACCTTTGTCGCAGCTTAGGCTGATCAAGGCACTGCAAAAGCACAACTCAGCTGTGGGGACATTTGAGACTCAAGAGTCATCTAACTTTGACTTATTTGTCAGAGTATGAGTTGTTTTCATCTCATTCAAGCTTCTCTTTGAAAGAGGAACAGCCAAAAATTCTGCCATTTCTCAAATAACTATTTCAGAGAAGCATTTGCCTGAGGAGTACCACTGGTTTAATCTCTGAAGCATCTTCTTATGGAGCTGTTCTCAAATGGTTTTAAAATTTTTCTGTTTCATTGACTCCTTTTTTGTATTTCATAATATCCAAATGAAGCTATCAGTAGGAAATGGAGGAAGGAAAAAAAAAGGCAAAAAAAAAAAAATGCTGGGTGTTGCTAGCTTTCCTCACTGGTAAGCACTGTGGCTTCACATCTGCTTTTTGTCTTCTGTGTATATCACAGGAAAAATAACTAGGACATGAGATATGTATGTATATATATATATATATATATATATATATATATATATATATATATAGTAGAAATTACTAAACCATTCTTATCTCTTTGAGAGAATTACTTCTGTTCTCAAGAATCTAAAATATATCTTGTGTATTAACGAATGAATTAAAACTTGTGTGAAAGATATGAATAAAAGAACCAAGGGAGCCTTTGGAGGGAAGAAGACACAGTTGAAGAGAAGAAAGGACAAGATAGAGGGAACAAATGCATTAAAGACCAGGGTCGAGTAATGTGGGAGGACCAGGAAGGAACAAAAATCAGGGAGGGGTAGCTCTGGGACAGCGGAGACTCCTAAGAGTGAATGGGGTGACACTAGCTGAGACTTCTAGAAGTGTAGCATATGTAGACTAAACTTGCCACTTCCTGTAGCCAGGTGGGACTTCCAGTGGAGGGAGGGGAACACCAACTCATCCATAAAGTCTTTGACCCCCATTTTTCTTGCCTACAAGAAGTGTAGGGATAAAGATGGAGCAGAGATTGAGGGAATAGCAAATCAATGACTGGCCTAATTTGAGACCCGACCCATGGGAGAGAGCCAGTTCCTGACACTATTAATGACACTTTGCTATGCTTGCAGACAGGAGCGTAGCATAATTCTTCTGGGAGGCCTTATCCAGCAGCTGAAGGATACAGATACAGAGACCCACAGCCAAACAATAGGCCGAGCTCAGGGAGTTTTGTGGGAGAGTGGGAGGAGTGATTGAGGGAGCTGGCGGGATCAAGGACGCTACAAGAAGAGTACAGAGTCAACTAACCTAGGCCCATGGGGCTCACAGACTGAACTACCAACCAAATGAGCATCCACGGACTGCACCTAGGCCCCAACACATCAGTAGAAGCTGTGCAGCTTGGTCATCATGAGGGTCTCCTAACAATCAGAGTAGGGTCTGTCTTTGATTCTTTTGCCTACCTTTGGATCCCTTTCCCATACCTGGGATGCCTTGTTTGGCCTCAGTGGGAGAATATGCACTTAGACTTGCTGTATTTTATGTGCCAGGGTGGGTACATCTTGGGGCCTCCCGTTCTCTAAGAAGGAGATGTGGAATGAGAGAGGGGTGTGTGTGAGACTGGGACTGGGAAGAGGAGGGAGGGGGTTGGGATCAAGCTGTAAAGTGACTTAAATAAACAAACAAATGAAGAAGGTAAATATTGATCTAGCAACAGGACGCAGAAACTAATTATGTACATGAATCTGAAGAAGTTAAGAACAAATGTATTTCATATGTTATCTTAGTAGCTCAAGAACGTCTATGGTCATTGTCAATGCCACCCTCTACTAGATGTAGGATGTAAAATGTAAATAAGGAATATATCTCTATAATAAGTTTCTTTAGCCTCCTAATTAGATATTAATTAATAACCACATGAATAATAAATATGATATTATTGTTCATCTAAGTGCTACAGAAATTTCATATTATTCTATATGTATGAAAACTTAAACAACTTACCGTTATGTGGGAGCAAGAATTATTTGTAAAGAATGGATTAATAGTAGCAAGGTTAAAGGTCACATTGGGGTTTGATAGACCACTATCTCTGGGGAGAATATTGAGGATTTTTTAGAGAACATGAGACATTTGAGGGTGTGACACAGATGTAGTTAAAATACTCTTAGCATTAAAGGATAAGATTGGAGGTGATTCCTCTGGCTCTTTTAGATTTGGATTTTATTCAGAGATCCACACTAAACTATTAAAGTAGTTCAGGTAGGAGAACATCATGGTGTTTTCCTTTATGAAGTCATTCTACCTGTGGGTAGGTCAATTGCCTATTTGTTGTAGCTCTGGTGAGCAGTAAAGGAAGCTGGGTGAAGAGACAAATTAATGGAGTTGGAGATCATAAGAAGTAGCATTGAAAATAGTGGATAATGGACAGGACAGGCACACAGGTGGAAAGTTAATATATTGTTTGTGCAGGAGGCTAGAATGACAGAATTGTAGGCCTAGGACAGGCACAGCACACAATAAGCTAGTTATGAAACAATCAAGTACAATCTAGGAGGTGGTCATTATACTAGAAAGCCATAGTGACAGGCCTTCCAAACATCAGTCCTATGTCATAGGAATTTTTTTTTCTAATCACTTATAGAGTAAAAAACTTTAATTAAAATGGACAAACACACTCATACCATAAACGGATGTAGATGTGTCCTCAGTTTGTGACTTAGTGAAAGATTACCAACAACACGATATTTTTGCAAACCATTCGGAAACCTGGCTAATGAGATAAGTATAGCAGGTTTCTTACAAAATTATGGGTGAAACGGATACTTGTTTAAATTCTTGTTTGTCAGTGTGGGTGCGATTCTTTGAAGTGCCTCTGGAGTGCTGAGATGACAGCATTAGTAAATGATCAGTTCGAGTTCACTGCCGAAGTACCACTTCCTATTGTCCACTTTCCTGTAGGACTCAGGCAGCTGTTCAAGAGCATTATGCAAACTGGATAAAGCTAAATTTTGGTGTGTGGGTGATCTTCAGACCAATAGACTAAAGCATAGCTCCTTTTAAAATTTTTTCACTTATAGAGATCATTTCATATTGTACTACGAAATTTCCTTCTGTTATTAACATTGAAACAGTAAAACTTCCATCTTGTAATGATCCTCACTAGTGTAATAAAATTAAAAAAAAAAACCTATTGAGCAAGTGTTCCACTGCTATAAAAAACATGTGTATAAGGTAATTGCCTCAGGTGTTTCACTACAGTGATGGAAAGCTGATGAGCACATCTGTAAGAATCAATCTGAATAGAAATAATTTAGGAAGCGTGTATGTGGTAAAGATTCCAAAATAAAGTTGGGATTCAAGCAGGCTTGCACCTCAGAAGAACAACCCTAAGCATGAGATAGAATGCAAGTAGATAATGCAAGGTGTGAGGACGCTGCCTCGCTTGAGTGGAAACTAAACTTGCAGATTAATATCTGTGTAAAGAAATTTGGTAGCAGTATAGATGCTGGATGAAAGAAAGCTAATTTTACCAAAGACAAGCTGTCTCTAGAACTGGTTTTAGAGTATTGATATATCATGACTAAAAATCATCAGATTTTTCTCATTAATTATCTTTAGCATTTTTGGTTAATATCACAAAACTATTATGTTTTTCTTACTATTAATTTTGATTCTCTTGTTCTTTTTTTTTTTTTTAACAGAATCCACTTTTAAACAACGAAACATCATAATTGTGCTATGATAAACATGTGTTGAAAAGCTGGGCCAGTGTTGGAGCTTCAAGAAGCACATAGATAGGAGGAGGTAAAACTGCATTCAAAAGCTACAGACAAAATTATAAAATAAATACTACAATAATGCCAATGCCAAAGGAATGACCATGTCTTAGAAATTAGGATTATGATGAATATGTAGTCAACTCAAAGAGGCTGCAACTCAAAATTACAAGCATGTGACTCATAAAAAGCAGGCATAACATTTCTTGGAAGCATTCACATGTCTACTAGTTTGCTTTTTAGGTTTTCAGTTCACACATAGTTTATTTTAATGGTAATTTCCCCTCAAGAAAAAAAACATAAAAATTTCTGAATGCATCAAGTCAGTTTTTATGAACAGGTAGTTGAGGGTTACAATTATTGTGGGAACATTCAAAGGTTATAGTGTCTCAAGTTTTCTCCCCCGATATATTTCTTATTTATATGCTTCAGTAACAAATTGAGATTGAAAGGTTTTTAAAAATTAAAGTATGCATGCATTTAGAAAGGTACATGTAAGCATGCATTAACTGAAAACAATAACTATTCACAATTAATCAAAAAAATAAAAATTATAAATTACAAATCTCACTGTAATATGCGAGATTGAAAAGTATTAACCTCAGTAGCAGACATACTTTCAAAACATGGTGGAAGCAGGGGAGGAAGTTTCTGCCGATTACTTGGAGGATGTAACATCTAGTGTTGGAATAGAAGCAAAAGGAGTAGAACCTTGAACTGTGGTTTTCTGGGTGTTAGCAACAAAAAATGGGCAGGAAAGAATGACATGTTAAGTGAGGGGTTGATCAGGAACTAGAGGATGAGGTTCAGAGCAGACCAATCTAAGGTGCAAACTGGTAGAAAGCACCACACACACCACAACAGTAACGTATTTTGTTTATAGAGTAAGGTAAAAATTAATCTGCACCCTTGTGCTTTTATGACCCTAAACATTAGCAATCCACAACCTCCATATTAACAACCCCAGAAAATGACATAATTGATGTAACATACACAAACGGTCTGTTGCATTCACTTGATAATAATTTGGGTGGTTTTAAAGTTTTCATTTACTCATTCTGAATAAATTACATCAAATAATTCTCAACAATTAAAGCTATTAAATAATTCTCTTTCGTGAAAGGATTATCTGCTTCTTAAACTATGTGAAATATTTTTAGACTTTCCAGTAGCATAAGAAGGAAGTGAGAATCATTATCAGAAGCAAAGGTAAGCTTTTATTTCAGGTGTATATGCACTCGGAATATAAAATTCATCATAATGTAAATAATTAGCCCTGTCATTTAAAATGATAATTATCTCATTTACATGTCTATGGCTTTTAAAATACATCATACTACTTCAATAAATTACATTCTGGATCATATCAGTGTCTCTTCAAGAAAATAAAGTTAAAATCTTTGCAGTAACCAGCGGCTTAATTTTCATTAGGCCAGCTATTTGATAATTAGTCTTGAATCATAAATCAAATCCCATCTCTTCCAGTTTCTTAATTGAAAATTATTGTTTCTTGGCTTTCTCGTTAAAAGTGCAGCAAGTGTGAGTGTGATTGATGTAGAATCTGCTGCAACACAGTTTGAGACAGTCAGAACTTGATAGATCGTTGCCCAGAAGGGACTTGCAATGGTGGATGGTCAGGAATCTCCAAACTTAAGATGTGCTCTTAAAAGTCCAGGTACACAGGGAATCTGAGAGACTAAATTCATCTGACCATGGACACCTTTGTCTTCTTTATTTAATTAGAATACATTTACATAATACCAATGACTTCAGAGACATAAGTTATTGAAAAAACTCAACATTTTGTTTGATATGAAAAGATGAAAATATTTCCTACTACTGTCATGAACTAATATTGAATTTGTTGATATTTTAGATCAATGTGAAAATGCTGACAACAAACACCCCATTCATCTGACGGCTAATCTGAGAGAACAGATGGCTACCCCAAGTATTGCTCAAGCCTTAAAATTGTTTCAAGCATGATACTGTTGAGGCTAAATAAAAGACTTTGCAAGTAATAAGGAAAATATTGCTTCATTGAATGGTTGCAGCTTGTTGCCATTTTTTCTTCTGACAGTTTAGGAGGGTTTGTGGAGAACTCTGGTCGTGTTTGCAGTTCTTTAGTTCAGAACAGCCACGGGGTTTTCCTGCATTCATTTCTTGTTTCCTAGTAACTTGGCAGGCAGAACCTGATGAGGGACACAGCAGGGAGTACTGGAAAAGGCACCATAAATTTCAATGTGTGAAGTCAAAAGAGCTTAAAAATATCTGGGCACAGTAATCATGGTTGGATTTTGAAAATCCTTTGGATGAATATACCCTGAAATAATTATTGCATTTTACCAGTTCTATGAATAAGTGAAGTGAGGTGTTTGGAGTGCCTTGTCAACAGTATATAAACACTATAGGCGACATTATTCCATCCAGAATAATCACACTGTTATTATGTACTTTAGTTACACAAAACTTTCTCCATGCCTTATTAAATGATTTTGTTTCATTTTATGAGAGTTATTTAACTGAAGCTTTTTTTTTTTAATTTATAAATTATGGTCTGAACTAAAATAAGGATTACCTACAATACATATGGAGATGTGAAACCCAGCTAGAATTTATGTCTTAGAATAGAAGATCACAATGAAAAATTAAAAATATATAAAATGATTTTTATGTTTATATTCTCTAACTATTTTACATAAGTTATCTTACCTTTAGAGTCAATGGAATTATAACTGAACTCCAATATTATTGTTGCTTTCAACATTCATATTGTGGAGAAAATTGTTACAAAATCTAATTCATCATTCCTTAAAATGGATTTTGATATAAGGAACTAATTAAAATCTACATTCATTTGCATACAGTTGTATAAGTGTATGTGGGTAGGCTCACAAACTACCTTCATGCAAACCTGATTATATGAGCAACTGTGGATTAAAAACAGTGTTTTTTAAAGTGTTTAACAATAGTCTACATTTCAAAAACAAGTAATTGTACATTGATTTATGACTTAGTTTTAGAAGCAGAAAATGACAAAATATTTGTGCAAAAATGTACTCATAATTTAACAGTGGTTTCTTTTTTTAAAATATAATTATTTTTATTGAGCAATCTATAGGAAAATAAACTTTAACTGTGATCCTGAAATACAAGGCTTCATGTGCACTTCCAAGTTGCTTTTTGGTAATGTCAAAGTGATTTATGTTCCTTCAAGAGAATGCAGAACCAAATGGCTTTTCTCTCTACAGAAAACGCACTCCTGAAGCAGCAGGCACAGCTTAGTTGTCCTACTCCTAATGGTGTTGTGTGCTGAAGGTTCCCAAGGATAATCTTCCCATTGTGATATTTATATACTGCAATATTTTTAGATGAGAAAATTCTGTGACTCTTACATACTTATTAAAAGTAATACGTGTCATTAAAATAAGTATAGCATGCTAAAAATTTTTATTATTTAAAAATTATTTCCACTATTTTTTGAGATTATAATACAATACAACATTTCCCACATCTCCTTTCAAACACTGCCATATACTCCTCCCTTTTCTCTTTAAAATTCATGTTCTTTTTAAAACAATTGTTATTATTTTCATGTAAGTATACACACACATACACACACATATTTGTAGGTACATAAAAGCAATGTGCTCAGTCTGTATAATATTACTTGTGTGCATGTTTTCAGGGCTGATTTTTTTGGTTCTTGATTGCCACTGTCAGTGTATTCTTTCATGAGAAAGTCCATTTTTCCTGTTTTTCATCATTCACAGCTCTTTGTGTAGGATTGCGGGCTTGTGGGTTCCCACCCCATGTGCTTTAGAATGTCTGTTTTCATCCTTGTTCAGCTCCTGTTTAGGCAATCATGTAGTTATGACTTTACGTGTGTAGCTTCTGACATTTGTAGGGGACACAGTCCCACAGCAAACTCCCTGCTTCTCTGATTCTCACAACCTTTTCACTTCCTCTTCTGCAACCATTGCCTGAACCTTAGGTGCGTGGGCATTCTGTAGATTTATCCACTGGGACTGGGCTGTACAACTCTACATTTTGATCAGCAGTGGTTTTCTGTAGTCATCTCTGATTGCTGCAAAGAAAAATTTCCTTGATAAGGGGTGAGGAGTACACCTATCTGGGCATCTGTGGGTATAAGGACAAACATTTTGAATGTAGTTAGGGATTACATTGTTGTAGCAAAATGGTATAGGTTGTCCCCCAAGACTCCTAGGTAGTCGGCTATGATTGCAGGACCAGATATGATTTCCTTCTTGCTTGGCAGATTCTAAGTCCTATTAAGGAATATGCATACCACTATTGTACTTTCCATGTTGGTCATGTTTGTGGTTCCTAGATGGCATAAATGTGTAGGTCTGCTGGTTGCTTACCTCCTCTGAAAGCTTGCATGATGGATTTCTGGTACCATAAATGCTAGTCTTCAGGCAAGAGTGTTCATAGATGTTTAATCCCTATCATTTATAGAAAACACTATCTTAGAGCAGATACCTTGGTCTTCTGGCCCTTACAATATTCCTGCTCCTTCCTCTGAGACTTAGATGTAGGGAGTTGTACGCATATGTATTAATTGTAGTCGCGTTCGCCGCAGTCACTTATTCTCTGGATTTTGACCAATTGTGGGTATCTATAATATTCTTCATATTCTTCAACTGTTGCCAAAAGAATCTTTGATGAGATGTGAGGGCTACTATTGTCTGTGTGTGTAATGAAAAGTGTTAATAGTACACTTAGGAATTATAGTTAGTAAAATGATTTAGAGTCTCTTCTTGCATCTGAATATTTGGATAGGTTTACAGTACCAAGCATAAATTCCTTCTTGTTGAGAGGGCTTTAAGTCCAATCAGACAGACGTTGGTTATGCCCAAGACAAAGGGCCACTATTGCACCATTGTGGATATGTTGCTTGTCTAGTCATTGTGGTAGCTCACAGGCTTTACAGCTGGACAGTATTTGTTTACTCACCTCTTTTGACTGCTTTTATTGCACCTTCTGACAATATTAGAGCTAGTTCCAGCTTGATCCTACCAAGTCCTGTGTTTATAGTGTGTGGTGTCTTCAGAAATAGGGTCCTACATCGAGTTTTGGGAGGCAATTAATGACAATGATGGTATCCTGTATTGTTTTAGGGGGTCTCTTGAACTACTCTGCTTAACAGCTTGAGGGGAGGTTTTCCACACTTGGCTCCGGGAATTTTGTTAGATGGTCTTTGTTTCTTCAGGGAGCATTGTCACTCTAAGTATAAATCATTTAAATTACATATATATGTATATATATGTATAAATTACATATATATGTATGTATGTATGCATTTTTAATTAAACATTAGATAAGACGTTTTCCTATGGCATTTCAGTCATTTTGGGCATTTTATATCCTTCCTCTTTACCTATCCCCCATGTTTCCCTCCCTCCCCCTCTCCAGATACAGAGTCTCTGTATTTACCCCTTCATAGCACCTGTGTCTTACAATCTCCCTCTCTAGAGAATCGTCTCCTCCGCCTCCTACCACCGTTCCTTTTGACTTTCCCGCTTTTCCTGTGGCTATTCCAGATTATGTATTAATACAAAAAATGTAATTAGTATGGACAAATAAGAGAAAACATTTGCCGTTTGTCCTTCTGGGTATGGGTTGCCTCACTCAGCATACACTGTCCTGGTTTCATCCATTCCTACATAAATATCAAGATTACTGTTCTTCATTTCTTCTCTTTTTATTTGTTCTGTTTTAGATAAAGGGTCCAAAAGCAGAAAGAAAGAATTTTGTTGTTTTGATACACTATCTCACAACGTAGCCAAGGCTGACTTCAAAATCCTGAATGTTAGGATTACAAGGATTATGTTACCCAAATATTTTATTTCTCTTTCTAAGGCTGAAAAATCTTACCCAGAGCCTTTCTTTGTAGTCAGATCCCTGTTCTCAATGACTTTAAAATATCTTTCTATTAATTCCTTGATGATGTCATATTTGGATCACACTCACCCCTCATTCCTCTCTTCTATCTCCCCAATGACTTTTTAAAAATACAATTTTCTCGGTTGCTGGATATAGGTAATTGTAAATTGTGACTTTAAGTAGTTTTATTAATTTGGGAGAGTTTAAGTAATTCAGACACTCTGAACACTTAGAGAACAGTAAAACTTATGTTTCAAACTCCAGAGAAGGCTGTAAGAATAAAACATATTTGAAGCTATGAATGTGAATATAACTTTAAAGTAAGGGTTCTCTTATATACATATACACACATACACCCATGACTCAACAAATAAACGATGTTTATAATCAAATTTAGTATGATTTGACAACTTTATGAGTATTCATTTTGCTCCCAAGATCTTTGCTGCGTGCTTGAAATCTGAAGGTATTTGCATTTATAATCATTAGCTAGTAATATCTTGTTATAAAGGGCATCTTTGGTGAAATGAGAGCACATACGTGAGTCGATACTGAAAAGAACCCAGAGAACAAAGGAGAGTCTACTAGAATTGGCCCAAGTAAAATAGTATAGGAGTGAAATTTTCACTGCGAAAAAGAAGAAATGAATATAATCTCATCTTCATGTGTCTTTTCATAGACTTATTTTTCTTAACCATATTTATATTCATATTAAGTCAATTTATATAGCATGCTCTTTGTGGTCAATAATTTATGAAATCAATACCATTATTTTTCTCAGTTTAGAACATCCAGAAACCGAAACATGGTAGAAAAATTAATGACAAGATCACATGACATTCCAGAGCAGTGTATTTTTATCTTTCTCTTCTCTAGGACAACACTGTCAATAGCTTCATGTGATGAGAGAAAGGCTTCATGGCTGAGCGGTTCAATTTGATAACTACTAGCACATGTGACTGGAGAGCATTTGAAATGTGGTTAGCACAGCTGAAGCAATATATTTTAAAATTTGGCTGAGGAGTTTAATTCAGCGGTAGCACTCATGACCAGCGTCCATGAGGCCCCCATATGAGCAGTAAAGCAAATGAACAAATGAATGAATGAATAAATTAAATTGCTTACTTTTAATCCCCTTAAATTTAAGTAACTACCACCCAGAAACATGATAAACAGAGAATAAAAACGTGTGCATATAACACAGGGCTACAGGAGAAAGTTTCGGGAGAATATAGAATTGGGAGAATATACAAACTGAAGGGTAGCTTATGGGGGACAATGGGACATATATGGTCAATATTTTAAACATGTCTATCTATCTGTCATCTATCTATCTATCTATCTATCTATCTATCTATCTATCTATCTACCTATCTATCTACCATCTATTTAATATAAATTCTTTATGACTTTCACATTGTGTACCCCAGTTCCATGCATCTCCCTGTCCCTTCATACCCTCTTTTCAATCCTGCAAGCTTCTCCCCCCAAAGAAAAAAAAATCATCTTATTGTGGAAGTTGCAGTGTGTCACAGTGTGTCACACATTATACCCTTTTGCCCACACTTCTTTTACTTGAAAATGTTCATTGTAATGAGTCATCGGTCTAGAACCAGTGATCTAGATTGAGGCCTCTGACTTCTGCTACCCTACTGGGTCCTCACTGGGACTTCTCCTGGAGACCCCATTGTTGCCCTGTGTCATGAAGACCCTGCAGCTTTGGATCTGTAGGACTAGCTCTTCAATGCTCCATCAGTTTAGAGATGGAGTAGATATTGGGGTGGGATCAACTCAAAAGCCCTGGATCTGGGCCTGGGATGTAGCTGAGCTGGTGGTCAGCTTTCCCACATTCACTCCACCAGGGTGAGCTCTTCAGCACTGCCCCATCCAGCTCTCCAAAGTGCTGCAGCAGCTGAGAGGCTGGGCCAGCTCTCCTGCTCTCATTACCTCTGGGTAGTTCTCTCACCTGCCGCAGGTCACAAGAAGATGAGCTCAGGCCGAGTGAGCTCATCTCTCCCTCACCCACACCACCACAGCACGGTAAACATGTTGGCAGCCAGCTTATCCACTAAATTTATTTTTTGAAAAAATATTTAAAATTTACATTTTTAAGTAAGCCTAGTATAAATCAGTTTAGGATTTTTCTGAGTAACAAAATAAAATTTTAACAATTTAATTGTGTTTAAACACAAGGTATTAGTTATTGTTCTTTTTTTTTTTTAGAGACTTTATACTGGTTGGTTTATCTAGATGTTGAATGTTACTGTTTGTAAGCACTGGAACTTCCTTCTGTTAAAATAAAATTTAACTGGTTAAGAGACTTGATACCCTATGATCATATAGAGGGGGAGGTAATCCCCCTCAGGAACAGTCATAGGGGAGGGGAATAAGGGGAAATTGGGAGGGAGGGAAGAATGGGAGGATACAAGGGATGGGATAACCATTGAGATGTAACAAGAATAAATTAATAAAGGAGGAAAAAAACAAACAAAAAAAAATAAAATAAAATTTAACATAAAGTTATTTGAAATATAAAGCTTCACTATTTCACTTTATTAGAGACTTATTAATAAGCTAACATTTATCTGTTGTACATATGGGTATTTCCTAGATACTCAGTTTATAAAGCAATGTTTTGTTAGAATTACCATGTTGGATCATTAGGGTCAATATTTATTTACATTTATAAGAAAATTTCTTTAAGACATGTGTAACATAATATTAATATTAAATGTAAGTCTCTGATGACTACAATATGACAAAATATTATTGGAAAATTTTTAATGGTTTTTGTTTGTGCATTTAGTCAACATATATAATTATTTATATGACATAAATCTTCACGTTTTAAAATATATGAGACACAATGTAGACAAAAATGTAGATTATTCTATAACCTTTATACTGCTGTGGAAGCTATTCTGTGTCATAATGTTGCACAGTATACTTTTTTTGTGCACACTTCTTTACTTGAAAATGCTCACACTCATTCACTATATGTCTGTCTATCTATCTATCTATCTATCTATCATCTATCTATCTTCACACATATCTTCTATAGTCTGAGAATCTTTAGTTTCTCTCTGCTTCAAATATTTTGGAGAAGCATAAAAATTAAAAGGGGCCGTAAACTTTAAACCCCTACCCAGATCTAGCCAATGGACAGGACGTTCTCCACAGTAGAGTGGAGAGTGGGGTATGACTTTCTCACGTACTCTGGTGCCTCACCTTTGACCATGTCCCCTGGAGGGGGAGACCTGGTGGCACTCAGAGGAAGGACAGCAGGTTACCAAGAAGAGACTTGATACCCTATGAGCATATAGAGGGGGAGGTAATCCCCCTCAGGAACAGTCATAGGGGAGGGGAATAAGGGGAAAATGGGAGGGAAAGAAGAATGGGAGGATACAAGGGATGGAATAACCATTGAGATCTAACAAGAATAAATTAATAAAAAAAAAGGAAAAAAATAAAAGGAGCCTGATGACGTTTTTCAAGGCAATTCTTGATTCTAGCAAACATAAAGCACCAAATAGTTTAGTCTTACAATTAAGCTTAGTTGATTAGGGGTTAAGTTTTTTTTTTAGGTCAAGATAGATGTTTTAAGTTAATAGTGATAATATGTGATAGATACTTATTTTCATTCAGAAATTTAGACCTGACAAGATAAGAAATATGCTTTCTTCAAGTATGACAAATACAAATGGCCAAATCACTATAAATGTAACATTTATATAACTCCTGATTGTCCCATGGTTCTTCCTGATGTATATAGTTTATTTTATTCATGTGTATTATTATAAATGTATATGTTAAAAATTTTAAAAATTTAATTTATTATAATTTATTCAGATTACACCCCGATAGTTAGCCCCTCACTTGTATCTTCCCACTTCTATCCTCCCTCCCTCTTCCACCCTATTCCCTTTCCCCAGACCTCTGACAGAAGGGGTCCTCCTCCCCCACCATATGATCACAGCCAGGTAGCCTACTTCCCCTTCCTCTGAGTGCCACCATGCCTCCCCTCCAAGGGAGGCGGTGAAATTGAGGGCATCAGTGTTCATGTCAGAGGCAATTCCTGTTCTCCCCACTACCATGGAGAATGCGCTATCCATCGGCTAGATCTGAACAGGTGGTCTAGGTTCACTGCATGCATTGTCCTTGGTTGGTGCAGTAGTTTGTGCAAGGCCCCCTGAGTCCAGATCTGCCTGCCTTGATAATCATCATATTCTGAGTATAAAGAAAGACATTTAGATCCCAGATCTTGAATCACACTGTACAGTCTTTACTGTGCTAATTATGATTTTAATATAAAAATATGTGTTGGCTGTGGTTCTCCTTAATTCCAGGGCTTTATAACCAATGTAAGGGGAAGGAGTAGATCAACTTGGGGATGTTACCTGTATTACTGGTGTATATTGACACTCAAGAGTTTTATTCTTAACTTTAAAAAATTATCACTCTGTCTTTTCGGCTTTCGGCTCAGAGGAGGCTATCTACAGTGCAACTTTCTTCTGTCTTCCCGAATCCATGTTCATCTGACCCCGGCTCCCTCCACTATGTTGCCCAGGTTTGACCCCAATGAGATCAAAGTTGTCTACCTTAGTTGCACTGTAGGCAAGGTTGGTTCCACATCCGCCTTGGTCCCCAAGATCGGTCCTCTGGGTCTATCTCCAAAAAAGGTCGGTGGTGACATTGCCAAGTCTACTGGTGACTGGAAAGATTTGAGGATTGTAGTGAAACTGACCATCCAGAACAGACAGGCCCAGATTGAGGTTGTGCCCTCTCTGCCTCTGCCCTGATCATCAAACTCTCAGGGAGCCACCGAGAGACAGGAAGAAGCAGAAGAACATTAAACAGAACGGAGACATAACTTTTGAAGAGATTATCAACATTGCCAGGCAGATGTAGCACCCAGTCTTTAGCCAGAGAGCTTTCTGGTACTATTAAAGAGATCCTGAGTGCTACACAGTCTGTGGGCTGCAATGTGGATGGCCACCACTCTCATGACATCATAGCTGACATCAACAGTGGTGCAGTGGAATGCTCAGCTAGTTAAACAATGAGAAAATATTTCAATAAAAGACCATCTGACAGCCACCCCCCCCCAAAAAAAACAACCAAACAAAACAAAAAACAAAATTCATCACCCTGTCAAAATTAAATATGTAACTCACAGAAAATCCTATTTAGTATAACTCCATGTATTTTGATATACATACATTTATATGCAATTTTAGGAAAATAAAAATACTATGATTCTTTACCGCCTTTTCAAGCATCCTTATTGTTATTTTCCACATCCTTTTTTTTTTGATCTCCTTCCTCCCTCTTCAATTAAATACCTTTCTCTTCATTCATCCTCCCCATAGTCTCTCCATTTATATTACTTACAGCGTGTTACTCCCTTCTAGAGCTTTTCTTTTGTATTGTCTTCTTTTACTCCATGTTGTACACTCACACTTGAGGATCTGGAGCTAAGAACCAGACGAGAGAGAGAGAGAGAGAGAGAGAGAGAGAGAGAGAGAGAGAGAGAGAGAGAGAGAAGAGAAGAGAAGAAGAAGAAGAAGAAGAAGAAGAAGAAGGAGGAGGAGGAGGAGGAGGAGGAGGGAGGGAGGGAGGGAGACAGAGACAGAGAGAGACAGAGACAGAGACAGAGACAGAGACAGAGACAGAGACAGAGAATGCGGCATTTGTTTCTCTGGGTCTGGGTACCTCATTCAATATAATCTTTTCTAGGTCCACCCATTTACCAGCAAGTTCTATGTCAGAGGACAACCTTAGGTGTGCTTAGTCCTTGCTCTACCCCTGGCTTGAGGCAGGGCCTTTTGTTGTCCCAGGCTAGTCTCCATAATGAATCTTATGAAACAGATTTATATGTAACTATATTGACCATAAGAAAAATTCTTATAAATGGACCTGAAAAGTGTCATGCAGGCTGTTGAATATCAATGGGCATACCTGGCTGTGACATCTATAAAGTACAAGACTAACCAGCCAGGATCAATGAGACCACTTGTGCAATAGTGATATTACTATTAGTAGATGGTCAGCCACTCTCTGATTGCATGTGAGGTCTGGCCCACAAAAGAGAAGCAACTCTAAAAGGCCACATATTTGAAGAATACAAATACATTTAACCTACAAAGAAGCCTACCAAATTAGAAAAAAATGAAATTTTAAAAATTGATAAAATGGTAGATTTTATACATCTAAAAAATTAGGACATTGTAGTAGCTACAACTAGACTCCTTCCCTGACATGCAATGAATACCTCACATATATTATAACAGAATTATTTGGACAAACAAAATAAATGTATAGTAATCTTAATTAACAGGATTGCCCAAATGGCAAAATATTTCTGGTGAAAGGTATCCTTAAAAAATAATCACATGTCAAAGAAAAATTGATTTTATCTGCTGATAGTCCAGATGTGATGGTGTATAAAAGTGAGCCCCTGCATATCTTAAGTATTTTATTTAAATTTACCTTAAAATCCTTTAGACTAACTTATACTTTGAAACAATTTATATAATCATTTTTGAAAATAAATTAGACTTAATACCAAGTGTACATAGGTGTGTCTCACACATGTGACAGCCAGTTTACTTGTAAATATAATGGAGTCATCAAAAAATCTCACCTAAAGTGCAGGGAACATGTATGACTCAGCAGTTATGGGCAATTACTGGTCTATCATAAGACCAGAGTTTGGATCCTGTAACTCACACTGGGTGGCTCACTCTAAGTGGACTCAAGAGGTTGTATTTATGTATTTATTCATATACACATATATGCATGTAATGTTAATTATTACAGAAAAAGAAACCATGAATATGAGAAGGAGAATATGGAAGATACTGGAGGGGAAGTTATTTCAGTGCAGTATACATAAGTTTTTTTAACTGATTAATTTTATTTTATGTGTATGGATGTTTTGCCTTTGTGTATGCCTGTGCAGCATGTGCATGCAGCGCATGCAGAATCGAGAAAAGGGCATCAGAGTTCCAGAACTATTTACAGAGAGTTGTGCGCTGTCATGTGGGAGCTGGGAATCAAACCAGGGTGCTATGGAAGAGCAAAGAGTGTTCTTAACTGCTGAGCCATCTCTCCAGCCTCAGAAACTTTTAATAATAATAATAATAATAATAATAATAATAATAATAATAATAATAATGAAAGTTTTCTGTTCCCATAAGCCTTAAACCAAGCAAACGAGCAAGCAAAGTGGAAGGCTGTGTGAAGAGAACCTGGAGCTCTTCTGAGTTTCTCCTACCTAATTTCCCAGTCAACTAGGAAAAGACGTATTTAGCCTTCCTTATAGTTAAGTTTAAGTATGGTCTAGTTTTGTCATATGGCTGTCTTATAGACGGCCGCAAACTGGGTAAGAAATAAATCACACTTCTTTCTCATGCCTCCTGTGGGAAAACTAAAATGAAAGCTAAAACAAATAACAACTAAAAGTAAAACTGACTCCATTTTGCTTCCCATCCTGTGTGACCTCAGTCCAAGCCTTCAGTACCACAGTCCTCAAACATCAGTCCTTCTCAACCTCTGAGTCACAACCCCTTTGGAGGTTACATATCAGATACTCTGTATGTCAAGTATTTACATTAGGATTCATAACAGTAACAAAATTGCAGTTATGAAGTAGCAACAAAATAATTTTATGGTGGGGGGGGGTCACCATAACAGGAGGAGCTGTGTTAAAATGATCCTAGCATTAGGGAGGCTGAGAACCATTGTCATAGAACATTTCAGATAGAAACAGTAAGAGGCTGTAATTGCCACTTGTGTTTCTTGCTTATGCACAAAAACTTAATGAAAGAATACATCAACATGAAAAAGGCTAGCTCACTTGAAGAGCTAAGGACACTAAACGGAGAGCAAAAATAGAAACAGTTTCACTTTGTTTATATTTTATCCTTTATTTTGTTTTGTAAATGTATTATTCATCTTAAAATAAAATTTAAAATGTCAGATGAAAAGACTGATAAATAAATTTATGAGATAAAAACGATACATTGGCAGGTAAGTGTTGAGAGTGTTACCGATGTTTTAGACTTAAAAGAAGCAGTAAGCAAGCATTTCTGTTGTTATTGCCTTAAAAATACTATTCTTAGGACATACAGTTACAGAAACAGCTCATCTCCTATGGGAGGAGTAAGAGAAGCTTTACCTGACAACACATTTGGGGGGAAATGCAGTTAAATATATTCTATTTAATAAACCTGTAGTTTTGTATAAATAACATATTTATTAGTGCCCTTCAATGACCTCATAAGCACACATCTATGTATTTATGTAAGTGTGCTGGGAATAGGCTAGTGGTTGTGGGTGGATCTAGTAACATTAAACTCTAAGTAGGTTATGGATCTTTTGAAACCGGCTTTGAATAATTTGTACCTAACAAATGTGCCTGCTGACAACTAAATACAGAGGAGGGCAGACCATGGTAGATGTGCCTCAGTAGACAGCGCCAAACCCCATGCTTGGTGGGTAATGATAGTGTACTATCAGGGAATTTTATTTAAAAAAAAATCAGATGCAATATTAAAAGCAAGTGTTTGTTCTGTATTCTTTTTGAAATGGTTGAAAAATTTTGTTTCCTTGGTTCTTGAATCTGACATACATGCGCGTGCGCACAAACACACACACACACACACACACACACACACACACACACACACACACACAGAGTACAAACTCGCCTAACAGTGGAGCATGAGGCTGCTAAATGGAAAAATAGCCTTGGCATGCTCCCTGCCTATCAAAGTACAGTCTGAAAAGCAGGATGCTTCAACGGAATGATGGCAAAAAATGAAAAGGAACGATAGGTTCTTTCTTAAATTTATGTAAACTCCACCCCTATTTCCAATGGCCTCATGTCCCAGGATGACTTTGCTTCCTTTTAGATATTTAATCCATCAACTGTTCTTTGGCCCAACTTTCTGTGCAGCTAAAAGATATCGGGATCTTTACGATGCGTACCGCAAGGCAAGGCAATATGAAAGAAAATACACGCAAGAAGCATATAGAAAAGGAAGCATCTTTGTGATCTCACTTCCATATTTATGTGTAAAATCTAGGGTTAAATATGCTTCTGATAACAAAGAGGCTATTACATATGAATTTTAAAAATTTAATTTAGAGTTTACAGCGATTGCTCCTCACATCTTCCACGCGGCACTGCACTGAGCAATAAACATTGTTTATTAATGAAATACATCGCTTAGGGTGTCAGGGTGCTCGGCTAATTTTTCTGTAAATTGTTTACACATGGTGCTTTCTTTCAAGACAAAAAAAGTTCAAGGGGGAAAAAAAGAGCAGCAACTGTGTGTGACTTGAGAGGGCACCCTGTTTTCTCTGGGAAGTGAGGATCCCCTACTCATTCCAAGGGCATCAATCCTTACAGCGAGAGTAGTTCCCATCTCTAGTGTAAACGCCTCCTTGTCATCAGGCACAAACAAGCGTATCATATATTAATTGCAGCCAGCTCTTTGTTCTCAAAATTTGCTTCTTGACCTTTCTTCCTTTAATATTCAAGTTCTACCTCTCTGTAATCTCAGTTTTGGGAGGCGGAGTCAGACAGATCACAAGGACCAGAAGTTTAGTGCTACCCGTGGTTATGTAGCAAACAGCAAGTTTGAGGCCAGCCTGGGAGACCTGAAAAGTACCTCAATAAAACACAAGGTAGCATTTTTTTAAAAATTCAAGAGCTAACAGAGCAAAGTGCTGAGTAGAAGTGAACAGCGTTTTACGGACGTCAGTTCTGCGGTCACCCAGTTGCAGGATGGAACCATCGTTCTAGGTTTGTGCCCGAAGATTCCGGGTAAGGATTGTGCGCTAACTGATTGCACCTGGGGGCACTCCCTGGCAGAGGATTCTTTCAGTGAAATAGAGAAAGAAAAATGAGGCCCAACTCCCATCTCTGATGACCACTCCGCATAATCTCATGTGCTTCACTAATTCTTCCTGCAAATCCTGCGGAGTTTTGGTTGCTTTTATATTCTGACTGTTCTTTTGAACCCTTGAGCTCTGAAAGGAAGCCGAACTTCTCCACAGTCATCCACATTATCAGCTGATCCGTTCTATAAGGTGTAAGGAACAGGTTTCTCAATTGCAGCGTTTCGTTCTTAAAAGCTGGCTGGAGAGTAAAATAATCCAGATGTAGACCGATTGTTAAGGGTCCGGGGATCTCACTCTGTGTGCTTGTCTGGATGTAAAAAAAAAAAAAATCGGTTGTTCGGTGGGAAAGGTTAGGTCGACCCTCTTCCTTCCTGCTAACTATTAGCAATACAGTATTGCTTACTTAGTTATTTTTATGGTTTACTTCAAGTCTTGAAAGAGAATGAATTCCTGCTATGCTTCTGTCTAGTCGGGGTTGTGGTTAGATGCTGATGTTCTGAGTTCCAACCATTTTAATTGCTGGATAAAAGCTGTAATCTCCTTCTCTTTGAAGCCCGGGACTGATTTGTAGGCAACACTTCAAAAGCAGAGCACAACAGAGGAGGCATTTCCTACCATCTTTGAGTTGGCATGATTTACTAAGCTTGCATTAAACACATGCGCCTTACATATTTGTCTTTCCAAGCAAACAGTGTATTTTAATATTAGAAAGAAAAAAAGAAAAAGAAAAGACCTTCTCGTGATTCAAAACCTGACCTTTAACTTCTTGTGAAGTATTTTGATGTTTTAAATTACCTTTGAAATGGAAACACCCAAACTACTCTTTTCTTACAGTAGAGAACATCTCTTTTTCCTTCTTCTCCCCTTCTCCCCTACCCTTTCCTTTCCGCTTTCTCCCTCATCTCTCATCCTCTCTTCCCGCCCCTACCCCGTTGGCTTTCTCCTTTCTTACATTGGTATAGTATAATATGAAGCTATTATCTGTCTCAGTCAACTATTATTAATGACAAAACCTACCCAAACAAGATATTTCGAACACTCTCCAACTGCTATAGCCCTAGGAAGCCTTTTAAAACCTAATGTTAACATCATCTATTTAAAATTCATACCAGAGAGAGAATTTTTTTAAACCAAGGTTTTTGAAGTCAAGAAGGAGGAGATGTAAAGTTTTCTGTGAACATCCAAACAAAACAGCAACCAAATCTACCTAGAACAAAGTGGAAAAATGACTCCAATGAAGCACTGGCCGACGTAGAACTTTTGCTTGGTGTCTCTCCATCTCTTGCTCTGAACGGAGGGCGTTTTTCATGGAAGATTTCCTAAGCGCACTAGTGTGCTATGTGTGAGAAAGATTAACAGTGTTTCAGATCAAAGCAGGGCCCTGCGGTACGGTCTTAGGAGATTGTCACTCACTCCATTATGGCTCATTTGCACAAGATTTTCATGTAATATGAGCCTTTGTTTTGATGGCAGTGAGTTGACATAAAGACAGGGCCAAGCTCCATCCAGCGTCCTAGTCAGTCAGTCTGTGTGGGGTTTCTCTATCCCAAAGAATTTGCCAATCATAAAAAGCAACTGTTAACCCAGTTGTGGATTGGCTGTTTCCTGCCTCTACTACTTCCATTCCTTGTTCTGAGGTGGAAAATTTCTTAAATGTGGGTGGATAGTATAAAAATCAGACAATGCCTACTTGTGCTGGATTAGATGCAGCCTAAACAGACAGTTTTTGGATGCCTTATTCAAAGGGGGCACATTGGGAGCCATTTCAGCCAGGCGCTTTTCCTCCCGTGCTTTCTGCAACGCTTATTTTGATGTTAAAAGCTGGAAAGTTATGCCCGAGCTACATTCCTGGAGCAGTATTAATGTTTTTCTTGTACTTAGTTTCATGGCTCTGCATAGAATGCCTGTTTACATATCTCAGCCACTCACACCCTTCGCCTTTCTCCTCATGCACGTCAAACTAGGGGAAGAGCAGTGCTGATGCTGTCGTGTTGGTGTTTAAGAATGAAAAATTAAAAACAATTTTAAAAAAAATCTGGCTGATTATGTGGCTTTAAATGGAATGGATACTGTCATGCCTGCACTGGCAAATATTCAGCCAGTGCATCTACACTTATCTGTGCCAAATGTACACACAACCAGAAAAGAAAAATTAAAATGGCTCATAGGTATGAAATTAAGGGTTAAGAGCCAACAATGAAAACTCCATTAGGACTTAATCACATTTAGTTTCTGGTCGGCTTTCCCAGAGAGAACATTTTATGTCTGGAGCTGTCATTTGGCTTTGGCCCTTACTGACCAGGAGCTGGTTAGTTTTGTGTAGCATTGACTCAGTTTGGAAATAGCACTGTACCTAACACATGAGATTTTTAAGTTTTAAGATTGACTATAATATGTTTCAGTTTTGATTGCTTTAAAATGATTTATAGCAACTGTACCGTAGAAAAAAACTAAAACTAAATTTGTATGATTTTCATACTCTTGAAAAATCAAAGAAATTATTTTATAACATTTTGTTAAGGCAGAAGTAAATATACATATATCATTAGAATTATCTTTTCTGCTTAGATTCACCTCATTAATGAAAAAAAAACATGGTATATTTGTTACATGGTAAGGGAAAACTTCTAAATTTTAAAAAATTTAATGCATTAAAAACCATGTAGAAACTATCATGTTTAACGAGGTAACTGTAAAAATATATGCTTGCTTAGAAAACTAGATAACAAAGGCAAATTTGTTATCTGATTTGAACATTTCCCTCGATCTTTTTAAAATTTAAAACACCCAAAATATTGTAACATAGTACCTGAATTAATTGCATTTATATTTACTTCATTCTTTTCCTCACTGCATGTAAAAATAATTTAAACACTTAAAAATGTGTAGCCTGGATTTCCTATATACCAGGCTATTTTTTGCATAACTATCATGACAGAAATTGAAATATTTTATAATATCTCGTTATTATAATGTCTAAAATAATTTACAGATTATTAGAACTCAATGATAATTAAAATACTCATTTCCACAATGGCATGTACTACTACCTAAGAACTTTTTAGTTACTTTAAATCTAAATCCAGGCTTTACATACTAATAACGCCATTAAAATTTATCAGCAGGTTTTGAAAAACAAGAACTAAATTAATAATGAATGTGTTTGCTTTTGAAACACTTTCAAAATATATGAACAGCAGCGCCCTCTACATTTGGGTACTTATGATGAAACGGGTCCTTTTTGTTGTTTAAATAAGGAGCATTCAGCAGGGATCAGTGTAGGTTTGGGATAAGGGACGTGAGTATAGCATGTAACATTGTAGACGTTTTCTTCTATGAGTTTGTTGTATTTTAAACTGTTAATTGAGCACAGGAAACCCAGTTTGAAAACCTAATTGCACACCATTTAGAAAACAAACTCACAGGAGCAACGGTCAAGAAAAAGCCAAGGCTAGCAAATGTATAAATCTGTTCCAATATAGTCATATCATCCAAATGGATTGTCAGAAGTCAGATTTAAGTAGAGTTCTAATTGCAATATTGTCTTTTTATGGCTTAGATAAATGGTACACTGTAATGCTTTCAAGGTCAGGAACAATAACAACAACAACAACAACAACAACAACAACAAAAGCCTAAAGATTAAAAATCAAAATCAAAACCAAAACCAAACCAAAACAAAACAAGCACCCTGCTTTCTACTTTTAGAACTTAGTAAAGATAGTATAGATGTACAGATGTTGTGTTTAATATATTTTTTGTAATAAAATTAGGTAATATTTAGTGTTTTTAAAATCACTTCTCAGATTAAATGATAATTAAACAGTTTATGAAGTTATAGAGACATAAAAATATAGCCAGTCATCTTACATGTAGACTGTTATTTCCTGCTATTAATCAGCATACCACCCCTTAATGTATTTGTACATTACCCTTTAAATAAGAAAGAAGAAGAAACATAAGCACATTTATAAGTTATAGTAGATACAGAAGAAAAAATTTTACATGTATTTGTCTTGTTTTTCTAATTACACTTTGTTGCTCATCAATTTCACTTAATTTAAGTAATCCATTCAGTTAAAAATATGCTTAATAGTAATAAAATCAATCCTGAACCCCGGCACTGAAAGGCTTAGTTTTATATATCTGGTACAACTTTTCCTGTTAAGATAAATCATATATATCTTAAAATTATATTTTTTGCTTAAATATATTTTAAAGTTTGATACTCTGCCACTGTTATTATTTGAAGGCATTTAAATAGGATAGCCTAAAGCAAAAATCATTCAATAACTTATTTATAAGTTTCCAGTCATCAAAGAGTAGATTAAAATGCTTAAATTACTAGTTTTTTGGGTTTTTTTTTTGTTTTTTGTTATGTTTTTTAAAGTTAGCAGTTCCAAAGCCCAAGTCACAGTATTTTAAATGAAGAACAATAACACAAAATATTAAAAATTAGCAAGTATGTTTTATGCTTTAAAACTCAATAAGCTAAATACCTTAGATGCACTCCTAGAGAATATTTTATGTAGTTTTAAGTCAGTAAATCTAAGTAATCAAATCACTTTTGAGCAGGAAATAATGCTCCCTTATATTATCCACTGAGGTATTTGCTTGCCTTTCAATGCCAGAAAAAAAAAATTCTAGAGTGGGCTCTAAGTTTCTAAAGACAAAATGCCAATGACTCTGGGGGATTGTCTTGTTCATTTTTAGAGCAAATTAAAACAGTAGAAGAATGGTGCAAATAATTGTTTCATATGTTCTTTGCTGGTGACTGCTGTAATCATGAGGCCTGATTTACAAATGTAGACTTGAAGGTTTCTCAGCTTCCCGTGGAGTACAAGACTGTTACCTTGGCACTCGCCCTCTCGCCCTTGTAATCACCGCTCAGAACTGTGCCCTGGTCTTTCCAGTTCCCAGTCTCTTGATTGAACACCTCGTTCAGTGCTAACAAGGTGAGGTATTTGAACAGGGGCTCCAGTTGGAAGATCGTTAATGGTTTTGCTCATTAAGAGTTGCTGTGCTAGTTTTAGTAATTTGGTAACTCTCTAAATCGCCAGTAGATTTCCCCCACTTTGGCCTAAAAGATGAGATATTTAAGATAGTAACAGTAACACCTTGGTTTCACATGGGCAAGGGGAGTGGACTGCAGACTGTGTGTGTGCACTAGGTAGGCTTTGCAGGACTAATGAAGTTCACTTGGATGCCAGATTCATTGTCTAGTTGTTTTAAAGCTATGATAAAAACAGAGCCAAGTAAAGGTGAAGATATAAAACATATTATTGGGTGAGATTAGATGCAGATTAAGAAATATTTTTTATAAACACAGAAAAAGTAGCATTTTTACTTTTTATTGAATGCTAAAATTAATTCCATTTTTGACATCTTTGCTTTTACAAGAAAGTGTTTCTTAAAAGGCAGTAAAGCTCATAGTTTTATTTAAAATGTGAACAGTTTTGATTTTTAAAAATTTATCCTCAGAGTGGTTTCCAAGGCATTAATTACACAGCCTATTTGTACTGAAAGAGAGAACATCTCAGTAGATACGTGTTTCTGTTGAACAGTCATTTAAAAATAATGTTAGATACTATCTGAATATTTAACTTTGCATTTATATATATATATATATTATATATATATATTCCTGAGTATTTTTATAAATTAAATGCATTTGTTTCCATGAAAAAGTGCATGGCAATACCAAATAATTTTTCTTACTTAATGAATTTCTTTATACATTTATACTTTACAGAAAATATGCTTTCCAAGGTGAGTTAAGGAGACAAAATGAAGTACAAAAATATTTATATACCTTTAAAACCTCTGATTTAATTTGCTAAGATTTAAGAGAACATTTTGAGAATAAGTTTCTGTACACATTGCTGTTTTTCAATCATGAAACATTTTGTTAGGTTTGGCAGCGGCATCGCCAGATATTTAATTACTTTTAATGATCTGGATGGTGGCCATTTTATCACGTAGGATAAAAGTGGGAAAAGAGTCTGCTAAGGATGTAGGATTTCCCCATGCCAAGCAAAGGGGCTATATTAATGTGATTCATGTGACATTTTTTCTTCTGTGTTGTCTTTATTTCCTTACTGCCTTAGTGTGACAATGAAGTGATTGGGAGCATTTTGGTAGCAACTTATTTGGATGGCTGTTTTGTTTGTTTGTTTTATTTTGCTTGGATTTCAGCCTGCAATCTTTTTTGACACTGCTAAACGGCAGAAGTTTGCTACAGGCTTATTACTTTTTAACACGATAGAATTGTGTGCTAATAAGAAAAACAACCTGCCTACTTATCCCACAACTATTCTTTTTGGATTGAAATTTTAATACAGACCATGACTTGTGTATATAAGACAATGCAGAAGTAATGTCCCCCAATGTGTAAGTAGTTTTGTCAAGTTTCTCACATACTTTTAAATTCTGTGACACAAAGGCAAAACTGATGGCCGTAGTTTCGCGTTAACAGACTTTAATCAGTTAACATGATAATCACAGTTTCCTAGGTTGACATATTATTATAGTATTCATTTTGTTGAAAACCCAGAACACAAAGAATTATGCATCTTTCCCCCACTTCTTATTGCAAGTTTTGCATTTGCAGACAGGAGTATTTGAATTTTTTTTTTAAACAACTAGGAGTTAATTTCAGAAATTCTCCCACATAGTTAAGTAGGATGCGTTTAGTTGAAATTTACAATCTCAATAGTAACTAATTGGGATGCAAAGGTTTAAAGCCTACTTTGGAGTTGTTTTATGGGTTGTGCGGTTTTGTTTTTGTTTTTCAAAACTAGGACTGTGACATTAAAATAATGTTTTCATAAGTGTTTGCTAGAATGACATCAATGAGAATGCACAAATGAGTTTCTGTACATGTTCTTGTGGAATTTCCCACCTTTGTTAAGATTTCTACAGAGATGAAGTTATGATGAAATGCAGCCAAACAAACTTTCAGGCAGGCAGACCTTTAAAGCACTTTATGTATTTTTTTCTTTTTTTAGTTTGATCTGTGACTTTACATCATGCTATTTTCAATTATAAAACATGGTTGACTCCACAAAAGGAGGATCACATTTCGAACCATGTAAGAATGCAACTTTGTGTGCTTTATACTTATTATAGTATCTGTTTAGTCATGGCTAGGAAGTATGCCCACAGTTAGCACTGTAAAGTATACAAGGGATTAATGGATTTAATGCTTTAAAGGCCAACGTTGCAGAGAGAAAAGAGGGTGAATAGGGATAGATACTCATTTCTATGGGCTGTGTACATTGTCAAAAATAAGAACACAAACACGCCTCCAATGATATAGTTTCAAGTAATGATTCTAGTAAGAATGCCAATAATATAGCCTGGTAATCCACAAAAAAATTTAAAAACCACTCTGATATACATACATACACACACACACACACACACACACACACACACACACACACATATATATATATATATATATATATATATATATATATATCACAAGTAATCTTTTAAGCAATGAAACCCTGATGAATTTCCAGGGCTATGAACATTTTGTCTAGGATGAATACCTTCTAGCTGCTGAGAAAGCTGGCTATGTATTTATTTTCAGCAGAACTCATGCTTGCCTTATCTCATTTTTCATAGTTATTAAAATCTAGATAGGGAAGCAGGCAAAGGGACTTTGAACATCAATTTACAATTGAGAAAAATGAGATACAGAGGAAGGCCAGGATTATAGGTCTTGGATTTTGGAGTCAGAAGAAGCTGATTAAGTGACTTAACCCAAGGTCTTCATTTCAAAGATTAGGAAGGTGATGGCAGAAGAGGTGCCAAGCTTTCACCCAATTTCATAACTAGTTAGCAGTCTCTAGATTAGCATCCACATTCCCTGCTTCCCAGATTAATATTGCTTTCTGTCTTCCTACCTTCCTTCCTATGAAAACTAAGCTTTACTTCCAAGGTTATATTATATGTATGCATACACATACATACATATATACGTGTTTGTGTGTAATGAAAAAATACCAGTTATCCAGACTGGGACTCTCTGAAAATTTGAATCTAGCTTTCTCTTGTTATGCCACCTCTTAAACCAGTCTAGCGTACATGAAGTGCTGAGCTAAACCCCTACCATCTCACATACCAGGCACAGGGGCATACACCTGTAATCTCAGTACTCTGTAGGGGGAGGCCAAAGGGTCAGAAGTTCAAGGTCATCCTTGGCTATATGAAGGCTTCAAAGCCAGCTAAGCTGCATGAAACCCTGTCTCAAAGACAATCAAATGTATTAATTAATTAAGAACACGGAAGGTGAAAATATCTTTGAGTTATTATGTATTAACTCACTGATACAAAAATCAGAAGCACGCAACGCAATTTCTGCTGGCGTGACCAGCAAACTTACAAAGCAGATTCAGTTTTGTAAAATTGAATTTGTCTATTTTTATTTATATACTTTCTATGCTGCTGCCTAGACATTTGAGAGTAACATATAATTCTTTTCTGTTTTTTTTGTTTGTTTGTTTTTTGTTTTTTTACCTGAAGCACACTCATTGTCTTTGCTGATCTGGGTATGGTCTCTTCCCCCCTCTGAAGCCCGACTATTCTGGCTGTACAGCTTTAGCTTCCTGAACATTTACTCTTGCATCAGACAAGATTAAATGCCCTCTAACATGGTGCATAGCATACTCCAAACCACAGAAGTGATAAACTCATTTAGGAAAACAAGCATTTGGTAACACAGGATCAGGAAGAGCAGGTTCATCTTTGGCATATTTTCTTAACATGCAAATATAGACATATGTACATTCCAGTTATTTATGTGAAAATGAAATTATGCTGTTTACTAAGTTTTACAATCTGGGTCTGCTCACTTATCATAGAATGAAGCCTGTTTTTTAATTTTGGTATCCCAATAAAAGCAGTTTGAATTGGACAGCTGTGAGTTCAGAAAAACAAACGGGAGGTGGTAGGGAAGAAAGAGTGGAGAGAAATTAGCTGTTGATGTCTGAAGGCAAGAGCCAGGAGGGGCAGATACAGAACATGGAAGTGGGAAGCTGGGTGCGTATATGTCATGCCAAATGAGGCGGAGAGAGGTCAAGGTAGGCATCTTAAGGGAATGCGAGAGTGATAAACTGGCAGTGATATTTGTGAATATGGTTTATGACAAGCATAGGGTAATTTTCATAGTCTGTTTTTAAAAAATGGAATTAAAGTGCAGCAACATGAACATTCCATTGCAAATACTGAGAGGCTAGACGTTGTGTGACATGCAGAAGGAACAGGCAGCCAGCACCAGCAGAGTATGTGAAGGCCCTGAAAACAGACAGGCAGAACTAGCTGTTAATTCCTCTGGGGGGCATGGCAGACTTCCTCACCCCACACAGTGCATAGACAATAGACGTTGCTAACATTTTTCAAAAAGGAGCAGTTTATTATATTTAAATTTTAATTACTAATTTTACTGTAGAAATTAAAGTTCCTACAACTAGCTATACCAAAAGGAGAAAGCAAGATAAAATAAAGTTCCTTAAGTTTTAAGGCAGGGAATAGGAATACGGGTAAATGATACGTTAAAGAATGAAGCATTTTGGCAGTACATTGAGCTCCATAGAGACAGAGCTGGGGCAAGTGCGAACCCGATGGGTACCAGGTGACTCTGTCCGTCTCGGACGAAAATCAAACAAACATGGGCAAAATCAGATCCTAAGAAGCCAAGAGGCAAAATGTCTTCATATGCATTGTTTGTGCGAACCTGCCGCGAGGAGCACAAGAAGCAGCTTCTCAGAGTCCTCCGAGATGTGCTCAAAGAGGAGGAAGACCATGCCCCCTAAAGAAAGGGGGGAATTTGAAGATACGGCAAAGGCTGACAAGGCTCGCAATGAAAGAGAAATGAAGACCTATATCCTCCCCAAAGGGAGACCAAAAAGAAGTTCAAGAACCCCCAATGCCCCCAACAGGCCTCCTTCGGCCTTGTTCTTGTTCTGTTCTGAGTAGCGACCCAAAATCAAGGGAGAGCACCCTGGCTCGCGCCTTGGTGATGCTGCAAAGAAGCTAGGAGAGATGTGGAACAACAGTTCTGCAGATGACAGGCATCCCTGTGAGAAGAAGGCTACAAATGGAAGAAGTACGACAAACAGGAAGGATATTGCTACCTACACACCTAAAGGAACGCCTGATGCAGCGAAAAGGGACCTCAGAAGAACAAGAAAAGTAGGAAGAGGAAGATGAGGAGGAGGAAGAGGAGGAGGAAGAGGAAGAAGATGATGAATAAGTTGGTTCTAGTGCAGGTTTTATTCTTGTCTATAAAGAATTTAACCCCCCTGTACCCAACTCACTCCTTTAAAAAAAAAAAAAGGAACTGAAATGTAAGGCTGTGTAAAATTCGTTTTTATACTGTACAGTGTCTTTCTCATATCATTAACACACTACCGAATGTGTCTTTAGCTAGCCCTGTCCTGGTGGTATTTTGAATGGCCACTGACCTTGTCTGGTACAACTGGGGGTTGCAAACTGGCATGGAAATTTAAAGCAGGTTGTTGTTGGCACACAGCAAAAAAAAAAAAAATGAGCTATATATGTGCAGTAGGGTTTTTTTATTTTTATTTTTTTGTTTTGTTCTTTTTCCCATTCTTTTTCTCCCCATCTTCAGTTGTATGTGATGCAGGTTATACAAAGACAATTGTTCTGCTAACTGAATCCCACTCCGTAATTGAAAAAAAAAAATTGTGTCTGCTTTGTTGACATTCTGAATGCCTCTAAGTAAGTACAGTTTTTTATTAAAAAAAGAAAGAAATGTAGCACTTTATTTAGACTCATGGCATTATTGGAAGAACCAGTAAAGTTTGAAGTGTTTTAAAGGGAATTCAAAATAAGGTTGGCGAAGTTCAGGTTTGGCTTTCGTTTCTTGCTGTTCTTTGGTATTTGAAATCATTTGTTACCTTCACAGGTAACATCTGTTGTAAAGAATGAGTAGAATGTATAAACTGCTGGTTCTAGCAATCGGAGGAATGACATGTTTTCGCTTTCCAGCTCTTCAGAGTAAGGTTCAGGTTATTAGAGACTAAACATCCAATTGTTAAAGTGGGCTGAAAAACGAGGCATCATGCTTTGTTAGAGCCACTGGGAATTTTTCCTTTTTAGGAGACTAGTCACATCACATTTAGTTGAAATAAGTTATTTTTCTTCCATCTTCCCCTTTTCTTCCTTCCCTCCATCTTTAGTCCCTTTCCCTGCTCTTTCCTCCCTTCCTTCCTTTACCATCGTCAATTGGCAAAGTGGCCGAACCTCTTTTTATCTGTGGCTCCAATCCTTAGCCTCAGTGAACACTTGAAACCCCAGAAAATAGAGGCCCCATCTGTACCCCATATTATGCACACATGATTATCAATAATTTAATTTAGTGGTAACAATAACATGTTTTGTGTTGGGTGTGTATATGTACATATTTATATGTGTATGTGGGGTGCACGTGTGTGGAGACCAAAAGTTGCAAGTGTCATTCTCTATCACCCTCTACCTTATTGCTTTTCTTTTTTTCTTTTTCTTTTTTTAATTGATAATATTCAGATTACATCTCAGTTGTTATCCCATCCCTTGTATCTTCCCATTCCTCCCTCCCTCCCGTTTTCACCCTACTCCCCTCCCTTATGACTGTGACTGAGGGGGACCTCCTCCCCCTGAATATGATCCTAGGGTATCAAATCTCTTCTTGGTAGCCTGCTATCCTTCCTCTGAGTGCCACCAGGCCTCCCCATCAAGGGGATGTGATCATATATGGGGCACCAGAGTTCCTGTGAAAGTCAGTCCCCACTTTCCACTTAACTGTGGAGAATGTCCTGTTTTATTTATTATTATGTATACAGTGCTCTATCTGCCTGTACACCTGCAGGCAAAAATAGGGCACTAAGTCACATTAAAGATGGTTGTGAGCCACCATGTGATTGCTGGGAATTGAACTCAGGACCTCTGGAGGGGTAGTCAGTGCCCTTAGCCTCTGAACCATCTCTTCAGGCACCCTCTCAACCTTATTTATTAAGACATGGCATCTCATTGAGGCTTGAGAGCACAATTGAGCTAATTTACTGACCAGTAGGCCAAGGGGATCCTAAAACCCTGGTTCTCCTGTTTTTGAAGCAAGTTCTCTAACATATGAGTTACTTCCCAGTGCCATAGAATCTATTTTCAAACAGTATATTGTAATTTTAAATTTTATTATTAGTTGTTTCTATTTTCATATTGTACCTCATTAACAATATACTGTAATAAAACTGTGTGACTATGCTCTATCAAAAAATAACTTACTAGTATTCACAGTTGCGATGATGTGGGATGATTTGATACCTGGGTGATAAATTATGTAAGCTCAGTATTATGCTGCTCTTCAACTTCAGGAAGAAGGATTGGAATTTAAAATGTGATTTTTTTTTTAAAAAATATCGTGTTTACTATATCTTATACGGTAGTCAAGCAGTCACAGCTGAGACTATGAAGAGTGAAAGAGAGGCCAAGGGGTCCCAGTTTCTCTATGCCACATGCAGACACATTTAAAGGCTCTACCAGGGCAGGGGGAGGTAAATAATGTTATAGTTAGGAAAACCAAGATGACAAAAAAAAGTAATACACATGGAAATCAATGAGAACACGAATGTGACATTTAGGAGCTAGTGCTTAATGTGGGCTAGATAATCTCAGTAGGTCAGTCAGAAATCAGATTTAATTGAATTATTGAATATTAGTAGAGTTGAAAGTCAAAGTGAGATCTAACACTTAAGAGACAAAGGCAATTTACTTTATTATTACTGTTGTTATTATTATTACTAATCTTTACACTGAGTATTTTTTAAAGGCAGAAAGTAAGAAGCTCCAAGATACTGTATCTTAGAGAAAGTTGAGTGAAAGTATTTAGTAAAACAGAGTTTGGTAACCATGGAAGTCAATTTTCTCAGAGATTGCCAGTAAAAAGCTAAGAAAGTAAAAATACAGTCAGGAGTTTGTGGGATGGAATTCTCTGTCAAAACATCAGTAGAGTTCAAGTGCACTTGTGTTAGATGGGACAGGAGTTATGTAGTGTATTTCTAGAAGACAAAGAATGGTGACAAGACTTTCCTAATGCAAAGGAATTTCTGTGCAGAATCAAAAGTTATCTGTAACATATGTTGGCCATAGTCTCTGTGCTAACAGGAAAGAGGAGGGAATCTAGCAGGCCCTGGTAAGGAATATCTTGAAATAGCAAGTGTAAGAAAATAAAGGACAAATTTGAACATATAAGAACCTACTACAAACTAAGAAAGAATTTAGTAATATGAGAGAAGCTTAAATATGTATCTATAGTTTGTTTAAAATCAGTCAGAATAATTAATTTTCTCATTTTAAGAATAACGTAGGATGGGGCAGGAGAAGGGCCCAACAATTAAGGGCACTGACTATTCTTCCATAGGACCTAGGTTCAGTTCCCAGCACCCATATGGCCACTTACAACTGTTTATGATTCCAGTTCCAGGCAATGTAACACCATCATACAGACACACATGCAGGCAAAACATAAATGCACAAAAAATAAAAATACATCAGTCATTTAAAAATAATGTAGGCATAATTTTAATAAAATGTTACCATATATGGGACTGGAGAGATGGTGCAACAGGTAAGAGCATTTGCTATTCTTCCAGAGAACCAGAGTTCAGCTCTCAGAACCTACATTGGGTGACATACAACCAGATGGCAATTCAATTTTCATGTGATCTGACACCCTTTTCTAACTTCTGGGAGTACCAGATGTGTGTGTGTGTGTGTGTGTGTGTGTGTGTGTGTGTGTGTGTGTGTGTGTGTGTGTTACACATACATGCAGACAGGCATTCACACATACACATAAAATGAAAATATATTAATGTACAGATATATCTATGACAGTATAATTTTTATAAATACAAGTTTATAGTTAAAATTATGACCTAGCTCAAAAGAAAAACTCATACATCAAAATATAAAAATAGAACAAGATGTTGAACAGGTACACTTAAATTGTTTATAAGGGTATCATAAAGAAAATAGCAAGGCTTCCAGATAGTGTTTACTCAAAATGTTATTTGATTATCAAAGGAGAATATTTTAAAAATAAGTCTAAATTAAGTAATTTAGAAAAAGACATTGCAATAAAATATTATATATATATATATATATATATATATATATATATATATATTTAAACTGCCTTGTTCCTACAAGCCTGAAGTTTGCACACACACACACACACACACACACACACACACACACACACACCATATAATTTTTGTTAATTTAAAAGCTTCTGCTAATAAATTACTATACTTTATAAAAATTCAAGAAACAATGAAGATCTGAAGTAGTTCTTAAATACAGTGGTAACCCAAGTCCATCTGGAGCAATACAGATACAAGTTCTATCTTCAATGTAAACAATAGAGGTTACTGCACAGAGGGTTAATACAATGTTATCATTAAGTTAACCCTCTCGATTTCCAAAGACTTCTCAGTCATTCCCACCGAGTAAGAACTTGCTTCAAAGACTAATGACTGCAAACCAAATTTCCAAAGATGTTTGATTCCTATTAAACTTTCTCTTCTGTCTCATGATTGTTACTTGGACATCAGAAGTCTTGCCCAGTGCAGCCAATGTGATAAACAGTATGGAGGTTCTGAAAAAAGCTAACAATGCATCTGCCACATGGTCAACCAACCAATTCTAGCATGTATACATTCTTCCTTTGGATGGGATATGAAATGATTTCATAGAACGAACACCTGAATATCCACTGCTACAACAGTTATGACATTGTTTCAGCATAAATGCCTATCAATAGATACACAAATTAAGTAAATGTAGTATGATTTATCCAAACAGAATGGTATGCCATCATTTGCAATAAAATTGGTGAACTGAGAGATTATATTAAGATACAGACACAGAAAGACAGATGTGGGAATGTTCCTTTATGTACCGAAACTCCCTAGATAATAGCAAACAACCATAATACATCAAAGGATCAAAAATATTCACCCCACCTTTTGAGAACAGGGCAGTTATATTCTTAAAATTACTTGCCTAGAGGCAAAAATATCTTTTGGGTACCCTGTGAAAATTGGAATCTTAGCCAAATCCTGGAAAAGCTAGCTGTATCTTTTTCTGTCAGCCTCTGTATTGTCTGTCTAGTCTCTGTGTTGCCTGCCCAGTTTCTGTGTTGCATAGTCTCTGTGTGACCAATGATTTTGGCTATCTCTTTTGTATTTGATTTACATGCATATTTTGGAGAAATCAGTAAGAGAAACAGTCTGTGAGAGTGAATCAATTAGGCTATTTGATATGTGAAGTCATTCATGTCTAAGCTAATAACTAGCTCTCCCTGGTCAGATCTAATCTTTATAAGTTTTCTTGGTAAGCATATATTTTCATACTCTGTAGATACATAAGCATAACCATGTCCCATCTTAAAATTATTGCAGGTTTCTATTCTAATATCAACACATTCTTGTAATATTTTGGTTTGACTAATTCCTCAGTTTTTTTGTATAACCCAGTGTCTCTCTGCTGCTGCTGTTCCTTTTTCACAACACAAAGAAAATTTAAAGTTAACAAAGCATTATTTAGTCTGTCCCTGGGAATTTTTACTCTGCCCTCTCTTCTAGAAAGACATCACATGACATCTCATCTCACAAGACAGTTTCTAGAAAAACACCACATGACACAACTGAATCTTCAAAGAAACCAGAAACTTCCACTTCTAAGACAACTCTCTCTACACAGGATACTAAAAAGAATACTTAATTCCAAAGACATTGACTAAGTAAAAGGGTATGAAATTTTTCAAAGTAGTTAATCAAAAAAAGATCTTTTTAAAAACCACAGAAACAAACAAAAAACAAGAAATTAATGCATATTGTCCAATAAATAACTTTTAATTTTAATCACTGCAATTTATCGATAAAGAGATATAGACTAGCATACTGGATTAGAAAACAGAATTCATCATTTTTCTACCTCCAACTAATATAGCTTACATCAAAGATATACAACTCCTTAGAGTAAAAGGTGGTTCAAATAAGTGGAACCAAAATCAGGCAGAAATATCTAGTCTAATATCTGATGAAATTGACTTCAAAATAAAATTAAAGATGGATTATTCAAATTCATTAAATAAATCATCAATCATGAAGATAACATAATCTTAAATATACATATGCCAAACATGCAGGTACAACATTTTGTAAAAAAAATGATATTATATCTAAAATCCACAGGTTAATGCTGACAGAATGATAGTGAATGAATTCAATACCACATTCCTGCCAGTAGACAGGGCTGCTGGAAAAAATTAGACAGAATAACATAACACATCATAAGCCAAATAGACATGACAGGCTTCTATACAACATTATACTAAAACACTGATGAGTGAATTTATTCTCATTAGCCCATGATACATTTTCCAAAACTCAACCAATTATATGTTAGAACACAAAGGAAAATTGAAATAACATCTTGCATTCTATCTGACCACAGTAAAATAAAAATTGGATACCCTGTTCACCTCATCCCTGGCCCAATGCTCAGCCTCCATCCACAGGGGCCTGTGGCCACCTAGGACAGTGAGGTCAGACCCCTATGGCCTAGTACCCTGCCTGGTGGGTGCCCCTGGGCAAGCCCAGGAACAGTGAGATATACCCTCTTCCCTGCATGCTCTATCTCCTAGACCACACCCCTCCCTGCATTCCCAAAGGAATATGGCCATGAAGGACTACCAGAGGTAAACTTCACCTGCTCCCCGGTACTCCATTTTCTGGCCCACTACTTGGCCTGGATTTCTTGAAGCATGCCAATACCAGATAAAACCAGGTGGCTAAAGACTAGTGTAAGAAAACAAATAACAAGAGCTGGGGCACCATCAGAACCCAGCTATCACACTACATTAAGCCCAGGATGTCTTTTTTTTTCCAAGACAGAATTTCTCTGTGTAGCCTTGGCTGTCCTGGACTCACTTTGTAGATGAGGCTGCCTTCAAATTCACAGAGATCCATCTGCATCTTCCTTCACGAGTACTGTGAATACAGACATGTGCCACCGCACTCAGCTTGCCCAGAATATTTTAGCACAATTTGACCAAAAGAAAATAACCTTAAGTCCAATCTTAGAAAGATGATAGAGGCCTTTAAAGAAGAAATGAATAAATTCCTTTAAAAAATATAGGAAAATACAAATAGGTGAAGGAAAATAATAAAACTGTACAAAACCTAAAAATTGAAGTTGAAGCAATAAATAAAACACAAATTGAGGGGATCCTGGGAATAGAAACCTAGGGAAGAGAACAGGAACAACAGACACAAGTATCACCAACAAAATTCAAGAGATTGAAGAGAGAATCTCAGGTGTAGGAGATACAAGAAAAGAAATTGATATCTCCATAAAAGACAATCTTTAAACTAAAAAGTTCCTGACACAAAGCATACAGAAAATCTGTGATACTATGCAAAGACCTAACTTAAGGATAATAGGAATAGAAGAAGGAGAAAGCTCTCAGCTCCAAGGACCAGAAAATATTCTCACAAAATCATCAAAGAAAATTTCTCTAACTTGAAGAAGTGATGCCTAGACACATATAAGAAGCATACATAACACTAATTAGATTTTATTTTTTTTAAAAGAAAATCTTCTCACCACATAATAATCAAAACACTAAATTTACGGGGCAAAGAAAGACTATTAAAAGCTGAAAGGGAAAAAGACTAAGTAACTTACAAAGGCAGACTTATCCTAATTACAACTGTCTTCTTGACAGAGACACTAAAAGTTAGACCTGGACATCTGTCTTGCAGTCTCTAAGATACCACAGATGCCAACCCAGAAAACTACAACAAGCAAAACTTTCAATCAAGATGGATGGTGAAAACAAAGTATTCCAAGACAAAACCAAATGTAAACTATAACTATGAACAAATCCAGCCCTACATAAAATACTAAAAGGAAAACTTAACCTAAGGAGGTTAACTACACCAAAGAAAACACGGAAAATATATAAATCTATACCAGCAAAAACAAAAGAAGGAAAACACACACACACTAACACCACCAACATAAAAAGAACAGGAATTAACAGTCATTGCTCATTAATATTTCTCATCATCAATGGACACAATTCCTCAACAAAAAGGACACAGACTAACAGGATGGATGCATAAACAGGATCTATCATTACAAGAAGTCACATCAGCAACAAAAATAGACATTACCTCAGAGTAAAGGGTTGGAAAAAGTTTTACCAAGCAAACAGACCCAAGAAGCAAGCCAGAGTCATCATCCTAATATCTAATAAAATAAACTTTCAAAAAAATATTCAAAAGATATGGGAATGGATACTTCATCCTCATCAAATGGAAAAGGCAACAAATAATCTCTCAACATGTATGTTCACATGCAAGGGCACCCACATTTGTAAAGGAAACATTGCTAAAGCTTAAATTATGCATTAATCCACACATATTAATAGTAGAAGACTTGCCAGGATCCAAGATGGCGGTGAGCAGTGTTGACCATGTCTGGAAGCTCCAGTGAACAATTCAGGGAATTGCATAGATTTCTGAGCCAGGAACACCAAGGTCCCCACACTATGGCAGCAGGAGTGCCCCACAGTTTGGAGGGACCAGGGTGTGGAGGACCTGTGTGCCCCTGCACATGGGAGGAGCGCGGATTCTCTCGGATCGGAGTAGCAGTGGCAGAGGCAGCAGCAGCAGCAGCAGCAGTGGCACCAGCAGCAGCAGCGGTGGTGACTGAGGTTTGCAGCTCAGAGCCTTCCGGTGGAGGCGATTGGTGTGGTGGCCAGTGGGAGTTGCTGTGGGAGAGGAGACTCTGGGCAAGATTTGGGTCGTGTGGTGCCTTGAGACCCAAACTGGACTCGGTGGACAGTTCAGCCCCAGAGTCCCGGGTTCAGCTCAGTTCGCAGTGCTGTGGAGACACTGGCTCAGCTAAGCAAGCAATTCTTCCCGAGGCACTAGCTTAGCACAGCCACAGCTCCCCTGCTATGACGCAGGCTGCGCAGAGTGCTTAGTTCCACCCGAGGCACTAGCTCAGTGCAGCCGCAGTTCTCCTGCTGTGTCACAGGCTGGGCACAGTGCTCAGTTCCACCGGAGGCGCCAGCTCAACTCAGCGAGCAGTTCTGGGGCGCTGACGCAGACTGAGGTCAGCACGCAGATTCAGCCCAGAGGCCCTAGCTGGACTTGCCGGGCAGGTTGGTCCCAGAGACTCTAGCTGAGCTGTGTGCACAGGCTTGGCAGCCCTAAGACTCTGGCTGGACTCTCCATGCAGTTTAGGCCCAGAGTCCCGGGCTGAACTCAGCGTACAGCATGAGTCCAGAGTCCCTGGCTGAGCTCGGTGCACAATTCCGCCCCAGAGACTCGAGTGGAGCTTGGTGTGCAGTTTGGGGCCAGAGCCCCTAACTGTGCTTGGCAGACACTTGGGTCCAGAGACTCTAGCTGAACTTTTGGCACAGTCCCGGCTCTAAGACTCTGGTTGGACACAGTGTGCAGTTTGAATCCAGAATTCCTGGCTGAGCTTGGCGGACGGTTTGGGCCCTGAGTCAATAACTGACCACAGCACTCACTTTGGGCCAAAAGCCTCTAGCAGAGCTTGGTGTGCAGTCCCAGCCCAAAAATTCTGGCTGGACCCTGTGTGCATTTTAGGCCCAGAATCCCTAGCTGAGCTCGGCAGACGGTTCAGGCCCTGAGAATCTAGCTGAGCTCAGCATGTGGTTTCTGCCCAGTGTCCCTGGCTGGACTTGGCAGGGGACCCAGAAGGCTGTGGATACCTTGGCCTGACCCAATGCTCATTCAGAGACCCAGAACGATTGCAGGACCCAAGGCACAGGGGAGCTGAGGAACACTGGCTGTGAGAGTCCAAAACAACAGGGCTAACCTCCTGCCATCCACACCATTGAAGCATCAGAGCTTCCAGCCTATAAAAATCATGAGAAAACAAGTGAATCTATCATCAGACTCCCTCCATCCAACTCTGGATGCTACCCAACAAAAACAGAGATGGCAAGATGTCTAAAGGACAGCGTAAAAGCATACACAAAAAGCCCCAAAACAACATGGCATCTCCAGTTTCCAGCTATCCCAAAGAAAACAACCCAGAGAACTCAAATACAATGGAAACACAAGAAAATGACCTCAAATCCTGGGTAATGAGGATGATAATGGAGGAAACAAATAAAATTCTTAATCAAATGCAGGAAGACACAGCCAAACAGGTGAGAGACATAAAAGAAGCACATAGAGTGGAACTAGAAAATTTTCAGAAAAATGCAAACAACCAGATGAAAGAAAGAAATAAAATGGTTCAAACTCTGAAGACCTATAAAGAGGCAATGGAAAAAACTCAGGAATATACAAACAATCAGATGAAAGAAATCAAAAAATCAGTTCAAGATCTGAAGATGAAAATAGATTCAATGATAAACACACAGACAGAAGAAAAATGAGAACGTGAGACCTCAGAGAAGAAGGCAAGCAACACAGAGGTGAGATTTTCTAACAGAATCCAAGAGATGGAAGAACGTATCTCAGGCCTAGAAGATACAATCACAAATCTTGAAGCAACCATTAAAGAAAATACCAAATCTGGAAAACTCCTGACACAAAACATCCAAGAAATTAAGGACACCATGAAAAGAAGAAATCTGAGGATAATAGGCATTGAAGAAAGAGAAGATGTCAACTCCAAGGCCCAGAAACTATTCTCAACAAAAATCATAGAAGAAAATTTCCCCAATCTAAAGAAAGAGATGCCTATAAAACATACAAGAGGCCTACTTGGAACAGAGGAGGGAACGAGCTGGAATAGGCTGTAAAGAAGGTAAATAAATAACAAATAAATAAATAAATACAATAATTTCAACTTAAAAAAATCTTGGTAGCAACAGCAATAGAAACTATACAAAGTAAGAAAATTCATAGAAATTAAACACCATACTAGCAAATGATGTAAGTAGGTAAAAAATCATGGAAAAATGTAAAGTTCTACAATTGAATGAACACGAAAAAAATAATACAGCATGCAAAAATTTATGAGACACTTTGAAAGCTCTCATAAAAGTTTATTGCACAGTCTGCACCAAAATATTTGAGATACCTCAACTTAATGTTGCATCTGAATACATTAGAAAAACAAAAGCAAACAAAACTCCAAAACAGTAGATAAATATAGTAAAATTCAGGGCTGAAATTAATAAAATAGAAATGAAAGAAATCAGATAAAGGATCAACAAAATGAATGGTTGCCTCTTTAAAAAGATTGACAAGACTGAGTAACTTTTAAGCAAATTAACCCAGAGAAAAGAAGAACACCCAAGTCAATAAAATTAGAGATGAGAAGAAAAACAACACAGTAAACATTGAGGAAATCTGGAGGATCATAATGACATACTTTTAAATTTTATATTCCACTAAACTGAAATATTTTGGGCTTGAGAGAACAATCCAAGAGATTGTAGAAAGAAAAATAAAGCTATAATCAAGGAAACACAAAATATCACTAAGATAGGTTTTAAAGAAAAGCTGAGAGCCAGGGTCCATTGTCAGCACTTCAGCTATTTGTTAAATGTATCCCAGAGATCTCTGGGAAAAAATACAGCTATTTTCATTGCTCTTGGTTTCCCACAAGAACTTAGTGGAAAATTCCTATTGCTGAAGAAAACAGACACGTTGGTCATAGGATGTGGAGAAATCAAGGTGTTACTAATAAGGAAGCATCCTCCATGCTTGCTGTCTTCCATGCTACTGAAAGATGATATGCAGGTTTCTGGGAGGTGAGGTGGGTGGTGGTCATACGCAGTCTCTTCTGTGAGTTCTGTGACCAGCAATGACAACTGGTGTGGCAGGACATGCTCATTAGTACAAAAATGGCACAAATGCTATAAGGATAACCAACCATTTATCTGACTGGATTTAAGTTCCACTCCACAGAAAGAAACCCATCCCTGGTACTATCAATGTGCATCGAAAGCCACGCTTGGGGAGCCTACAGGCCTGCAGCAGGAAAGCAGCGCAACTATTTTGCTAACCGGACATAGTTTCAAAATGGTTCCTAAATTCATATTGTTTTACCCACAGTTTAGGGCAGCTCTCAGACACGTTACAGAGAAGATTCTTTGTGCATGAACAAGAAGAAACCTGCCAAGATGACATGAGTAGAAATTATACTCCGTAGTTAAATAATGACATATGTAATTAAAATGACAAGATGTGCTTTTTAAACTGCATAGTGGAAGGTGGTTAAAGCAGATCACAAATTGGTCAAAGTACAGAGAACAAGTATCAGTGAAGCACCCAGTGACAAATGGGACATCTCTTTTATATCCCTCCCCAAAGCTCGGGGATCATTACAGAAGAAAGGGTGGAAGAATTAGAACAACCAGAAGTTAGCTTGTACTGGACACAAACATTGTCTTCAGGGCACAACATGTCTGCTATGTTCATGAACAGCAGCAATGGCTGCCAGCACAAGACCTGCACAATATCAGGCCAGTCTGTGTTCTAGCTTGCAGTGGGAAGGGATTAATAAGATTCTCAATCCTGACTGAGGAACTGTGGATAATTAGTGGCTTCTGAAAGGCAGAGAAAGTTGTGTGGTGTGTTGTTGTTGTTGTTGTTGTTGTTGTTGTTTTGTTAACAGATGCGACTCCTGGTGGCTGACCATACACAGTGCATGGGCCCACTTTCCACACTACATGGGCAGTTCAAATTGGAGCTGACTTGTAAAGAAAAAGTAAAAGAGGACATAACATTTAGCGTTAGGGATGGATCTTGGGGAGTTAAGAGGATATATGATCAAAATATGTTGTATGAAATTCTCAAATATTTAATAAAAATGTTAGGAAGTGCTCTCTCACAAATAATTGCTCATTATAAGGATATTCCAATGTATATATAATAAAAACAATTTTAAGTAAAAACATGGTATACAGTAAGAAATACACCAAGAGATCATGATTACAAAACTTACTCCATGGTGTAATTAAATGTGTAGTTAAGATACAAAAATCTGGGCAGTGGCAGTGGGTGGTATGCACCTTTAAGCATCTCTCTGTGAGTTTGAGGCCAGTCTGGTTTACAGAGTGAGCTCCAAGACAGCCATGGTTGCACAGAGAAACCCTGTCTCTAAAAACAAACAAACAAAAAGGCTTTAAAAATTTTTTTTATGAAAATAGATAAGACTAGATGTACATAAATGTCATATCATGAGCAGAAAAAAAAACCCTACTTTGTTGTAAAACATTGTTTTTGTGATCATTAAGCTCTTTTTACTTTTTTACTTTTTAAATGCCCTTTAAGAATAGTGCATGCAGCTTCACGTGAAAACCTTCCAAAGGCAGTTATGCGTAAGCGCCCTGAGGAATGCTCAGGGCACTCTTAGCTATGGTACAGAGAATGATGGTCTTGTCTTTCATTTATAGTCTGTCCAAACAAAGAATGAAAACAGGACAGCAAGAACCATGGTATTTACATGATTTTAAAAGTTTAATAAATAACTAGTGAGGGGAGGGCAACACAGAAATTGCTTGACAAATTTCAATAACTTCTTTTTAATGTGAATTTCTTTTCTTATGATTCTAAAAATGTATCTTTTAAAATCCTCAAGTAAATCTTGTTGAGAAACACACTTTAAAACTTTAAAACTAGGGTGAATTACAACCTTTTTCAGGATATCTGTATATATTCACTGAATACACACTTTATATAGAAACTATTTTTCTTCCATGTTCCCTTTTGCAGCATCCAGCAGGCTGTCAGCCTCTATAACCTTATCCTTTCTGCCAAATTTGTTTCTCTGTAACTCTGAGTTGAAAGTACATTGTCCTATTTTTTTGAACACAAAATTGGAACATATGACCTAACAAAAAATTCCATCTTTACCAGGAAAAGAGATATTTTAAAATAAATAACATATATACCAAAACTGTAGGAAATTCTAAGATGTTTCAGTAAGTTTTGGTGACAGAGAATAGATTTTGAATTGGGTTGCCCCAGAAAACTTACAATAGCAAGATACAGACCACAAAAAAATCTCTTTCTTTTAAATTTCCTTATCTCTATTCATTTTTGTGTGTATAAGTGTATCTCTGTGTGTACCACAGGTGTATGTACATCCCCACAGAGGTCAGAAGTCATTGCTATGTGCAATGGACCTTGAGTTCCATAGGGTTATAATGTTATAGGTGCTGGAATCTGAACTTAGTCCTCCTGCAGAATAGCAAATATTCTTTACAACTGAGCCATTGCTCTAGTCCCCCCGCTAGTCTTTTGGTACCCAATATGCTTCTAGGTTATCCATTAGAGTCCCCCTGGACCTCATGGGACGCTGAAAGGCTATTTGTTGCAAAACAGGGGCTTATGGTTGGGCAGCTTACAATTCATTTCTGCTAGGATGATGTTTGTGAAAAAGACAGATCGAAAGAGCAAAGCAGGTGCACTTCCCCTATTATCTATTTGCCACACTACATTTCCTCACAAGGTTTGGTAGGGGGACTGCACAGCAAAGAACATAAAGTGTCTTAATAACTGTTTGATCATAGCATATAATCTCGTGCTGTATAAATGCGAGGAATTCTTAACTATGTCATTATTCTGTTTAGTATGGTTCTGAGTTGTACTCAGCTGATAAATCCACTGTTGCAGATGACCCCACATGGCTTCAATCATATGTCTATTCCTTTATAAAAGACCTTGAAGGAAGGAAGGAAGGAAGGAAGGAAGGAAGGAAGAAGGTATTTCAACTAAACACTTCTTCTTTCAGAGCAAATGAAGGACTTTTGAACAAGTGAAGATGAGCAAGCATCCTGGCTATTCTGGTTGTAATTAACACTTAGAATTCAATGTTACTGGTATTTATACATTCCCTTGTGCAACTTTTGAAAAGAATCACTCTTAGAACAAATTGTAAAATTGTAAGTAACAAGTAAACTATAACCACTATGATGAACTATTTGAACTCTAGTGCTTTAGATAAAATATTGTGTTTATTCTATTACGTCTCTGTATTTCAAATGCTGTCTCTACTACTCTATCCTTCTCTGATAAGTTGCTAATATACACATTGGTTAAATCTCACAATTATGTTCTTACTACACAGACTACCAAATAGTTTTATATTTTCCACAGAAATCTTTTGTTGCCTGTACAATTATACAAGACATGTGACTTCCTTTCTTCTTTTTCTGTCTTCTCTCCCTAAGGAAAGAAGCTAAGAAGAAAGCTCCTGAGAATGTGGAATCACTATTATACGTCACTGTAGCTAGCAATTCATGGATAAATGATTGCTTATCAATCTTAAAAGATTATCTATCCTTAGATTTTATGACCAAATAAAAAGACTTTGTACATTTCTTTCATACTTCAGAGGTTTGGAACAAAATATGAGATTCTCTAGTAGTGAAATAAGATCTAATAGCAATCTACATGACTTGGGATGCAGTTATTTCTATGTCAGAGGGATGGTCAAGCCTACTCTCTTAAAAGTTAAATACTAAGTACAGTGATAAGGAAATTTTAGCAGAGTGCCCAAGACTTCAAAAATGCCTCTGAAGTGCTGGCTTCCAAACAGTCATCATTGCACTGAACAGCATGGCCTCTGTAATTCAGCCATAGGAATTCCAAGACATTGGAGAGTGCATTGGTTACTTGGCTCAGTCTAAAAAAAAATAAATAGAATGTATACACAAAGAGTTCAGATTGAGAGACCAAACTTCTTTAACAATTTCAGTTCTATAACTCACTAGGTATGTCACTGTGAAAGTTACACATCTTCTTCCTCCATGCTTATTCACAATCAAAATAGGAGTAGCAATTATATATTTCTCAATACTATCATTGTTATTATTAGGATTAATAGGAGGAGACTCTAATGATTCAACAAGAAAACTATGGCTGATAAGCATATATAACAAAGTAGCAGGATTCATAGTTAACACACCAAAAAGAGCAGCCTTCCTATACACAAATGATAAATACATCAAGAAAGAAATCAGGCATACAGTGCTACACATGATGTCTTGAATTATACCCATGCAATATATATTTCATGTAATAAATATATGCATGGAAGTTAAGGATTTGTACAATGAAAACTTTAAGACATTCAAAACTAAAATTAAGGGGCTGTAGAGATGGCTCAGAGGTTAAGAACACTGACTGTTTTACCATAGGACCTGGGTTTAATTCCCAGCACCCACATGGCAGCTCACAATTGTCTGTAATTCCAAAATCTGACACCAACAGACATACATGCAGGAAAACCACCAATGTACATAAAATAAAAATAAACCTATTATTAGGCAAAAACAAATGTAATAACTGGCTCCAAATCAATGAACAATAGAATGGAGTTAAAGGTACCCATGTAAAGACAGCAGCCTAATTTTTGACAAAGAGGTCAACAGTATACATAAGAGAAAGGACAGCTCCTTCATTAAAAAGTAGCAAACTGGACAGCTACATGCGGAAAAAATGAAATGATCTTTAGCTCTTATTTTCACGAAACTCAACTCCAGTGGATTAAAGACTTCAACATAAGACATGATACAGTACAGGCACATAAGTCTGACAAGGTAGGAATTATTCTTGGGCTCACTGGCACAAAAAGAACTTTTTGAACAGGACCCATGTAGTGCAGTCATTAGGAACAACAATTAATAAAGAGGACTTCATGAAACTAAAGTTTCTGTTTAGCAAAGGACATTATCATTTGACTGAAGATACAGAGTACAAAATCAAAGAAATGTAAATTAAAACTATTTTGAAAGTTTATCTCATAGCAAGTCAGAATGGATAAGATGGAAAAAGTAAATGGTGACAATGCTGGAATGGGAAGAATAACATTTATCCCTTGCTGGTAGAACTGTAAACTGGTACAGTTGTAAAATCAGTGTGAGGGTTCCTTATACTCACTTATAAATGGATATTAGTCCAACATGAATGACCTCTGAGAGTCTTCACTCAGTGGAAAATCAGGACAGATGCTGGAACTTGCTATTGGACTCCAAGTGAGTGTGGTATGAAATAATGGGGAGAAAGAAAGATGTAGAGGGTCCAGGAGCCCCACAAGAAGACCATCAAGACTGGCGGATCTAGATACAGGTGACCTGCGCAAACTGCTGTACCAACCAAGGACAACGCAGTCAATAAACCTAGACCCTCTGTTCAGATATAGCCAATGGATGCTCATTCTCTGCGATTGTGGGGAGAGCAGGACTGCCTCTAACATGAAATCTGGTGCCCCCTATTTGACCACTTCTCCTTGGTGGGGAGGTCTGGTGGCACTCAGAGGAATGGGAAGCAGGCTATCCAGATGAGACCTGATAGGCTGTGGTCATGTGGTAAGGGAAGAGGTCTCTTTCTGTCAGAGTTCTAGAAAGGGGGGAACAGGGTAGAAGAGGGAGGGAGGTGGGAAAGGGAAGATACAAGTGAGGGGATAACAATCAGGATGTAATGTGAATAAACGTTAAAAAAAAAAACCTAAAAATAGACGTACAACATGATCCAGACATACAATTCTTGGGCGTGTACCAAAAGGATTCTGTATTCCACTGTAGACATCTGCTCATCTATGTTCATTGCTGCTCTGTTTAAATGTCATTCTTGGTTTTGGCCAGTATGTCTTCTGTTCTAGAACTATCCTCACAAGTGTTTAAATGTCCTAAGGAAGGCAAGCTGATTTTCTGTGCAGTGGTCGTCAGCCTTCCCAAAGCAATGCCCTACGTAGGTTAACAACACTTTAGAGGACATCTTCTCATCTCTTAGGTGTTAGCACTAGGGTTGTGCAGAAAGTTAATACTCAGCTGGTGGATTTATAACATGATGTAAACTCAAACACAAAACACAATAATTTTAGAAGTTAATTTCTTAGTTCTTTTTTCTGATTAATCTGCTCAATTTTGTAATTCCCATCTGAAAAGAAAATGCTATGCTTTAACACATGTGACCATTAGTCCTGCATCTAATTTCATTGCAGGTATAGGCTGAGTGTACCTATTAGCTACACCTAAAAAAAAAAGAGCATTGTCAAGTTGAGAACCTATGATATAACTGGGTGCCGTATGCATTCTTTGTATTTAAATACCCAATCTGTGCTTCTCTAAAAAGGAATCCAAATGACATACTGCCACATTATCAAGCAAGCTTCAGAACAAAATAATGTAGTCCAATTTAAACAACCAAATACAGTGTTGAATATCATAACTTTTTTATATTGCATCTCATTTTATTTATTATTAACAAGACTTCCTCATTAAGCTTACTTACCAAAATAAATTTAGAATGTCCACATCTTATGATTTTCTTCTTGGCAGCCAGAATACATAGTAATGAAATTCAAAGGCTTTATGCATTTCCTCATCCATATAGGCAATGTGAGTGTGAAAACATGCAGAAGGAGTCTATCTCCTACAGAATTAGAAATAGCGGTGTGATTTTCTTTACTCAGAGAGAACGCTGTGCTAAGTAAATAGTTTCTCATCTGCAGTCTCCTTCCTTTGAGAGCTGGGATTTAATACTGCCTGGCAATTTTTTTGTTAGAAAAGTAAAGGGAAAGAAAGACACAAAAACAAAAACAAAACAAACAAAACAAAAAAGGGGGGCCTTTTACCTAGAAAAAAAAAGATTCAAGTCAGAATAGGGAATATGTTCTATTAAATTTGGCCTCATAATTTAATCCTTTGATTATCTGGCAATCTACTTAATGAAAGGTAAAGAACAGAAAGTAAACTTTAATTTCCAAATTAAGCCCATATATTTGAAATCTTTTAAATTAATTTATTCTTGTTACATCTCAATGGTTATCCCATCCCATGTATCCTCCCATTCTTCCCTCTCTCCCATTTTCCCCTTATTCCCCTCCCCTATGACTGTTCCTGAGGGGGATTTCCTCCCCCTGTATATGCTCATAGGTTATCAAGTCTCTTCTTGAAATTTTTAATCCTTGTTAAATTTAGCTGTGATTGTCTGTCGGGTGACATAAGAACGATGCTTGCATTACTTGTGGTTCTCTCTGTCTTGGTGTTATGTGTTGCCGTTTTATGTGACTTGGTGGAACACATTTATACTAATATTATTTCCCATTCTTTCACTCAAAATTTGTCTGTTTGTTCTGGTTTGTGAGTATTATTTATTCTTTGAATGTGTGAACTTATTCCCATAGTCCCAGGTATTTGAACTCTAGACATCAAGCCAGCAAGATAGCTCAGTGGGTCAAGGCACATGCTGGAGAGGCGGAAGACCTAGATATTGCTCTACTGTGTCTGTATGGAGAGTGGAAAGAACGAGCTGCTGAAAGCAGCATTATGGCACACACACACACACACACACACACACACACACACACCTTAAATAAATATAACTAAAAGGACTATAGATAATTCTATGGTTAAGCTAAATGTATTTTTCTTTATAAGAAAGCCATGTAGTTATAGGGGTGGTAAAATATTATGGTCATGATAGAAAATGTTTCCCACAGACTATTTTTTTTAAAGATTTGATCCACAATTGTTAATACTTTGTGAGGAAGTTATAAAACCCTTTAGATCTGGGCCCCAGCTGACAGATGAAGAACAGTAGAAGTGGGTCTGATAAGTGATAGGCTGTTTATCCTTCAAAATGGAGCTTTCTCTACTTCTTGACCCACAGAGATGTAACAAGCCATAACATTAGGCCCACACTTCAGAGAGAGTCCCACCTACATGACCCTCTACCACAGACAGAGAGCACCAGCCTTCATGTAGAGGGAGCCCCATCTGCCTTGAGCCCAACTGCTGTCCCTCCCCATGATGTTTCTACCATCAACCAAAATAAATACTTCCTTGCTTCCACTGTCGCTGTCAAACATTTTTGTGCAGAAGTGAAGAGACATGTGAAGAGAGTGCTTATGAAACAAGATATGCAAACCAAAAATTCTGATATATTTGCATGTATTGATTTTATCAAATGGATTAGATAATATTGTCAAAAATTCTGGTCTATGGCAAACCCTATTAATATGAATAACCAAACAATATTACTGACTCCTTTTCCTATTTTGCACTGAAATGTTGGCCCCACTTCCTCATTATATTTTCTCTAAATGCTTGGCAATGCATACTTTATTTCTATCCCTTCCATAATTACCATATCTTAGACTGTTTTCAAGAGAAAATGCTATAAAATTTATATTAACTAAGGTATCATTTGTTGAAAAATTCAACCATTTCTCACTATCCCACAGCCTGTTTTATCAAAATAGTACTCAATGGAAATAACAATGGATTTGTTTCAGGCACAAAACTTATTTATTAATCTAGACATTTAAATGTGATGCTTACCCATCAACAAAACTAAGTTGGTAACTGTAGAATAAGAAAATCCCCTTCAAAGAAAATCAGTCTTTTAATATTTTACATTCTGATACTGAGACTAGAAATGGGCTCAGTGGGTCCTTGCTCAAATTTACTCACAGCACCTGTCCTTGGCTCACAACCATCTGTAACACTAGGGGATCTTGTGCCCTCCTCTGGCCTCTACAGGTAACTGCACTCATGTGCACATACCCACACACATATTAGCTGTGCGTTCCATGCCAGCCTGGTCTACAACATGAGTCTAGGACAGCCACGGCCACACAGGGAAACACTGTCTCGAAAAGCTAAAAAAATAAAATATAAAAAAAGAAATCTTTTAAAAAGTTTTCAATATAAGTACAGTGTACTTTTAAACTATTGTTTAGTATAAACAGAAAAGCTTTCCTTTCCATTGTGTTTTTATAGATTACTGAAATTACTATACAGGGATGAGGTATACAATAAATATGGATACCATTACAACCTATTTTGCTTTTCCCATACTTACAAATGATACTATTGTTAAATGAATTGGTTTTCAGTTTATGAAGCTGTAGGTTCCTTTGGCTGTTGGTGGTGTATAATCAAGTTCTGCATGCTCATTTTGGATGTCTATAGGACACAAAAATTGAGATTAGCATAAATAATTGTCTTATATAACTTTTTGGTTAGTGTAAAGCCAAATACAGGTAATAAAACTAAGGTGCAAAATTGGGAGGGAATCATCAGTCCTAGTTGCTTATTAGTGGACAAAAACCTATGAAAGTCAAAGGAAATGAGAATGAGTGCCCTCTTTTTTAAATTTATTTTAAAATTTATTATAATTTATTAATATTACATCTTGGCTGTTATCCTCATTCCCACCCTCCCTCCCTCTTCTGTCCTATTCCCTTCCCCTAGTCCTCTGACAGAAGGAGTTCTCCTCCCCCACCATATGAGCTCAGCCTATCAGATCTCAACAGGATATGTTGCATCCCCTTCCTCTGTGTGCCCACAAGGCCTCCCCAACAAGCAGAAGTGATCAAATCTGCGAGCACTAGAGTTCATGTCAGAAGCAGTCCCTGCTCTTCCCTCAACCATGGAGGATGAGCTGTCCATTGGCTATATCTGAGCAGGTGGTCTAGGTTCACTGCATGCATTGTCCTTGGTTGGTGCAACAGTTTGTGCAGCCCACGCCCCCCCCCCGCCCCCCGGTCCAGATCCACCAGCCTTGATGGTCCCCTTGTGCGGCTCCAGAACTCTCTGGGTCCTTCAATCCCCCAACTCTTCCATACCATTCTCAGCATTCCACCAAGAGTCTTGCTGTGAGTCCCAGTATCTGTCCAGATACCCCTCTGGTTGGAGTCTCTGAGAGGACATCTATGTTGGGCTAATATCCACTTATAAGTGAGTATATACCATGTCTGTCTTTCTGGGTCTGGATTACCTCACTCAGGATGGTCTTTTCTAGTTCTACCCATTTGCCTGAAATTTTCAAGATGTCCTTGCTTTTAATAGCTGAGTAGTATTCCATTGTGTAAATGTACCACAATTTCTGTATCCATTTTTTGGTTGAGGGACGAATAAAGCTGCTGTGAACGTAGTTGAGCAAATGTTCTTTTATGGTGGAGCATGTTTCAGGTATATACCCAGGAGTGGTATAGCTGAATCTTGAGGTAGAACTATTTCCAATTTTCCAAGAAAGCACCAGATTGATTTCCAAAGTGGTTGTACAAATTTGCCCTAACAGCAGCAATGGAAGAGTTTTCCCCTTTCTTCACATTCTCCCTCAGCATATGCTGTTACTTGAATTTTTTACTTTAGCCATTCTGATGGGTATAGGATGGAATCTCAGAGTCATTTTGATTTGCATTTCCCTGATACCTAAGAATGTTGAGCATTTCTTTAAGTGTTTCTCAGCCATTCAATGTTCCTCTGTTGGGAATTCTTTGTTTAGCTCTTCCGCCATTTTTTAATTGAATTATTTGGTTTGTTGGTGTTTAATTTATTGAGTTATTTATATATTTTGGATATTAGCCTTTTGTCGGATGTAGGGTTAGTGAAGATCTTTTCCCAGTCAGTAGTAGGCTATCGTTTTCTTCTGTTGACAGTGTCCTTTGCTTTACAGAAGCTTTTCAGTTTCATGAGGTCCCATTTATTAATTGTTGATCTTAGTGCCTGAGCTATTAGTGTTCTGTTCAGGAATTTGTCTCCTGTGCCAATGAGTTCAAGGCTCTTCCCCACTTTTTCTTCTAACAGATTTAGTGTTTGGTGTTCTTTTTTTTTTATTTTTTATTTTATTTTATTCTTGTTACATCTCAATGGTTATCCCCTCCCTTGTATCCTCCCGTTCTTCCCTCCCTCCCATTTTCCCCTTACTCCCCTCCCCTATGACTGTTCCTGAGGGGGATTACCTCCCCCTCTATATGTTCATAGGGTATCAAGTCTCCTCTTGGTAACCTGCTGTCCTTCCTCTGAGTGCCATCAGGTCTCCCCTTCCAGGGGACATGGTCAAAGGTGAGGCACCAGAGTATAGTGTTTGGTGTTCTGTTTAGGTCTTTAATCCACTTGTACTTTAGTTTTGTGCAGGATAATAAATATAGATCAATTTGCATTTTTGTACATGTGGACATCCAGTTAGACCAGCGCCATTTTTTAAAGATGCTATCTTATTGTCTTTTTCCATTGGTTGTTATTGCTTATGGTCAGGGAGGAAACAAAACAAATCAGGGATATCCTCTATTTTTTTCTCTTATCTTTCTTATTTAATCATAAGGAAAAAGAGAGGAAGGATAATAATAATAATAATAATAATAATAATAATAATAATTTAAATTTTTTAATAAAATGAATTAATGTTTATTGATAGAAATTTAAGGTTGTTTTATTTAATTATTGTATAATGATAGAAACTTAAGGTGGTTTTGTTTAATTATTGTATATTGATAAAAATTTATGGTTGTTTAGTTAAATTATTGCATATTGGTAAAAATTTATGGTTGTTTTGTTTGACTATTGTTTGGTATATTATACATAAGCAGCTTATTAAATATGATCTAAAGTTCTGGTTTTATGGTTCTCATAATCATTTCTATTATGTCTAGATTGTTAACGTTAGAGAAAAATACATTTTAAAAAACAGAAGTGGAGCTATGAAGTGGAAGTTTCTGATTTATTTGAAGACTCCGTTGTGTCATGTGGTATTTTGCTGAAAACTGTCTTGTGAGATGTCACATGATATTTTTTCTGGAAGAGAGGGAATGTGATAGTTTACTGGGAGCAGACACATGAGAGGGTGTGTGATGGTCGGAAGGAGTATAAAAAGAACTGCAGACATTGAGACAAGGCTTTTGGCATTTTTACAACATGTGACACTTCGCTGGTCTTTGATGGAATTCGTTGGTCTTTACTGGTCTTTATTGGTCTGCTATGGTCTTTACTGTGAAGAGAGAAACTTTCCAGAGAATGTCTTATGGTACTGTGGTTGATTCTGGGTGCTTCCATGGACCCCTGCTGATTCAACGGAGCTTTGCAGTTTCTGTCAGATATCTATGGATTCCGGTGCTGTTTGATGTTGGCTATTGGACTGGGCTGTTGGTATCCTGACAACAGAGTGTGGAATTGGTCCAAGGAACTACATATAAACAAGTCTCCAAACCCTTTTTCCTATTAGCATTATTTCTCCCTCTCCTCTGGTTGAGGTTGAAGTGTTTAAGAACCCTAAATGAAGTAGGTTTTGAAAAATCAACGTACACATGTCTTAGCGAACATAAACTGCTTTATATACTTTTTATAGACTCTTTAAATATAATTTTTATATACTTTTGTTATGGGAAATTTTATTTCTCTTCTATTATATAATAGTTTGGGTTAATAATTCTTGTCTTTCATAATTTTGAAGACATCTTTTCACATATTTAATGGCTTTACTCAACTGTTAAAAATGAAATTATGAAATTATAATATTTGCAGGCAAATGAATAGAACTAAAAAAGAAAATACTGAGTGAGGTAACCCATACCAAGAAAGACAAAATGTGGGCATAAGGTTGTTATGTCATTCAAATTCTGCTTTCTGTACCCTTCCTATCTGATTGTAATCCTTGTTCTGAGAATCTCCTATCTCAATTTTGTGTAAACACTACCCATTAATTGTACCCTGATAGGCTAATAAAGCAGGTAACAGCCAATCACTGAGCAGGGGAGAGAATAGGGCTGGACTTCATACCCTTCAGGTGAATAAGATATAGCAAGAGGAAGTAGGGAATTCAGGCATGGGAAGTCCAGGAGACATCAGGAGAGAGGGCTGGTTAGGGAAAACCATAAAATGCAAGTATCTCTAGGATTTATGCTCGGAGGAAGCAAGACTAGTTTGGGCGGCTAAGACTGGAACTAAAACTGCTCAGTTTTTGTACTGTGAAGCTCATTTAACAAATGATACAGTACGATTCCCAATTATTTTGGTGATAGTCAGATTAAGAGAGAAACTGAGAAAGAAACACAGTTTTCTAAAAATAACTTTAACAACAAATATGTTATGCATTCACTTATATGTGGATACTAACTTCCAAGTCAGTGATAACCAAGTAACGGTTTGTAGAACCACAGGGGTTGAATACAGAGTAAAAGACTAGGGAGTACAAGTACATCTCCATAGGGGAATCATAGAATAGAACAGTGGATCTCAAGTTTTTGACTGCAACCCCTTACAGTGCTTGCACACCAGATATTCTACGCACCAGATATTTGCATTATTATTCCTAATAGTAGCAAAATTATAGTTAAGAAGTAACACATCTGAAAATAATTTTATAGTTGAGGGTCACCACAGTGTGAGGAATGGACTTAAACGGTCACAGCATTAGGAAAGTTGAGAACCACTGGAATAGATAATTATGGATGGACAGAGTGGGATGGACTGGAGCAGGAGGATCAAGTCCGTAGAGGGAGGGTAGGGAGAAGGAAGAGAAGGATGACAGAGGGAATACAAGGAGGCACAGCTAAAATCAAAGGCTATTTAAAGGGTAGTATGGAAGCTTAATGCAGTGTGTTTCCTAAAATATATACATATTTGAGAATAATCTAAATAAAGTCACCAAATAATGGGGGAGACAGAGCTCCATCTGAACATCTCTTGTCAATAGATGAAGCTTCCAGTATCAGGAATGGATTCATCTAATTGAGTTGTTGGCAAAAGGGTACCATCGGAGCCCCCAAAAGAACCCATGCTGTTACCATGACTATAGGTTTCTCTCCACAAACTGAAGGCAAGGCCATATTGCTGAAGACAATACCTACACAAATTATTGAACATGAATAAGTCAAGCATCCTTCATCCATATAGACTAGTGTTAATGATGCTGGAAGGGACTCTGCATGCTACCAAAGGAGAAAGATAAACACCAACCCAGCTACAAGCCCTTCACCTTACTATGGTTTCCTGCACGTAAGATATAGTAGTGCAATGGTGACAGAAAGCTTGTGGGAGTAGCCAACCAATGTATGCTTGAAATTAAGGCCCGTGACATGAAATGGAAGCTATACCCAATGTTGCTCGGATGATCAAGAACCTAAGACTAGATAGCTCAGGGACCTAGGTTAAAACCTCGTACTACTCTTGTACAGAAAGAATTAAGCAATACCATGACTCCTAACAACATTCTGCTACACTCATAAATAAGTGCCTTGCTCAACCATCATCAAAGATGCTTCTGCTTACAGCTGTTGGGGACAATGCAGAGACACACAACCTGACAATATACAGAAAGCAAGACCTTTGAACATCCAGACCTAAACAGGATTTCTTCATCAACTCTCTCCTGTCATAGGTCAGGGAACCCCATGGAAAAGGAGGTGGAAAGAATGTAAGGCACTCAGAGGAAGGATAGCAGGCTACCAAGAAGAGACTTGATATCCTATGAGCATATACGGGGGGAGGAAATCCCCCTCAGGAACAGTCATAGGGGAGGGAGATAAGGGGAAAATGGGAGGGACGGAAGAATGGGAGGATACAAGGGATGGGATAACCATTGAGATGTAACAAGAATAAATTAATGAAAAATTAATAATAAAAAAAAGAATGTAAGAGCCAGGGGGAATGGAGGACACCAAGGAATCAATGCCTTCTACATGAACAGGGTTGACCTACATGCACTCACAGAAACTAAGGCAGCGTGCACAGGGATTGCATCTGTCTGTACCCCATAGAGTCCTAGATCTGAGAGAAGTGGAACATTTGCCCATATTCCTAACCCAGAAGTACTCTTCAATTGATAAACACTTGCAAATATAAATGTTGTTTTTCCCCCAAGGAGGGCCCACTGGTGGTGGTGGGGATACTACTTTTAAAGGTAAGCTGCATGCCCAAAAGGAGACGGCCAGGAGAAAATCAACTTAAAAGCACCTTCCAAGATTCTTTGTCTCATAATATCATGTTAGGGCTTTTAAACTTACTTTATTTTCTTTTCTCATTTTTTATTTATATAATCTCCTCTCCCCTGCCTCCCTCTGTCTGTCTGTATCTCTGTTTACTCTACAAGTTCTTTGTTTACAAATCATGGCTTCTACCTTTTTGTGTTTATGGGATTTCTGAGTGTGTGAACAAGTGGGTCTCTCTGTCTGTATCTGCTTCTTGGGCTCTTTTCCTTCAGTTTGTTTGTATTGTCCTAAACAATGTGTTAGTTTTTGTTTTATTTCATTATTATCCCTTATAAGCCTGTTTGTTTTTTAATGTGTGACAAAAAGGTTGTGGATGCAGATGGGAAGAAGGATCTGGAGAAACTAGGAGTAGAGGAAAGGGAAACCATAATCAGGATACATTATGTGAGAAAAGATCTATTTTCAATAAAAAGGGGAAAGAGTTTTCTGACAGTAACCAGATGCTTCTGTGGGGCCTCCTTTTGTAGGTGACTTGACCTTTGTCCCTTTCAGCTTTCAATACTCTTTCTTTCTTCTGTGTTTGAATGTTTTTGAACTTAACATGTCATGGGGATTTTCTTTTCTGGTCTTGTCTATTTGGAGTTCTGTAGGCTTCTTGTGCCTGGATGGGAAACTCTTTCTGTAGGTCTGGAAATTTTTCTTGCAAGATCTTATTGTAAATATTCTGTATGCCTTTGCTATGGTGGTCTCCTTGTTTGCTTATAGATCAAAACATCTTTCCATGGTGTTCCAGAGCCCTCCCACGTTCTGTTCATATTTCCTTTAAAAATCATTATTGGCCTCAATTCCTACACACCTACCTTGTTTCCGATGCCTGATTGTCTGTTTTCTACATGACCCATTTTCCTGGTGAGGCTGTCTACTGAGGGTTTTTTGACTTATTGAGATTTGCATTTCCAGCATCATTTCAGATTGGGTTTTCTTTAGGTTTTATCTCTATTTTCATATCTTGAGCTTACTTTATTTCATGTACCTCTGTTTTTGTTATCTGGGAGTGCATCTATGTGTTATTTGAATTGACTACACTTATAATCACTTTTTGAGTTTTTTCTAATAGTTCTTCAGGTCATTTTCACTAAGTATCATTTTATTGGATTACTGATTTGTGCAAGAGACATGTTGTCTTGGTTTTTACTGTCATTTCTGTTCTGCTGCTGCGATTTGCATTTCTGAATTTAGTTCATTCATTGTTTTTTCCTTTCTTTTGTATTTTTTTAATAAAAAATTCAAGTCCTAGTTTCTCCTTTCTGTTTTTGATTTTGCAGTGTTAGCTAGTTAGAGTGTCCTTGTCCTCTGCTGAACTCATATTTAAAGGCAGAGGCTCTATGCTGAGTCTTCCTCTGAGGATCAGGCATCCCCCCGTGTGAGCTAGGGTGTCCTTCCTAGCACTGTGAGTTGTGAAGATCTCCACTGGTCTGTGGTCCTTACCCAGAATCTGTTCTGGTCTTCACACTGGATCTCTGTGGCTTCCACTGAAGCCACTGTAAGACAGAAATGTCACTGTGTCTGTGGGCCTAAGATAGACACAAATCTTGGTCCTACTCTGGATTCTTAGCTTCCTCTCTTTGATTGTTTGTGTGTGCATTTTTTGAGGATTTTTTTTGGGGGGCCTGGTATTTTACATTACTTTCTTTCACTGGAGGCCATTACTACGATTAGCAATTTTTATGTTACCTGGATTTTTATATTATTAGTGCTTTGTGTTGTGTCCTGTACAGTTAGTGTTTGTTATATTTAATGAATTTTAATTACTTAATTAATTTTTAATTACTACTTCCCTCCCTTACATTCTATTCTTTTTAGGTAGTAAAAGGTCACTGATAAAAGTGTACTAATACATTAGTTATATTGGGTATGAGTGCTAAGGCAAATAAAAATTTAAAAAACGATCAAGAACACCCAAAACAAAAGAAAAAAATGGACTGAGAGCAAGGTGGGATTACTATTGCATTGGCAGGAAAAGAGTAGAGGTAAGGTATACTGAAGAGGTAATAGTAGGGACAATACCTGAGAAGTAAAGCCTGAAACTTGACGGAGAAGGGAAAGGTAATGAACTACTGAACTGCAGACAAATGCTATGTGTCTCTGTGTCTATATGTGTTTTTTACACTTTTTCTTTTTACTTTTTTCTTTTTTTCTTTTTTTTTTTTTTTTTGCTTAGGAATATAGATTTTTTTTATTAATTTATTCTTGTTCTATCTCAATGGTTATCCCATCCCTTGTATCCTCCCATTCTTCCCTCCCTCCCATTTTCTCCTTATTCCCCTCCCCTATGACTGTTCCTGAGGGGGATTACCTCCCCCTGTATATGCTCATAGGGTATCCAGATCTAGCCAATAGTCAGAACATTCTCCACAGTTGAGTGGAGAGTGGGATATGACTTTCTTACATACTCTGGTGCCTTATCTTTGACCATGTCCCCTGGAGGGGGAGACCTGGTGGCACTCAGAGGTTACCAAGAAGAGACTTGATATCTTACACTTTTTCTTTGACTCATTTTCTTCTGTTTGTTTTGTCCTGTTCTTTTTTGTTTCTGTTCTTTCTTATTTTATTATTATACTTTAGATTCCCAATTGTTCCCCTAAGGAGAGGATGAAAGGGTAGTGATTTGGATGGGAAGGATCTGAGTGGATTTGGAGGATGGGAAACTCAAACATACATTGTAGGAAAAAAATATATTTTCAACAAATGAAAAATGGGAAAAAAAAGAAAGAGAATCTTTCCACTATTTTTATAATGTTTTATTAAAGGTGACAGATGGCATGTATAAGATTATGTTTATTATTTAAAAGTTAAGAAAACAGTAGCTAAACTTTTTCAAGTAAAAATATAAAAGAGCCAGGGGGCAAGGGAAATGTTTACAATAGTGTACATACTCTTTATTTGAAGCTTTTTGAGAAAAGATTTTGTGTGTGTGTGTTTAGCTAGTACTATGAACAATAATTTATATTACAGGGGTTTAAAAGACTATCTCTTTTTTTAAACAATGGCTCTCCCTGAACTTGACTGCCTTTTATTTAAAGATGCTGGTAAAGCTATTGGGACACATTTCTAAATTAACTTTATTTAATGAATCTATTCCCTTATTTTATGTCAAAAATGTGCTAACAGGCATTTATATTCCATGAGTTAAATCTTAATTTTAAGAAAAGATTGCTATTAATTAATGCTCACATAGACTTTTAAATTTCAGATTTCATCTCAGTTAACTATACATACTTGAATTTTACAACAAAGTCAATAGGCTCATTGTATTTGTTTCATCAAAGTGATCTATGATCTTACAGTCTAGGCCACTCATAGATAATGGATATTTAAGTTCCTTGATAAACTGTATAAACACAGGCAAAAGTAAAAGAGCAGTAGTTCTGTAAAATGTAGGCCAGTGTTTCTGAGTGTTCTTATAGGGACTAATTTTAGTTGAAGAGCTCCATTTTCCAACCACTCAATTTCTACCCTACCAACTCAGAAGCTACACAGAGGAAAGTGAGTCATTGAGCTTAGAATACCTGTTGGAAGTTTAAAGAAAACTCTTTTACTTTCTTTCATCATTCCATACCAAACCCAAGGGTTATGCCAAGTCAGTGGCTAAAATCCTTGGTTTACCTCCTGGGAAGAGATTCTTCACAATCTGACTCCACACCACTTGCTCTAGATGCACCACAGTCTTTCGGTTGCTCTTCCTCTTTGAATTTCAGGTTTGGGGTGCATTAACTGATGACTATAAGAAGCAAATTAAAGTCAGCTCCTTAACATATTTGCATTAGGAGGAGATACTTGGAACTTGAGCAGCCTAAGGCAGCTTTCTGGCGGCAGGAAGAGCAGATTGCTTTTTTTAGCACTGCAGTTTGCTGCTCTACTTCATAGGCCTGCCCCTAGTGTGGATGCCAAGGTGTGTTCCTCTGTTTATTGCTTCAATAAAATGAAACTTACAAGCATTGAAACCCCTTATCAGTAATTCCTCAGGTACTCAACTTTTTCATTTTTTTATGATTATAATTTCTATTAGGACTTTTTATAGCTACATGTAGTTTTATGACCAGTGCAATGTCATCAATTTATTCTGAATTGTCTCTAAGACAACAAATTTGTCTTTGTTGTGCAGTCAGTGACCAGATACAGTTTTACAGAAAATCTAATATGCAAAGACATTTCAAACCCAAGTTCTTATGTTATTTGTTTTTTAATCAACTATTTATTTTATTGCTTTCAGTTAATTTCATAAATGTCAATGATAATGTTGTGGACAAATTTGAAACTAGTTTTGAACATGTTAAGTTCAGCAAGATCTATAGTAGCTTTATAGCTATCCAAAAAATATACATTGGAATATTGTTGTTTTGTTTGTTCTGTGGCATCTGTCTGAACATGAGACCCTAAAACTTATTTATAATCACATAAATTATGTTCTAACTTTGACTTTAAGTAATCTAGTTTACTTCAAAATTGTGGTATCCAATATGTATCTTTTAGGACTGTTCAATCTTTTCTAAATTACTTAAAATTTCTTGAAATGTTGCCAAGTTCTCTAAAGTATGCATAATTTATTTTTCCATTGCTTTATGTGTTTAAAGTGAATTAATGAGATTTACATTTTATCAACCAAATCATGGAATTTTTTTTCCTCTGGAATTTTTAAAAACATATAAAATGTTTAGCCTTTATTGTGAAACATACTCAAGTTGTTCTTCTCCACTGATGTCTGGAAATGTAAATGAGATATATTTCTATAGTGCTTGACCACAAGCACCTCAGCCTAGGAAATGAGCTCTGTCCAGTTGAGATGTCTCACTGATACTGAAGCTAGGCTAAGTGAGTGTTGTTTTGATGATTGACCTTAGCAACACTACAGTGAAGCAGGGAGATTTCTTTGCAAGAGTGTCATGGAGTGTTATTGGGTGAGGAAGACAGTATCTTGACAATCTAAAATCCCATGGAGTACAAAAGTGGACTAAGCACATCACCAAATGTATACTATCACAGGAACTATAAAAATTAATGTTGTACATTTGTGATTCATCCTATGCATGAAAAGATCAGGAGTTGAAGTGGGCAGAGAGACAGAGGGACCAAGATGATAGACAGATTTGCTATTGTAAGAATGAGACTTTTAGAAAGATCTCTAGTCTAATTTCAGAGTCCTTACTGAGAGATGGAGTCCATTGTCAATGCAAACGCATAGGAATTTTTTGAGCCGATGCGACGGGGTCTACAAAGCTCTTTTCAGTTGGAGAACTTAAGAAGCAGAGGCATGGGCCTTTTATAGATTTTAGACAAAGAAATGAGTTTTAGAGTATGTGGTGGGTTGAAGCAGTCACAGAGGCCTCACGAACTTTTTTAGTTGGGAGGGGTAAGTACATTCTTGGGAAAAGTAGAAATTTTAAATACAAGCTGTAACACAAACTCACTGTCCGTGAGTCAAGCTGGACTCTCAGCATAGGCGAGCTATGCTTGGGACAAGTTGGACTCTCCAAGCAGATAAGGTTTACAGACTTTGGCCTTAATGAGGGTCCTTAAAGAGAGGGGTCTGGTTCCTTTATTATCATCATTTATGAACAGATGACTTTTAAAGATGTTTGTTAACAGTCTAGAACTACACACAGCCAACAACAGTTGGCAAAGATGAACTAGGCCTAGAAGCCAACCTGCAATTATCTCACATTGCTTTCCAAACCACCAGTCTTTCTGGCTGTTCCAGGAACTGTGATCCCAGAGCTGAAATGTATCAGAATTTCATTTTTCTCCCTCTCTCATTTTTGGTACCTCATTTGAATAAGCAAAAATGCTTCTGTTACTCTGATGGTGAATTTATTATAATTAACAATTTATATTAATTTCTTTGCTTAAATGTAATACTCTTATTCATATTTTTACCTGTTCTTATAATCTCTGTTACTAAAGTAAGTCTTGCTAAATAAAGAAAATAGGATTTCATACAGGCCCAAATCTGATGATTATAATGGTATTTTTCTCAAGTATCAGTATTCTACCTTTTTATTGATGAATGTTAATTTCACAGAATAGATTTGCTACAGTTTAATTAACAGCTTGCCCATTGAGAGAACATATTGTTTTTAGTTGCTGTAGCTACAAACAAAGTTACTAGGGGCGTTTGTATTAAGAGTTTCACATTCTCATAATTTTTTACTTATTTACAAATGCCTAAGAAAACAACCATTGAATAGGACAATTGTTGCATATTTGGATTCATAAAAAATGTCAATTTAATTTCGTGATGGCTACATTATTTTGCAGTCTTTCAACTACGTATGAATAGTCTGACTTCTACATTCCCACGAGCAGAAATGAGTGATTTAATACTATGTACGAGTGAGTGATCTAGTTTATAATGTTCTTTTATTGACATGTTCAAATGTAACCAAAATACAGTTAAAATGTAGAATCCCAGCTTTATTGGAACACCATTACTAAAACCAAATATTCTGCAAAAGATTTTCTTTGCAGCTTACCCAGCTTAAAAAAAAATTTTTTTGCGATAATATAGATCTGACCCAGGTCTCCAGGATGCTGTATCACACAGCCAGATCCCAGCCTAAGAACAAAAGTTTTTAACTAATGTACTGCATTTATAATGGTAAACTCTCTAACATCATTGGACGTTCCTGAAGGAGCAGAAATTTGGATATTGCTAGGTGTCAAGAGTGACCCAATTCTCTGCAGATGCTATTCATAGCTATGAACCGGAGGAAATTTCTCTAACTAGTTTATGGCTCCCATTCCCTTTCCACAGCCCCTAGGCTTTTGTTCTTTGGCAACACAGGTCAATACAATCTCTACCATGGGTTTTTATTTCACTGTGCTGAGTAAGCCAGCATAGGAGGCAGCTGAAATATTTATAGAAATGTTTCAAAAATAAGCTCAGCTGATAATAACTTAGTTTGTAATAGGAATAACTGGAAACTTCATAAAAGTCACGCCAAACAACCAGAATAAATGCTCTTCAAATCGCGGTCACCAGAGTGCATGTCAGGTTCAGCGTCATTGCCTCTGCCCTCCCATCACTACCATTATGTGGGGAATTAGCTGTCCATAAACTATATCTGACAGGGGGGGTCTAGTTTCACTGCATGCATTGTCCTTTATTGTTCCATCAGTTTGTGCAGCCTCCCGACCCCCCAAGTCCAGGTCAACTGGCCTTGATGGTCTCCCTATGGAGCTCCTGATGCCTCTGGGTCCTTCCATCCTCCCACTCTTCCATACAACTCTCAGCACTCTGCCCAGAGTCCACCTGCGCGTCCCAGTATTGGTTCCAATGTCCTGCTGGGTGGAGTTTCTCAGAGGACATCTATGTTGGGCTAATATCCACTTAAACATGAGTGTATACCCTGCATGTCTTTCTGGGTCTGGGTTACCTCACTAAGGATGATCATTTCTAGTTCCATCCACTTGCCTGAAATTTTCAAGATGTCTTTATTTTAATAGCTGAATAGTATTCCATTGTGTAAGTGTACCAGAGTATTTTTATTCATTCTTCAGTTGAGAGACACCTAGGTTGTTTACAGATTCTGGCTATTATGAATAAGGCTGATATGAACATAGTTGAGCAAATGTGCTTGTTGTGAGTTGGAGCATCTTTCAGGTACATGCCCAGGAGTGGTATGTCTGGGTTTTGAGGTAGAATTATTCCCAGATTCCTGAGAAAGTGCCAGATTGGCTTACAAAGTGGTTGCACAAGTTTGCACACCCACCAGCAATGGAGGAGTGTTTCCTTTTCTTCACATCCTTGCAATCACTTCACTGCTCCTTGGACAGATAGCTTTTCAGGCACACAGAGGAAGGAGATACAAGCTATCATGGTGAGACCTGATAGGCTAAGGCCAGAAAGTTGAGGAGGAGGTCCCCCCTGTCAGAGGTCTAGTGGAGGGGAATGGAAAGATATGAGCAATGGAATAACAATCTGGATGTAATGTGAATAAATTGTAATAAATAAAAAATTTAAATATAGGTGAAGAATTAAATACTCTTGATTTTAATAATCTTTACCAGTACTTCCTGACACAGAAATATTGTGTGTCTCATATTACCCTCTAATCAGCTTAAAAATGTTTGTGTAGTTCAATAGCCTTAGACCTGAACACCCACTTTTGCTATTTTGGGAGCTGCTCAAAATGAAATTTAAAATTTTTTACAAACATAATGCTACACAGCTGTCCCACTGTCTTACTAATGGAATGACTGGCATGATGAATTTTTTTAGAGATGGCAACTAAATATATAGGATTAAGTTCTAAAAGAAAAAAAAATTAATGTTTTCTTGGTTCAGCTCTAGGCTCAGTTCTCTAGTAGAAAGCATTTAAAACTCATCTCTTCAATGTAAACATACTTGTATACACACACACACACACACATATATAATGGATGTATATTATATGTAACACAATTTACTGGTGATGAGAGACATATATGATATAAATTCTGTATAGCCAAATGATGGTCACAAAACATGTCCCTTGATTTTAAAAAGCTTGCACTGGTAGCTAACCTATGGCTTCAACTCACCTATGATTCAGCGAGTACAGCTCATATCGCTATTATTACGAAGAATAAAATAAAATAAAACATACATTTCTGAAGCCCTCCTTGTTTCCCATGCTCACATAAAGTAAAACAAAGCATTATTAGCACACACACACAAAAAGGTCAAAATTTAAAGTCAGGCTAGACAAGCATTTAAAGGGACTTTATCCACGTGCCTCGCCATCCGCATTCCTGCCTCCGTTAGCAGTTTCTTTCCAGGCACTGTTAGTGGAAACAGACTGATGTGACTGAGAGTCCCACCCTCTAGGATCCACTGTTGGCTCTGCTGTCTACTGTGCATGTGATTGCAGACAGCAACTTCACTGCTCAGCTTCTGCTTTTGCAATTAGGGGCAGCAAGAACACTCACCCAGAGTATGGGCGAGGAATAAGCTACTTAATGTATAGACATCAACAAGTAGTTTAACAGGCAATCTGAATTTAATGAGTGAACATACACAGAACAAATTCATATGAAAGAAAAAGGGAAATTACAAAGATTAAAAAGAAGCAATATTTTTTATGCACATATATGATAAAAATGTTACATTGTGTGCCGGCTTACATTTTGGATGCTCACTTGTAATATGCTGCAGATTGTTGTGTGAATTCGTTGTCCCCCAACATGTAACACATTGACTCATGATTCCTATGCTATACATTTACCAGGCATTTATGAAGGCGGTCATGAGATATAGCAATATATACCATGGGTGTATTAAACATTGAGTTATGTACTCTGTCGAGAAGCTAGTGTTATAGTAGTAAAAAGTGTGTGTGTGTGTGTGTGTGTGTGTGTGTGTGTGTGTGTGTGTGTGTGTGTGCATTTATATATACATATAGCATGCATAGAGACATGCACAGAAATAATAAAGAAAACATTTATCTAATGTATGAAGTGATGTGTCCATGAGTACAGAGACAGAAGAGAAGTTACTTCTCAGCAGGTGATCTCAATAAGAAATTATGTGGTAGAAGATTTGGCTTGACTGTAAGAGAAGAAAAAGTATGGCTAATAAAAATCTCACAATTGTTCCTAGATTAAAATATGGTTTTTAAAGTTACTTTTGATAGCTAAACATTGGAAGTCTTTTCACGGATCGTCTATAACTTTGCCATTTTAAAATTGGAAGATCTGACAACAAAAAAAGATAAGAAAATAAAATTGGAAGATCTGACTACAGTGGACTTTGAGTCTAGAATGATAACAGGTCTTGGTGGTCAGGAGTCATGTCCCCGGAGAACACCCATATTCATTGAAGTCAGTGGTGAAGATCCTTCTGCAAGGACATCCACTCTCTCTGGGGTGGCAGTAGTGGTAACATATCTGTAGAGTGGATTCCACACTTGAACCTACTGATAAGTGAGCCTCTATAGGAAGTAGAGACCTCAGCTTCAGTTCACACAGTGCTCAACACAATCTTCTGCTTTGCAGAACCACTCTTTCACCTGTTTGTTGTTTGTTGAGAGACAGAGACGTGCACAACAATGATTTTTGTCATGCTATTAAGCTTAGCCTTCCCATCCATGTGTAGGTCAGTTATATTTTCCATTGTTCTGAAGGGGACTGCTGATGTATTTCTGGAGTCTGTGCTACATTAAAGTAGAGTTGAAGATCGCAGCAGTAAGGCCACCTCTGTGCTAGTCTTTTGCTTCCTAGTTACCCTGTTATTATCATGTACTTTTATTGTGTTTCGTTGCGGTAAAGCACATCTAATATTGTAGCAACTTTTAGGCGTACAGGCCAGTGTCATTAAATACACATGGTCATGTAACCAACACCAACATCCATCTTTAAATTTCCTCTTGTGCAACTGACACCATATATAAAATAACTCTATCTTGACTATTATCAATCACATTTCTGCTCTGTATCCACATAGACTTGACTGTTCCATTATAGCATATAACTGGTGTTTGTCTTTTTGAATGAGCATAATATCTTAAAAGCTATATATTCTGCAACATGAGCCAGAATTTCCTGTTTATAATATCAAGTAATAGTCTATTCTTTATGCAATATATATTTTTGTTTATTCAAATATTATCACATAAAAATTTGGTCTATTATTACTTTATAGCAATTGTAATTAATGTTAATTTGAATCTGTGTGTACAAATATATATTAAATTCTCTGTATTCAATGATAAAATTATTTTCCTGAGAGTTGGGTTTGTTAAGTATACTGTAAGTTTAAGTTTAATTTTAAGAACTGCCACATAAATTATCAATAAAGTCTGGACCATTTTACATGTTAACTAGCAATGTGAAAACATTTCTCTTGATTTCCTATAGCCATAAGGTCTTTACATATCTCACTTCCTTGTAACAGATACTTCCTTCTGAATGGTCTGCTGAGGTCTATCTTAAGAAATGACACAATTAAAGATGAGTATTAAAGTTGGTGTCATCCTGAGCTTCAATTTGAGGGTTCTGTAAGATTAGGGAACTATCTCTATTACGTGCTTTGTGAGGCATAAGGAAAACTCAGATCTGCATTCCACCTTCTTGCCAGAGAAATGTTGTAAGTATTAAAGTGACTGAGACTTGAGCTTAAGCAATTACAGGGTTTTAACGCTTCTCGTAAACCATCTAACACAGGACTACTTAAAATCCAGTGAGACATAGGTAAAAAAAAAAATGGCAACAAGGACCATCTAAAGGAATTGTTTTTGTGGATTAAGAGGGGCATAGGAAACTTTTCTATAGCTTTTCCCAAATTATACACTAAATACATTAATAGGAGCAAGGTCATCAGAGGATGTGTTTATTCTTGGAGAAGAAAAGGCTTTGCTAGTCGGAGTTACATAGCTTTACAGACTTCAGCAATTGAGAATGTGCCCTGAATAATGTTATGGTAGGTGTCCTCTGTAATAACCTGATTGTTACTACAATAGAGCAAAGTGCTTTGGAGATAAAGGTGCCCCCTGGGTTTTGAAGTGGAATTATTATCAGGAAAAAGGTATGTAATGTAGCATAGAATCTATTCTTTCTTTCCAGCTGGAAACAGAGGCCATACTAAAATGTTACATCTACGTGCTGGGTATGCTACTGAACAAACATCTACCAGAGTGCTGTTGTTTATGTTTTACTACAGAAAAAAAAAAGAATGCGCTGATATTAAAAAAGCCCCTCCATGGAGTTAGAGCTGCATGCTGACCAAGAACAGTCTAGTGAACTGTCAGGTAGGTAGGATCCATGCAAAACCCTCACGCTCTGGGCCGTGAGCATCATTTCTCTAGGGAGAGGATGAAGAAAATCTATACAGTTCTGCAGTAGCACTCTCAGAACTTCAATAGGTTCGGTGGCTCAGTATGGGTCATCTGTTTTTAAGGTTGTTGAATGCATTTTTTTTAAAACTACGCTGCACTGGAATGGTGCGCAATGAGTGCTTATTGTCATATGTATTTATCCCAGTTAAGTCTTTACCTGTTAAAATTAGTTTTTGTTGCTGTATGCACTTTTTGTTATGAGTTAATTTTATTCAATGTGATTGAGTCAGGGATCTCACTACTTAGATTAGTTTTTTGAACATTTATAGAGATACAGTACCAGCTAGCTTAAATGTAAGATGAAATACCCTTGCACACAGGAGGCAATTTATGAACCCTTAACATAACTGTTATTTAATCAGAGAAATTAACTTTTGGAACAAAATGAATTCTTTTCTTCAATCAGTAGGTTACGGTAGTGTTCCCAAGACACACATGTGCAGTAGTACTTTACAGCAGATTAGGACTGACAACAATTAGTCACCTTCGAATTTGTGACATAAAATAAAAATGAGCTCCTGTGTACACAAAGTCCAAAATTCATCTCTCTTTTGCCTAAGGTTTTCTTCCCTCAATATTCACTTTGAGTTTAATATAAGATTGTTGACTTAACAATGATGTATTTCAAGCTGAAGGCAGAAATGAATGTTCTATTAATAAATTGTTTAGAGATGGATTCAAAGAGCATTTCATTATATAAACAGGGCGGCTATAAAGCATGCTTTGTGGTCGCTCCATCATTCCTACCTGTAGCAGGCTTGCAGAGATGACATCTATCAGTGTGACAGAGAATATTACACAAGTGATAGACAGTTATTAGCTGAAGTCTGATATATTTACACCATGGGAAAATTCACTTGGTATTTTCTTTCTGGCAACTGCTCTGCTGTTCATAATTTGATGGAAAATTGATTAATCACACGTTTAACTCAATGCAAGATCTTCTGCACTGTAATAAATTATGGCCATTAATCAATAAGTACAAAGTAATTCCAGGAGTCTGGAGACATGCTGGCTTCTAATAGAAAAGCTTGCACTTGGGCCTTCCTGCCAGTGACCACTTCATCTGAGGTATTTTGCACCTGCCTCAATCCAATTAGATGACATAATTAATGAACCTCACTGCTCCTGATAATTTGTTATACTGAAAGAAGGAATGTTTTGGCACATCCATTAAAACCTGATGCACAATACTTTGCAGAAAAGAAAAAAAAATGAGCCAGAGCATCAGAGGGCCTTATGACAGGAATTCTTGAGTCCAAGTAAATGTGGGAAGGCACATTCTACCTTCACATTGGAGAAAGACTCAGTGGCGTTTGCTCAGAGAATCTGACAAGGACTTTTGTCCACATTAGAAAACTGAGCTTGGCCTGTATGCAAAGTTTCATGCTATTTTGTTTTGTTCATGTTTTTCTAATGACAAATTAAATGGTATGATTAAAGTAAGAGTTCAGGAAGTAGTGCTTCTTAGGCAATCTGACAAATGGCTCCTTGGTAAGTATCCATTGCAGTTTCACATATCATAGACTTTCCACACCTGTTTTATGGAGCTAACAACAAGCTCTCAATGGACTTTAGTGGGAGAAAGTCTGGGAAGAATAAAAGAAAACCAGTTTGCTGCTAATTCTGACACCAGGAAATGCCAGGAATAGATTGTACTTAGAGACTCTGAAAAACAATTAGCTGTGGATTATGGGGCTAAAAGGCCTCTCCTAGCTATACCTGGGAAATACTTTGCCCATTTAATGCCTTCTAAGCTGTCAGTGAGCTGAACTTCAGTCCTAGTGATTAATGAAAAGCTGCAGGGCACAGCTAGAAGCTAAAGTCTCAATTATGAAAAAGCAGTAACTAGTTTAATGTGCTGATGCTCTTATGCTTAAACTGACAGCTTTGAAAAATGGCAATATTTCCAATCACGCTTTAATAATTTATCATTTCTCTATTGGCATGTCCAATGTGCACTGCTCCCACCACTCTTTTTCTAGTTCTCAGATCCTGATATGATGTCACCAAAAAGCAGGGTCTTGCATTTTTTTAAAAGCACATCTTCCTGATCAGAAGCCAGAATTCATAAGTATAGTGGTATCTAACTGTCTGTCTGTCTATCTATCTATCTATCTATCTATCTATCTATCTATCTATCATCTGTCTATCTATCTATCTATCTATCTATCTATCTATCTATCTATTATCTATTCTATCAACTATAGTGTCTGTCTCCCATCTATCTATCTTCTATTACCTATCTATTGCTTCCATCCATCATTCATTAATCTTCTGCCTATTATGGTATATCTGTGATGTTTCCAATTAGCACCAGTATAAGGCAATGGGTTTTTTGAAAACAAAATCGAGACCAGTAACCCATGTCTAGTTTCAGGTGGAAAAACTGGCATATTCCTTCGTGACAGATGCCTTGAATGATGTGCCTTTTATTACAGGAGAAAGTAGTAGAAGTTAGATGGAGGTGTCAATTTAAGTCTAGCCTTGTCAAAGAAAACTTATCAAACTGTTCAGACAATAAATGATATGAGTAACTTCCAGAGCTATAAGAGCAGCATGAGATGGTAGCCATTGTCAGCGAAAAAAAAGTTTCTTGTAAAAATTATTGGGTTTAACTTTACATTTTAACTTCAACAATAAACCAATTGATCAATATCTATAGTCATTCCTTTAGTATGGCTTCAAGATTACATTAGACTTCTCTACTGTAGTATGTACAGCTCACTATAGTAGCTAACACAGTTACCAGTTACCATGGTAGCTACCATTACTACGACTTGACAGATGGGCAAGTAAGTAAATGAACGAATAAAATTCACAAAGCCAGGCATGGTGCTGTGCACTTATCACTTGAGAAATGAAGGGGAGTGAATCAGGAGTTCAAATTCATCCTCAGCTGCATACCATGCTTGAGGCCAGTCTGGGACTCCCAATGCCCTCTGTCAAAAGTAAAAACAAAAATGCTGAGCTACTATTTAATATCAGCTGAGATTTCTAAATATTAACTGATTGCCAGAACATGCTTAATGATGCCTGTGCAACGTGGGTGATGCTACTTGAACAGTACCATCTTAAGTTTAAGCCTCAGGTTGTAGGACTGTATTACAGGATGTATGCAGTAGACTCTAGATTGACCAATGGGCAAAAATATTCAAAACACTCCCTAAGTAGAATGAAGGCACAAATAAACATATTTAATATTTCTTAATTTTAACTATCTAGTATTTTCTTCTGCATGTGGCTTTAAAAATAGAAGAGATTGTAAGTATTCATAAAATGCTTACAAATAGTATGGCTATTTAAAGTTTTAATATGTAAGCTCATTTGTTGCATAGATATTTACTTTTTTTTTGTTTTGTGAGGTATCTTCCAAATAAAACAAATTACAGAAAATATTTTCATTAAAATCAAGAAAAAGTATAGTTGTAAAATCCACTCATTATCTGATAGAGGGCATATATTTTGCTTTCTTTAATTGCTGTTATCATTGGGCTAGTTCCAGTGTCTCCATGACAGCACATTGCAGCTTTGTGTATAAAAATCTCTACGAGTGAGGTCACACAATGAGTTTTAAACAGGTGGGAATTTTACTACTACAATGTTTAAGAAACTATTTTGTAATACCTCTTGCTAGGCCACATATCTTTATATTTTGATTATTTTGATTAGATATTAGGATGCAGCAAGTATTCAGTACTAGTATTGACATAGGATACTTTTTTGTAAGTAAAAATATTTGGTCTTGTAAAGGAAGCATGTGACTTGCAAAAATACAAATACAGTGAAAACAGGTAGAAGATGAAATATAATCTGCCATTTGGGATAAAATTGTAAATTGACCTTCGTGAGAATGTGTAGTAGGTACATTCTGAAAATGCACCATCATGGAAATATTTGATTAATTGCATAAATTTTGGAGAAAAATTATTTTCTTTCTGAGCAATTATAGTCGACCAAATTAAGAAGTACAACATGGCATTGGTTATTTTCCTACCTTGTTCTTATCTGTGTGAGATGGCTAGGAGAGTGTGGTCCCATGCTTGTTCCTCTGACTGTATTCTTTCTACATAAATTACATGTTAGCAACATATTCTTTTATTTAAACTCCTTTATTGTATTAATAGTATGCTGTCTCATTCAGCTTTTCATATCTAGGCATATTGTGGTAAGTTTTAATTTTGTTAGGGGTGTAATTTTCTTCTCGTACTATTTAATTAATGTAATAATGTTTTTTTTTTCAAGAACCAATTCTCCAGGATCATTTGTAACTTTGAAGCTGATCTCATTCTACCTGTACCCGTTCTCTATGGATTAGATGTATTGCTTATAAATAATCTGGGTGGGCTCTTGGATAAGTCATGTTTTTCTATTGTTTCACCAAGAGTTTCTCTACATATTGGAAAGTAGCACATGCATCGCTCTGTTGTCATCTGTTGATGTTGAACTACCAATATTAGATCTGCAGACATTTTCTTACTCCTTGCATATGTGGACACAGGTGCACACAAGCACACACCACTGTACTCATACCTCTATAAATAAAAACCTCATGCTTTGCTTTGGGTGTATCTAGAACTTTAGTTATTTAATTAGGCTATTTTCCTCTTTTTTTCCTCTTATAATCCCATATATAAGTTAGGAGTTGAACATGTCCCTTGGATGGAGATGCCTGGTGGCACTCAGAGGAAAGATTATAGGTCACCAAGGAGAGACTTGATACCGTATGAGCATATTCAGGGGGAGGAGGTCTCCCTCAGACACAGACTTAGGGGAGGGGAGGGGAGTAGGGGGGAGGTGGGAGGAAGGGAGGAATGGGAGGATACATGGGATGGGCTAACAACTGAGATGTAATATGAATAAATTAATAAAAAATGTATTAAAAAAAAGTTAGGAGTTGCAGTTCCTAAAATTCTTTATCCTTGATAGAAGGAATACAAGCCATTTAAATCTGGTTGCTTGAAGTACAGATATGATAATTTTTAAAAAGTCAGTGTTAGTATATTTCATTAAAGTTTGTCCTGTGGTTTAATTTGGAAGAATTCTGGACATATGCTCAACCATGTTCATAGCAGGCTTATTAATAATAGCCAGAACTTGGAAACAACCTACGTGTCCCTCAGTAGAAGAATGGATAAAGAAACTGTGGTACATCTACACTATGGAATACTACTCAGCTATTAAAAACAAGGAATTTCCAAAATTTGTGGACAAATGGATTGAACTAGAAATTGTCATAATGAGTGAGTTCACACAGAAGCAAAAAGATTTAAATGGTATATACTCACTTATATCGAGACACTAGTCCAAGTTGTACGTCCCCATGAAAAACTGTACCTACCAGGAAGTGGGTAAGAGGAGAGGACACCCTATTGAGACTTTAGGTGTGAGAAGCCTGGGAGAATGAGGAAATAGAAGGATCCAGCGGGTCCTGGAAAACTACAGGCGAGTCTGGGCCCTGGGATCCTCCACAAACTATGGCAACAGCCAAGGAAAAAATAGGCAGTAAACTTCGAAACCCTACCCAGACTAGCCAATGGACAGGACATTCTCCACTGTTGAGTGGAGAATGAGATCTGACTTTCACACAAACTCTGGTGCCCCATATTTGAACATGTCCCTTGGATGGAGATGCCTGGTGGCACTCAGAGGAAGGACAATAGGTCACCAAGGAGAGACTTGATACCCTATGAGCTTATACAGGGGGAGGATGTCCCCCTCAGACACAGACATAGGGGAGAGGAGTAGGGGGGAAGTGGGAGGAAGGGAGGAATGGGAGGATACAAGGGATGGGCTAACAACTGAGATGTAATATGAATAAATTAATAAAAAAAAGAAGTTTAAGAAAAAAAAAGAATTCTGAAATGTTCAAATAAACTGCTCTTTTGGGGATATTTTCCCTAGTTATGAATCAAATCAGATCAAATCAGACACGGTTATCTGGAGGTCCTGCAGGATGACATCACTGTTAGGGTCATCTGTAGAATCTCCTCATTTGCATCTCTCCCTTGTTTTGATACAGTTATTGATATAGCAGATAGATTCCCTGTGGCAACTGTCTAAATAATCATCATAGTTTAATATTGGGTAAGTTTTAGCTAGCATCCTCCTCACATTTTAGGTATTCTATATAAATAAGTCTATGTCTTTCCCATAATAATTTAACAGCGATGCAGATGATAGCTATAATAATTACTGATACTTTCAATATATTTTATGTATCAAATAGAGCATGAAATTCATTAAAATTTCACAACACACTATGAGTTAGTTGCCGTTTATTATGTTTATATTCATGGGATACTGATGCACAGGAGTTTAAATTTGTCACCTACGTTCACGATACCGGTAAGTGAGTGAGTCAGGATAGCAAATAGGTGGCCTTACTTCAGAGGCTATATATATATATATATTTAACCTATGAGGAAGAACTTTCTGTTTTGTAACATAGGCAAGGCAGGGGAGAAATGAGGTCATCTCAGACTAACTGTCACCTCTAGAAACTATAAAATTTATACAAAACCCTCTTCCACCATAACTTTCTATTGATTGTAAGCTATTTTGCACTGATTTTTATGAAATTTCTTGATAATATAGGAAAACATGAATGGCACAAACTCATCTAGGTTTTTATATGATTTTTTGGAGCCTATTGGCAACTGTTTTTGTGTCTCCACTATTCATATTCGTTGTGCCTTATTCATACATTTCCCTCTCAACTCAAGTATATCTAAACTAAAAATAAATGTACATCTCTGGAAACTATCAGTTTCTATGCAAAACAGTTCTCTTAGGTTACTCACATCTCAACTTTGTGATCAGATTAATGACAATGCTTCAGAAAATGTCCAGGAGTGTCAACCTCACCTTTCATCGCTGCTTCTGTTTTTGGACTCTGAGCTAGATGTCAAAATCCCCCTAAACCATACACTCTTTTATATGCATAAATGTACAGCATAGGACATAAATGTAGCAATCTTTGGTTATCAGAATCCTTTGAATATTTTATAAGGATGCATTATCATCCAATTTTACGTGTAATTTTCTTTTTTAATTTATTTTACTTATTTATTTATTTATTTTCATATACATTTATTTTATTACACATTCATAAAACAAACTACATATAGCCGGGAGAACAATGTGACAATCATGAGTTCTATAAATGTTACATTCATAGTGATTTAGCTATTTGTATTTGTCAAATTTGAAGTAAACATCTTTCCAGTCTTGTTGATCTTAGTTTCTTTGACAACAAGACAAGTTAACTCCTGACAATACCTAGCGGACCTCAAAAAAGATTATGAGAATCAAAGAACCTCCTTATGGAGATTGCTTCAAATGTGGCAAATACACTCCTGCCACAAACAGAAATCTTCCTAAAAAAAAGGGCAACTTAGATGCAGGCAGAGTCGATGGCCAAACACGGTCAAGACAAGGTAAGCAAGTCCTCAATAGTTCTTGTCTTGAGACTAAGTCTGGCAGAGATATTGGACCAGACAGCCGAAGATGAGGCTCCAATATTATAGAGAGTGTTGGGTGACTGTTCAGGCAGTAAACTGTCTTAGTCGTTTTGTTCATTTTGGAAGCTGCTAAAAAGTTATTTTCTTAATTTACCTTATCTTCATATTATAGTCTCCATTTTTAATTTATTACACTTAAAAAAATTTAAGATCCTACCACTTTGGACAGCAGTATAAAATTTAGATATTATTTTGAAATTTATTATAAAAGAACCACATTCCCAAGGAATCATATTTTTTCCAAAAACTCTATCATAAATCTTCATTCAGTAGAGGAAAAAAAGATAATTTGATGTTTATAGACCTAAGAAAGTGATATTTGCTTCATGAATTCAAATAGTAGCTTTTTATAGAAAGATAACATAATGAGTCATAAAACAAATCTATAACCCCGACTGAAATTTGAGCTGCCTACATTTATTTGGCTTATCTATGATCAAAAACAATTGCATCTCACCTCATAACTACTAAAGCATCCCAAAGGCCATTCTTTAAAGGTACCTAGTGCAATAAAAATATTTTCATTCCTACATTGAAGCAAAACATTTCTGAGAAAACAAACAGCAACAACAACCAAAAACTTATTGGAAATATGCCATGAGGGAATGACCTCATCCATTAAAGGCTCTAACTTGCAAAAACGCAGTTTGATTCAAAAGGCAAGAGAGTGAAATAGGAATGCCACTGAAGAAGCTCCACCATACCACAAGGATACCTCCTCAACTATGTTCACAGAAGCTTTATTCATAATAGCCAGAATCTGGAAACAACATAGATGTCCCTCAACTGAAGAATGGATAAAGAAAATGTGGTACATTTACATGATGGAATACTACTCAGCCCCTAAAAACAAGGAAAACATGAAATTGGCAGGCAAATGGATGGAACTAGAAAATATCATGCTGAATTAACCCACACCTAGAAAGACACACATGGTATATACTCAATTATAAGTTGATATTAACCATAAAGTACAGGTTAACCATGCTACAATCTACAGACCCAATGAAGCCAAGTAACAGGGGGAGGGCCCAAAGGAGGATGCTAACATCCCACTCAGAAGGGGAAATAAAACAGACCCCTGAAGTAGATAGAGGTTGGGAACTAGATGAGAGAGAGAGGGTAGGTGTGGGAATCAGGTGTGGGGAATGAAGAGAGGGCTGGGTGAGAGAATTGAAATGGGAGTGGGCATATGTGGGACAGGGGAAGCTCCAGGGGTCGTGGTGACTCTAGTTAAGACTCCTAGAAGTGGTGATTGGGGAAATAGATCCTGATGTGGCCACCTCCTGTAGCCAGGCATGACTTGCAGTGAAGGAGGAGGGACATTAACCCAAACACAAACTCTTCAACCCAGCCAGTCAATGACTGGTCCAACTAGAGTCATAGCCATGAAAGAGAACCCATCACTGACACTACCAGTGATACTCTGCTATTCTTGCAGACAGGAGGCTAGCATAACAGTCATCTGAGTGGCTTCACTTAGCGACTGATGGAAACAATTGCAGAGACACACAACCAAGCATTAGGGAGCTCTGAGAATCATATGGATCTAGTTTCCACAATGTTGAGGTTTAGTCTTCTTTCGCTTCCAACTTTCTATTCTGTCTTCTTGTTTCTCCCTTTCAGAAGGGCAATGTCCATTTTGTGTCATTGCATATTGAAAGTATGTAACTTTCTTTTTGGGGGTGTGGGTGAATGTTGGGTTTTAGAGATAGTGTAGCTCTGGCTGTCCTGGAACTTCCTTCTGTAGACCAGGTGGGCCTCAAAGTCAGAGATATGCCTGTCTCTGCCCTGAGTGCTGGAATTAAAAGCATGTGCCATGACTACCCAAAAGTATGTAACTTCTTATTTTAATTTTTTGTTTTATAAGGGCTCAGAGTTAAGAGATTATCTTGAGTCTTAGACTTTGGATTTTCAGTGTTTTTACCTACTGATCCAGCTATCTTGCCCATAGTTTTCCTTTTTTCTTTCTTTTTCTTTTTTCTTTCTTTCTTTCTTTCCTTCTTTCTTTCATTTTTCCTTTCTTCTTTCTTTTCTTTCTTTTTAGTATATTTTGGACTGGGGTTGTATTTAGTTTTAACTTTTTCCTCTTTCCAATTTTATTTGGTGTCTCTGTTTTCTGGGAATTTTCCCTAAAAATGCTCTTGAAATTTTATTTCCTGCAGCTATTTAAGGAACAGACAGAATGGTATCCTCCCCCTTGTTTTATATATATATTCACTTGCCTAAATGTAGCAGATTATTTTGTATTATGCTTGTTACAGTCTTGAGATAGGCATATCATGGTACTGGATAGAGAAGATGTAGTTTATAGATGTCTTTAGAAAAATGTTCATTATTATTTAAATAGTGAAATGAGAGAGGAATGTGGAAGAGGAGGAGCTATAGTGTGACTAAGAGGGAAGACAAAGGATGTGTGTGTGTGTGTGTGTGTGTGTGTGTGTGTGTGTGTGTATACACATGGGACTATTATAAATGCATAAATGTAGAAGAGATGACTTTTTGTAGATATAGAAAAATAGGGGGCAGTTATGAAGTTCTATTCTGATAAAATATAAGATAAATGTACAACCTTGTAACTACAAGGTTTGAGAAAAGAATACAGGCAAACACACAAGCCTAAGAAATATTAAATATTATTTTATAAATTAATAATGATTTAATTAATAATACTATAAATATTATGTTTCATATATAGACACACACAAAATTCACACACACACACACACACACACACACACACACACACACACACACACACATATATATATATATATATATATATATATATAAAATCTCGTTACCTTGGCTATCCAAGATGGTGGCGAGCAGCGTGGACCATGTTTAGAAGCTCCAGTAAATGATTCAGGGAATTACACAGAATTCTGAACCAGGAACACCAAGCTCCCCACCCCACTACAGCGGGAGTACTCCACAGTTCAAAAGGACCAAAATACAGAAAACCTGCATATCCCTGCACATGGGAGGAGCACGGATTCTCTTGGACCAGAGTGGCAGTGGCGGTGGCTGAGGTTTGCCGCTGGGAACCCTCCAGAAGATGCGATTGGCATGGTAACCAGTGGGAATTGCTGTGGGAGAGGGGACTCAGTGCAAGAATGGGCCCCGCAACCCTAGCTGAACTCAGCGCATGGTTTGGGCCCCATGACCCAAGCTCAACTCGGTGCGCGGCTTGTGCTCAGAGACCCAAACAGGACTCGGAGTGAGGTTCAGCCCCTGAGACCCTAGCAGAGCTCAGCATGTGGTTTGGGCCCAGAGAACCTAGCTGAGCTTGGCACACAGTCCTGGCCCTGAGACTTTGGCTGGTCTCAGCATGGAGTCCTGGGCCCACAGCCTCTGGCTGAATTTGGCATGCAGTTTGGGCCCAGAGTCCCTAGCTGGACTTGATGGTAAGTTTGGGTCCAGAGACTCTAGCTGAGCTTGGCAGGCGTTTAGACCCAGAAACTCTAGCTGAGTTCAGTGTGTGGTCCAGGCCCCGAGACTCTGGCTGAACTTGGGGACCTCAGTGTGCGGTTTGGCCCTGAGACCCTGGTTGGACTCAGCGCTAACTGGACTAAGTGCATGGATTAGGCCTAGAGACCCGTTTGGGTCCAGAGACCTGTTTAGGTCCAGAGACACAAAATGGACACAGTGTGCGTGCAGTTTGGGACCCATGACACTAACCTGGACTCTGTGAGGGGTCTGGGTTCCAAAATGGGTTCCAAAACCAGGAACCACAGACCAGCAGAACATCAAAGCTCCAGGACTAAGGAAATCTCAGGGAGACAGGGAGTAGAGTGGCCATTAGACCCCCTCCAGAAACCTGGGAACAGGGCTTCCTCAAGACCCAGCTATTCCACTCCTTGGAATATACCCAGAAGATGCTCCAGCACACAACAAGAACATTTGCTCAACTATGTTCAAAGCAGCTTTATTCATAATAGCCAGAACCTAGAAACAGCCTAAGTGTCCCTCAGTAGAAAACTGGATAAAGAAACTGTGGTACATTTACACTATGGAATTTTACTCAGTTATTAAAAACAAGGAATTCTCAAAATTTGTGGACAAATAGATTGAACTAGAAATGATCATAATGAGTGGGTTAACCCAGAAGCAGAAAGACTCAAATGGTATATACTCACTTATATCTAGACACTAGCCCAAGGGGCATGTCCCATGAAAGTCTTCACTTACCAGGAAAGTGAGACAGATGGAGGACATCCTATTGGGACTCTAGGTGAGAGAAGCATGGGAGAATGGGGAAATAGAAGGATCCAGAGGGTCCTAGAAACCTACAAGAAGAACATTATGATGGGGATATCTGGGCCAAGGGGTCCTGCTCGAACTATGGCACCAGCCAAGGACAATACGTGCAATAAACTTCAAACCACTACCCAGATCTAGCCAATGGACAGGACATTCTCCAAAATTGAGTGGAGAGTGGGGTCTGATTTTCACACGAACTCTGGTGCCCCATATTTGACCACGTCCCCTTGATGGGGAGGCCTGTGGCACTCAGAGGAAGGATAGCAGGCTACTAAGAAAAGACTTAATCCCTGTGAGAATTCACAGGGAGAGGAGGTCCCCCTCAGTCAAAGTCATAAGAGAGTGGAGTAAGGGGAAAATGGGAGGGAGGGAGGAATGGGAGGATACAAGGGATGGAGTAACAGTTGAGATGTAATATGAATAAATTAATAAAATATATTTTTTAAAATGTAGATACCTTGATAATCCTATTCCAATTTGTACTCTTTGTTAGTTTTACAAAAATTGGACATTTGGTTTTGGAATTTAAGATTTATAGAGCCAATTTTGCATAAAGTCCAGTTTTGGAGACTGGAGAAGATTGATATTAATGGCTGGGTGTGGTTACTGGGGCAATCAATTTTAGTCTAGATATCAAAAGAGCTAAAGCTCCTGACCCACAGGCTTATCTCTAGAATGACTGGTTGGGGTAGAAAATCCCTTGGTCTGTTATGGTCTCTGGGTCAACCAGTAAGAATCAAAACATCCAATACCACACTAGTTTCTAGGGCTGCTGTTTCTCTAGTCCTGTACTGGTCTCTGAGAGGACATTTTGCAGAGGTAATTAAGTATTCTGTCACCTTTCTTTGGGCTTCAACTTTTCACGTGTGGGTCATAATGTGGGTTTTCCCACATCCAACATGTATTCAATAATATTTATTAGATCTGTCACCTGCTATTGTCACATGAACTATCTCCCCACACAGCTGATTTTAGTACACAATTTCTTCCTCTAAGTTGTTCTTCCTTCTCTGGTTCCAGCCATGGTCATTGGCACTAAGACCTGTTTGGACAATTGTTGTGCAGCTGAAATTCACTAAGTCTTTCTCATTCACTGCTTACCACTTTTCAGGCCCGTCCCTTCCTTTTCATATGTATGTCTTGTCCTGTGACACATGAACATATTTGCTGTCGCTATGTGGTTGATATGTTTTTTCCTTCTCATCATTCTCCAAACCCTTCCCAGACATTAAAGTTTAACAGAACCTTGGAAAGCCCCTCCTTCTTCAAGAGTCTGTTGCTTCTTTATAAGCCTTAAGAGTCAGCAGCAGCTAGACAGCCACTCATGCACTTACTGGCATCTTTCTTAGTCTGGTGTTCTTGCCTTCAGCCCATTGCTTGGGTTCCTAAATTTACCAGTGAAGGCACTGATCTTTTCTCTTTCAAATTTGTTCTTTTCCTTTTCTTCCTTCTGGGACTCTCTGGAGTTTGCTTGATAAACTTCTCTGTGTTTCTTTAAAGGCTCAATGTAAGCTTTCTTTGTACTCTAGGCAGAGTTGCTCATACCCTAAGAGATGTCACTATCTTTTGAAGGCAACGGTTTTGAAACCATTCTTCTCTTTTTGAATATTTACTTCTTTTGCATGTCGTCTTCTTGATGCTTCTCCTTAGATCTCTTCCATCTAGCAAACGATCTTGGGATTGTGCCTTATATCCATAAAACACCCAGTAGGGATGACAGAATGAGCATGCAGAGGTAACAAGAAGAAACAGATCCCTGGGATGCATAGCTCCAGTTTAGATCCCTGCTTCTTAATCAGTGCTCACTTGGAAAACAGCAGACAATCAGACGGTTCTGTTTTTCCGTGGGTTAGACAATCAGAAACTGGAAAGACAAAGCTGATTTTTGAGTAAGATTTACCCACCAACTGTTGTCAGTGCTCCCTAGGAACTTTACAATACTGAGTAAACAAGCTCCCACTAGTAAAGGCTTTACATATTCACAGGAAGCCCATTTGATAAGCTTACTTCAAGATCATTGTTAATGCCTTTTCATTATATCACTTAGAATTAAACTGCTTCATATACACAATTATGTGGTGCAGAAATGAGACAGTATATTACTGAATGGTGTAAAACAAGTCGTAGAGATTGGTACTTCTTTGGGCTCTCTTACCACTTAATCTGCTTCTGGCCACCCACTGAGCTGGCCTGGAAGAAGCCGTCTTTTGATCTCTTTTGTGAAATGACCTTTGAGGGCAAAAATAGATGAGAACAAGCTTTAAAAGGTTTGTTATAAATATTCTGTTTGGATCATGTGTCTTTCCAAAATGCCAGAATAAAACACTTAACTAAAAAGGCTAACTTTAATGCCTTATACAAAAAGGCTAAGCTCCCGTTACAAGCTGCCTCGAATGTGTGTTAGCCAACACATTTTCCACAAGGTCCAAACAACTTCCTTGTTCAGGGGCTTAAGGAAAACAAGGAAGAAGAAACTTCCATGCTCATAATCCTGCAGCTGCTATTGTATTATTTCAGCATCCTTCTGCCCTGTAACCCTCAGTCTTTGCAGACTATACAGCCACCCAAAGCTCCCATCTGCCCTTAGAAAGAACACATGCACTCAGGAAGAAACCGTCCACTTTAACGACACCAACATCCTCTACCCTTCCCTAATTAAAAAAAAAAAGTGCTTATCAAAGCTGTGAAAAGCTTGCAGGTGAGTACATATTTATATCGTGAGGACCAGATGTAAACAGTTTTGAGATACTCACAAGATTGTTTTTTATCAAGAGTAAGCAGAAGGTGAGGCTGATTAGCCATTATGAGATTTCTCATGGAACAAGGACATGTGACAGTTGAGTCCCTCTTCTAGCATTTAATCAGGTCACTCTCCATCATTGGTTGGCTCACTCATCCAGTACAATACACCACAGGAGAGGTGCAGTTGCCAGTAGCACAGCAAGGGTCCCAAATTCTCCAAAGCAGCTGACTCATGGTTGTATTTTCATTGTTAGGAGTAAAATTTCTATGACTTATTCCATGTTCAGCTGCTGGATTTGTTCAGTTGTGTTTTGTTCAACTTGAACCTCTCTTATAACTGGCTTCTGTTTTAGTTTACTTGTGAACTGACTAATATCTGTTTTTATTAATTAGAGGTGGACAACATATAGACCCTTTGTATAAGTACTGCCATCTCAGAAAATGCTTTACGGAAAGGAGCAGCTCAGAACTACAGCGACAGTAGTTTAAACCTTGGTGAAATGAAAAGCCCTAAAAGAATTGTGTTTATACATCTATGTTGGCATAAAGAAAGCTCTGTCAGGCATGAAGTTAACATGATGCTAAAGAAAAACCAAGTATCAGAAAGAATTAGGTGTTTGGGTGTTTTAACATAGAAAGTATTCTCCGTCTCTCTGTTTCTCTGTTTCTCTGTCTCTCTGTCTCTGTCTCTGTCTCTGTCTCTGTTTCTCTCTCTCTCTCTCTCTCTCTCTCTCTCTCTCTCTCTCCTCCCCTGACCCCCGTGTGTGTGGGGGGAGGGGCATGTGCACATGCACACTCATGCAAGTCTATCTGTCTGTCTGTTTGTATGTCTGTCTGTTTGTCTGTCTGGTACAGAATGAGGAAGGCTTATGTGGTAGAAATAGTGAATAAATAAGCAAGTGAGTAGACTGGGAAAGAAATAAAATTAATAAACAAGAAAGGGGAACATAATCTTACTAGGATAGAAGAATTAAAGTTGGAGATAAAATCTATTTAAATGTAATCTATGATTTTATTTTAAATGAATAAGTTATAGTTTGGAAGCTTTGGACATTAAAATTACATAAGTGCCTTGAAATTTAGAGGTATCTCAAATTAAGTTGTATCTAACCTTATGGAAAAATTTACTACTTAACACAAATTAATAAAAATGACATTTAAAGCTGTTTGTTGCATAAAGTGGAATATCTTTTAAGTGCCAGAAACTTATTTAAATTACTTTTAGTAATAATCTGAGATATCGCCATTCTGTATTTAATATACATTTTATGTATTTTCATAACTTGTACCATCATTGAAAGTTTAAAAAACCTGAAGATTTTAGATTTTAATTTTTGTGGTAGTAAATGTACATTTTATAGATGATTAAGGTTAGCCTTTAACACAATATCCTCATTTCAACCACTGACAGAATTCTGCCTAAAAGTAGGCAAGATTGGATGCAGATAAAGTTGATGGCCAAACTTTGCCAAGACAGGGTAAGCAAGTCCTCAGTAGTTCTTGCCTTACAGATATGTCTATCAGATATACTGGGCCAGAAGGCTGAAGATGATGGTCCAACATTATAGAGAGTTTTTGTGTGACTATTCAGGCAGCAAACTGTCTCTGTCATTTCTTTTTTCAATTTGGAAGCTGCTAATCAGCAGTTCTTATTTACTCAGGTAATTAATTTTATTCCTTCTCAAGTCTCTGAAGGGGTTGAAGACCAAATAGGTCAGTTTCACAATTAAGCTTGGTTGTTTAGGGGTTAAGGTGTTTTTAGGTCTAGATAGATGTTTTAAGTTGGTGGAGATGAGATAAGATAGATATTGATTTATATTCAGAATTTTAGACTCACTAAGATAGGAAAATGTTTTCTTCATTGTTCCCAAATACAAATAGCCAAAACACTATGAATATAATATTAATATAATTCCTGATTGTTTTGTGGTTCTTTTTGCTCTACGTAGTTTATTTTATATATGTATAATACTATAAATGTATATGTAAATTTTTTTAAAAAATATCAATAACTAAAAAATTATTAAAAAAAAAAAAGCCAGGTGTGGTGGCACACACTTTTAATCCCAGCACTCAGGCAGGCAGATCACTGTGAGTTCAAGGCCAACCTGGTCTACAAAGCAACCTGGTCTAGCCAAGACTGTGCTAAACAGAGAAACCCTGTTTTGAAAAAACAAAAAACAAAAACAAAAAGCCTTTAAGTATTTATTCAATATACTCAATGGCTTAAAAGAAAGGCAAATAGAATGAATAAAAGTAAATAGGCAAATCAGCATGTTTACTATCTCACTGCAAACCATGGATACGTATTACATTTTAGTGTCCTTTTCCAGAACACACACCAGTATATTTGTACTACTATTGATAAACCATGCTATACAATATCTTTCTTTTTGGTAATTTGCTTTTCTTCTTAATATGTAACTCTTTTAGCAGTAAAATTAGTGACTGAATGGTTTATATTTTAATCAGCATCAAAATTAATAGAAGCATTGATGAACAGTATTGTTGTCATTGTCATCATTATTGCCTATAGTCCATATACTCTTTATATGTTCAATATATCATGAGGCATTTTGGATCCAGGTCACAAATTAGTTTTCTTTTAAAACAGTGCTAAAAGTTTCTAAAATGACTTTTCATATGCATTCTAGCAATATAAGAAGGTTTATTTTTCTAAACTTTACAGTTTTTTCTATTAATTTTTCCACTAAAATAATTTTTTCATTTTAATTAACCAAAGAGAAAAATCTGAATATATTTGTTGTCACATTTTACTTCCTCTTTTTCATATTCTGTTCTTCACTACTTTTTCTAGTGAAATAGTTGGCTTTTATAGAACTGCAAGAACCATTATATCCTGCCAATATACTCCTGACTTATTTTAAACATTCCTCTTTAATTCCCTGTACAAACTGTACTTTCAGAAACCTCTATTTTTCAGTAAATACAGTAAGCCAAGTAATAAAACAATAAAGAAATTCTTATTTATTAACTTCATGTCCAACTGGTTAAAAATATAGGGCAGTTATTTGTACATTGACTTTATAGCAGTATTATATGACTATTTCATTTAATTTATCATTACCAAGACATGTTATCCACTTATGCTGCATGTGCAGCACTGATAGCTTATACCCTCATTAAACAACAAGCTTCAAGATACAGAATATTTTAGAAATAATCTTCATATATAGGCTCTCTTAGAAGAATTATTCAAACATGAAGCATGATTGGAGTTTATCCTTTGAAAGATGTGATCTTCAATCTCAATGTTATGGCTTCTTTGAAGTTGGCAGTCAGAAGAAAACCTCACTCCTTACTTGTTTGCCTACAGGTAGCTGGACCAATTGTCCTTTCCCTAATGCACTTACAGTGCTCATCAATCAGATTGTTGCAGCCTGGGTGCTTCCTGGGCAAGATTTCACTCTAGTTCTCTCAATGAACTGAGTATTTCCATTCTGTTTTTATTTCCTGGCAGTACAAAGTATGTCTAGAGTTCATTCACATAATGAATGGGTTGGGAAATTAATTCCATTGGGACTACGATTGTTTGGTTTGCCACGAGACACATGAGACATTTATGGCATTTATGGCTTTCCCCTTTTGTGCTATTCCAGTGCACTGTTGAAAGATTGCAGCATAAATCTGGAGGCATGTTTTGCAAAGTTCATATCTGTATTCGTTACCTTTAATATTAATAGGGATGTATCTTTAAAGTGAGTAAATTGAGAAAGTGGCTGAAACTATAGTTTATAAAAGAAGATTAGTGGGTTTAATATGCACTGGAGAGTAAAAGAAAAATCTTATTACTGTATGGAGAAATTACCTCATAAAGAAGCTAATACAGCAGGCTAGGGAGCAATTTTTAACAAGGATTTTATGATGTGCAAGTGTAGGCAAGTTAATGAACTTATCTTTCTAGTTATTTTCAGATTGTAATGATGCTTTTCTTTTCTAGTTCTTGTGCTTTAAAAAGTAAAATACATTTAATCACCTACAATAAACCTAATTCATTACTTTAATAAATCAAGCACAATCTTATACTGTACACTTAAATGTTCTTGCAATAATGCTGGGAGCCAGATCAGGTGCTAGAGTTTAGCATGGATTAGAGCAAAAGGTAGCCAGGGAGCTTATTTATTATTTAAATTAAACCATCTCATTTTGATAGTGCAGTCACTGTGAGAAGATTTGACTCCCTTTCCAGCTATTGGACTTTAGGAAGAAGAAACAAAAGAAGGTGAAAACATTTTGTTCTAATGACCACCCAACTCTTTGCACTAGGACCACAAATTCTTTGAAATTCACACACACACACACACACACACACACACACACTGTCTGAAGAACTATGCTTTCTACAGGAAAATTCCCCTAAGACTCTAAGTGTAGTAAGGAGAACTCACTTCCAGCATGTTCTTCCAACCAGGTGGAGTTTCTTTAGGAAGATTATGCCTGAATTTTCCTTCTCAAAGGCAAATAAAGAACTGGTAACATCTCAGATTAATTAATGTGACACTTTCTATAATTAAAATGTGATTGACTTGAAGAAAAGAAAAAGAAAAAATGGAAGTAGATAAGAAATTGTCTGGAAAGTAAATTTCTTTATACTAAGAAATTTAAACTCAATCTGTTATAACAAGTTCACTTCTCAGTTTGCTTTGTAGGGCACCAACAAATGTGAACACCAAAAGCAGTAACCTCTGTGGGTGTATGTCTGTGTGAAATTTGGCTAGTGTAAAATAAGATATGTCACCTTAGACCTTACATACAACTTTTGAGGTAAGAACACACACTCTTCTGAAATTAACAATCTTCTATCATACCTAAAATTGCTATGATTAAAGAATTCATGAAGAAATAGACGTGCTTCCCACCTGTAAAACACAATCTATTTGCCAGTTATCCCTTGAGCATGAATTACTTAAACTTAATATGACCTGCATGATTTAGCAGAGAAGACATTAAGTCTGTATTATCAGTCAGTATTCTTATTCTGACTGCAAATGACTCTTCCTTTGGGAGAAAAATTTGATAGAATGTATTTACCTTCTATAGTCTTGGCAGACTATTTGGCAATAAAGTGTCATGGTCTATCAGAAGGAAGTCTAGAAAAAGGGTACATTTTTGGGAAGAGTGTCAGAGCCAGTACTGAGCACAGCTTTGTCTAGGCAGAGCCTACTTGTATGCTCAAACCACCCACCATATCTCTGTCTCCCAAAGGCATCCCTCCCAGAAGGATGGAAAAAGGATAGCATCTACAACAAATGGTGCTGGTCTTACTGGATGTCTATGTGTAGAAAGATGTAGGTAGATCCATATTTATCACCATGTGCAAAACTCAAGACCAAGTGGATTAAAGACCTCAGTGTAAAATCAGAGACACTAAATCTGTTAGAAGAAAAAGTGGGGAAAAGCCTGAAACTCATTGGCACAGGAAATAACTTCCTGAACAGAACTCCAACAGCCCAAGCTCTAAGATCAACAATTAATAAATGGGGCCCCATGAAAATAAAAAGCTTCTGTAAGGCAGAAGACACTGTCAACAGAACAAAGTGACAGCCCACAGATTGGGAAAGGTCTTCATCAACCCTACATCTGACAAAGGACTAACATAAAGAATATATAAAGAGCTCAAGAAATGAAACACCACCAAACCAAATAATCCAGTTAAGAAATGGGGCTCAGAATTTACAGATTCAATGCAATCCCTATCAGAATACCTACAAAATATTTTGAAGATTTTGAAAGAACAATTCTCAACTTCATATGGAGAAACAAAAAGCCCAGAATAGCAAAAACAATCATATACAATAAAAGATCCTCTGGAGGAATCTCCATACCTGATCTCAAGTTGTACTATAGAGCAACAGTAATTAAAACAGCATGGTACTGGCACAGCAATAGGCTAGTGGATCAATGGAATCAAACTGAAGACCCAGAGATGAATCCGCACACATTTGCTCACTTGATTTTTGACAAAGAAGCCAAATCCATTCAATGGAAAAACGACAGCATTTTCAACAAATGGTGCTGGTCTAACTGGATGTCTACATGTAGAAAAATGCAATTAGACCCCTATTTGTCACCATGCACAAAACTCAAGTCCAAGTGGATTAAAGACCTCAACCTAAAACCAGAGACATTAACCCAGTTAGAGGAAAAAGTGGGGAAGAGTCTGGAACACATAGGCACAGGAGACAACTTCCTGAACAGAATACCAATGGCCCAGGCATTAATGTCAACAATTAATAAATGGGACCTCATGAGGCTGAGAAGCTTCTGTAAGGCAGGTGACACTGTCAAGAGAACAAAGCGACAGCCTACAGACTAGGAAAAGATCTTCATCAACCCTTCATCTGACAAAGGTCTAATATCCAAAATATATAAAGAACTCAAGAAATTAAACACCACCAAACCAAATAACCCAATAGAGAAATGGGGCGCAGAACTAAACAGAGAATTCTCAACAGAGGAATATCAAATGGCTGAGAAACACTTAAAGAAATGCTCAACCTCCTTAGTCATCAGAGAAATGCAAATCAAAACGACACTGAGATTCCATCTTACACCCATCAGAATGGCTAAGATCAATAACTCAACTGACACCACATGCTGGCAAGGGTGTGCAGAAAGAAGAACACTCCTTCATTGTTGGTGGGAATGCAAACTAGTACAACCACTTTGGAAAGCTATCTGGCGCTTTCTCAGAAAAATGGGAATAGGGCTTCCTCAAGATCCAGCTATTCCACTCCTTGGAATATACCCAGAGGATGCACTACCACACAACAGGGACATATGCTCAACCATGTTCATAGCTGCCTTATTCATAATAGCCAGAACTTGGAAACAACCTATGTGTCCCTCAGTAGAAGAATGGATAAAGAAACTGTGGTACATCTACACTATGGAATACAACTCAGCTATTAAAAATAAGGAATTTCCAAAATTTGTGGACAAATGGATTGAACTAGAAATTGTCATAATGAGTGAGTTCACACAGAAGCAAAAAGATCTAAATGGTATATACTCACTTATATCGAGACACTAGTCCAAGTTGTACGTCCCCATGAAAAACTGTACCTACCAAGAAAGTGGGTAAGAGGGGAGGGCATCCTATTGAGACTTTCAGTGTGAGAAGCCTGGGAGAAAGAGGAAATAGAAGGATCCAGCGGGTCCTGGAAAACTACAGGCGAGTCTGGGCCCTGGGGGTCCTCTGTAAACTATGGCAACAGCCAAGGAAGTACTCGAACTCCTACCTAGACTAGCCAATGGATAGGACATTCTCCACTGTTGAGTGGAGAATGAGATCTGACTTTCACACAAACTCTGGTGCCCCATATTTGAACATGTCCCTTGGATGGAGATGCCTGGTGGCACTCAGAGGAAAGATAATAGGTCACCAAGGAGAGACTTGATACCCTATGAGCATATACAGGGGGAGGATGTCCCCCTCAGACACAGACATAGGGGAGGGGAGGGGAGTAGGGGGGAAGTGGGAGGAAGGGAGGAATGGGAGGATACAAGGGATGGGCTAACAACTGAGATGTAATATGAATAAATTAATAAAAAATTTAAAAAAAGAAAATGACAAAAAAAAAAAGAAAGAAAAGAAATGGGGCTCAGAATTAAACAGAGAATTCTCAACAGAGGACTATTGAATGGGTGAAAAACGCTTAAAGAAATGCCCACCATCCTTAGTCATCAGAGAAATGCAAATCAAAATGACTCTGAGACTCCATCTTACACTCATCAGAATGGCTAAGATCAAAACCTCAAGTGACAGCACATGCTGGCAAGGATGTGGAGAAAGGGGAACACTCCTTCATTGAAAGTGGGAGTGCAAACTTGTACAACCACTTTGGAAATCTGGTGCTTTCTCAGAAAACTGGTAATAGAGCTACCTCAAGACCCAGCTACTTCACTCTTTGGAATATACCCAGAAGATGCTCCACCACATAAGGACATATGGTCAACCATGTTCATAGCAGCCTTATTCATAATAGCCAGAATCTGGAAACAACCTAGATGTCCCTCAACTGAATAATGGGTACATTTACACTATGGAATATTACTCAGCTATCAAAACCAAGGAAATCCTGAAATTTGCAGGCAAATAGATGGAACTAGAAATGATCATCCTGAGTGAATTAACCTAGACCCAGAAAGAGATATGGTATATTCTCACTTATAATTGGATACTAGGCCAACAGGGATGTCCCCTGAAAGTCTTCAGTTACCAGGAGATTGATATAGATTCTGGGACTTCCTATTGGAAATCTGTATGAGAGAGGTATGGAAGAATGAGAAAATAGATGGATCCAGATGGTCCTAGAAAACTGCGATAAGACCGTCAAGGCTGGCGGATCTGGCTGCAGGGAGGTCTGCTCAAACTGCTGTACCAACTAAGCACAATGCATGCAGTAAACCTAGAACCCCTATTCAGATCTAGCCAATGGACAACACATTCTCCACAGTTGTGTGGAGAGCAGGGAATGACTCTGATAGTAACTCTGGTGCCCCCTATTAGACCACTTCTCCTTGGTGAGGAATCCTGGTGGCACTCAGAGGAAGGGTAAGCAGTATACCAGGATGAGACTGATAGACTGTGATCATATGGTGGTGGAGGAGGTCCCCTTCTGTCACAGACATAGGGGAGGGGAATAAGGTCAAAGAGGGAGGAAGCGGGTAACAGGAAGATACAAGTGAGGAGATAACAATTGAGTTGTAATTTGAATAAATTACTTAAATATTTGAAAAGAAAGAATTTTATTTTTCCTGAGCTCGACCTAGGACTCATCCTATAAATGTGTAAATGGAACAACAAACAGGAAGACAGTAGATAGATAACACATTAATAAGTTATGATATGTGCACACTAGACATGCATATCAGTGTGTTGGAAGTAGTTTGGTCAGTAAGGCTTTGGCAGTGGATTCATCTGGGATGGATCTTGCATAAAGTAGATAACAGTAGAGGATGCTGAAATGTGACAGACAAGTAGCAGGTGCTATCTAACGTCTCTGTAGACCACAGAAGTGACACCTTGGCAGATGCTCCAATGTCTGAGTCAATAGAAGAAGTATTAACTCAGTACAAGACTTAATTTCACATAAAATTATGCTTTTCATTTTTTATTATCAATATAACAGAAACTACTTTTCTAGTTACAGATGTTTAGGCTTTTAAATATTTTCTCTTGCTCTGTGCCCTCCTCTTCCTCATGTGCTTTTTTCTTTTCTTAATTCCGATTGTCAACAGTTGCACAATTATTGTTGAAGAAAAATTCTAGATATAGAAATTTTGTAAGCCAGGCATGGTGGCACACATCTTTAATCCCAGCACTCAGAGAAAAAGGGGCAAGTGGATTTCTGTGAGTTCAAGGCCAGCCTGGTCTACAAAGCAAGCCCAGGATCCCCAAGACTGTTACACAGAGAAACCCTGTCTCAAAAAACAAAACAAGCCCTCCCACAAGAAAAAAGAAAGAAAGAAAAACATAACAAAAATCAGAAGCTTTTAAATATATTTTAATATGTCCTTAACAAAACCCTACTACCTGTCCTTTATCTAATCAACAACAGTGGATCTTATAACTGTGTAGTATCCTCTGTGATTTGAGAGGAATAAGGAAGGAATCAGGAAATGTGCTGGTACTATTCATATCAAGACTAGGCACCACTCATCAAAACTCAGTATTTCCTAGAAAATGGACCAGAGTGTCTGGTAGTTTATGAAAGGCATAATAATCTTTAAGAAATAATTCTACATAGCACCTTCTTCGGAATTATTTACTAGAAAGATTGATTATATTTTATGTAAGATTTTATTTTTCTTGTGGATTTGTGTACATGAAGGCAGTGCACCAGGAGAAGGTGCTGGATGCCCTACACCTGGAGTTAGAGGTCATCGTCATCTTCCTGACAGGAGGGTTGGGTCCTCTGTAAGAGTAGTAACCAATTTTAACCTCTGAGCTTTCTTTCTGGTCCAAACATTTAAATTACATTTCATTACATTCATTTCCTTTATTTATTTATGCACTTGGTGGGAGTGGGAAGGGGTCAATTCATAGGCATGCTTCCCTCTTTCCATTTTGTGAATGCTGGATACTGTATTTGGATTGTGACAGACGCTTGACCGAAAGGGCCTCTGCACATTGAGAAAATGCCTCCAATGCACTTCAGCCCCAATGTCTCATTTCCTAATACTTACATAATAATATGGTAATTTACCATCATAATAATTTTTATAATTAAAAATTCCTCAACTGTAGTTAAGTTATGATCTTTAAAAATCTTGTATGTTTAATAAATTGCTTTTTCTCTTATTTTTCCCTAGGACATTAGAGTCATCAGCAGCCTTTCAAATGTTTGGCTTCATTTTCTTGTTAGTGTTCTGTAGACAGCTAATTTCAAAGTTGGTCACAAGTGCAACTGGTTATAAGTTCTATGGTAGCACATACCACTAACAGTGATTGTCTACCACAGGGTCACACATCTCAGAATAATCCACTAAAAGCAATAGCATTCAGGGCCATGCCACATAATACTTATGTATGTAGAATATATGTGTGTAAGTATGTGTATGTTACTCCTAGGACTTGAAATAAAGACATAGAAAATGAATGTGAATAAACAATTGTATAAATGGTTCTCAACCTTCCTAACATTGTGACCTTTTAATAGAGTTCCTCTTATTGCGGTGACCCCAACCATAAAATTATTTTTGTTGCCACTCATAAATGTAATTTTTCTATTTGTACGAGTTGTGATGCAGTTATCTGATATTTCAAGATGGCCTTATGGGACCCCTGTGAAAGAGCCATTCAACCCTCCAACGCTGGCTAGGGTGTCACAACCCACAAGTGGAGAGCCACTGGTATAAAAGCACATTTCAATTTGAAATTATTTTTCTTGATAATAATTACTTTGCTGACATTAGAATGCATTATAATAAAAATATCATCCATATTATTTTGCTATGTATTGGAAATGCAGTTTTATCAGATTCTACTGCCTCACCCTCTAGTTCTGCTTAACAAATGTTCTGCCTTTCTTAAGCTTCTCCAGCAGGTGTGAAGCTCATGCCTTCTTGATTCTCGCGTCCACTGCTCAGTTCAGATTCCACTGATGTCACTGGCTCTTAGACATGTGGTTTATGTTACCTGTCTTGTTTCCATTAACTCTTTCCAAACATCCCTGTCCCATGTTAGGAAATGCTTTCCTCTCCCTGTTCTACTGTTTCTATTTCCCGCCGCTCTGAACACAGCCTTTCTCTTTTATTCTGCTTGTCACTGAGAATATTTAACGTGAAAAATTTCCATTCGTAAATTCATTCTACAGACAAATAACAATGCTTCCAACATAGTCCACGGCCACAGAGGGCCAATCTTCTGTAATATACATGTTGTAAATATTTTAACTTTAAATATAGACTTTAAAGACAAGGACAGAGATTCAATTGTCAGGAAAATAGCATATTTAAAAATCCGTGACTCATATAGCATCAAGCAGGATCTAACATTCTTGTTTGTTATTAACTGTTTGTTATTCACAAAGCCCTTTTGCATAAATAACCACCCACTGCAGACTCACAAAGCACTCTGCAAAACCATATATTAAAATAAATTTACTGAGTATTTTTGGATGGAAGGCATCTATAAAGAAGATGTGTTCCTATGCAAAATTAGACACCAAGTCTTCAACTACAGTACAAACTGGAACACATCTGTGTATGGCAGGCGAGTGAGTTATGCTAATCCAAGGCTTTTCTGACTTATGATCTAAGCCACAACATAACATACACTTAAGATGTTCAGGGATGAACATGCTCTTCCATGCCCATTCTGAATCAGGTGTATTTGTAATCAAAGCTGCAAATCTCTCAGCCAGAGCTGTCAGCCTCCCGAGCAGCTTTAAAGTCAGCTGGCAAATCTATCTGTGGAGACACGGGATTGCACACTGGGCCATGCTTGCCTTGGCCAGCTCAGCAATATTCATTTGCATGTGTTTCTGTTTCTCGGTTTGGCTCTTGGCCCCACGGAATAGCTGTTCTTTGTCTATTCTTTGGATGGACCACAGCATGATACAGAATGTGTTCTGGAAAATCAGTTTACAGAGAATAAATGTAGATTACATATGCCACAAACTAATGGAAACTACTCTTTACTGTATACGGCACTTAAAAAGACAATAATCCTTGTCTTCACTCACAAGCTGATTACAGGCAGAAAATTTGATAAGGAGCATAAAATACGTTAGAAGTTTCAATTTTCTTCAAATTTGTGCTTTTCTCTATTTACATTTTGCAGTAAAATTTGTATACAAACACATCTCTGTGTGTGTGTGTGTGTGTGTGTGTGTGTGTGTGCGCGTACATGAATGTTTTTTTGAGAAAGAGTCTTGTTATATGTCTATTCAGAGGCTAGAGATGTGTGCCACTGCAGCTGACTAAACATATTTTAAATATAAATGAGCCAACATATATTTTTAAAAAATTCTCTCTATACATGATGTAAACATATTATAGATAATATTTGCTGACAAACTGGACATAAATCATTGAAGATGGAAGTTATGACTTGGTGATAAGATATTTATAGAGTAGAATCCTAGCATAAGATAAGTTCACTTGCAGAAGCTTGTGGGAAAAAAATCTGCTTCAATATTTTCTCCTGATGCTCCTCCTCCTCCTCCTCCTCCTCCTCCTCCTCCTCCTCCTTTTCTCTTCCATTTTGTTTTGAAATTAAACTACATCACTGAGTCTTATGGTCCCTTCTAGGTTCCCCTCAATGCAACAGTAACCAATGAAATAACCACACCTTTGACCTGCGTTTATCAAAGAAAGAAACTTCTGAGCCCATCTTAGGGTTATGCTGTAGTCATTCTGTCCCACTTCCTCACTAGGGTCCAGGGGATAGGGGGAGTAGAGGATTCTGCCACAAGCCTCCTATTTCCTCCACTCTGTCCCATATCTGTCCTCTAGTACCAGAAGGAAGATGGTTGACTAGAGCAAGCAAGACATTTGTCCCAATAAGGAAACGACTACTGTAAAAAGGAGCTCTAGGCCAAATGCCAAAATGAGTTGATAATACATAATCAGGGCTTATAAAGCCTTTATGATCAATCTCCATATACCTTGGCTAAAAAAGTGCAGTCATAGAGGAATGTGGAAGGATCCAGAAGACTGGATCACATGGGAGGACCCTGAAATTGAGTGAAGGAAGGGAATGACACTAGAGGCTGGATCAGCTCTTTGGCTTCCTTTTCTGTTTGGCGGCAGTCTTTGTATCTCAATAGAAAATGACATCAGCAGCCATGTGACAACGCTGAAGGAGGAGATAGCAAAGATGTCAACCATTAGGGCTGGGCTCCAGGTTTCTGCAAGGAAATGCAGATTTTCATCAGGAAATTTACAAACAGTAGAAACCTCGAAATGACTGAGCTCTGACCTGTTTGTTCAATGTAGTAGTTGGTGGTTGCCTGGAATAGCTTTTGTCACACAAGAGCTGTCATACTGGAGATTTGGAGCAGGATAAACAAAGAGTTGAGTGGCCAAGACGGCACTAGCAGGACCTCTGCATAGCAGGAGAAGATTGAGACTGTGGAAATCAGAAGACCAAGAGCTCCATCCATTACTTTGTGACATGCTTCCAGACCAAGCTCTCATCACATTTCCAAAAGCCTAGGACTTTTTTTTTTATCTTAGTACCATTCATGATTACTTCTTTGTAGTCCCCAACAGTGCCTAGTTGGTTTTTTGAGCCACATTCTCCTACTGCTTTGGACCCCTCTGCCTCCTTTACTTTTTCCTCCCCATCTTCCATGGGATTCCCTGAGCTCTGAGAAGAGGGACCTGATGGAGACCTCCAATTTGAGCTTTTTCTATGCCTAATGTTTGCCTGGCAGAGCATAATTCTCGACTCTTAACTATGCTTTCAAATCTATCCAATACAATAATGTTCGAAATAATCCAGCCTATCTGCCTTCCCCAGTGCCACCCAGGAACTGACTGGCAAGGAGATAAGACTCTGGGAGCCAAAAGGCTTCAAAAAGGTTTGGCATTGAGGAAATGAAACAAGCAAAGAAACATATTTTGCCTCCTCTAAAATTTAAGAGCTAATTGCATTTTACTATGCTGGGTCTATTTTAAAAATAGAGAGAAAACACAGAAAATAGGAATTCTTTCTTCTGAGAAGTTCTTTACAGCCCTGTGAGTGCTTTATTCTCCATCATTCCTTCATCTCCAGCCATCTTCTGTCCATCAGAGCAAGTACTTTTTTTTAATTATACAGGTAATGGTTTAATCTGTATATCTTGCCTTCTTTATAGACCAGCCATTCCTAAAGCTATATTGCTATCCATTCAGAAATGACATTCACTTTTTTGATATAAGCATAACTGACCCCAGAAACAATTATCTATATTTTCTTACAGAAAGTAGAAGAAAAGAGTGTCTAGTTGAAAGTATTGGCAAGAGAAGGAAGAACCTACCATTCTCCTGCTGAACAATGAACCTATTCTAGTGACATTTTGTTTACACTTCTGATGATGTACTAATTGGCTTCAGCCCACTAGATGAAAAGGTTAGTAGTGGGCAGAATGTACTGGAAGAAAGGATTATTATCATTATCATTACTTTTTAAATTAATATGTACTCACTTTACATCCTGATTGCAGCCCCCTCCTCTCATCCCAGTACCCCTGCCATGCGCCCCAGCCCCAATTTTCACTTCTCCTTCACAAAGAAAGGTAAGGACTCTGATAGGTAACAACTCACCCTGACACATTAAGTCCATGCAGAATTAGGTTCACCCTCTCCCACTGCAGCCACACAAGGCAGCTCAGTTGGGAAACAGGATCCAAAGAGAGGCATCAGAGTCAAAGAGGGTCACCACTCCAGTCGATGCATCTGCTACATATGTGCAGCAGGTCTATGCATGCTCTTTGATTGGTACTCAGTCTTTGTGAGCTACCATGGGCCCAGGTTCATTGACTGTAGATCTTCTGGAGTCCTTGATCCTTATGGATCCCTCAGTCACTCCCCCAACTCTTTCATAGGACTCTCCATGCCCTGTCGAATGCTTGACTGTGGTTCTCTGCCATCTGTTTCCATCAACACCTCTGTGAAGCCACTCAGAAAAGTTATGCTAGGCTTCTGTCTACATGCATAGCACAGAAACATTAACAGTGTCAGGGATTTGTTCTCTCCCATGGAATAGATCTCAAGTAGGGCCGGTCTTTACTTGGCCATTCCTTCAATGTCTGCTCCATCTTTGTCCCTGCACATCTTGTAGGCAGGACAAATTTGGGGGTGAAAGTTTTGTGGGTGTGCTGGTGTCCTTATTCCTCCACTGGAAGTCCTGCTGGGCTATAGGAGGTGGCAACTTCAGGCTCCATATCCCCACTGCTAGGAGTCTCAGCTAGGATGACCCCACAGACTTTCCTGCGGATTCTGCTATCCCAGTTGTTTTGCATATCCCGGAGATGGCCCCGCCTCTGATTTAAGTTCTCACACCTGGACCCTCCCCACTCCCACTTCTCCCTATACCTAATCCCCACCTCTACTCCAGTTCCCATCCACTATTCTACCCAGTTTCCTCCTTCTGTCTACCTTTGCCCATTTTATTTACCCTTCTGAGTTAGATTCACCGTCGCTTGAAATTTTTTTTTTTTTATCATAGCCATCCTGACGGCTGTAAGATAGAATCTCAGGGTTGTTTTGATTTGTATTTCCCTGATGACCAAGGATGTTGAATATTTTGTTAAGGGTTTCTTTGCCCTTCAAGATTCATCTTTTGAGAATTCTCTGCTTAGCTTTGTACTCCGTTTTTAGTTGGGTTATTTGGTTTGTTGGTGTCTAATTTCTTGAGTTGTTTATCTATTTCGGATATTTACTAGCCTTCTGTTAGGTGTAGGGTTGATAAAGATCTTTTCCTATTCTCTAGGCTGCTATTTTGTCCTATTGACAGGGTCCCTTGTATTACAAAAGCATTTCCGTTTCAGGAGGTCCCATTTATTAATTGTTGGTCCTAATGTCTGAGCTGTTGGTCATCTGTTCAACAAGTTGTCGCTTGTACAATTGTAATTCAAGACTATTGCCTATTTTCTGTTCTATTTTATTTAATGTATATAGTTAATGTTGAGGTAGTTGATTCACTTGGACTTGGGTTTTGTGCAGGGTGATAAATATAGATCTATTTGCATTCTTCCACATGCAGATATCAAGTTAGACCAGCACAATTTGTGGAAGATGCTTTGTGCGGTTTTGGCTTCTTTGTCTAAAATCAAATGTCTGTAAGTGTATAGGTTTATTCTGGTTGTTTGATTCGGTCTGTTTTTATGCCAATATTATGCAGTTTTTATTACTATTGCTCTGAAGTATAGTTTAAAATCAGGCATGATGATAACTCCAGAAATCTTTTATTGTACAGGATTGTTTTAGCCATTATGGGTTTTTGTTTGTTTGTTTGTTTGTTTTTCTACTTAAAGTTTAGAATGGTTCTTTCAAGAGTGGTAGAGAATTGTGTTGGAATTTTGATGAGGATTGCATTGAATCTGTAGATTGCTTTTAGTGAGGTGGTCGTTTTTACTATGCTAATCCTACTGAACCATGAGCACGGGAGATGCTTCCATCTTCTGACATCTTCTTCAATCTCTTTCTTCAGAGACCTGAAGTCCTTGTTATATGGGGTTTTCACTTGCTTAGTAAGAGTTATGCCAAGATATTTTGTGTTATTTGTGGATATTGTGGACAGTGTAGTTTCCCTAATTTCTTTTTAGCCTGCTTATCATTTGTATAAATGAGGGCTACTGATTTTTTTTTCAGTTAATTTTGTATCCAGCCACTGTGCTGAAGATATTTATCAGCTGTATGCTTTCCCTGGTGAAATTCTTGGGGTTACTTATGTATACTATCACATCGTCTGCAAATCGTGATATTTTGACTTCTTTCCACTTTGTATCCCCTTGATCTTCTTTAGCTATCTTATCACTCTAGCTATGGCTTCAAGAATCTATTGAAGAGATATGGAGAGAGAGGACAGCCTTGCATTGCCCCTGACTTGGGTGGGATTGCTTTACGTTTCTCTTTATTTAATTTGATGTTGGCTATTGGCTTATTGTATATTGCCTTATTATTTTGGGGTATGTTCCTTATATCACTGATCTCTCTAAGACTTTTAATATGAATGGGTATTGGATTGTGTCAAAGGCTTTTTCAGCATCTATTCCAATGATCAGGTGGGGTTTTTTTTTTCTTTCAGTTTGTTTATATGGTGGACTACATTGATGGCTTTTCCTTATGTTGAACCATGCCTGTATGCCTGGGATGAAGCCTACTTGGTCATGGTGGATGATATTTTTGATGTGTTCTTAGATTCAGTTTGCAGTATTTTATTGAGTATTTTTGCTGCAATGTTCATAAGGGAAATTGTTTTGAAATTCTCTTTCTTTGTGGAGTCTTTAGGTATCAGTGTGACTATGCCCTTGGCAATGTTCCTTCTGTTTCCATTTAGTGGAATAGTTTGAAGAGTATTGGTATTAGCTCTTTTTGAAAATCTGGTAGAATTCTGTGCTGAAACCATCTGGCCCTGGGCCTTTTATGATTGGGAGACTTTTAATGCCTCCTATGATTTCTGCAGGGGTTATAGGTCTATTCTTTCATATGTATATTTAGTGTTTTCATTATTATGTGACAGGAGGAATTTTCTTTTCTGGTCCAATTTGTTTGGTATTCTGTAAGCTTCTTGTACATTTTTAAGCATCTCTTGCTTTTAGTTGGGGAAATTTTCTTGTATGGTTTTGTTGAAGATATTTTTCTGGCCCTTAGAGCTGGTATTCTTCTTGTTCTTCTATTCCTAACATTCTTAGATTTTTATCTTTTCATAGTGTCCCCGATGTCTTCGATGTTTTGTATGGGGAACGTTTTAGATTTAACATTTTCTTTGACTAATCAGTGTCTTCAATTGCATCTTCTACACCTGAAACCCCTCCCCTATCCCTTGTATTCTGTTTGTTATACTTATATCTGTAGTTCCTGTTATTTTCCCTTAGTTTTTCATCTCCAGGATTCCCTCAGTTTGTATTTTCTTTATTGTTTCATTTTCCATTTTTAGGTCTTGAACCATTTTATTCATTTCCTTCACCTGTTTGATTGTATTTTCCTGTATTTCTTTAAAGGATTTATTCATTTCCCCTTTAAAGGCTTCTATCTGTTTGATTGTGTTTTCCTGTATTTCTTTAAGGGATTCATTTGTTTGCTTCTTAAATGTCTATATTATCTTCATAAGAATAAATTTAAGGTCACTTTCTTGTGTTTCAGTTGGGTTACAAAATCCAGGACTTGCTCTAGTGGGATATCTTGGTCTAGTGGTGCCGTACTGCTCTGGTTCTTGTTGGTTGTGTTCTTATGGGGCCTTTAGCTATCCTGTTGTCCTTGGTGTTGGCTGAACGTTTCTGGTGCCCAAAGGACTTATTGGGGAGGTGGGTAAAGCCATGGCCCCACGCTGAAACTCAGAGGATCGCCTGCAGCTCTCCTTTACTGTCTATTTCAGTTTCAGTCCTCAAGCAGAGGACTGAGGTGTGGGGGGAGTCAAGTCTGGCACATCTCCTCAGTAAGGATTGGGCCAGAGAATGGAACTGTGTGCTCCTGGGCCCTCTACAAGCTTCTTTGGAAGGTGGGTTGAGCTGTGGGCCGGAGACTAGATGTTTCTGTGGTAGGTCAGCTCTCCTAAGTAAAAACAGTAGGGCCGTAGACTATAGGCTGGAACTGTGTGCTCCTGGGACCCCTTTAGGCTTCCTCCATTGGTGTTGTTTTAAAATTGTATACAAAATGGATTTTTGTTGTGCATTATTTATATATAGTTTGTCTTTATTTATCATCCATCCCACTGTTTTCTCCTGGCCTTCTGGGAACTTCTCTCTTGATGTCCTCCTGACCATAGGTTCTTTTCAGCCCTCAAGTAATATGAATCCTATTACTTTTCCCTTAAGGCCCATTTATCCTTTTGAAGGCCCCTTCCACAGTTACACACACATATATATGTGTTTAAATTTAGTCAACACTAAAGAAAATAAATGAGATTTATCCTTCTGAGTCTAACTTATGTTTAATATAATGATTTCCAGTTACACCCTTTTTCTCTCAAATGTCATAACATCATTTTATTGCATGAAATTTTATCTTTCAGTTAAATCCTCAAATTCAAATGTCAATTGACTGAAATACTCTAATTGATTAAATAACCATGTGATGGTACAATATAGTGATACTTTATAGTGTCTACTCACTGTTAACACAGAAACCTGCATTTTCACATTAAAGGAGATATGAGATAAAAAATTTAAAGACAAATAAGAGTGACCATGGCCATGGACCACGAATTTAGATTTTTTCAAATTGCATGTTCCAATGTTGTTTTAGTTCCAGGCAGTTTGTATAACAACAGAACAAAGAATTTTTTTTTATAGCACATGGTTGGACAACTCAAGTAGGTGGATGTAACAAAGTGGATGAATCTCTGCCATCGGCCTTAGATTTATCAGATGATTTGTTTAGCCATTTGGTTGATGGGAGATATTTAATTCATTCCCAAAGTTTTTACTTCATAGTCATACATGGCTAAAGGTAACCCAAGGTAAATTTTAATTAGTCGTTGTATTTGTAGCACTCCAAGTTCACCAAAGTGCTTGTCAATCAGCCTTTCAGAAGGTTCAGTGATAGTTGCTGTTCTTCCTAGAAACCTTTATTCATACATCATAGAGTAGAAGTAGCAAAAATAGCCTTAGATCTTTCTAGAAGTGGGAAAATTGAGATAACTTTTCTTACTCATGTGAAGGATATCGCCAGCACTCCCATAGCAATACAGGTTAACAAGGAAAAATTATATTTTATATAACACAGGAGCTTTCTGAAGTGAAGACCTTGAAACTCAGGGAATATTTCTTATTTTTAAGCTTAGCATCAGTGAAGGCTAGTTGGTCATGTAGAAAGTAGTTGGACAAGAGAGTGTGAAAGGAATTTCGTCAACTGCAATATTTTCAAATACACCAATTCAATAACTCACAAAGGGAAGTTGTATTCACAGTAGTCTAGAAGGCAGTAAGTATAGGAACTTCATGAACAAATTGTGTGAAAATCAGTATAAATTTTATTAATTGATACATCCATTTGTAATAAATATCAACCCAAGTACTACTAATGAAATTGAAGAAAAACCTAAATAAATCATCTAATTTCATTTGTTTTTAATTACTTGCTTTCATAGTATCTCAGCTACTTTTACGCATTGGTTGGTTAATTTATACTTTATAAAGGCAACATGAAGCAGAAAGGGTTCATAATTCTACAGCATTAGTCCATAGTAATGGGTAAATCATGGTGGAAACATTGGAGGAGGAGGCTGGTTTTGTTGCCTCATCAATCAGGAAACATTGCCCATAGAGTGAGATGGAATCACTCAACTTTTAGATTAAATCTTCCCACATCAATTACCTTAGTCCAGTAACTCCCTCACAGACATGTCAGGATGTCTGTTTTCATGGTGGTTCTAAATCCTGTCAAGGCGATAAGTAAGATTAACCGGAACACATTCCCAAATGGCATGCTCCTATCAGCTCTGCGATAAACAGCACCGTGGTAGGTGTGTATGATAGGAACACCTGACCCCATTGCTTTTCAGGAATTTTGAAGCAAGGTCAACCTGGTGAAAAAAACAACCCAAAACAAAAAAAACACTGACAGTTATCATAGGACATAATAAAAAGGCAGAAATGCCAACCTAGAAGACATGCCGTCTGGAGTTCGGATCACTCTTGTGCAGAACGCTGACGTCTCCACTCTTCATTACCTCTACCTGTGCCTGTGTCTTAGACCCCTTGCGCTGTATTCCACGGGCTCACTTAAGCCTTATCCTCTGGAGGCACATTTAGGGCTGGCTCTTGTCTGCACGTGATCAGTCACCCTCATTAATAAATTCTTCCTCATTTTCAGCTTGTCACTTTGGAAACTTACCGTCCCAGTGATTGGCGTATTGCACGGCAGGCGAATGGGCCTGGTTCTGCAAGCACTAATTAACCAGTTGTTTTGGAGAGCCAGCAAATTCAGCTTCAGTACTTGCACCTTCTCCCTGTGTGCTGCCTTAATGTTGCTATTTTACCACCAAAGAGGAGGAGTCAGCTGTGGGCATGATTATGAAGGAGGCACAGACTTTAGTCTCATTTGTTTATTTTTGTTAGTTTAAGGGAAGGTGTATTTGGAAGAAAATGAAAAAAAAAATCCATTTGAGATATTAGGTGAACATGTATGAAATTGGGTATTGGCAATGTTATCAACCAAAGAAAAGGTATTGGAAAATTATGCTATTGTTTCTTTTGCTTTTTTAAAAATTCTGTGCTTCATTCTAATCAGTATGTGTCTGCCCGGGAGCATGCATGTGTAGAGATTAGGCTTGTTGTGGAAGGTACTCAGATGGAAAGAACAAATGCATAATAGGATTATACATCAAGACAATTGCTTCATAAACCAGGCTATTGCCTTTGAAAAGAACTTTTCCAAATTCCATAACCTTCTTCATTAGCATACCAAAAGCGCAGCACTGAGCTCCTGGAAATTTTGGTTCAGGAAAGTTTCTCTTTTGATTGTATAGATACTTGGAGGCTTTACGCTGCTGGGCAAAAGAAGGCTATGGTTTGATAACAATTTAAGAGCTTGTTGGTTTGGGGCACAGTGAAGAAGAAAAGATGGCTAAAGGGAAAAAGTCAGATAGTTTTAATCTAGGACCTTAAAGACAAACATTATATAAAAGGGACGATAACCTCAAGGAGGCAGTGTATTGGGAAGACAGTTTTTAGGAAATCTGTGTATTTAATTTTATGCAAAGCAAAAGTATTGTCACCATGTTGTTCCTATCAGCAGAGATGCATATTACATAAATGTTTTCATAGACTTTAGTGCATAATATAGTCTTTGTATGTGGTAGATGTTCAGAAATAGTTTATCTCTCATAAGGGCACACAACTCTCTTGTATTACTGGCACTTTTGATAACTTACCAAAGACAAAACTGTACTGGATCTTTTTGTCATATTAATATAATATTTACTCTTATAATTATATTATAATTAATATAATATTTACTTTACTCTTCATAGAAATGAAGAACTATCTGGATTGCCTTAGTAGGTTCTTTTATATCTATCCATCATCTATCTATCTATCTATCTATCTATCTATCTATCTATCTATCTATCATCTAGCTATCTACCATCTATCTCTTATATCATGATTTCTCTCTACCTATTAATCTTTTAATCATCTATCAGTCATCTATTTATTCGCTTATTTATTTTGTATGTGGGTACACATGTGCACACAGGTGAAGACCAGATGAAAATCTGTGGCAGTAAGTTCTCTCCATCCGTCATGTGGATCCTAGGGATTGAGTTTAGGTTGTCAGACTCGGTATTGGGCCCTTCTACTTGCTGGACTATTCTGCTGATCCATCAGTTACTTACCAAATGGTCTCTTCTTTTGTTGATCCTCATCTTCTTTTCTTTTCTTTCTTTCTTTCTTTCTTTCTTCCTTTCTTTTTTACTTTTGGTAGTGGTGGGTCTTGAATTCAAGGCCTCCCACACACTTGGTAAGTTCTCTCCCATTAAGATCCATTCCCATCTATGATGGCTAATGCTGATTGTCAGCCTAGCAGGATCAAGAATCACCTAGGAGACAAAGCACTGAGCATCTCTGAAGGAATTTCTAGATTAAATTAACTGAGGTGGGAAGACATGCCCTAACAGGGTGACAGCATTCTGTGGTCTGGGTCCTAGACTGCATGAAAAGGAGCTGTGGCTTTCTGACTGTGTCCTCCAGTGGCAGGGGCTGCTTTTGGATATGTCTTCCAATTCAATTCCTGAGTCTCCGCTTTGGAGATTATATTTTGAGCCCATGAATTTAGGGATAACAGAAGCACTCAGTCCATACTGTATCCAGAATCACTGAATACCCTGAACATGGTTGATTAAATATAATTCCAGGAAACACATTGTTAATTTTTGTAATATGTAATTTTTAAAAATCACTATGTAAGTACATAATTTTTCTTTTTTCTAAGTGCTAAATCCCAGAGGAAAATATGCTAATTTAATAAAATGGGGTGAGTTTGTCTTCACTCAAACAGTAAATGTAACTCAATTTGGAGCTACATGTGAAGCCCGTTATTTTTACCCTTAGCAGAGCCAAGTGTGAATATAATGACATCCTGCCTGTAGATTTTGCTTTTTTCCAGGAACCTGTTCATTAAAAAAAGCTGTATATTTTCTCTTATAGAAAACATTTAGCATTTCCTAATTTAAAATTGTGTTTAGCATTCAGGAAATTCATTACAGCAATCATATTACAAAATTCAAGTAATCTATAGGTATGTAAAGTAAGATCTGAACTCTCTCTCCTTGATGAAATTCCTTATACCCTAAATTCAGGCTAATTTTCTCAAAGGTAACCACAGTTAGCATTACACTGCCTGAAATAATGGCACATGTATTTATGTTTCTTTAAATATATGTTATTACATAAATAAAATTATATATTGTATATTTTTTAAAAGGCTCAGTGCAATAGAGCACAACTATTTTTGGGTTTGCAGTTCAATGATACTCTCTGGGATGAAAGCAGTGTGCCTATGCTTTCTTGTGATCTTGACGGGTATTGTCTGGCATCACCTGCATCTTTCAGGACATGGTAGTCGGCTACTGCATAGGTTCTAAACCCACTTGTTCCATTGAGAAAGGGAGTGTGGCATAACTGACATTCACAAGAAGCTATAAGGTGTGTTTTGCAAACTTAGAGTCAAAGGTCTGTTTCCAGACAGCTCTGGTTTTTTGTAACTTTAAAAAAGAATGATGCAGCTGGGTGGAGTGATACATGCTTGTAATCCCAGTACTTGGGAGGCAAGGGCAGGCAGATCTCTGTGAGTTCAAGGCCAGCCTGGTTTACAAAGTGAGTCCAGGTCAGCCAAGGCTATACAGAGAAACTCTACCTAAAATTTTTTAAATTAATTAATTAATTATGCAAGAATTTTATTTTGGGGGTATTTTTTCAAAAGTACCCATTCAAAATAATATTCTATAACTATGAGATATTTTACTTTAGGTTTAAATTATCACCCAGGAAGTTTCTAAATTTTCAGTCTTTCTAAGAAGAGTTGGAAATCTCTCCTTCTCAACACATATTTTTTTTTCTAGTAAGCAGCTTAAGATTCTACTTAAAAGGAAGAGAGAAAGAGAGTGCCAATCAATTTTACAATGCCTTGCAAGATGAAAATGCCTGGCAGGGAAGATGTCTAATCTAAACTTCATTATCTAATTTGGGATGGCTTTATTGAGGCAGGCCCTTCCTTTACCACCTTTATAACCAGTGCTAAGCAGAATATTTCTCAAAGAAACTACAAGCATGATTCATTTTAAGCTTATTGATTAGTTTATTGTCCACAACAGTATCTACAGTTTCTGAGGCATTTTGTTGAGCTACATTCTTTTTTTCACCTTTCAAACTACAGAAGGGATGAAACCACACGCAATGTAGAAAGGAGGGGGGGGAAATACTGATTTATACATAATTTTACTTTTTTTTTCCAGAAAAAAATAGGCAGACCAGCCATTCCATGAGACTAGCCAGAAGGGTTTCCCTCCTGTAATGATCATAGGTTTTGCTTTTGTAAAGCAACCCTACTCCAATGAGCATCTCACTTAAACTTTGTTTTGCTGCCAGTAGTGGTGGCGCACGCCTGTAATCCCAACACTCAGAGAGGCAGAGGCAGACGGATCTCTGTGAGTTCAAAGCTAACCTGGTCCACAAAGCAAGTCCAGGACAACCAAGGCTACACAAAGAAGCCCTGTCTCAACCAAAACAAAACAAAATTTGTTTTGTGCTCTACATAATTTACTCGGAGTGAATTTTTGGGAATTATAATCAGAGATGTGGCTAGTGAAGAGCCTGCAATGAAAAAATAACACATGGTTCTTTATTGTCAAAGATTTTATAAGTCGTCATGGAGGTGGATAATGGAATGGAAACCATAGCGCGGGGTAGGTGTTGTGCATTCAGTATGGATACCTAGCAAGTCCAGCACATCTTCCCCAAGGAGCCCCTACTCAAAACTGAATCTCCAATAGAAGTTTATACTATGTGCATTAAGAGTAACAAGGGCATTCAAGTACAGAGCGGGATATGGTGATGCATTCGGAATGAGAGAACAGTGCATTCTTTATTTGACAGACAGTTCTTTGTTTAAAACATTGTATTTCCTTGGAGATCACCTGATTTTTAAAAATAATGACACATTTCAGCTGGGCGTGGTGGCGCACACCTTTAATGCCAGCACTCAGGAGGTAGAGGCAGGCAGATTGCTGTGAATTCGAGGCCAGCCTGGTCTACAAAGCGAGACCAGGACAGCCAAGGCTATGCAGAGAAACCCTGTCTCAAAAAAAAAAAAACCCAAAAACAAAAACAAAACAACAACAACAAATACATATTTGCCCCCCAAGAACCTTATATTGAAGGACTGGGACACAGAAAGTAAATAAGCAATGAAACACCTTGAAGATAATAATTATAGAATGAGGTAAACTGTTCATGTTTTATGAGTACATCACATGATATCCGCTGCTGAGATATGGTGGTTGCTGTTCATCATCTACTCATGCTCTTCTTTTCCTTTAGTTACAGGACACTTGGGTTTTAGCTAGCCACATAGGCCACACACTAAGGTGATTTTCCTGGCTTTCTTAACAATTGGTGATTAAGCTCTAGCTAATGGTGTGCATATGGAAATAATGTTTGAAACTGTATTAGTTTCTCCTGTCCTTTCTCCTCCCCAACGTCTAAAAAGTGAGAATAGTGGTGTAAATGTCCCAGTTTTCCTATACCTTAAGATGAACATTACATCTTGAAGCTGGCCATACAACTTGGTTGAAGATGGCTGAGTCTATCATGATATGGAACAGTAGCAATAGCCTTGGGCCACTAATATTCAGATTAATATATAAAAGAAAAACAAACTGTGTATTTAATTCACTGCTGGGTTGCCCTATGTCGTTGGAACCAGCCAATTATATGCTCAAATGAATAGAAGTAACATGTGAGCACTGCTAGAAATAAGTGGGCAATCATGAGATTTTATGGACAAAAACCATTCCTATTAAGGGTCGAGAAAGAGAAAAGGCCCTCAAATGGACTATGCTTAGAAAATTACAATTACAGTAAGGAAGCAAGTGTGAAGGGAGGCAGTAAACGAGGGCAGTGTGATTTGTTGAAGTTTGGAGACTCACAGGGAGCTAACTCTTTCAAGGTCATGTAGGCCAAGTCAAGGAGTTTTGATTTTACTCTGAGTGAAAACAGAAGGTGCCAACAACTGTTGTGTAATAACACTATGATACAATTTATGTTTTACAACACCAGTCTGCCGTAGAATAGAGAAGATCCATGGGGATAAGAAGAAAAGTGTGAGATAAACTCAATCTTTCCCAATAGTCCAGTGCATGATTGGACACAGCCATGGAGGTAGTGAAAATGGATGGTTTTAGTCAATAAGATTTGCTAATTGCTTGCCATTATGATAGAGGCAGACACATGCTAAGGATTTTGATATGCAGTCTTTGAAACAAAGATGATTTTTATGAAGAAAAAGAATCAGTGTGAAGGCAATTTGTTAGATTATGCCAAAGAGTTAGATTTTAGACATATTGTATTTTTTTCATGTATTAGACAAAAAACAGAGATGAACAGCATTTGGGAGAAGGAAAAAAATAGGCCTGGAATTTGAGAAAGATGTCTGAGTTCCGGACATCATTTGAGAAATATGAGTAGAAATGGCATTTAAAGGCACAAGGACAAAGCATATGAAGTTATTTAGAAATGGAGAAGAAACAGTAAAGAAAGGGATGCATGTATAGGAATAGGAGGCATCTATAATATTCAGAAGCTGGGGAGTGAGTGTGGATCAGTAACTGCATCTGAGAAGAAACGGGCATATTGAGGAGAACCGGCAGGAGACAGTGTTCCAAGCAGAAGCTTCACCAGAATAAGGTGCCCACTAAATAGGTAACATTGAAGATAAACACTGTTCCGATGCTGGCTTCAGCATGTGGAATGCATTGAAAACATGGGCAAGAGAGTTTTGAGTGCAGTAGGAGATTAAAAACTTAAACAAAGCAAGCTGAAGGGGTAAGCTTTTGAGGCCTCTTTTTTGGCCATTAAGAATTAGTTTTGACAGCAATTAATACAGTTTTTTACTATTATTACAACTTGACTATGACTTGACTTATGGGAGTCCAGGACAGCCAAGGCTACAGAGAGACCCTGCCTCAAAACACAAACAAAACAAAACAAAACAAAACAAAACAAAACAAATATATTGAAGGTTTTTTTTTAAACTCCTAATTTCCCCACTTTATTGAATAGCTGGCTCACAGGTCAAGTTAACTAACTAACCAACCTAATCCTTGGTCAGGAGTAACTGTCCTGCCAGCTAAACAATCACCATCCTGGGGAGATCAGATGTAACCCCTTGCAAAAGGTCAGACCAGCCCTGCTGATTGATGGTTTACACCATGGTAGAGAGCTGGGGTCTGGCACAAGCCAGCCCAGCTGGTCCCCACTGCCTGACAACACTGCAGGTGGTCTGGAGGAGGGTGCTAGAGTGTGTTGGCTTGGGGGAGACTAGAGCAATGTCTATGGGGCTAGCAGGAAACCGTCACCCCTGCTGTGATAGAGTGCCCACATCCAGTAAGTAACGCCTCACCTAGGCTCTGTAAGAAAGCCTAATACATCCATTAGTTGCCCAGCGTGAACTTCGGTGGAATTGTGCCTCTACATTGCTAAGAGCCTTGTGAGGAAGGACAATGCTAGGGATAGAATTTTAGCAACAATCTCTCCCACCCCTTAACCATTTCAGCTTGGTTAACGATCCTGTGAATCCCTCCTCGTTGAATACGCCACTTTGCTTTAATTAGTGTTTCCCAAACCTGAGTACATGTCTTCGTAAATTAAGAAAGACAAGCCCATATAATTTTCCTTGGATTTTTAAAGTTTAGCTACTGTTATTTTCTAAATTATTTTTAAATTTTTTTCATTTTATGTTTGCTTCTCCCATTAAGGTTTGGCCTTTATTGTTTTCCGGCTGAAAAATATGAATATGATATTTCTTTCTGGATAACTGTTCCACATATAGTTTATAATTATTTTCATAAAATATGTATCTACTGAATAGGCACATATACATTAATGTGTACTGAATGTACACTGTCTTGGGCTTTATTAGGGTTGTGGTGGCTGACCTTTAACTTTTGGCTTAGGCGCTTTTGCTCCTGGATTTCCGGCTCCTGCTTTTGAAAAACTGAGGCACATAGCCCTGTGAGTAACTGGGTCCTTTGTGCAATTAGAACTTTTTCCTGCATTATAATTTAGAGTAAGATTGAATTGAACAAAATGTAATGAGTCATTTTACTGAAGCTTTTAGGGAAGTTGTTTTTTTGAAGGTCTGCCTAAAAGGCTCAAATATACCTGAATTAAAAAGAATGACAGGCTGCAATCAGGACTATAAAATAAAGGTTCTCAGTAAGCCGCCATATTACAATCAGAACGTGAAAGGAACAGATCCCTGTCTTGTGTGCAGAGGCAGAGGGGATGATGAATACGTTAGGTAACTCATTCTGTGCAAAATCCATCTTTCAATGTCAATTTTAAATGGACTAATTTGTCCACAAATCTGCTCAGTCAGTTTGGAAGGATATTCTGCTCCTTCCTATTAGCAAATCCTTTAATCTTGACTAGTCCACTGAGCAAGAAATCTGGAAATGTGTTAACACGAATGGACATATGTAGTAGGATCAAATTTGAATCTCTTAATTAGTGTCTGCTCAAGTTAGAGCCCCTTTCTTGGTTGAACTATTGACCCACTAATAATATATAGCAAGAGACTAGAACTAGCATTGACTCAAAGTTCAACTTAACTTTTCCTTTTTAAAATTGATATGCTTTAGCATACAAAGTAATAGGTTCTATTATGGATTTTTAATACATATGTGTCATTATAGTTTGTTCTTTTCCACCACCCTTCCCCACTCTCCTTACCAGTTAAATCCCTCTTCATCTTCTTCTACCCTTGAACCAATCTCTTCTTCTGTTTTCACGGTACCTCTATGCCATTAACCAATACATACATCTACACATGCACGTACTAATATAAGTGCAGATTACACGTACACACAAAAGAGGAAATATGCTGCACTTGTCACCCCAGGTCTGGCTGTAACATTTATCACTGGATGCATCTATTTTCTAGCAAATGCTATTCTTTGTGTTGCCTGGACTAAATTTCCATTTTATTTGCATCAAGGTTTTCTTAATCTATTCATCTCCTTGTTCCATTTTGTAGGTAAGATACACAGTTCAACAATAAACACGCATGTGCGTGTATCTCTGTGGTACATTAACTGAAAACTCTTTGGGTGAATTACAGGAGTGATACAGCTAGTCATATGATAATTCCATTTTCAGCTTTTGGAAGAATCTACAACATTGACGTCCAGGATGACTGTGCCAGTTTACAAACCCAGCAGGAGTAGGTGAGTCTCTCTTCCCTGAATCCTCACCAGCACTGGCTGTCATTTGTTTTCTGTATGATACCTACTCTGTTCTGACTGGAAGAAGACTGACTCTCAAAGCAATTTTAATTTGATTTTCACCAAAGGCTAAGGAAGATGAATACCTTTTCAAATATTTACTGGCCATTTCCTATACCTCCAGAAAGCTGTCTATTCAGTTTATTTGACAGTTACTGATAAAAAAGTTTGGCTTTTTTAATGTCAAAAATTTGCAGTTCTTTTAAAGATAGTTCTTAGTTTTTAGAGAACGTCTTGCGATGTGACTTATCATATGCATCTCTCCCTCAACTCTCTCCAGATCTACTTCCCTTTCATAGTCTATTGTATCTGTTCGTTTGTTTTTAAAGCAAGACCAATTTGTGCTGTCCAAATATTTGTGGGTGTGTTGTGTTCCACAGGAACATCTACTAACCAGGGACTATATACTCTTAGAGAAAACTGAGCCTATGTCTCCGAGTAGCTAACACTTCCCAACATCACCTTCACTAGGAATGCATTTGTGCCAGGCTCCTATTTCTATACAAGGAATGCCATGTCTTTGGCTTGCACAGGTTTTTTTTTTTTAATGGTACCATAAGCCCTTGAGAGCATGTTTGCAGCTGCCCTACTGTGTCCAGAAAATATCGTCTCCTTAGTCACCACATTCCTGTTTTTATACTGTTTCTATCCTCATAATCTGCAATAGTGCCTGCATCTAGGCAGGGAACGGGTTGTAAATGTTGTTTTTATTTCCTCAGATGATGGGATGAGATGAGACCCCATATCCAAGCTTTCCCAATATATATGGCTTTGGCTGAGCCCAGAGGATTTCTATCTAACTATCCCTAGTTCTAGTCCTGGAAGCTTCTGGCCTCCATACAATCTAATCTTCTACAAGGGAAACCTTCAGCTTCCAGCCTCTGTCTGCTAACCTAGGCTTAGAATGTTTTCAGCCTTCAAAACTTACTGCTGAATAAGCTTACCCTTTCCTGCTCTTTCTGAACTTGGGCTGTGTAGTTCAACTCAGCTGTTCTTGCTCAAACTCATCTCCAAATTGACTGATTCAAATTGGCTTCTCTGCTGCTCACTGAATTTCTCTGCTTGGAAAAATGGCCTCTGAACTCCACAAACTGAACTACACTGACTGCACTGACGGTATGAACTGAATGAAACTGAAGGAATTCAACTGAACACAACTGAATTGCACCAAACCGAACTTCCTTTCCTGTCTTGTTCTTGGGACAGCTGGTATATCCTATTTCTGACTTATTCTGTCAAATCTTACTCTGATTCATTACTTTGTCTGCTCCTCAATTAGATGTCAATGTTTGAGATTAAAGATGTGTACAAAGGGTCTGTCTGTATTCCAGTCAGAGGGATGAAAGGCGTGTGCTTGTGTTCTAGCCAGAAAGATTAAAGGTATGTGGTGTGTTACATTCCAGCTGGATCACACAGACCTAGAAGGTCTTTGGATGTGATCCCTTGCCAGAGTAGCCACGTTGCTAGAAGAAAATTCCTCTACAGGAGGTTGTGCTGTATACAGGTTGCATTTAGTGATGATAATTCTTCAGTCTCTTTTTTTCCTGCACTGTGGCCACTTGTGGATCTCTGTTAATCATAATATACAGCAAGCAGAAGCTTCTGTGTTGAGAACAGAGAGAAGCATTGAGATAATAATAAGTCATTAGGAGACAGTTTAATACTGTGTCCACTTATCAAATAATAAATGTTGCTTCTCCCCTAGGGCCTATGACTTATCCAGTCTTAGATTCTTCACCAGTACTGGTGCTAGATATGAGTTTCACCTTATAGAGTGGAATTCAAATCAATCAGAGAGTGGTGATTGCTCCCATGGTGTTCTTGCCACTATTGCCTCAGTGGCCATGTCTTGCAAGCCAGTCATTATTGTAGCTCACAGGATTCAAAGATGGGTAAGACTAGTAATATCTTTTCACCTCTGGTAGTATGTGTAGCACTCTTTATCACTGTGAAAGGTAGTCAGGAAGGATGCCATTTCCAGATCAGTAACCCTTTGATGTCTCCATGTTCAATATCTCAGGTATATGATGTCTTCAGGAGTAAGGTCCTACTGTCAGGTTCCAGAGAAAAACCAAGAGCATTGGCCATTCTGTAATTGACAAGAGCCTGTAATGTTTGGGTGTCCATAGGACTTTACTTGTCATTAACCCAAAAGCAATACTCTAATTCCTTACATGACAGTGAGCTCCTTGTTTGTTGGTCTCTGGTGTCTAGGAGAGACATTGCGGCCTTGTTACACAACAAGACCGCCCACCACATGTGTACACGTGTCTGTTTGTGTGCATCTCCATGCATGTGTAGAAAAGGTTGTGCCTTAGTAAGCTTTCAAGTAACATCTAGAATCAATACTAAAATTTCCACTGTGAGACTTCAGACAGCATTGCATTTCCTTGTTATAGGAAAACACCTGGGAAAGCCTGGCACAAAGAGAAGTGATCAGATCCCCCGTCACTTACAGGTAGTGTCTTGGTGAGTTCTCCTTGCCTCTCTACTTGTTCTCTGATACTGAAGACTCTCCCAAACCAGACTTTAATCACTTGCCAAACTACCCCACATCATTACTACACACCCCACGTCTTCACTCAGCTCTCTAAACATTTCAGTTTATAATGTCTCAAGGTCTCATCAGAGTTGATATGAACCACGTGTCTTCAATATGACCTATGTAATAATTAGAATGAGAAGGGGACCGATTTTAGGCTCATCTCTTGTCACTGTTCACATTTTTTAAAGTGGTTTGAGAAAGTTATGCTTCCATGTTGATGAGCCAAATTGTTATTGCCTTAACAATCGTACCATGCTGTGTCCGGAGCAACTGTGTGTGCTTATTCACAGAGGATGTTTCCTCTGCAGAAAGAATCCATCTCTCATGTTCTGATCCTGAAGAATAGGCTCTAATGCCAGATACAGAGTGACTCAGCCACAGGGCGGATGAACTTTCCATTGGAAATGACAACAACCAGACAAAAACCAAAAAGCTTTCTTCCTATTTTTTTAAATGTGGGCTCTGACCAAAAGGTGTGGCCTTGATTTAGGGTGTGCATTCTGACATAAAAACACTCCTAACAAGAAAATCCCCACAGGTGGGTTAGATGCTTTGTGTTTTAGTTAATTCCAGATACATTAAGTTTACATCCAAAAGCAGCCATCACAACTACATTGGGTTGGAAACATGAAGGGATACTTTCAGAACCCTTAAAATCAAAATGATAATCATGTTTCCTTAAGAATGTGACTTAAATTATGCACAGCCTCAGCCCTTGTTTTCCCCACAAGTTTGAAAGTTAGTATTTCTTCAGATTATGAATTAAGGGTCTGGCCCACTGGAAGAAGTCAGTTATCCCAGATACACAGAGACTTTTAAATGAACTACTATAGGCAGTGAATAGCTTCCTTTTCCATAGAGTGGGAGAGTCAGAGTTCTTCAGGGATAAACCCAGTAATACACTATCTAATTCCTAGTCAGACCTAACACATATTCATTTAGGCTATTGATAACTAAGTCGTTTGTATTTGTAAATGTATATTTAAAGATTTGTAACAATTACAGGAAGAACTTTACTAAAAGAGTTGTTTTTGTAGGTATCGATCCTGTGTTATGTCATGAACATGTTAGAAGAGATTTGCTAAGTCCTAGTATGTATTGGGTTAAAACAAAGTTGAAAGCCACACATATGTGTGTGTGTGTGTGTGTGTGTGTGTGTGTGTGTGTGTGTGTGTGTATGTGTCTATGTGTAAGCATAGATAGCTAGCTCCCATTCCACAGCAAGTCCTCATCATTTTACTGAAATCATGTAAATTATAAGAACCTTGAGACCTCTTGTCAGGTCAATATATTGGCAATAAGACATTTTGCTATGATAAAATACTTATGGAAAACATGGACTAATAGCTAAGCCTTAGGGAAAGTCTTGAATTTGTAAAATGCTCCACTAGTCGATCTTCCTTATGGTCAAGTTCTACAGTTCCTCAGACTAGGAAAATGTTGAAATGAATTTTGCTGTCCAAACTTTTATTACATCCCTCTGAAATCAAGGACATCTTATATGTACACAAAAGTTTATCCTTTCTTTGATAATTTAACAAGAAAACCAAGAAAATTCTATTTACTTTTTTTTTTTTTTGCCTTCCTACCTGCTGTAAGGATCAAGGAAGATCTTAATAAAGTGGGATGATAGCACTAAAAAAAATTCACTGATTGTGTCTATTAACACCTTAGCTGCATTTAAATGAATAAATGGACTACTTTCTCTCCTTCAGTAGCAAAACAAATAAACCAATTGTGGCATCACACTGTTATTCTATACTAGTTTCTAAGCTATCTCAATTACTTTTATGTTTAATATAAAATTTGTATATGAGTTGGAGATTATATAGTAATGAAATGAAATTATACCTGTTGTTTGTACTTTCCACTATTTGGATTCAGAATGATTTTCCAATTTATCTAGAAGAGTTTTCCGAATTATCCCATAGTAATACTGTGGGTCTGATAGCTTAATAAAGTGAGCCAAATAACATTTTTGACTCCTAGTACAAACAAAAATCATATGTAAGTCTGGGGTGAGGCTCACTGGTAGACCATTGCTTGAATGCATAAGGCCCAGTTCTTCCTTGCTGCTGCAAAAACCTTACATTCACATTAGACCATAACCCCGCAGTTCTCAACCTGCTGATCAGGACACTTTTGGGGGTCACACATCAGGTATCCCACATATCAGGAGTTACATTCGTTTGTGAACTTTCCAGGATGAGGTCTGGGAAACAAACTGACATCCTCTGGGAAAGGTGAAAACACTCCTAACTGTTGAACCTTTCGTCAGCCTCAGGAATGTTCTTAATGGTATCTAGAATAGCAAATCTTTTCCCCCAAAGTTCCCTTTTCTTATCCTAGATCTGTCAGAGCAGTCACTGAAATTCTAAGTTACCTCTTGATCTGTGGATTGAAGGATGGATATATGTTTGTTGCTAGGCATAAAATCAATGTCACTTTCACTGTATCTCCATCTTGAGTGACCAGTGCACTGTCAGTGATATTTTGAAAGGAGGTGTTTCATTTTTCTTAAAAGTGGCTCTAAAATACTCAGTGAACCATAGCAGCAACAGGTGTTCTCTCTTCCAGGCTTTGTTAGTCCCTTCATAGAGCATTGACAAGTATAGTTAGTATGCTTTTAAGGGGCCCATGGGTTCTCAGAATGTGGCGTGAACATGAGCTCCTAAAAAGAGCCAGCTTGCCCTTTGATGTTTTAAAACTAAGCATTGAAACCATTAACTCTGCTTCTTAGCCATGAAAGGTCTTGATCAGTGGTTCTCAACCTTCCTAAATGCTGTGGCCCATAATACATTTCTGCATGTTGTGCTGAGCCCCCAACCATAAATATTATTTTCATTATTACTTCATGACTATAAGTTTGCCACTGTTACGAATTGTAATGTAAATATTTTTGGAAATAGAGGTTTGCCAAAGGGGTCACGACCCACAGGTTGGGATCTGCTTCACTAGAAAGCTGTTACACCGACATGGAAAATTCTGTTGTTGGTGGTAATTATTTCCTCGATTTCTTTGGTCAAGTCTTCTGCCTTGTCTCTGGTGATCTTGCCATGAAAATTTGCTGAATTATTTTTCTGGTTAGTGTATTTTTTTTCAATTTGCCATAAATTAGTTATTTGTGAAGATGAACCTCAATTGAGAAAATATCCTTACCAGATTGACCTGTGGGCAAACCGCTGGGGGCATTTTCTTGACTAATGATTGACATGGGCAGATTCTCTTCATTTGGGTGGTACTACCTCTGGGTAGGTGGTCCTGGGTTGTATAACAAGTCAAACTGAGCAAGCCAGTAAGCAGCAGTTTTCCATGTCTCTGCTTCAGTTCTTGCCTCCAGGTTCTTGCCCTGACTTCCCTCAGCGATGGGGTGTTATCTGGAAGTGTAATATGAAATACATTACTTTTCTACCTCAAGTTGCTTTTGCTTATGGTGTTTTATAATAGGGGTAGAAACCCTAAGTAAGGCAGTTACCATACTCTTCAAATTACTTTGCTATTTATGTTACTGTCCATAAATCTCATATTCCACTAACCTCTGTTATCCCCAAACTTTCCTCCTTCACCTTCCATTGTTGTTGTTGTTGTTGTTGTTGTTGTTGTTGTTTCATTTTTAGAATGGAAGAGAATTAGGGTCTTCTCTATCTTGCATATTAAATAAAGGCAGAGTTTGGCTGTCTTGGCCACGTGTATAAACTACTGAGACTTTCCACATCAATAATGAAGTAATTTTGCCTTGTTATTACTTGTGAGTTAACCGGACCAACTCTTAATTTACTTCAAGAATTTCACTTAGCCTTCATAACTTGGCTGACTGGCACAGTGAGCCTACTTTTCAGCAGGTCTTAGCTTTTGACATGCCTTTCCAGTATGCTTAATCACTTCAAGCTTTTGAAGCAAGAGGCATGTGACTCTTGTGTTCACTTGACCTTTAAGGTTGTTGTGAGCTTAATATGCTCCTCTGAGAGTCCTGGGCCGCAGGAGAACAGCAGATATGGGAATGGCTGGCTCAGAACACAAAATACTTGTCAGTGATTCCTGCCAACTTTCATATGTATGCTTCAGGGGCCATCAAAGCAAGTACAGTGTCAACAACAAATTCACTAATCGTGCATATTAAAGACAAAATGACTAAGGTAGTGGAGGAATTACCTAACTGTGGTACAGAGACATGACGTGAGCACATATTATCAGGAAAATGCAATGATAACATTTGCCAAAGTCATCAATTTGTAAGGCAGGCACCATCTGTGAAGTCAAAAAAAAAAAAACATGGGAAGAGTAATAAAGCAAGCTATGTCTGTGGCTGGGAAGCAAAGACTTCCTCAAGTGACAGGTGTTGCCTTTGCTACAGTTTACTTAAGTTGTCCATTGGCTGCCTACAAACCTCCCTAAGTTGTATGTGGCTTCACAGCATGGGGCACTTTAAATCCATACTCCCCTGAAAATGTTATGCATTTCTGTAGAAATGTTAAGTCCATTTGTATATGGTTTTAAACTCTTCAAAAGGCAAATTAAATTATTGAAAGGCAAATCCATGAGTGTCAAATGTACAAAAGCCATGGAAATAATAATGATACTTCATGAATTTCAGTAAAAATGTTACTTTTATTCCCAACTAACAGGAGAGTTTCCTGGTAACTTTTTTTTTAAAGGTTAAGGCATATTGATAGATTGAGAAATAAAACATGCAGGGTACCAAATTTGAATTTGAGCTAACAGTAGGATTTTAAAACTTTTTTGAGACATTCTTCCATAATACATTATTCATTGTTAACCTGAATTAAAATTTCACTTTATATTTTATCTGGCAACATAATTTTGATATTAATGAATCTTTGTTAAAATTTGATGGTCAAAAATATTATAAAAAATGAGAAAGCTACCACAATAGAACCCTCTTACATGAGGAGTTACCACAATATAAAAAGTCATTATAGCCAGATAATGTGTCAAAATTAGAATCTGCATCAAGAAGAGACTTATTACCTATTCCATTGTCATTAAAGTGTGTTAATTCAGTGACTATCTGTTCCATGTCAGAAGTGTACACATCAATTTCCATGTAGCCATTGAGCAAAATTCTCTGTAAAACTAAGCTGGGAAGCTCTGCCATTCAAAGTAGACACTACATTGGAAGTGATGGCATCTTTGGGACTGATTAGTGAAAAGAGAGAATGCCTAGAACAGGAGGTCAAGAACAATTGTTCTTAACATTTAAAGGCTAGCAGGAGACTAGTGTATGAAGATGAAGGGCATCATTAGAAAACCAGCAGCTACAATTCTATATCTTATGAATAAATGAAAGCAGAAGCAATTTAAAACTTGGACTTATTTTTGTGAAAAGTATATTTTGCAAGTAGGTTCTCAATAACCATCTCTTTTCATAGAATTGGAAAAGTTTTTTTGCCACATTTTCTTTCTTTTTTTTTTTTTCTTATATTAGGTATTTTTTATTTTTTTCTTTTCTTTCATCTTCAGCACATCAAAATTTAATAAATCTGAAAATACGGTTCATGAGAAATTGCTTTAATCTAATACATCTATGCTTATTATTAGTAATTTACTTTAGTGTGTACATTTTTCCCAAGATATATATTATTTTATTAATTTGTTCTTGTTACATCTCAATGGTTATCCCATCCCTTGTATCCTCCCATTCTTCCCTCCCTCCCATTTTCCCCTTATTCCCCTCCCCTATGACTGTTCCTGAGGGGGATTATCTCCCCCTGTATATGCTCATAGGGTATCAAGTCTCTTCTTGGTAACCTGCCAAGGGGCATGTCCCACGAAAGCCTTCACTTACCAGGAAACTGGAACAGAGGAGAGGACATCCTATTAGGACTCTAGATGAGAGAAGCATGAAAGAATGGCAAAGTAGAAGGATCCAGATGGTCCTAGAAACCTACAAGTAGAACATTATGGTAGGCAGATTTGGGCCCAGGGGTCCTGCTCAAACTAAGGCACCAGCCAAGGACAATACAGGTGGTAAACTTTAAACTCCTACCCAGATCTAGCCAATGGGCAGAACATTCTCCACAGTAGAGTGGAGAGTCGGGTATGACTCTCACACGTACTCTGGTGCCTCACCTTTGACCATGTCCCCTGGAGGGGGAGACCTGGTGGCACTCAGAGGAAGGACAGCAGGTGACCAAGAAGAGACTTGCCACATTTTCTATTTTCCAAACCTTAGCTCATAGCAGAATCAACTAACTTGGCCTCACAGAAGTTCACAGAGACTGAAGTAAAAACCAAGGAGCCTTCATGAGTTTGAGCTAGGCCCTCGATGTAAGTGCTACAGTTTGTAGCTTGGTCCTTCTTATGGGATACATAACAGTGGGTGCAGGGTCTGTCTGTGACTCTTTTCTTTGTTTTTGGGACCCAGCATCCTCTACTGGGTTGTCTTGTCTAGTCTTAACATGAGGGGAGGTGCCTAGTCTTACTCCAACTTGTTATGCCATGCTTGGTTGATGTCCATTGGAGGAGGAGTGGATGGTGGACAGGGGGGCTTGGGGAGAGAGGAGAGAGGGGAAATTATAATAGGGATATAATATATAAAAGGAGAGTAAATAAAAAAATAAAACAAAATAAACCAACCAAACCAATAAAAAAAAGGCATAAAAAAATTTAAAAAAAAAAAAAAAAGGGAAATTTGCCCTCTGAGCATTGCCTGACAAAATGAACCACAGTCCCCATGGGAAATAGCTGATTTCAATAAAGAAGAAAAAGTATCTATGACACTAGAAAGGAATTCTGAGGAAATGATGTGTAAATATTCCTAAGATATGGGGACATAGGGAAAGGGTGGAGATGGATAGAGCGTCAACTCAAACTAAGGATTCATAAAAATGTAATACAGAGATCTAGTACTTTATAAGCTAACTAGAAACATATGACTTATTGCTGCTTTTATAAAAGACCCCAGTTTGGTTCCCTGCACCCATGTCTAGTACAAATACCTGTAACTCCAGCTCCAGAAAATCGTAAGCCCTCTCTGACCACCACAAGAAACTAAACACACACACACACACACACACACACTCATACATTAGAAAATAGTAAAAACTTTAAAAAGAACTTTAACAGAGTTTCAATGTTCACAAAACACATGCTTTGAAACCTAAACCTCATGATAGCATCTTATGAATTGTTTTCTCGTGAGCCCCCAGAGGCTCTCAAACAATACAAGCCATTGCTACGACTCTTGATTGCCCATCAAAACAAGATGGTAAGGCTCTATTTTGTATATTGAACAGAAAGAAATCAAGCTGTGTATGATCTAAAAGCATCTTCCCTCCTACCTACTATTCATAGTGCTGAAAGAGGGAGGAAAGTCATTAACGGTCTTACTCAGTTGTGGGTCTTTTCAATACAAAACTGGCAAGCACAATGTACCCTGCTGCAACAGTGGCACAAATGTTCAGGGCATAACCAACTGAGTGCCAGTTGGATCTGAGGCCTGCTCCATGGGGGTAAAAACCAGCCTGGTATTGTAGAAACTGCAAAAAACAAAACAAAACAAAAAAACCATGACTAGGGAGGCCACAAGCCCTCGAGGACAATCTACTACTGACATTTGCTAAATATATATGTAGTTAAACCGCTATCTATATATTTACATTTATACCCATAGACTCTCTTAGTTTTGGTCAGGGAAGCTTTTTTGGCAGTAGATCATGGTCAAAGCAGGGACTCAAATTGGCCAAAATGTTGAAGTGAGTGATTGGTCCCAAATGAGGTATCTGTTTTCCTCCCTCTGAAACCCTGGGAACATCACAGAAGACACAGTGAAAGGACTGTGTCAACCAGAGGCTGGGGAAAGGTGTTATGGCACCATCTTCTGGATATGACATGGCTATCGAGACCAGAAACACATAGAAGTTGTGATGACTTGCATAAGACCTGCACTCAAATTAATAATATAATATAAACACAATATAACATAATGGAAATGGAGGTCATGAGTCTATGATGGGAGCCAGTTGGGAATAAGAGGTTTATTGGGACTAGGAAAGAAATGAATGGGATTACTCTATGTTATATAGAAGTATAAAGTGGTCAAAAATAAAAATAAGTAACTCCCCTAAAACTCCACAAATACACACTTAAAATGCAATATGAGAAAAAAGTAGAAGGTATCATAATTTGTCACAGAAGAAATTACAGTTTACAACAGATTACAAATATTTTAATAAATTATGATTGAATCAGCACAAAAAAGAATCTCTCTACAAAATACCTTTTTGGAGTTGATCCTCACTGTTTATAGATTCTATATTTTGGAATTCACTTATGCTGTAAAATTTGTTTGTGTGTTGCAAATCAATACCTGTAGCTATTAACTGTTTCCTGGATATGTACAAATCTAAATTGCCTGATAGATGTGTTCTCAGCTACAACAGAACTAAATACTGTTTGATCTTCTTGTTTCAGTTCTGCTACATTAAACACTCCTTCCTTTATTATTTTAAAAAATAGCTTTTCCTTTATGTTTTATTGTTTGAAATATCTCTAAAATGCATTAATGAAGTCCTTTTTTGGTTTTGTTTTGGTTTGGTTTTTTGTTTGTTTTTGTTTGTTTGGAAAGCCTTTTATTCTGGTGTGGTGAGTTTCCTGAATTGATTTGAAAGCTGTTGACTTTATTTACAGTGATATTAAGTGACTACACCCCTTACTATTTTGGTGAATTGTAATCTGAATAAATTAATAAAAAAATTTAATGAAGTCCTTTTTAAAGTTCCTGCACATAAGAAGGTTCTACGTACATGTGCTAGGTAGGCATCCCACAGGCTTGAGTTTCATTATTGTTCCCTCTAAAGCATGCTAGGTAACATAGCCTTAGACAAACAAAAACAATTATAAAACCAAGCTCTGAATTGATTGATTAGCTGAAGTGAATTTATTGATTGTGATCAGAGGTGAATTCTGTTAAGGATAGAGGTCATGTCTATAATCAAATGTACTGTAGTTTGTTTTCAAATCAGGTAAAACAAAACAAAACAAACAACCACAAAACAGAAAACCAATACCTTCTATTACTTGGCTTTGTACTCTACTTTCCTTTGGGAATTCTATATCTGGCTGATTTGCCTTAATCCCCAAATTCCTCCTTCTCTTATTTGCCATTCACACTTTGAGGAGAAAGCAAGCATGCACATTTTAAGATGTTTGGATATACACTTCCCCCCTACAAATGAAAATTAATATAACTAAACCTTCTATTCTTCCAAGAAGTTGGTACAAGGGTCAGAAATATCATGGAGATACAGAAGAAAATGGGGTGCAAGCAAAATATTTTATCTAAGAAAGCAAGAAATATTGGCTTTTCTCTGTTACTACATATTAAAAGGTTAGTTGACTATTATATCTGGTTATTCTTTGAATTTCTGGAGCCTGAGCCACGTACCACATATGTCACAGCTTCTTTCTAAGTTATACCTTTCTCCCCTTGGGAAAAATGCCCATGACAACTTAGAATCTCAGAAGCAATCAAATATGAAGAGAATAAATTTAGTTTAGATTACCTCAGAATAAAATCTACCTTTAGAAGAATCACTTTCAGAATTTTACTAAAGGATTGTTATTAAACAGACAGTTCTACAAAAAAGTTGTTATGCTTTCTATTGTCACATCTTCACAATTGTTAAAAACAAACATGGAGAGGACATAACATTCTTTTTATCAGCCTTTCCTGGTATTTGACTATTAACATTTGAGATATCACTTTTAAAAACTTCGTATATGATGAACCAAGCAGATACTCCCCAAAATTCAAATAGACTCATCCCCCCAATATTCACAAAATAATGACTCTTATAACTTACATTTGTTTGCCATGGAAACTGGAGAAGTGTCTTATTGCTAGGGTCACTTTACAAAGTGATCTGAAAAAAAAATATGGTGTAAGTTGTAATTCTTTCTAATTAAAAATGAGGAAAACCCTTAGTTGGGAGGCACAGTAAGCAACCTCGTGATTTTTTTCCCAAGCCTAACAAAAGAGAGAAAGGCTTGCACTGCTTGTGCCTGCCAGCCTTGTATTGTGAAAGGGATCAAAATAAAGAGGCAAGAGGGTCAGGGGTGAGGGGCTCATATTCCCTCTCTACATGGCCCTGTCTCAGGCTGGGCTATCCCTGTTTCTTTCTGAAAGTCTCTCAATACAGGATTCCTCTATCCCTTTTGGCAGAGTCTCATGTAGACTATGCTGGTGATTAATGTAAAGGGCTCACAGGAGACCTTCCGTCTTCAATGTTCTGGACAAAAGGGTCTCTAGCAGGGCCAGTTCAGACAAATACCTACAGACTTAACTGTTTAGAGAATATAGGTGGGGGGAAAAACCCCGCATTTTCTGCTCACTCTACCTTTCCTCTAAAATCTCAGCCTTGATAAACCGGATGCCACCTTGCATTCTTGTTACAAGCTATCATCAGAACACTCATTCAGCGCAATTTACCTATGGCTTGTTCAATGGTTGTTGTCTGTCTTCTATTCAGGATTTCAAAGTAGAGTAACCACAGACTTGAGGTTTGAATTTTTATTTAATCACAAAAAGGAAAAAGAAATGATGATCACATCTCATGCAGATAACATTTAGACATACAGAATAAATTGTACCTAAGTGTTACAAATTATAATACTAATTATTGACATTCTTCTTGTAATATTGGAAATGACTAAGTAAAAAGCACTTGAACACGTATGTCAAAGTTAGCTGTCATGACAATTTCATTGACTGCCATGCTAGAATTCTCCGGAGATTATTAAAGATATTAATGAAAATCCCACAGTGCTCTAAGAAGATTCTTTTCTGAGCTCGTACATCTCATTGAAATTAAACAGGATGTGGTTGTTATTTCTTCTAGTGATTTGGGACAGTGAAATAAGACATAAGCCCCAGTTTTAAGCGCTATCAGGGGTCCAATTTCTAGAAACCCTAATGCCTAATGCCTAACCCATAGCTGTACTGATTAAGGCAGTGGCTGGCCAATTCCACACTGCTTCCACTAATGAGCCTACAGAAAACTAGAAATTATCAGTAAGGTTGTTCCTAAGCTGCACCCCCATACACACACCTCAGTATATCAGCCACATGACTTTTCTCTCTAGCCTAGTGTCCAGTGCAGCGTTCTTCAAAATAGTCAGATTCTAGTTCACATACATTTGTAGTAGAGGAAAAAAGAAAATGAAAAGAGGGCATTAAAATGATGCACTCTGTCAAATGCCATCCCTTCACTGTGTGTACATGGAAGTTTCTAGAAATATACTTCAAATAATTGATTTGTCATGTCCTTTCATTTTCTGTGTTTCTTGGCTTTCCAAAGTAGAACAGCTCATGGGCTCTTGCCCTTGAAATTCAAGCCACAACTATGAAACAATGAGGCCAGAAATGCTCATTAAACTGATAAATTTTTTAAAAAATGGAATTCTAATTAAATTCTTCCAAGGAAATAGTAGCAAATTGGTCATAAGCAACTTATCAAAAAGAAATATAGCAATAAATAGAAAAATTAATAAATGTATATATATGGGGGAATTGTAATAACAAGATCTTTTGCTTATTTTCAGAGATCATTGCCAAACTTCAATACATATTCTCCCTTTCATCCAAAATGGTTTTTTTGAGGACAACTGGGCAAGTGCACCGCTGCTCTTCAAACTTCTCTGTCACTTCTCTTTTCTCCATCCTGTACCTCTTTCTGTCTTCTTTTTCTATTGTAGATTAAGTGTTGACAGATGGTGTGATAGGTAGAAAGCTGGAGTTTCCTGAAGGTTGGAACCAAACCCCAGGACATGGGTGTGAAATATGCTGTGTTTCATCTTCTGTGCATTTAGGAAGTGATGGGACTTCTCCATGCAGCATTCACCATCTACAAAGTGGAGATCACAACAGTGCTCACATTATGGGCTTAGTTAGAGAGTTGCTTTACTAACATAGGCAGAGTACTTAGAATCTTATTTCCAGTGACCTTTTATACACATGCACTTGCCTTACAGGCTCCTTGAAGACTGAGATGGTGTCTTCTTTTGCTTAAAAGATAATCCTTGAATACTTTATTCAGTGCATAACAGCAACAGCCCTGAAGTGGATAATGAAAGAAGGAAATAATTCAATGTATTATTATTATTAAAGATTTTTCTCTTTGATACTAGTTGGGGATATTTTTGCTGTACTTTAATTTTGCTTTAAGTTTTTCTGTGGTTACTACTTAGAGAAGTTCGGTTCAGTAACAGGCCTTTATCTGGAACTCCAGCAGTAGCAAAAATTTTTTTTAAGTTAGTGAGGTAATTTGTTTATGTCCATTCTCTCCCCTTGCACAAAACACATTACACATCTTATAACTGTTTGGACAGGAAATACTATTTTTTCTGGGAATATTTATTTTAAAATAATAAATAAGTGTCCTTGTTATAAATCAGTATACTATTGTTCAGAAGCAAACCATATTAGCTACCAAGATTGCACTGAATTATCCAATCGTTAAACAGTCAAGAATTTTTCTGACTGTTCGATGAAGTAGAAGAAAATTCAATGGACAAAGACAAATACGAGAGACAAAGATGGCCATTATCATTTCTTGGCACAACTAAGATAGTATGAGAGTTCAGGTAAGGGGAAAGGAAAGGGAAGAAATTATCTTTAAAATAGTATTTCACCTCCAAAAATTTTGCACTTATTTCATGCATGCATGCATGCATGCATGCACAGGAAAGAAAGATAGATAGACAGAGACAAGGAGAGAGAGGAAGACAGAAACAGAGAGAGAGAGAGAGACAGAGAGAGAGAGAGAGAGAGAGAGAGAGAGAGAGACAGAGACAGAGACAGAGACAGAGACAGAGACAGAGACAGAGACAGAGACAGAGACAGAGCGAGCATGTACACATAACAAGTAAAGAAGGAAAGGAAAGACAAGGAATTCACCAAGCCATCATATCTCAGATTTAGCTTGAATGAGAGCTGGGGGAACCTATGGAAGAGGGCAAGGTTGTAGGAGTCAGAGATGTTGAAAGATACCTACTGAGTCAATTAAGCAGGGCTCATATTGACTCAGAGACTGAGAGGAAAGCCTGGGGCCTGCATGGGTCTGTACCAGGTCCTCTGTGTGTGTGTTATGGCCATTAATTTGGTGGTTCCTTTAGACTCTAGACACTGGGAGTGGCCTTGTCTCTAACTCCCTTCCTGCTCTTGAGTCTCTTTTCCTCCTATTGGGTTGCCTGTCCAGTGTCTATATGAGGGCTTTTGGCTTGTTTTGTTGTGTCTTGTAGTGTCCTGTTTGGTTGTTGCCTCTTGGAGACCTACTCTTTCTAAAGGGAAATGGAGGAAGAGTGGATCTTGGGGAGGGTGGACCTGTGTGTGGGAGGAGGAAGGGCTGAGAAGGAAACTGTAGTTGGAATGTAAAGTATGAGAGAAGAATCTGTTTTTAAAAAATGAGAACCAGCAATATTTTAAGATATTGGAAATTTTCTCTGCAATATTTATATAAATAACATTTTGCTTTAAAAGACAAACTTTAAATTGGGAAACTAAATGATTAATTTCTTGAGGAGAAACCAGAGAATTAGCAGCTTTTTAGCTCTAGGAATAAGCTCTGGTTATAAAAGAACAATTAGTGCCACAAACATTTCTTTCTTTTTTTTTTTTTTTAACATATTTTATTTAGGGTTCTTAAAGGCTTCCCCAGAGGTAGGAAAGAATGAAGGTTAATAGGGGCAGGAGATATGAACCTTTTTACATGTAGTGTCTTAGGGAAAGTCTAATCTGCACTGTCAGGATACTAACAGCCTAGTCAAACAGCAAATACCAAACAGCAACATGAATCAGCAGTGATGTCACGATAATTACAATATTAGGAGCCTTTGATCTCAGCTGATGTCTATGTGGCAGCTGCTCATTCATGACACCATTATTGGCTGGGCAATAGCTGCGTTTGCTTTGCATGACCACTCCCTTTTAGATAAGCTCCTTTGGAGACCTTTCTTTTTTTTTTTATCATTTTTTTAATTTTTATTTTTTAAATTAATTTATTCATATTACATCTCAGTTGTTAGCCCATCCCTTGTATCCTCCCATTCCTCCCTTCCTCCCACTTCCCCCCTACTCCCCTCCCCTATGTCTGTGTCTGAGGGGGACCTCCTCCCCCTGTATATGCTCATAGGGTATCAAGTCTCTCCTTGGTGACCTATTATCCTTCCTCTGAGTGCCATCAGCTATTAAAAACAAGGAATTTCCAAAATTTGTGGACAAATGGATTGAACTAGAAATTGTCATAATGAGTGAGTTCACACAGAAGCAAAAAGAGCTAAATGGTATATACTCACTTATATCGAGACACTAGTCCAAGGTGTACATCCCCATGAAAAACTTTGGAGACCTTTCAAAGGAACTTTTTTCCTTTGCCTTCAAACTGCCATCACATTTTCTGTTTAACATTCTTGCTACGCACAGTATAGATTATTAGTTTGAATACCAGACTAAACAGGATTAGTGAAAATAAGGAAGAGAGAATTATGAATTAGTAACTAAATCAAAGAAATGTGTTATTTTTACTGCACTAGTTTAAATCTCAGCAACTGGTCACTGGTGTTCATGAGTTTATATGTTTCTTCTCATCTAGGATATATATCAGTAAAATTCCTAATTTTATTTATTAATGATCATATCAAGAATTATAAAAAACTATGCTAATTATTTGTTCAGCTACTAGACTTATTTAGGTTGTAAGCAAAATACATATTCTGAAATCCAGACTGACTATTTTTCCAACATAATATTTTTATTGATTACTTGGGAATTTCACATCATGCATTTCAATCACAGTCACCTTCCAGTACTTCCAGGCCTGCTGCTTTACTCTTGTGACCTCCCCCCTCCCTCTCAAAGAGGAGATGGAGAAAGAGGAAAAGGAGAAGGAGCAAAAGGAGCAGGAATACCAGGGGGAGAAGGGGAGGAGGAGAAGAGAGTGGAGGGAGGGAAAGGAGGAAAGGAAGGAAGGCAGGAAAAAAGGAAGGAAGGAAGGAAAGAAGAAGAAACAAGTCTAACTTGTGTTCCCCTTATACTCACTGGTGCATGGTCAAACTCCTAGTAGTCAACCCTTAAAGAAAACCGAGTCCTTCTCACCTGTACCCCTGCCACAAGCCACCAGTTGTGAATAACTACACTTCAGCATCTTTATTATACTTTTTAAATGAGTTATCTTCTATGGTTTTCTGTCTAGGCTATCACTTTTGGGCGGGCCTGGGTAGGGGTAGTGATAGAAACCATTTATGTCCCTCTTTCTTAGCTGTGAGTGTCCAGTCATCCATACCACTGCAAAAGTAGCTTCCTTGTCCTTTACAGTCAGCAGGAACATGGATCATAGACTTCTACTTGGTTTGTGACAACAGCTCAGACCACAGACACCACATGGTCTTTGACATCAGCATGTACCACAGACCTCAACATGATCTCTAGTGGCAATACAAACCATAAACACCAACATGGCCCCAGACCACAGCATGGACCACGGATCAAGGCTGTCAGTGATAGCATAGGCCAAGGACATCAACATGGCCTCCAGCTTTGCAAATTTCAGACCCTGTTTACTAGTTACCTTGTCTGACATGGGCATTGCTGTGTCATGTTATAAAGAGGAGCTTTGCACACAAGAATCACAAAGTAATATCATATAGCACTTTGCCATTCTCACAAATACCCAAGGGAAGCAAAAACATATTGGTTAGGATTTATAGAATTTTTAAGTAGATCTTCTTTTCCCTCCTTCCTGCCTCAAATATTATACATTGATTTTTAATATGTTAGCATGCTTTTACGCCTGTTGGAATACGTTCCTCAGATCTAGATGATTAGGTTATTTAGAATGGTTTTATCCACCCCCTGAAACACTGCCATATTTTATTTCATATTAAAATGATCAAAGTGGCTGACATCCCAAGCTGACAATAGATTATGCAATATATTTAACCGTGTTGTATTTGTTTCTATGCACAAACATTTAATAACTTTAGTCTATTCCATAAAGGCTTGGAGAGCATTATCAAAAGTTTTAGGGAGTGGAAAAGATCAAAATTAAGAAAGTTTTACTAAGTCAACTAGTCTCTGAGTTCCTATTTTGGTGTCTAAAATATAATGACATTGACATGCATGCTGCTGCAGGCCCTCAATAATGAGTAATAAGAGGCTTTTCTCAGGTCCAATGACTTGTCTGAAACTCTGTAATTGAAACTGAAGGACAGGTGGACTCCTGACTGAAGTGCTTTGTGTGACACAAAGCACCCTGCATAGAGAACTCCAGCTATGAAATCAACCTGAAAACCAGTCTTGATGGAGACTCCAATAATATGTCTGTCTGTTAAACTGTAGTCTGTAGGCTGATGCCTCCAATGAGACTCATGAAAAGCAGTCATAAATCAACATGCTTCTGGAAACATTTTTAATGTTCAGGTGTGTTAAAATCAGCATTGTGCCTTCAACTTCACTGAAATTAAAACTCAGCTTGTAATTTCCTGATACAGGTGGAAATTACTTAGAAATTCAGTAATTTTTGAAAATTAAAAAATCCTGTAGTCTAAATGGCATCTAGTTCCTTTAGTTAAATATTTTATTGGTTATTTCATTATTTCCTCCCATGCTAACTGAAATGATTTTCTTAATTTAGTTTAACCAAGTACCCTAGTGCAGTTGTATGATTGCTAAGTCTTTCAGTCAGCTGTGGAAATAAGTTTCTTGGTTGCCGGAACGAGTACACTATTGTCACCATAAATAACAGTGCACTGGGAAGCATGCATGTCGCAAACATAAAAGTATGATACAAAAGACAGCTTCAAACATGTGTTGTTTCATTTCTGTTCAAATAGTCTGGATATCCTGTTAAGATGCTCCAACTTTCTGTAACAGAGATTGAAGTCATTTTTCTTAAAAAGCAATGTGTCCCTCTTGGTTATTTAATGTAGCATAACAATAGCAAAATAAAATACCAGTGGAATATTTGATAATTTTTTATTGAGGAAACAGGGAAGTTAGGATGAAATATAGTACTCTTCAAGTTAACAGGAAAATACACTTTCAGCTTTCAGATCCACCTAAAGATCTTCTACCATTTATCAAATAAAAATCTTCAATTTTCAAAAGCCTTCTAAAGACCTCCTGGGACTCTAAACAAAGGCTATATTGTATCCGTGGCTGAAGCTTGTTAAGTGGCTCATGAATAACACTAAATGCATCCTTCCCATAAATCTCCTTGATGTAGGACTCCTGTTACCAGCCACAGACTTCACTGGCATCCATCACAAACTAGGCGATGGGAGATGTGCAACCTGCATCTCAATAACCAATCCCAGCATAGGCTTCATGTGATTCTCTTCCACACTGAAAGTCAGGGAATGGGAAACTGCTGGCGCTTGGGTTTCCCCTTTCATGCAATGTGTTTGGGAACACATTGACTGCACTTTGGGAAGTAACCAAGACTTACACTTACAGCCCTTCATTCGGAGAAACTGAAGAGAATGGGGCCATGGAAGTTTATTGCAGAGATTATATCCCCAATTGTGTCTTTAAAAAATCTTCTTTCCTTTGTAAAAATAATTTTTATCTTTTGAAATTGTGATACAATTACATGAATTGCCCCCTTTCCTTTCCCCAGGCCCCCCATATTCATACTTTCTTTGCTTTAATTGCTATTACACACACACACACACACACACACACACACACACACACACATATTCCTAATATATGTACATTCTTATATGTGTATTCCTAAATATATGTAGAAATCTCATGTTAGATAATGTTACATGTATGCATATGATCTTAGATCTGATCACATGGTATCAGGGCCTCTTCCCAGGAGAAGGCCATTTTCCCCATTCTCAGCATTCCTGGGTTGTCTGTAGTTATTTGACTAGGAAATTATGAAATCACAAACGGTGTCCTCAGATGTATACTTAAGCAGACAACAGTTTGGAGGTGTTCCGTCTAATGAATTTTTCATCTCTAAATTTTTAATGCCTTATATGTGCTAAACAGGAAGAGATAAATGGCAAACAAGATTGGAATCTTACAATGATGTTTCCAGTAGAGAGGAAGATGGAGACGTTACTTGCAAGAGTCCCTCTGTGATTATCAAAGCTATGTGATAGGTTCACTGACACTAACAGGAAATAGGTGTTCATGCCTGCTTGACATGATTTTTTTGGCCATTTTTTTTTCTCAATTACTTTATTTATTTTTTCACTGTACATCCCTATCTCAACCCCTTCCTTCCTCTCATCCCAGTTCCACCCTCCCACCATCTTCCCCTTCCTTCCCCCCCCCAACCTTTTCCTAAGAAAAGGATCGTCCCACGACCAACCCTTCCCAGCACATCACGTAGTATCATGACTAGGCATACTCTCTTCCACTAAGGCCTGATAAGGCAGCTAAGCTAGGGGAAAGTGAAGCTAAATAACAAGGGGTGGGAGTGGGGGGCCATGAGAGGATGCTTGAATCTTTCTCAGAAGGGAAAATAAAATAGACATTGGAAGTGGGTGAGTAGAAAGAAAGGGAGAGAGGGTGGGAAGAGGAATGAGGATGGGAATCAAGTGTGGGGAGAGTGGAGTTGGGAAGTGAGATGACTAGGAGAGAGAAGGGAATCCGAAGAGGAGTGTGGGCATCTCTGGGGCAAGATGGAGACCTGAAACAGGGTAGGCTCCTGGGACTCTAGCTGTGACTCCTACCAGCAAGGGGTATGGAGACTGAAGTGTCTACTTCCTGTATCCTTCCGAGAAAGAAGCGGGACACCAACCCATCCACAAATCCTTCAACCCAGTATTTACTGTGCCTACAAGATGTGCAAGAATAAAGGTGCAGCATAGATTGAGGGAAGGGCTAAACAATGACTGGCCCAACTTGAAACCCACCCTAGGGGAAAGAACCAACGACATTCTTCTATGCTTGTAGACAGGAGCCTATCATAATTGTCCTCTGAGAGGCTACATCCAGCAGTGGATCAAAACAGATGCAGAGACCCAGAGCCAAACATTATATGAGGCTCAGGGAGTCCTTTGGAAGGGTTGTGGGAAAGATAAAGGGACCCAGAGGGTATAGGAGCTCCATAACAAGACCAACAGTGTCAACTAACTGTGGCACATGAGGGCTTACAGAGACTAAACCACCAACCAAAGAGAATGAATGGACCTGACCTAGGTCCCCTACACATATGTAGCTGCTGGACAGTTTGGTCTCCATGAGGGTCCCTTACCAATTAGAACAAGGCCTGTCTCTGACATGGACTCTGCTGCCTGCTTGAAATATTTTATCAAGTTCTACAGTTATATGGAATGGATTTATTAGTGTCTCAAAATAAACTTGTAATTTTCAAGCTAAGATTGATGAAATGAAAGATTGTAAGTTGCTTCTTACTCATTGTCCTGTAATTTAGATCTATTATGGAAACTTTTTAATAAGCAAAAAGTATTTCAATTGCATGCTTATTTTTTCTAAGAGCTATGGATAAAGCTAAAATTACTTTGAGGTATATTGGTGCTTGTATACACAATAGAACCCATTGAATATTTCAGACTTAGTACACAATTAAAGTAGATATAAATCAAACTGTGGCTTTAAATTACTTGTAATTTTTCTTAGTGAACATATGTAGGTTTTTAAAACTTGTTTATGCATTTTTAGAGAATTTGGTGCAATGCATTTTGATCACATTAAAGTCTTTCCCTCCAATTGCTTTCAAATCCACCCACTTTCCTACCTACCTAACTTTTTGTTCTTTTTCTTTAAAAAATAACATCAGGACCAATCTGTGTTTCCAAATATATTCTTGGATTTATGGTGTTCCACTGGATCATAGATGATTAACAGTGACCACACTCATGATGAAAACTGTCCCCGCCTCCTGTGGCAGTTAACAATTTCCTTGTAGTTTCCTATGTCTTCTGGCCCTTACACTATGTCCTCACCCTCTTCTAAATGATCCCTAGGCTTTTGGAAGAGGAGGTTGAGTGTAAGTGTTCCATTCAAGATTGAAGTTGGTGATGTGACTCTAGGGTCTGCCTACAGATGAGAATCGAGTGTACATAGCAGCAACAAATGGAGTTGGCTGGAGTAGACATTTTGGTGGGGGCAGTTTAGGTTCCCTGCCTGAGGATGGGAGGTACAGGATCTTTGAAGGGCTGGCTGAGGTTAGTATCAAAAGTTGGCCATCACTTCCTGAAAAGAGATGATGGGTGGAGTCAGGTGATGGGTAGAGTTCCTAGTGTGAATCTTGTGCCCCTTTTTAAGGTGAAGGGTTGTTCATGTGGAGAGGATAATTTCCAGTGAAGTTGTTATTGGTGGGTGAACTTGGTATTCGGAGTCTCAGCTCTCTGCTTGGGAATGTGGGACAAGTGTGCTTCATGGGAGTGGATGGGGTTGGTGGCCTAATTGAGTGTGCTCCCCTTCTGAAAAAGGTGACTGGAACAGTACACCTGTTCAACAGACTGGCTTTTTTTTCTTTTGAGACAGCCTGAGTTGTATATACATGTAATTTTTTTTTTTTTTTACAATTTTTTGGTATTATAATTACATCATTTCCCCTTCTTTTTTTCTTCACCCAACCTCTCTCATGTATCCTCTTTCTTTGTTCTCTTTTAAATTTATGGCCTCTTATTCTCTAACTGTTGTTATGTATAAATGCAATGTATAAGGTTACTATATTTTCAAGGCTGAATATTTAGTATTGAATAACCTGTTGATGCACTCTCTCCGAGGGAAGACTATTTCTTCCATTCTCTGCTTTCTTTAGTTACCTATAATTATTTGTCAAGGACTGAGACCACAAGAGCTTTCCACATTCCACCTTAGCATATCTGTTGGTGTTGTCGTTGTTAACTCATGTTTAGACACCCATGTTGGTGAGACTTCATCCATGTAGTTTCTGACATTTCTAGGGATCACAATAAACGCCTTGTTCTTCTGGCTCCTACAGCCTCCTCCCAACACCACCCCAACCACTCTTCTGCAATAATCCCTGATTCTTAGGTTCAGGAATTGTGTTACAGATATATCAGTTAGGAGAAAGATTTACAATTCCACATTTTGACTGGTTGTGGTTTTCTGAAATAGACTCTGTCTATTACAAAGAAAAGTTTAATTAATGAGGGATAAGGACTACACTCTTTTGTGGTATAAAGATAAATCTTTTAGTATGTTGTTAGAGATTATGCTGGTTTAATAAGGTAGTAGTTACAGGTTCTCTACCAAGATCTATGACCTTGCTAGCCCTGGGTATTTGCCTAGGTTTCCAGTACCAGGCAAGACTTCTTTCCCTCTAGATGAAAAAGTTTTTTCAACAAGTCCAATTAGATAACTATTGGTTACCACCAAAATATGCCTACCACTATTGTAGGCTTGTATATAAAAGCATAAGTGCCTTATAAATATTAATTTTATTTAATCAGAGAAATCAGACAATATGGGTTTATGCCCATAAAAGCAATAGTGCCTTTTGCATATTTATTTAATTCTTTTTAGAAGTCAGACAATATAGATTTTAATCTTGTTAATATCATGATATTTTTGATTAAAAGAGATTACCAAGATTTAGAATATTCTTATAAAATAACATAAAATGATAATTAGCTGGGATAGCTCAAGTTATTTTAAAGTGAAAATTAATTTGTATTGGTGTTTAGAGAATCAAGGCTCAGAAGGTCTTAGTTTATTCACTAAGACTCTTTCTGAATGCTAGAGAATGATACAATTATTTATTTTAATAAGTTATTATAAAGAAGTACAATTTTTGTTGAACAGGAGACAATGCTCTAGTGTTTTTCTTTATATCAACCATGAGTAGTTTAGTACTTATTTTGAGTTCCAAATATTTTCTTCTTATATAAGTACGTGTAAGAAAGTTACGTTTAGAAGACTGAACACTTTTTTCAAAGTAGTCAAAGATTCTATAGAATCATAAGTTAGTGAAATATAATCATACTTTTAGCTTAGAGGGGTGTTTTCATGCTTATGCTCATAGGTGTTGCATAGGAAGTCATATTGTGCACCATTAGCCGACTGTGTCAAACTTGATATGCAGTGTCAGCTGCATTCCGAAAGGAAAGACGATTCTGTTGATACAGCTGTGGAAGAATATGGTTTTCTTTATACAGAAGCAATTGTTTCTTTATTGAACAAAATCAAACCGTGAAGGATAATGCAATCTGCATGCATAAATTTACCACATCTCCAGAGCACATCTAAATGCCAGCAAAATATAAGAACTATTTTCTTCCTGCATTTTAAAAAACACTCTGTGAGAACGTGTAGAAATTCACGTGTATGTGGCAAGTGTAGCTATTTACCTGAAATCTGAGGTGATATCACTGACAGTGCTATTAATAGGACAGTGTTTATTTTCCACTAATGACAGCTATTAACTGACACCAAGAAAGCTTGTATTGTAGAGCAGTAGATGGGAAGTGTGTGTGTGTGTGTGTGTGTGTGTGTGTGTGTGTGTGTGTTTTCCTAAAGAAGCAAATGGTGTGGTCTTTGACAGTCATCTGGTCTCCTTACAACTGTTGCTCTGCTGTTGAAGCAGAAAACAGTATTAGACTATTATACAAATGGAACACTGGGCTTGTATTAGTGGGCAAAAGCAGGTGGGAAAGAAAGGGCTTATTTGGCTTATACTTCTTAATCACTGTTCATCATCAAAGGAAGCCAGGACAGGAAGTGATGCACAGGCCTTACTCGGCCTGCTGTTTGTTTTTTAATATAACCCATGACCACAAGGACAGACATGGTACAACCCATGATAGGCTGGGCCCTCTCCCATTAATTTCTAATTTTATTACTTTTTTAAAGATGTATTTATTGTATATGAGTGCTTTATCTGCAGAAGAGGGCATCAGATAACATTATAGATCGTTGTGAACCACCATGTGGTTGCTGGGAATTGAACTCAGGACCTCTGGAAGAGCAGGCTGTGCCCTTAACCACTGAACCATTTCTCCAGCCCCCAATTTCTAATTTTAAAAAATGCCCTGCAGGCTTATATGCAGGTAGTTCTTACGGAAGCATTTTTTTTCCATTTGAGGCTCCCTCTTCTTTGATGGCTGTAGCTTGTGTCAAGTTGACATAAAATTAGCCAGTATCAGGCTTTACGTCAACAGAATTTTATCAACTTTGAAAACATTTTATCAAATCTTCACATGGCACAAAAATGTTACTTCTTCCAGTCACTTGAAAACTATTCTTAATTTGTGGGCCTTACAAAAATGTATGCTTGGTGGGATTTTTCCAGCAGACAATGGTTGGTCAACTCTTGTCCTAGGGTGATGTGTGAGTTTTCTAGGATTTCCTCTTGTTCAGGTAGTTGGGATTGTGAAATTTCTTAATTGGTTCAGAATGGAAAACCAAACTAAAACTAAATTCATGTGTTTGGTTCAATTGCCATAGATTTTTTTTTAAAGGCAAGATGTCTTAGGTCTCTTTTGCAATGATAAAACACCATGATCACAAGTTGTTGTTGTTAAATTTATCAGTATTATCTAAACACTTGTTGTTTTTAATTATCTGTATTGTCAGTATGCCTAGCTAGCAATCAATTAAGACACAGACGCTTGTTGTATCCTATAATAGCCTTAGTTAACCTGGGACAGGGCAGATATCAATCCTCTAAACTACCTCCCATAGTGGGGCAGGTTTGTAATACCCTGCCATGCCATCTGCTTCTAATAACTTCTATCAAGCTACCTCCCTTTCATAATCCAAAATACTTGCTAATGTTCTTTGTCTGGGCCAAATCTTCCATCTGTACTGGCCACGTGCTTTTCTTCCATCTATCCCATGGTAGCCTCCTCCTCTCTTCTCGGGACCCTCTTCTTTATCTTTCCAGGATTTCTCTCTCTCTCTCTCTCTCTCTCTCTCTCTCTCTCTCTCTCTCTCTCTCTCTCTCTCTCCCTCTCCCTCTCCCTCTCCCTCTCCCTCTCCCTCTCCCTCTCCCTCTCCCTCTCTCTCTCTCTCTCTCTCTCTGTAAGCCTGGAACCTTAGCCACACCTATCTCATCTGCCCTGCCCAGGTCGGATGCCTTTTTATTAATTAGCATCAAAATACATCAGACCATTCCCCCAACAATAAGTCAGGTAGTAAAAGTCTCATTGTACTGTTTGAAACCCATCGTCCAAGGGAAGTCATGGAAGGAACTCAAGGCAGGAACCTGGAAACTAAAACCAATGGGGAGGCTATGGAAGAGTGCTGTGTAATGGGCTTGTTTGCACAGCTAGTTCAGATTGTTTTCTTATAACACCTGGGACCAACTGCCTAGGGGGTCACACTATTCACAATGACCTGAGCCATCCCACTGACTATCAATCAGAAATATGCCCTAAAGAACTGCCGACGGGATGACCCTATGGAGGAGTCGTTTTCTAAATTAAGATTCCTTCTTCCCAGATAATTCTAGCTGATGTCAGATTGATATTAAAAAACAGCCAGCCAGCACACAGTGTCTTTTTGGTAGCTCAGGTTAGTCTTGAACTCACTGTTCTCCTGTCTTAGCTCCTGAACGTTAAGATGATAGGCATGTGCATCATTTTTCCTGGAACATGGAATTATACAGCAGCAACAGGGAACTTAAATGACATTTTAAAAAATTAAGCATTAAATTGATTAATACATACTGTATTTGAAGTCTTTCTGATAAAATTATCCTTTTCTGTAGTGGAAGTTTTGGCTTCTTTAAAACCCAGTTATGTCATTTTTGTTGTTGTTGTTGTTGTTGTTGTTGTTGTTGTTGTTGTTGTTTAAATCCCAAGTGTGGGATACAGGCTGCTTTTAGTTTATCCACAGATGATAACTGCCGCATGTGCTTTTGCCAGCTACAGTTAGTGGAATTCTGAGAACTCAGAGAGCGTATAAATGTTAGAGCCCAGAGACAGAGAGGATGCTTCCAGAAGAGGCATTAAGGATGAAGGACAGGTCTGAAAGATACTCTGAGAGAGAGAGAGAGAGAGAGAGAGAGAGAGAGAGAGAGAGAGAGAGAGAGAGAGAAACTTCAAGGAGATGGTCAGAGAAGGAAGAAGGCTCCTGCTCTATTGGCTGTCTGCTGGACTGCTGGATCTCCTGATGACTGAGATTGGCATTGCCCTAAAGAACCCAAACACTGCACCAAGCCAGAATTAGTAAAGAGAATTTCCCTCTCTCTCCCTACCAACCTTTATTCTTTCTTACCTAGTGCTGAGGTATTGGAAAATACTAGGAGGATCAAGGGGTGGAGAAGGAAGAAAGGTAGAGGTATAAGAAACTCCATTAAAATAGATAATAAAAAGTAGCAGTAACACTATTATTCTTCAGTGGATATTATTGAAGTGATTCCGAGTCTTGACTTGGGATTAGATTATTTCCATCTCTTTTCAGGTGTGTAATCAGTGGCCTTATTAAAAGCAGATTGACAATCCTATTCATTAGGCAAGCCCACAGCTCTTACAAGTCTCAAATTTCCTGGCAGTATCACACAGGAATTTCACTTTCTAATAATATATGACTTGTAGGACGATGACTGGGTACCATCTCAAGAGAGCACCTATTGTTTAAATGTGAGCCACTCAGAGGACCCAAGAGCTGGGAATAACCACGAATCAGGGAGCCCAAATTTTACTGGTCACCACCTATGAGATAAAACCTGGGTGAACAGTTTTGCAAAGCAGAAAATCCTCAAAGTACAAAAATTAAGAGACTCGGTGCAAACAATGAAGTATGTCAGCACCTTTAGCACCACACTTGATTATAGGAATGGATCTCATAAACTGAGAGTAATTCTTGAGTCTGGTCTGAGATTAATGGGTGTGAGGGCCTGAATCCCTGCAGCCCCCCACTGCTCTTCAATAAATTCTGAAATGTTATATATCCACCTGACATCCATATCTGCATCCTTCCAGTTTGGTGTTTAATACTTAGGTTCTCAAAGTCCAATGATGTCCTGTAGCTGTACGTATCACAGTTGTTTGGGTACTGAGCACATCCCCAATGCATTTGGAGACACTGTCTCAGTTAGAACATTACCCATTCTAAAAGGTATTATCTGGGGAGTCTCAGGAGGGCGAGAGAACCACCTCAGCCCACACACTGCGAAGCTACTTGTGGCCAGCAAAGGCTCCTAGGTATACAAATAAGGAGAGCCATTAAAGTAAAGATATTTTTGGAAAATACTGGATACATGTTCAGTACAGACTGATCAACAGCCTAAACCATAGGAAAAAAACAGATGTTTGTGTTACTGACCCTATTTTGTCTCCTCTGAATATAATTGATAGTGTCCAATTTTCAAAGACCCAGAAAAAAGTCATTTGAACTTCCATTTTTCTATCTACTACTCTTTAGCAGTATTTTTGCCTTATCATACATTAAAAAATAAGTTTCAAACTTTTATATTCCTGTTCAATTTATTCATACAGTTTATTTTTAGCTTATTTATTCCCAAGCACAGCCTCTTCAAAGAGACCCACCCCTTCCACCTGACTCCCCTAAACTTCCTGCTTCTTTGCACTGTCTCTCAACAGGTAGTCTGGGCTTCTACTTCCTACACTCTGTCTGCTCCCTCTTTCATGATGTCCCCCATGTCTGAGGTACAGGGATGGTATAATAAATTTATCAAATGAACATGGTCATCCATGTTCCTTGTATTTTGCTCAGTGGTGGCTTTCTGTAGTGATCTCTGTCTGCTGAAGAAAAAAAAAAAAAGAAGCTTCTTTGATGAGAAAGTGAGCTATACACTTACCTTTTAGAAAGTCATGCCAGTTTAGTCATGGCTGGGGTTCATAGGTAGGGATATATAAAACAATGATTGTCTTATAGGCATAGCTCATGAGAGGAGAAGTCTTCCAGGTCAGAACATTTCTTCAAGTACTGGATGCGACGTGTGAGGTTTCTTTGTAAGTCAGCTCTTACCTCCTCTTTTTGTGAGCCTGTTAAGGACAACAATAGCTTCTTTTTTTAAAATTAATTTATTCATATTACATCTCAGTTGTTAGCCCATCCCATGTATCCTCCCATTCCTCCCTTCCTCCCACTTCCCCCTACTCCCCTCCCCTCCCCTAAGTCTGTGTCTGAGGGGGACCTCCTCCCCCTGTATATGCTCATAGGGTATCAAGTCTCTCCTTGGTGACCTATTATCTTTCCTCTGAGTGCCACCAGGCATCTCCATCCAAGGGACATGTTCAAATATGGGGCACCAGAGTTTGTGTGAAAGTTAGATCTCCTTCTCCACTCAACAGTGGAGAATGTCCTGCCCATCGGCTAGTCTGGGTAGGGGTTTGAGGTTTACTGTCTATTTTTTCCTTGGCTGTTGCCATAGTTTGTGGAGGACCCCAGGGCCCAGACTCGCCTGTAGTTTTCCAGGACCTGCTGGATCCTTCTATTTCCTCTTTCTCCCAGGCTTCTCACACCTAAAGTCTCAATAGGATGTCCTCCCCTCTTACCCACTATCCTGGTAGGTACAGTTTTTCATGGGGATGTACACCTTGGACTAGAAGGACAACAATAGCTTCTATTGTGTTTTGAGTTCTTGAACTCCCTGACCAATAATTCTAAAGGAAGTTTCCCATACTAGGAGTTTCTGCCTGAAAGTCTATGGGCCTTGCTGGACCTTTATTTTCCCATGTGGCACAACTTTATTAAAATGCATGTATAAATACATGGATTCATGAATCAGCATACATGTATGGTATATATTTAATTTTTCATAAATATAAAATAATGTTATCACTAATGGTTTTTTCAAACATCTTTAGTGTTATTTATCCCTTTCCCTCCTGGTTCTTCTGTACTGACTTCCCATCTCTCTCTCCCCTATTAAAATTATTGCTATGTTTTGGCCATTTCTTCTTTTATATCACTTATTTCTCTATTTGAGCACTACTAACCTCTCTAGCACATGGCCCATAACTTCCCTTGTTTCTGAAGTTATTCCAGGATATACACTCACATCTGAAGATTTGGAGTTAGGAAGCATAGATGAAAAAGAAGGTGATATTTGTCTTCCTGGGTCTGGACCTCACTCATAATATTTTCTAGTTCGACCCATTTATCTGCAAATTTCATGGTTTCATTTCCTTAAGAGCTGAATAGTGTTCCACTGTGCATAAGTAGCACATAGGCTCTATCCATCAGTTAAAGGACAATGAGGTTTTGTCTGTTTTCTAATTATTGTGAATAAAGCAGGAATAAAGATGGTTGAGCAGGTGTCTTTGGAGCAGAATGTTAAGTTCTCCATCCATATGTTACAGGGCAGAATATGGCTGGGTCATATGGTAGACATGTTGTTAGTTTTCAAAATTCTTCATAGTGATTTCCAGAGTGGATGCATCAGTTTGCAACCCCACCAACAGCGAATGGGGGAAAGGGTTCCCGTTTCCTCACGTCCTCGCCAGAGTTTATTGTCAGTTGTTTTCTTGATCTTATATATACTGACTGAAGTAAAATAAAATATCAAGGTATTTAGAATTTATGTTTCTCTGATTGCTAAGCATGCTGAACTCTTTTTAGGGTAGGTCTTGGCCATTTTTTTTTTGTTCTTTTGAGAATATTTTTAGACACCATAGCCCATATTTTAAAAGTTGAGTCATTTGTTCTCTTGAGTTTTAGTTCTTTATATATTCTGGATATTAATATTCTGTTAGATATAAAAGACTCTCTCCTGCTCTGTGAGTTTCCTCTTCACTTGCTATTCCTTTAGCTGTAAGAGGCCTTTTAGTTTTATGAGGTCCTACTTATCAGTTTTTGGCCTTAATTCATGAGCATTGAATTCTATTCAGAACGTCCATTTCTGCACCTATATTTTTTTTTAGTGTGCTTCCTATGCTTTCTTCTAGAAGTTTCGTGTTTTTTCAGATTTCATATTTAGATCTTTGATTCACTTTTAGTTAATTTTTCCTGAGTAATAGATATAGATATGATATCATTCTTCAACAAATGGACATCCTATTCTCTTTGTACTATTTGTCAAAGATGCTATCTTTTCTTCATTATAGTTTTTTAACATCTTTGTCAAGTGTCAAATATCTGTAGTTACTTGTACTCTTGTTTTGTTCTTCTATTTTTCTTCTATTAACCTGCATATCTGTTTCTGTTACAGTACCATACTTTTTTTTTCTATAGTTCTATAATATTTATTCACATCTGGCATGGTAATCCCTCCTACATTATTATTATTATTATTATTATTATTAGTAGTAGTAGTAGTAGTAGTAGTAGTAGTAGTAGTAGTAGCAGCAGCAGCAGCAGCAGTAGTCATCAGGACTACTTTGGCAATCTGGTGTTTTTTGTGGCTCTATATGAATTTTAGAATTTTTTTTTCTATAACTGTGAAAAAATGTTGTAGATGTCTTGATTGGGATGACATTGAATCTGTAAATTGTTCTTGAAAGAATTGTTATTTTCCCAATATTAAGTCTACCAATCCATGTATATGGAAGGTCTTTCTACTTCCTAGCATTTTTCTCAATCTCTTTAAAGATTAAAGTTTTAATCGTAGACATTTATTTCCTTGCTTAGGCTTAGTGTTAGATATTTTAATTTTTTGATGCTGTTGTGAAAAGGGATGCATCCACAACCCATTTCTTAGCATGCTTGTTATAGGCATATAGACAAGCTAGTAACTTTGTAAGTTAATTTTATATCTGGCCACTAGGCTGAAATTGTTGATCATTTCTAGAAGTTTTCTGGTAAAAAATATTGAGATCTCTTCCTGGTATTGGGCTTTTAAATCTTTTTTCCCCAACTTCTGCTATGTTATACCTGAGCCATAAATGTGGAAATTATGATGTAGATGGATCCACTGAGGCCAGGATCCCCACAATCCATTTATCTCTGCATCATGTCCAGTTGCGCATTCTTGTGATGGTCTCCGTTTACTGAAAAGAGAGGTTTCTTTGATGAGTGGTCATGGCTACACTTATCAGTGTTCTGATCAAGTAAAGTGGTCGTAGCTGAGGTCCATGACCTTACCAGCTTCAGGAATGTTTGTGATATTTCTAGTCACAAGCATGACTGTTGGATGGATCTTAAGTCCAGTTAGATAGCTCTTGATTGCCACCAGCACAGGAGTATCACCTAACCCTCACCCTTTAAAGATGTCATTCTAGGCTGTTCATTATTGTGATGCATGCATGTTGCTGCTAGGTAGGGCATCTTATGATTTTTTCAAACTTTCATTCTCTTATTAACCATATGTTTATTGATTGCTTTCCTATGATGTACTGGGCACTATGCAAAAGTTAGGTTTCCAGTGTTCCTTTTTCATCATAAAATAGAATTGTACAATCATGGGCACTTATGGGCCATATTGAAGTGCTAGCAGATTTTCCAGAGCTCTTCTCTCATTGATACTACCTCTTCCATTCTCTCTCTTGTCGTCCACTGATCTACCTTTGGGCAGTGCGCTCTCTCTTGTTTCTTAACAAATTTGTTAAGTATCAGCACAGAAAGACTTGCATCTTCTAAGTCAAGGGTGAAGGCAAAGCATTAGATTGTGTGTTTTCTGTACGTGTGTGGGTGTGTATGTATGTGCATGCACATGTAAGAAGGTATGTTAAGTAAGAAACCTACTTAAAAGTTAACAAACTACATTATTATGGCAACATTTTCTTATAGAAATTAAATCTATGTGCACCCTCTCTTGAAATCCTTTGTTATGAAAACAATTACGATTTCTTTTTATCTACAGTATGCTGTCTACGGACTTTTGTTTGGAGTGAGAAAATTTGTTAATTTAGCTGTTGCGTATTAACTTTTCCTATAATTTGATATAGAGACAATGAAAAAAATTAAAAAAAAAAACCCAAGTCAAAACAATAAAGCTACAAATTTACACTTACATCCTAGTGGCTATGGCCATAATACTAAATATCATAAATGATTAAACTCCATAGAATGGAAACAAGTGCAATTTTTGAAGAATATTGAGCAGCAAAAGGGAATTTGAGAGTACTGTAATTTGAAGTAGGATGTCTAACGTAGAAGACATTGAATGTGCTTGAATTCATACATGCTTGACGGAAGTAAAAAAAAAATTACTACTCTGCTCTTTGGGAGAGAAGTATGGCAGCCATAAGTAAAGTTCACCTCAAAAAAGGCAGTTAGCTGTGTTGCAGTGACAGCAAAGGAGCCTGGGAGTGAAGCCGAGTGAGTTAAGGGTAGAGGCTTTGGCGGGAGAGGTGTGAGAGCCCGTGTTGTGTGAGGCCTCATAACGTATAAAAAGGTTGGCTTTTATTATGATTAAACTGGAGAATTACTGCAGGGCTTTGAGGAGAGAAAAGCAAAATCTGACTTATAATGTAAAACGTCAACCTTGCCGTGATGTGATGTGTGAATAGTATAAGAGAGAGAGAAAAAAAAAAAAAGATAGAGAGCCTGGAGAGAGGCAAGTTTACTTAGCTGAGCTGCAAGAAAGTGTTTTGTTCTTGTTCTGTAAGCTTTCAATGGAGAATTCTGCCTCCTTCCAATAGAATCTGTCTTAACTAGCGGTGGATTGTTGTTTATTGATTGTATTGGAATGGAATTGAATAATTCCAGTTCATTAATGCTTGCGGTCGATGATGAGACCTATCTCAAGGGAAATGATAAGCAGGCATGGGGGGTGATTTGGTTTGCAGCTGTCCACTGCCTTAGGGCCCATTAACGTTCTCCTGTCAGGGGTGCCAGAGAATTTGTAAGAAAAACAGCACAACAGTTCTGGGGCTCAAACTGAGCTAATTAAGTCAGAGTTCTGTGGTTGGGGCTTTGCCAAATTTTAGAATTTCTCCAAGTAAAAATACTTAAGTCTGAATATTTGAAAAATGGAAACATTTGATTTGTGGAAGTTTTTCTTTTACATTCTCTTTATATCAAAGTAACATTTGGGGCGGTACCCTGGGTAACTATGATTATTACAAAATCAATAAAATTACTGCCCCTATGGCACAATTATTGTCCTGCTAAAGTGATCATCTGGTCTTGTTAAATAAATAACCTTGTTATCTGTCACTTTCTTCTACCAGAGAACCACTGTTACCTTCTGTAATTCCCCTTTATTTTTCTCTGAACCTTTTCTTTCCAAATAGCCCTCAAATGGCTATAACAATAAACAACATCTTTCTTTATCCACCCTCTCTCTCTGTCTCTGTCTTTCTGTCTCTGTCTCTGTCTCTGTCTCTCTGTCTGTCTGTCTGTCTGTCTGTCTGTCTGTCTGTCTCTCTCTCTCTCTCTCTCTCTCTCTCTCTCTCTCTCTCTCTCTCTCTCTCTCTCACACACACACACACACACACACACACACACACACTCACTCTCTAGAAACCATCAACAGTCAATGGCTTCTCAGAAACAAATGGATCCTTATGGATACTTCCACTAACCACTATGGGATGTTGAAGTACACAACCTTGTACAGGTATATATTGCTGTTGTGTGTTTATAATTTCTCCATGGCAGCATTTCATGGTACTCTTGGGTGAGTGGTTGATATAAATATCCTGTTTAGATCTGAGTGCTTATAAGTCAGTTGTTCTCAGCACTTTGACAAAATGTGAGTCTGCATAATATCACCCTATTCAAAATTAGCTTCTTTACCCCAAACTTAGAACAGTATTAATCTATGCTATAAACATAAATACTGAGAAAAAAGTTTAACAACATATCCATCTATGGAGACAATGATATGCAGCGTGAGCTCCCCTGGGCCCATGGCTTCTCACTACTAGGCTTTTGACCAAAATCATAATTCAACATGTATATCCTCTTGCATGGAATTCACCTCCAATACAGTTACAAAATCATTGGTTACCATCAGCATAGACATGCCACTATAACACCAGTGGGTATTTTGTGTCAAGCAGTTGCCCTTATAGCAAACACAGTGTGCAAGCGCATGAGATTGTTGATGAGCTTTCCTTCCCTAACAGCCTGCAGAATACTTAGCAACCCATTGAACTCTAGTGAGCATGAAGAGAGTTTTCAGTTCAGTTCTAACTTAACTAAAATCTATGATGTCATTAAAAATGGTTTCTTACCATGTAGCTCTGGTGGGCATCCATATAGGATGGGAATAGCCTCTATTCTTTCAGAAGGGTATCTGGTAACTCTCTGATCAATAACTTATAGGAAAGTATCCCACTGGCACTGGCATTCTTAACTCTATTACTCTTAACAGCAATAGTAGGCACACATGAATGATAACTATATTCTAAGCTATGAATTATTATTATTAATAATAATCATTATTAATATATTTTAAAAGACTTTATGGTTTACAAGCAAGTACGTTTGTATGTGCGTTTTTTGTATACTTATTTTTGTTAACCCTCCCATCACAGTCTCTTCAACCTAACCCTACTTAAACCTTATCATGTACCCTTCCTGCTTTTCTATTGGCTGTGGTTTAGTATATTTCCCCCAATTGTTCCCTGACCTACCTCAAATTATCTCCCTACCTCAAAAGAATAAGATTAAATCTATCTCTTCCCACTTCAAATAATTTCATTAAGAAAAAAAAATCCCACATTGGTAGGCCCATCCATTGGAGAGTTAGTTATTTCCTGATGTTGTAATGTGGACAACCAAGAATAGACATTATAATGAGCATTCAGGGAGATTCTGTTTTTCTAACTATTGTGAATGGACACACAATGAATATGATGTACAGGTTATACCATCGTCATAAGGCACTTTGGATATATGCTCAGGAGCAATGCAGTAGAGCATATGAGAATTGCGTCCTTAGCTTTTTAAGAGTGGTTGCCTTATACTTCCCTCCACAATGAATAAGAATTCTTCTTCCCCTACAATCTTATATCAGTTGTTCATTTTTTTTTTGATAAGTCATTCTTACTGGGGTGAGATGGAATGTCAAAGCAATCTTAATTTGCACTTGTCTGATGACTAACGTCTTACTTTTTAATTGCTGTGATAAGACAACACGACCAAGGCAACATATAAGAGAAAGTACCACTGAATTGGGGGCATACAGGTTTATAGGGTTAGAGTCCATGGGGATGGAGCAAAGGCATAGGAAGCAGGAGCGGCTAGGAATTGACATCTTCATGTGCAAGTCAGAGGCAGACACTGCTGAGTCAGATGACGTGAGTGAGTCTTGAAACCTTAAAGCCCTCCCCAGGGATACGCCTTCTCCAACAAGCCCGTACCTCCTACTCCTTCCCAAATGGAGACCAAGCACTCAAATATTTAAGCCTATGGGATCAATTCTCATTCAAACCACCCAAAGCTAAAGAGTATCTTTTCAAATTCACATTGGCCATTTGTATCTTTTTTTAATGCTCTGTTAAGTTGCATAGTATCCTTTTGACAGCATTGTTTTCTTTTTTTTTCCTTTATTAATTTATTCTTGTTACATCTCCATGGTTATCCCATCCCTTGTATCCTCCCATTCTTCCCTCCCTCCCATTTTCCCCTTATTCCCCTCCCCTATGACTGTTCCTGAGGGGGATTACCTCCCCCTGTATATGCTCATAGGGTATCAAGTCTCTTCTTGGTAACCTGCTGTCCTTCCTCTGATTGCCACCAGGTCTCCCCCTCCAGGGGACATGGTCAAAGGTGAGGCACCAGAGTATGTGAGAAAGTAATATCCCACTCTCCACTCTACTGTGGAGAGTGTTCTGTCCATTGGCTAGATCTGGGTAGGGGTTTAAGGTTTACTGCCTGTATTGTCCTTGGCTGGTGCCTTAGTTTGAGCGAGACCCCTGGGAAATGATCATAATGAGTGAGTTAACCCAGAAGCAGAAAGACTCAAATGGTATATACTCACTTATATCTGCATATTAGCCCAAGGGGCATGTCCCACGAAAGCCTTCACTTACCAGGAAACTCAGCATTGTTTTCTTGGTCTTCAACTTTTTAGTTATTTGTATAGACTAGATATTAATTAATGTTCTCTGTTACATTGTGATTGGAAAAAATCTTGCATTGGACTTAGCTTCATTTGTCTATGTGAATATTAGTTTCTTTCACTGTTTGCTGGAGATGTCTCCCCTCCAGGATGTATTTATTTCTTTTCCTCTTTGTAAAAATAAAAATCAGGTACAGAGCTGGACATGATAACACATACATTCAATCCCAGTACTTGGGAGGCAGAGGTGGATGGATCTCTGTGAGATTAAAGCCAGCCTGATCTCCACAGTGAGTTCTAGGCCAGTCACTGGCACATGGTGAGTCGTCCCTTCCCCTCCCCACTGTATTTGCAGGGGATTGTATGTGGGTTCTCTGTTCTATTTCTTGGGTGTCACTGTCTGTTTTTGTGACTGTACTATACTGTTTTCTTTGTTGTTGTTTGGTGTTATTTTACAACCATGGCTCTCCAGTATAGCTTCAAATCAGATATACAATACCTCTACCAGTATTCCTTTTGTTCAAGATTACATGGCTATGTATATGTATGCCATGTGGATTTTTATTAAGATTGAAGTGAATAAACATATTGCTTTTGGTAGAATAGATATTTTCACAATATTAATTCTTTTGATCCAAGACCATGGTAGGTAGGTGTTTTTGTCTTCTACTGTCTTTTACAGTTTCTTTCTTCAGTGTTTTAAATTTTTCACTGTAGGAGTCTTTTGTTTCTTTGGATAGGTTTATACTCTCTATCTCTTCTCCCTCTGATTTTTTTCATATGATGTTTGTCATTGTTATACTGAGGAAGGATGCTTGCTTTGTATGTTCTTTTGGTATTCTGGAAGTGTTTATTTGCTCTAAGGAATTTCTGATTGAGTTGTTAATGGATTGAAACATATTACTGATATATGGTAATAAGGTATTTTTATTTCTCCCTCATATTTCCTTCTCTTATTGTTCTAGCTAAGACTTTAAGTACTGCATTGAAGAAAAGAGCAAAGAGTGTCTTAACTTGTCCCTGACTTTGAGGAAATGTTTTGAGTTTTTCTGCACAAGCTCAAGCCAGAAAAAAAAAAAGATTCCCAGCATAGAAGAAGGAAGTTGACACAAAGCCCCACCTCTAGCCAAGAAGCTATTCACAATTTATAACTATCGGGAAAAGGGAAGCCAGTGCTCTTCAATGGAGTGGTAATGGGTCCTGGGTTTATCAACCATACTACAGGGAAGTTACCAGGACTAGGAGCAGTCACTCACCACAAACTACCTTCCATGTTTTGTTGGTTTGACAAAGAAAGAAAATGAAGTCGGGTAGTAAGGGAGGTAAAGGAAGGTTTGGGAGAAGTAGGAGGAGGGAGAAGAATATATTGTGTGAAGTTCTCAATGAATAAATAAAAAACACTGTTTTAAAAATTCTCAGTGTTCATAATGAATAGCACATCAAGTAGCAGGAACAAGTGAGAACTATTCCCCCTACGAGTAATCAGGTTATCCACCTTGGGTTACTTCAGCAAATGTTTTTCCATTTATTCAGAAGTCTTTAAATTGACTTCTCTTGTCTTTAGATGGGTGAGAAATTGGCTTGATTAGAGCTAAATGGGTATAATTTTCCTAATGTACCTGTTATAACATCTGCTGTCATTTATTTTTTTTTGAATAAATTGTAACTGGTGAGCCAGACTGGAAGCTTAATGATAGCATTACTGCAAAAAAGCCAGTTCAATTTCCCATCTAAATGCCAAGCTAACTACATAGGAGTAGAAAGGCTAGGTTAAACTTCAAGCTCCCCAACTGGCAAAATGGTGGTCTATGACACTGATCCTCTCAAGTAATTGTGGATCAGAACTGTGGTGTTTTAGATATTTTTCCATATTTCAATTTATAAAATGTTATGGAAGCTATTATACTCTTAAATGGATTAAGAGCATATTAAAGAGGAAAAGTAGGTGATAACGTGAAAGAGGATTTTTTTTTTGCTCATCTATTTCTTTTCATGCTCATAAACCATTAACATGTTTCAAGAAGAAAAAGAGGGCTAGAGAAATGACTAAGCCTTCTTAATGCACTGGCAGAGGACACAGATTTGGTTCTGAGCACACACAGGGCAGCTCACTGTCATTTGTACCTCCAGTTACAGGTGATCTGGCCCTTCTTCTAATATTCCAGGGCAACAGCACACATGTGGTGCCCATACATACACTTAGAGATTCACATATATTCATAATATAAAATACATTGTGTTTTAAAACAGAAAATGCCAAGATATAAACGCTTATCTAAAAGAAAGTAAGGCTATTGTGGCCTTTTAGAAATAATCAGAGTATTCTGATAATTCAAGGGTTTTGTTTTAAAAGTTTTTTTTTTTTTTAATCTTAAAACAATTTCTTTTGGTCGTGTTTTCCTCTCTCCAAACTCCTCCCAGCTCCCAGATCCTCCATACTGCGCCCTCAAATGGATTTTCTTATTTAAGAAATCTTTACTGTTTTTATTAAGAAAGTGTTGCAGGATGCTAGTGGTCACCTAGGGGATCTCTGAGTTTGTCTTGTGCGAAAAAGAACTGAGCAGCCGGGGAAGATGTAAGACCCATCCTCAGAGAAGGTGAAACTGACAGCTTTACAGCATACAGCTCCCTTTGAGATAAGAAGGGGCCCAGAGCTCAGAGTGTGTTTAATCAGGATATAGAGTGAGAATTTTACAGGAGCTTTGGGTCCTCTATTTCTCCTATTGGTCCTGTTTAGATAGCAGGCTCCCCAACTCCTTAAGGGTGCCTTTCCATAGTTTCTCATAATCTTCTATGGGAGCAAGAGTGGCCATCTCTGGGGCCCACTGTCACATTTCCTGTCTACTAATGTTCCTCTCTAATTAGCATGTGTACTTTTAAAAGGATAAACAACTAATTCTATTCCTACAGCAGAAAAACATTTGACTTGTAGCTCCCTGTCTCCTTGATAGAGAAAAAGAAGTCATAATTCACTCACAGACCCTGCCAGATAATTATGCTATGTATAATTTAAAATCATATCTTGCAATCTCACTTAAATAATAAAACTTTTAAAATGGAAGTAATATTTCATAAAACATTGAAGATGCAAAGCTAATGTGTTAAATGGCTCTTTAAGCAGCACTGGATCCAGGTCAGGGGTCTGATCATCCTGCAGCTACCATCTTACAGAGGTACAAACCAGATGCAGAAGATTTTTGACCAGACACCCCTTAGAAATACTTGATTTTACATTTAGGTATAAATATGTCAAGGTATGTCTCACAATCTATGTTTCTTCTCTCTGGATTCTCATTTCTAAGTTCAGGAATTGAATAAACTCCTATTTACTTGAACAGTTTCAGTCACCATCAGAGACTCAGGAAACAAAGTGATGTCATAAGGGTATCCCAACTCTCTAAAGATGCTAGACCTGACCAGGAGATGATCCCTCCGAAGGTAAGCTGAACTGTATACATGTGGAGAAAGCAACATGACAAGTAGAATAAATACACTTATTTGTTGAAAAAAATCATTTGTAATTAAATAAAGACAATTTTATTGTCCATGTAAAAAAAGAAAGACTTGATTTTTCAAATGTAGTCAAACATTACATACAAAGATAATTTTCTATATTGAAGTTTTCATCTCATTTCAGAGGCCTGGTACTTCACATCAGGAAATAAAATATATTAATGTCAACTTATTTGAGGAGTGTGTGCGCTGTCTATTAGTATAGGATTAGTTACTAAGAGATGCCTTTGCCAACTCTTATATAAACACATCCTGTGTTATCATGAAACTATGCATGGTATTCGGTTCAGATGTAATACAGGATCATTAAGCTTTGATGATAATGGAATTACTGGTTTGTAAACTTTTGAATATATATGCCCTTTACTCTATGAAGGTTTAAATATGGGCTTCCAACATATTTATTCTTTTAAAAATAACTAACACACATAGTTTAAATTTTAGTATCTCGCCCATTTATAAGGCATAAACAAAACTAAAAATGAAGAAGGGTTTCTTTTATTTATATTTGTACGTAGACAACTGATTTGTTCAGATGCTGAACCTCGTGAACTCTGTTATGGAAATTCCCAATTTGAAGACGGTCATATTTGTACTAGTTGTGGTGACATGTGACAGTGTGCCTCCATATTCAGGATATTGAAGAATAAAAACTCCTGAGACCTGAAATTTTAGGACAGTGTGGGTAACAATGCAAGGCCTCATCTCAAAGATTATCCTACCCATGGTGCTATATTCATCTGAACAATCAAATAATCAGTAGCTAGAGTGAAAAGGGAGCAATTAAACGTACCCTTCCCGAAAACTAAATACAATAATGAAGAATGTTAGTAGCAAATACAGATGCCAAAACAGATGTTACCTGTTGTCTAGTTATTAGGATCTCATCTGACTCAGAAATAGTCAATTTTTTATCCCATTCTATCAAAATAATAATCCAATCACACCTGTTTATGTACATATTCATAAGTGCAAAATGAACAAAAGGGCATAGTGATGATTTTTTATGTGGACATTTAGATTACAAAGTAAACTAAAGAGGTAAACTTCTTACAGTAAATAGTAAAGAGTGATTCTCCTCCAAAGTACAATAAGAAAGTACTGTAAATTAGGAAAGTGTCAGTCAGTCCCTTATCTAGTTTTAATTCATGCTCTAACATAGCACTAACTCAAACGCAGCCCCAGTGAAAATTTATCTATCTATTTTTTAAGAGTAATTATGCAAAGATATTTCACAAACATTATAAACCATGTATTGCTACACTGGGGCATTTCACCTAAATCTAGAGGCATACTCAATTTCAAGAAATAACTTAAAATGCCTTACTTAAGTATGCTTTCCAAATTAATGCTAAAATTAATTTTACCATTAGTCACAAAATAAAAACATGCATCAATCAGTTCAAGAATGGTATTAGAAATGGCTATAACTAAATAGTTGGCATTAAAAGGAGTTTTAAATGAATAGTCTCATGAACTTCATTTGCCTTTTGAAATCCACAGCTTCAGTACAGTGCGAAACACAAAGCAATCTTCTATACACATATTGGTGAGGTTAATATTTTTCAAGAAAATTGAGTGCCTTTACTACTCTAAGATAAAGAAGTGGATCCCCAATACTTCTAACTAGCTGAATTCCCTTTTAGAAATAGGGACCGCCCCCAAAACAAATATTAGTGATTCTTTAAATGTCTCACATTGATTATCTCCAAAACTACCCTCTAATTATTTCTCTTCAGGAGAGAATTCTGAAAGAGGTCAACCCCCAGCAGGCACCTGGGTATAATGGGGGTACCAGAGTGTTTTCTGCCATCTCTGAAAAATAGAGTCGTAGAGTCTCAGGGACACATGGACACACCAGGAGAGAGGGGGTTTTAATGTGACTTTTAAAATTCCTCTTCTTAAGCTTCTTGATCCTCCTATATCATCATCCCAATGACACGAACAGTTTACTTTCTGTCTATGTAACCTCATGCACAGCTAGGAAATAATGATTTAGGACTTGAAATTTAAAACATAATAGTGTTTTTCCCTCATTCCTCATTTTACTCAACACCCCTGCAGAGCTGATGCAAGTACTGACTTCCTTTGAAGTCAGCTGGCTTCATCTTTGATGGAGTATAAAGCAATGGGAGATACTGACTGCAGTTTTGAGGCATCTCAATTCTCATCTCAAATGATTCCCATGTATTTGTCATTAAATACACGGTGTGAGTAAATCCTTGGAAGAACAGCCAAGCTGTTAAAATGGGCAGCCATCACCTGTATGTTCTATACAAAATTAGGAAAGAAAAGGCTGTTAACCTATTTTTAAAGCAGTAGCTTCAGCTATTCTCATTTGTAAGAGATTTGGTGGCAAATGTTTATGACTCAGATCACACACACAAAAAAATATGTTAAATACACGTACGAGACACAACATAATTTTAGTACAATGAAAAGCGATGCTTTTCTTTGTTCATGTCAGAGAACAGTCCAGTACCTGGGGCTGAACATTGTTAGTGTTGGCTTTTCACTATGTTTCGCTCTTGTCAATAGTTATGTTCTACTGAGTAATGTACAGATAAAGGGAAAAGAGTGAAGAACCTGAGGAAATTCTATCCACATTAATGGCATTTCTACTGAGCATCAACCTCTGTGAGGCACGTGAAAAAGATGAATTTCTCTGATTTCTCTTTTAACCATGTGAAATGTTTGTTCTGTGTTTGTGTGTGGGGTACGCATGTGTGCTCATACTGGAGACCAGAGACTGATGCTGAGTACCTACTTTCCTGTGTCTTTCCACCTGTGCTTTCAGATAAGGTCTCTCCCTGAACCTGGAGCTCACTTCTTTGGCAATCAAACCTATCCAATCATCCCCAGTAATCCTCTTGTCCTTCTCACCCAAAACCCATTTAAAGCCGACTTTGCCATGCTTGCATTTATTTTTTAGATGGGTGCTGGGAATCCAAACTCAGGACTTAATGCTTACTCAGCAAGTACTATCTCAACTAAAACATTGCCTAAGACTCTATGGTGTGTATAGGCCAACACTATGTTGAACAGAGGGACTACGTAAAGTTACTTCAGCTGTCTTCCTTCTCTTCTTTGGAAGCAATCATGGAAGCACAGGCTCTGCACAGAAAGCAAGTTGGAATGCAGAATGAACATGTGGCAAACAGCTGCTGTGAAGAGAGCCCCGGGATACTGCAGAGGACTTGTCTGATCAATGACTTCACTGTGGAGTGGTAAGATGGCAGAGTGAGGACAGAAAACACTCTCCCACAAAACTGAAATAAAACTTTAATCTGTGACTTCCAAATGAGGTGGAAGCACGGACATACAATGGAAGATCAGAGCAGACAACAAATGATGAAAGATTAGATAAAACACAGAAGTATTGGACATTCCATTCAGAAAAGAAACAAGGAACTCTAAGCCAGAGCTGAATGAATAAATCAGTAGAGTATAAGTGTAAGTCCCCCAATTGCTGGGTCCAAAATATTATCAGAAAAAGAACTTTGCAAAGGAAGAGGCAGGGGAAAAATGAAATTATGGACAGCAAAGTGAAAAGATCTGAGAAGCAGAGGCTGGGAAAACCTACACTCAGCATCAGTAGGTAGTTTGCTTTGGCAAGGTGGAAGGAAAACTTCAAAGAAATCGCCACACCAGGAAAAGTAGAAAACTCACTATAACCACGTCTTTAAACTCCAAATCAGCCACCCTCGTACATCTACCCAGAAGAGCTACAGACCCAGAGAATCATAGAACCATGTGAATACCTCACAGGGACTACCTGCACTGAGACTCAATAAAGCAAACATAATCAAACCAAACACCCAGAAGATGCTGGCAGAAGAAGGGCTTCAGCACCATAAGATGGACCTGTTCAACTGCAAAGGTAAATACAAGCTTGAGTGGCATCATGTTGACACCTTGGATGAAATCTACCCAGTATAACCTGAAACACATATAATGAGGACAGCAGCAGGGTTAGTGGGAACTGTGCTGAGGCAGCGCACTATGGTAAAGTCTGAGAAAGTCTTAAGGAAGGGTTGACACCCACTACCACCCGAGCAGAAATTCCACAGATAACTCCTATCTGCTATCCACTAGTCGTATCAAACAGATTTGAGCTGGATACAAAAGAAGTAGCTTCCTAGTAAACCTTAAGGAAACTCAAGAAGGAAGAAGTAAGCTTCATTGGAGATAGGAAGAGAAATATAAAACCATGGAAAAGTTAAAAGAAAAGACACAGTCAGGACTGTATAGAGAAAGGTAATTTCATATTTGGTGGAGTGTGAGGAAGGGAGTGTCCTCCAGAAAGCACACACACTGTGGGGGTGTGTGGAGAGCCACAGATAGCAGCGCCCCCTGCTGCTTCCCCAGCGCAATGCGCCCCTTATGCTCATGCGTAGTGGGCCTTTGAGCGAGCCCCTTATGCCCATGCCTGAAGGCATAGCATGAGGTGGCGTGATCCGAACGCACCAACCAAGAGCGACAATGTGGCAGTCTCTGATAGGACCAGGCACACTATAAAGGTTCTGTGGGAGCTTTTCCCGGGGTCACTCCGGTAGTCAAAGTTTCTGAATAAACTGCGGCAAGAAGAGTTCCCAGTGTTGGTGTCTTTCCTGCTGGTCAGGGGCGGCATCGACAGGGGTGTGGTTGAGGAGATTAGACACTCTAGGGAGATCTTGGACATACTATTTGAATTGTTTGGTGTGGCCACAGGTAAGTGTGATGTAGTCTGTGCAGTTTGGGATTAAAAAAAGTATGAACCAAAGAATATTAAAAGCAACAAGAGAGACGCAGCAATCCACATATAAAGACAAAGCCACAACCACCACAGCACAATTGTCAGAAGAGACCCTAAATCCCAGGAGAACATGGAACAATGTGTTTCCAGCTCTGGAAGATGAGCGCTGCCCACCTCTATGTCTATAGCCAGCAAAGCCACTCCACTTAAATGAAGGAGCCAGAAACCTTCGTGATAAGCATAAACAAAGGGAATCTTAACTAACACAGTATTACAGAAGGATTCTAACACACTGAGGTGAAGGATAAGTACAGCTACAAGAAAGGAAGTTCTGACCCAGGGCAGCAGTAAAAAGAAGAAATATTAAGAAAGCAACAAATATTTCACAACAAAATGAAAGGGTTTTAAACAGATCTTCAGCAACAACTCTAAATATTAATTACCTCTGTGCCCTCATCCAAATACACAGATGATCAGAATACATAAAAACAGACACATCTACTTGCTGCCTTGCAGAAATATACCTTATGAGCAATGATAAGCATATCTAAGCAAATGAATCTAAAATAACTAAATCCAGATTTATAGGATCAAACGATATCACTTCCAGGTATATACACCCTAAAGCTTCTAAGTCAACATATCCTGTCAACTGTTGCTTGAGTTTATTGTAGTTCTGTTCCAACAGTGGTCATAGAATCAACCCAGGTGGCCATTAATAGGTGAGTAAATAAGGAAAATGTGGAATACACATGCAATGGAGTTCCATTCAACCATAAAGAGGAATGGAATGCTATTTGCAAGAAAGATGGATACAATTAGAGATCAGCACACTGGGTAAAAATTAGATGTAGACAGATAACACATATTTTCTTATTTTTATTTTATTATACTAAATCATTGTATAATTTTGGGGTTGCTCATTCATTGCCTGGTTTTTACTTGATCTATCTTGACTAGCAGATGAGTGATGTGTGTGTGTGTGTGTGTGTGTGTGTGTGTGTGTGTGTGTGTGTGAGAGAGAGAGAGAGAGAGAGAGAGAGAGAGAGAGAGAGAGAGAGAGAGATATCTTTGTGTGTGCATATTAAAAGATAAGTAAAGACAACACATTTAAAAATAATTTTGGTAAATGTTTTGTAAATGGTCCACAACACTATTCTGTTTCTTAAAGGCCTCAGTGGAATTATATTATAGCTGTTTAGTAAATGTCTCTGAGCTTTCTCTAAGTATTCATATTTTTCTTTCAATAGGATTATCATAGTAATTTTTATTGACTTATACTCTTCTATGATTAAAGTCTTTAAATTTCTTTGCAACTGTGTGAATAAATTGTATTCTTTGGGTGAAAGAACGCCAAAGGAGAGAGAAGGGGTTACATAAGACATTTAAGGAGATTTTGTTTTAAAGAATTTATCTTAAGAATGTCTAGCTACTTGGGACAGTTGGTTCACAGTATAAGGAGAACTGAGGTAGAGAGGAGAATTGTGGCAGAAAATGTGTAGATAATTGCTTTCCCGTGTCGCTTCACGTTTATATATCATAACAAGAGATTGCATTCCATTAAATTCTGTGTTTCGATCAGAAATACAATCCAAATCCTAAGAGGAAAATACTGGATACTAGATATATGAAACTCTCAGAGGGTTAAGCAACTCCTATGCTAACTGTAGACAGACATCATAGTTTGCTTTGAATGAGTGAATTTGGTCTTTCTCCTTATTTTTCCATCTAATTTTCAGTTGTTCACTCTTAAGTCAAAATTTAATTTTATGTGGTTGAAGTGGAAAAGTCAAACTTAAATTACATGCTGGAAGGAGAGGAATTTTAACCTACTTTTAATAGCCCCTTTGAAAGATACTTTGAAGATATGACTTACTCTCATAGCATGTTGACTATCTGAAGAATGAATTATTATATCCTTGTCAAATTTTAAATATCATGCTGTTAAAAATATTAGTCACACAGGGGGCTGCTTGACAGCAGTGTCACAGAAAAACTCTGGTCTCTCTGAATAAGCAGACTCTGTAACTTAATATCAGGGTTCCATGAGGCTCTGCCTTCCACTGACAGCCGCTGGCTCAGTGCCGGGGACAGCTTCAAGTTTCCTTGGAATGTTGGTAGGACTCTGCCAACCTCATTCTCCTCGCTGTTCTAGCCAGCTGAGGAGGCCTTGCATCTTGCTCCCTGCCATAATGTTCCCCAGTAAACGTTTAGAAGAGAATCTAAAAGAAATGAGAGAGAGAGAGAGAAAAAAAAAAGCTATCATTTCTAGTGAAGAAGGGTTTTATATTTCTTTAAAAATATATATCTAAGAAATGCGAGTTGAGATCTAGACTAGAAGTTGAAAAAAATAAAATAAAAATGATCCAAAGAATGTCTTTTAAAAGCCGTTTGCTTTTTTTAAGCCTTAAAAATAAGATTAGAGACTGGCTTAGATGAGCCCAACTGTGATTAAAAAATAAACCTTTTATAGTTGTCAAGATTTCCCCCCCTCTTTTTTGTTCTCTGACTTTTTCTGGCAGGGAAAGGGGCAATTTCACCTAATCAGAGGGAAGCCAGAGTCACTGAGGCAGCAGAAGCTTCGTGTGGGTGAAGGTCAGGCCAATTTTCACCCAAGCAACACTGTTTCATCACTCCTCCGACAAAGATCCAGATCTTTCTTTTCTTGGTCCTTTTGTGCTTTCCCCTATTACTTCTACAGATCTGAAAAAAAAACCCAGAGATTTTTTTTTCATCCAAAAGTTCTATTTATTTTAAATCCTTCAAGTCTTAACGCTGTAGCAACTTAAGGAAGATTCAAAACCCACAGGTTTAGGTTGGAAGGCAAAGGTAAGTCAAACTAACACAGAACACAGTCGATGTCTTTGGAAGGTTTTTTGTTTGTTCGTTCATTTTTAATTTTAAAATTAGTACTGAATCATTTGTTTAACCCCAGAGTTTATGACAGTTCTAGGACAGCCACCTTCTGGCTCCAAGGTTCCTGTCTTCTCTAGCTACAAAACATGTCCCCTGTTGATGAAACATTGGCTTACAAATTGGATATTATATTCGCTGCTTGGAAAGAGGGCCAGCTGAGAAGCCAAGACCATAAAAGAAACCCTCACCCTAGTGATGCGTGGTGTCCAAAATAGATGTATCTTATATGATTTCAGTCTCAAACATCAGCAGCTTTTTTATTTATAAGCTGTTGGAAGGGACCATTTCTGAGACCTGACAGCTTGACTCAGTGCTCTGCTGTCTGAGTAACACTAAATTTCCCCTGTGTGCTTGTTCCTTTCTCTCTCTTTCCCTGTGAGTCTTATTTTCCCATGTCTTTACTTGCCAGGTATCTTATTTTCTCTTGTTGCTTTTATATCTCACTAAAGTACAGGGTGAGTGGTGGCAGCTCTCTGACTGATGGATTCATCTGGACACTTTCCACCTTAAATAGAGTTGGATTCTTAGAGCTAAAACTTACACAGTTAAAGGCTAAGGATGTGAAGGAATTCGTAAGGATTTTCCTAAACACCAGCAACCCACGCTGCTGAGTGATTATGAAGATATTAACATGTTCAGCTAATTCTGAAAATGTGCCCAAATGCCTTTATTGTTCTTAATTATGTGTTCATCTGTGGATGCATGCACTGGAGGCCAAAAGCATTGGGTCTTTCTGGAGCTATCCATTGTAGGTTCCAGGAACTGATCCTGGGTCCTCTACAAGAGCAGGAAGTACTCTTTTTTAAAGTTTTTTTTTTAATTAATTCATTCATATTACATCTCAGTATTTATCCCATCCCTTGTAACCTCCCATTCCTGCCTCCCTCCTGCTTTCCCCCTACTCCCCTCCCGTATGACTGTGACTGAGGAGTACCTCCTCCCCCTGTATATGCTCATAGGGTATCAAGTCTCTTCTTGGTAGGCTTCTATCCTTCCTCTGAGTGCCACCAGGCCTCCTCATCCAGAGGACGTGGTCAAATATGGGGCACCAGAGTTTGTATGAAAGTCAGACCCCACTCTGCACTCAACTGTGGAGAACGTCCTGTCCATTGGCTAGATCTGGGTAGGGGTTCGATGTTTACTATTAACCACGAAGCCACCTTTCCTACCTTGATCTTGTTGTGGAAAGAAAGACATCATGTAAATCGATGTTTTTGTTGTTGTTTTGTTTCATTTACTTGTTATTTTTTCACTCTTTGAACTAATGGTTAAAAAAAAAAAGTGTGAGGTTGCCTCCACTAACCTTGGTTTTCTCTTCTCTGGTAATGGGTGCATTGTATTCTGACACCTCAAAAGTATTGTGAACAGAGGCAACATACACATACAACTCTAGATAGGAAAGGTGGCACAGCCTGTTGAAAGAGCTTTCTCTACTCCATCAACTAGGCCTTCCATCACTGTGTCTCTCACATATTCCTTTTTCTGGGCATCAGATCAGCTAGCATTCACTCACACAAGCTCAGACCACCTGACCCTGTTGCCCACCATAGCGTATTTGCTGGGCCCCTTGCCCCTGCTCTCCTTCTACACGGCCTCTTTTGTCCAAGCCAGAGTAAAGCCAACATTGCCACCATGCAATAATTCATCTTTGGATACAGGAAAGTGAATGCTCACTCACTGAAGAGTCAAGACCTGGCAGAAGCAGCAGACAGCTTCTCTTCCCCTCTGGAGCATAGACAGCTTTGCCCTGTTTTCATTTTTCAGTACCCACTGACACTGCACACTAGTGTCTCCTAGAAACAAAGAAACAAGCAGACCAGAAAAATAAACACACATTAAAGGTGCCAGGTAGGTAGGAGGGCAGAGTAGTGCACTCATGACTCCTCAATAGAGAGGGCCATGTCCATACAAGGTTCCTCACTCTTTAGGCTGGAACTCATGCCTAGCTAGTTGAAGCTATTTGAAGCACCGTGAAGGTCAACCTTCATATTAAATTATGAACATTTTGTATTCACTATAAAACTCCAGAACTATTTGCTGATATTTTACCTGTGAGCTGGTTCATATTATGCTCTTTCTATAAAAAAGGAGTGTTTAAAAAATACCAGTTTCTCCTTCTTTTGAGATTCATTTTTTTTTAGCCCTCCTTTCTAATCAGTGACCACCTACCTACTCTGCAGGTTTCTCCCTCTCTAGGTGCCCAGTTCTTTTAAGCGTAATAATTCCAAGCCATAATATTTATTATGATTGTTATTTAAAAATTCACAGATAGGGCTTGTGTAAAAGCATTTACAAAGTCAGCATTTTTTGCCTGAGTACTAGCACAGCTTTCAAAAACCAGTGGCATGCAATCTCATGTCAGTAGCACTGAGCAACAGTCTGCTTAATATGCTTAGCTGGTGTTTGTATGCTTGACTCACAAGCCCTTGTCTGTTCCGTCTCTTTTAGGGACTGCAGCAAGTTACAAGCAACTAACACGCTATGACAGTGCTGCTGCAATTGAGGACATTTATTTATTTATTTATTTTAGTAGATCAGTTCACAATTACTTCAGGGCAGCCATATAGGTCATTTTACTTGGTCATTAATTAAGCAATAAGACTTGACAGGCAATATATTTCTGGGCCATTTAACATATCTCTTGAGGGATTTTTAAAGCAGGAGGCTAAAGGTCAAGTGACTTTAAGCACTTGAGAAGTTCACTGCCAGGCATTTTCTTATACTACAAAAACTTGAATATAAATGATTGAAAGTAAGTCAAATATAGGAATTTTTTTCAGTGTACCACATCAAAAAATTAATATGTAAAGTCAAAATAATTAAAAAATTTTAAAGTATAAAAAGTATTATACACTTGTATTCTGTTTTACTGTTAGGTTGACTAATTTTGCTATTAATTTTGTGAAATGCTTATTATCTCCATCATGCAGTACAAGCAACCAAGGCTCAAGGAAATTAAAAAACAGCTATGTTTCTGCATTATGATTGAGGATTACAAATTACTGATTTAAAGCACTGTTCTCTACTGATTTCAGTATTCTTTGGATGAGGACATATACTATTTTAGAAAATATGATTGCCTCAGAAGCCAATCGTTTATCTTGATCTCATGATTCCTTTCAGTGAATCCGCACAGATTGATAACTGTTTATTGTCAATAGCTAGTGACTTATATAAAATAATTATAATAGCTGAAGGCTATAGCTCAATGTTAGAGTGTTTGACCAGCATATAGGAGTCATAAACTCAATCCCCGGAAATAGCAAAATTATTCAAATCATATACATAAGTAAATAATTAGTAGATAAATTTGACAAACTACCTAAAGGAACATTTGTGCTCTGCTAGACGATGCATACGATTTTTCTAGCATCTGAACCAGGGTGCTGAGACTTCCTTGTCTCCTTTGACCCACATACCAGTTGCCCATTTTGCCTTCTGAATTTCCTGTTCCTGTTCTCTCTCTCCTTTCTCTGTACTAATATTTTATCATGAGGTGAACTCTTGAGCCAGTGAGATGGCTCAGTGGTTAGAGGTACTTGCCTCCAAATTTGACCGCCTTTGTTGATATCCGCAGAGTGGAAGGGCACAAATAACTCTTGCAAGTTATTATGTGACCTACAGCTCCTGCCTCGGCAAGTGCATGCACATATATGCTAAGTCAATAGACACTTTTTAATGAGAAAAGAAATGAATGTTCTCGGTCTTTTTATAGCTAGTTGAACAATTTCTCCCAACTTTTTCTACTCTGAATGCTTTCTCCTTGCCCTATAAATTTCATAAAAATCAAAAATTTCAAAAATCTCAAACTATAACACAGTATTCTCCAACATATAACTATTTATAATGAAAACTTTCATGTGATAATTATATATATATTATGTATATATATATATATAATCTCTTATAAATAGTAATTTTCCACATGGTTTTTTTTTTAAACAGTCTTGGTATTAGTTATCCCTCTTCTAATCCCCTCCTCTCCTTCATCCTCCCAGGACACGTGAGCTCTACTCTCACTTCTCCCTTAGGATTTTTCTTTTCCCTCCCCAACCTTGGTCTTTTTATTGTTTCCTGGATTCTACAGGTACACCGCATTTAAACATGCAAAGACTGCTTCCTACGCTAAAATCACATGCTCGCCGCCTATGTTCACTATTGCTCTATTTACAAATAGCTAGGACATGAAGAAAGGCTAGGTATCCATCAACTGATGAATACATGATGAAATTGCTGCAGTGGGAAATGAAATTATGAGATTTGCAGGTAAACGGATGGATCTGAGAAATAAATTATGCTGATTGTTATGACTAAGACACAGATCCAGAAAGATAAACATTACATTTTCTCACTTACTCAGCTTTGTTTGTAAAATTCTGAATTTCACTTCACCTTAAATATACATGGATTATTAACTAGATTTTATTATTTTCTTTTTAACTGAGACAGTTTCTTCTGTCATCTTGTAGTACTTACCTTATTTTTAATATGTCTAATTACTACATCTATTGATTTATTTTGTCTTTATTGAAGATTGACTCTGAATATCCTTTTTTTTATTACTGTCAAGATTGCAAGTTTTCACATGCAAAATCCATATTAAGTGGCTTTATACTACTGTGATGTTCATCCTATATTATATCTCAGTCTTAGTTTCCCCAAACTACGTGTATATGAGTGTCCACGTGCATGTATACAAATGTGTTGGTGGAGTAGTTGAGTACACACGCTTGAATTTCTAAACGTGTTACTAGTTGGAGTTTGTTAAACAGTTGTCATGTAGATGAGGCCATCATTTTACCAAACTCTTAGGAAACCACGAGGCATGGTTTCTTGTGTAAAAAATAATATCTATGGAAATTGCCTAACACCAGGAACCCAGCAATGCAATATTTTACCTTTAAATCTATGTTGTTCTTATTGACACAATGAATCAGGGATCTCACATTTTTAACACGTTATTTTATATTTGTTAGTTTCATGTTGGAGAAGGAAAGCATTTACTCTTGTTCCTTGCAGATATGTAGAGATGACAAGACAGCTTTTGGGAGAAGGTTCTCTCCTTCCACCATGTGGTTCCCAGGAACTACACTCATGGTTTCAGTCTTGTTGAGAGCACCTTCCCCAGGGAGCAATCTTGCTGAACCCTCTCTTGAGTGTTCGAGAGAGTATTTTGATTAGAAGTGATGTGCAAGGAGCAGCCATTTTTTCAAGACATGCAGAGAGGAGGTCTCTCTGCACTGGGAGTCCACCTTCCCTCTGGCCTTTTTTTTTGCCTTTGAGATCGGCTTTGCTTCCAAAAGTGTTATTATTGCTCATCAGTTAACAGTGATTCCACATATAATTTTTCTTTAAATCAGGTTGAGCTTTAATGTATTATTTCATTTTCACCACCTGTAACTAATATATTAGTGATAAGAAACCCGCAAAAGCATTTGGAATTGCCCTAAGTCACAGGTCTCTAATTACCCTCTTGAAAAGCTAGTATAGGAAAAGTTGACCCACTGTGCAGATTTAATTCCTGCTTGAAATAAATTTCAAAGCTTAAAGCTCTCTATAGTTGTCTCTGTTCATATTTACAAATGTTTAAAGCCTTGATTAGATCCTAAAACTATATTGAAACTGATTGATGAGAAAGTATTTCCAATATTCATTACTTTTCCATTCCTGGCTATCCCTCAAGCGAGTGAAATATACAGTACCATAAATATGTTGATCCTAGATCATGGACAGCTATTTAGATACAAATTTAAGGAAAAGTAGGGTTCTAGTAATTTCCACAGAATCCTTTTTTAAGATGGGTTAGGCCGAATGTTTGTCACATATTCCTCTCTGCTGTTAATGAAGACTCTCGGCTGTAGAATTATAGTATCGTGTAAAACTTGATATACTAAAAATCTTCTTGTGGAAGATACTTGATACCCTATGAGCATATACAGGGGGAGGCAATGCCCCTCAGGAACAGTCATAGGGGAGGGGAATAAGGGGAAAATGGAAGGGAGGGAAGAATGGGAGGATACAAGGGATGGGATAACCATTGAGATGTAACAAGAATAAATTAATAAAAAATTTAAAAAAATAAAAAATAAAAATCTTCTTGTGAAAATTTCAGGTGAAATAGTGCCCTGTTGATGAACTGTGAGTGTTTCTTCCTGTCTGAATGGAGATTCATGAAGACTACACATTTTATGGTCCAATATTGAGACCAAACTTCAAGGGCCATTTTGCTAATACTTTCACGGGCATTTGAGCTTGGCAAAAATATTAAGCTTTTATCTTTAGAATGCTTTTTCAGACTGTTGCCAAGAAGGTCCAATCCACTGTATTACTGCAGATGGCCCTCTCTAATATACCAATAGTTATTAAAGCTCAAATCATGGGTTCTTAGACTTTCCCCTCAGTTTTTCTTTTTTATTTATAAAAGGCTTCTATATAAATTACTGTACATGCACAAAAAGACCCCATTTAGAAAATAGTTTGCGAATCCCCATTCTGTACAGTAATGGTCCGTGCAACTGTATTAAGTCAGTTCCTTTAATGGGGAGAGTGCCTTTTTAGTTGGTGAGAAATCTGCTCCTGCTGAGATTTGAACCAGCAACCCTTAGATCTAAGAGCATTTGCCTCACTCTTTAGATAAAGTGAAATCTTCTTAGAAGGTGTGGGGGTGGGGTGGGGCTTTTCTTTGACTTTAGTGCTGGGTCTTTGACAATTTTTTTTTCTTTCTGATTTTTTTTTCTCAGTCTCTTCCCTCCACTGGGTGTTTTGTCTGTTCTACTTTTTTTTTTTCCTTATTTGATCATTTGACTGACATTGGCTTTACACATGTGAATATGAACCTGTGCATCTAAGACTGACATTTAATATTTATTGTTGCAATAGATATTTAAAAAGCTGTGATTGACTCAGGGTTGAACTGGAGACTCTTTAATATTCTTCTCTCTATCGGAGTCGACGTATATTATTTGTCTTAAGTTTAATACTGGATTTTTCTCTCTATAGGAACAAATCATCCTGTGGTCCCTTGAAGAGCATAGTCTCTGTTGTTTGATGATGTTCATTCCTTCCATAAAAAAGGCATGTGGCTGTGAAAGAGGCTTACTTTCCCAGAGGCTGTTAGAGTCTTCTGTGTTTACTAGGTGAATCCCAGTGCACTTTTGGTGCAGTAGTTCTCAATGTCACTACTGCTGTGACCCTTTAACACATACATTTCCTCATGTTGAAGTGACCTCCCCAACTCTAAAATTATTATCATTGCTGTTTCATAACTGTAAAGGGAAAGGGGTAATTTGGGGGTTGCTACCCACTTGTAGCAGAATCTGATATAATATTCAACCACTCTTTGCAAATCCCATCATATTCCTTAAGGTGTAGCACATATGTAGTTTGTTGTAAGATGATCCTGTTTTATTTATGTCTTGTTTGGGATAGGTTCTTGTGTAGCCCAGGCTAGCCTTGTAATCTGTGTGCAGCTGAGGACGGCTTTGAATTTCTGATCCTTCTATCTCAACCTCTGGTGTGCTGGGATTACAGCAGTGGGCTGCTATGCTTGGTTTTATTTTCAAAACTAGATGTGTTGTATGTGTTTTCAAAGGAGAGCTGAGTGTGAGTGTCTAAAGCACAGGGCAAGTGAGGTGAGAGGGTACGATGTTACAAACACCAAAGTGACTTACTTTCCTCTTTCTTTTGCCATACGAGTTGCCATTGTTTCATCATTAAACACTTTTAAATACTCACGATGTCAGGTGCTTTATGGAGCATATAAAGATTCCCTTGCATAGGGGAAATGTTTATTCAAGAGTGAGATTGGACACATTTAAATACTCCAACTGGAAGTATACATAGAACAAATAGTATTCCCATACCAAAAAAAGAAAAAGCGCCGGGGAAGGGACTTAGTGCATATTCTCTCATTGTTGCATTGTCAGCCCTAATATTTTTTACTGATAGCTCCCTGATGTCAAATTTCAAACAGTATAGATCAAGACTTTGTACTTTATGTGAGATCAAAATGTTATGAGCTTGTACTATATAGAATCTCTAAAAAAAATCAGGAAACTTAAGTTCTTTCTTGTAAGTCAAAAGCCAATCCGTAATTAAATCATTAAGTCACATAATTGTCCAGAATTATGTCATCAGCAATAGCTAGATCCTTGAAGATGAAGAATGACCTGAAATTGAAATCTTCATGTCCAAAGGCAACAAAATTTTTATAGTACCATAGGAAACAAAATTATAAAAATGATAATCTTTTTTTAAACCCATAGTCTGTTTAGTGTCAGACCTCGTAGATAAGTGAATATCCACCAGAATTTCAAAATGCTTGTAAGATAGCACTTATTCAGACAGTCTCTGTATGATAGCGGGAGTTCCAGGGACTGCCAAGGGAAATGCAAAGCCTGTCTGGCCATAAGACAGTGAAATAAACATATGCACACCTATCAATAATTGAGATGTATGCAGTCCAACTTTCTGTTTCCTGATTAGCTTTTACACATTATAAAATGTAAAACAAACGAACACCTTCCCCCCCACACCAAAAAAAAAAACAAACTTTTCTTCATGTAATGAACTTTTTTTTTCAGGTTTAGGGACATTAAATTTTTGGTGAGAATTCATCAAATGACTTACTCATTCTCTTGTATTTTTGGTTGTGAGACTAGCCCTTAACAGCTGAGCCGTCTCTCCAGCCCTGACTTAGCCTTCTCAGCTGATGTTTGTTAGTGTTAGACTTTCCTCACCAGCCTAAATAAGCAAGATAAGAATACTACACCTGGCCTCATGTGTCACTGGAACATAGATCATGGACAGTGGAAAGGCAGTAGGTAGATAAAGGCGTTAAAATAAACATCAATGGAAAGATACACAATTGTGCAAAAGGAGCATTCTATGTATTTTATTGCCTGCTTCTTGGGAGAAACGTAATATGCAGGTATTTCAAACAAGCCCGGCACTAAAGTTGATTCCGGTTGTTTTTATGTGATTCTGCTCTCCTGTTAGGCAGTGTAAACACCAGCATAACTCTCTCCAGGTAGTGATTGTTGTTTCCCTAAATACCATTCTCTGTATTCAAGACCTTCTTTCTCCTCCTTAAATCCTTCATTAAAGAAGCACAACGATTAGCAAACGTGTTCTAGAGAAAGATAACAAGACAAATTACAATTTAAAGGGATGTGAGTGAGTGTCCTCTTCGGTGTAATTGCACTGTCATCTCCAGAAATATAACTGACACCATGAAGAGGAAAAACCAACAGGGTGCCAGTAGTGCAGGCTGCGCCTTCTTTCCCCCACCGTCTCCACCACTCCCACATGCCCGGCTTTGCTTTTTCTGTTTGTTGAATGGAATACGAAAAGAATGCTCTAAGTTTCTCAAGCCAGTTAATTTGGTAGAAAGGAGTTAACATAAGTAGTATGCAATTGTCCTGTCCAAGGTACAAATTAAAACTGAATTGAATTTCACTTAAAATAAGCTTTTCTTCTCCCCTCCCCCCACCCTATACACTGAATTAGGCATGATGATGCATGGCTGCTGTTGTGTGCCTTTTGCTAGGGAGACTTGAAGGAACATTTGTTGACCGCTGGTAGGGCAGCAATGACAGACCATATATGCAGTGCCACCCAAGCCTAGCATAGTGAGATGAATTTATTAGAGTCACTAACAGGAAAATGAGTGAGGACCACGGGTGACTTAAAAGCAGCTGTCTCATAAGGAAAACAAAAATGCTCTCCAAAATCCTGGCCCCAATGAGTGAAGACTCAAAAAGCTGCTTCAGGGAGCTCGCTGAAAAATCTCACAGGCAGCTCCGTGAACTGAAGACTCCTTTCTACCCCCACAATTTCTGCTTTTATTGGCCTTGAAGAGAGGCCTAAAAAAATCATCTAACGTTGATTTCGTGAACTTCACGAGCCTTCTGAGCCTTTAAAGTTTCTACTGACTTCTTTGGTTTGGTGAAACCCCCTCCCACTTCTAGTACGCGATGTTTCAATTTTGAGGAAACAGATGGCTCTATTCTTTTTCTCACTGATACCCACTCCATACCCCACTCCAACCACGACCTTCATCTACTTCCGATGTTCTAATCTTTTCTTTCTTTTCTTTTTTTCTTATGTTTTTGAGACAGGTTTCTCTGTGTAGCTTTGGCTGTCCCAGACTCACTTTGTAGACCAGGCTGGCCTCGAACTTACAGAGATCCACTTCTGCCTCCTGAGTGCTGGGATTAATGGCGTGCATCACCACACCCGGGCCTAATCCTTTCATAAACAGAATGAGAAGTTAGAAAACCCAATTAAACCGTGGCGGAGGCAGTTTACAGAAGGGAGAATATATTGATATTTATTCTTGCAGTGGCTTAAGAGGGCCGTCGTGGTAGAGAGACATGGCATCAACCAGCAGCCATGGTAACCTGAGTGAGAAGCTGAGAGCTCACAGCTTCAAACGCAAGCAAGAAGCAGACAAGGGAGAATTGGATGTGGGGCAAGGTTTTAAACTCAAAGGTCACCTCAGTGACGCACTTCCTCCACCAAAGCCACACCTCCTAAGCTTCCCCAAACAGCGCCACCAACTGGGGAATCAAATGTTCAAAAACATGAGCCTAATGAGGGACCCTATCCTTTGAAACCACCACAATTCCTGTTTTGTTTTTGCCAGATTATCGTTGGATTATCTTTGGATAATCGTTGGATTATTAGGAGAAGAGCCTGCAGAACCTCCCAAATGAGGTGATGTCATGTGTTGGATAGGGCTTTGGCTAGTTTCTTCCAACCTTAGTCCTCAAAGTATGGGACTGCTCTTCACAGACATCACAGATCTCTTTTGCTGATTTACCTTCCTGGTTGGCTTGACTGCTGCCTTTCTCCTACAGCCTGCACTTGACCTGTGGTTGCAACATCATGCGTCATCTCTTTGTCCTCATGCTATTCACGCACCTCTTATCATAACTTTTCACTGCTTTTAAAAAGTAAAGGTATTTTAATTTTACGTGTATAGTTGTTTTGCCTTAATGAACATATGCGTACCCCAGGAATGTTTGATGACTGTGCAGGACAGACGAGTGTCAGATACCCTGGAATTGGAGTTGCAAACACGGAAAGCCACCACACGGATGGATGCTGGGATTTGGACCTGGGTCCTTCACCAGAACAACGAGTACTTTTAACTGCTGATCCATTTTTCTCCAGCCTCTAACCTTTGATTTTTTTTAAGATGAAAAGTTAAAACTGCTATATTCTGGAAGTTACATATAATCTAACACTAAGTGGATTCTGTACATTCAATCTAGCTTCCCTGTGGAAAATGCAGGTTCTGTTTTCAGATATACGCTACCAAGCAATATCTCTTCATATATTCTTGTTTTGTTTTTACATTTCCTTCTCTGTCTCTGTCTCTTTCTCTCTCTCTCTCTCTCTCTTTCCTCCTTCCATCTCTTTTCCTTTCTTTTCTTTATTTGTTTTGAAATGGGGCTTCATGTAGCCACTGCTGGATAAGAATTCACCCACGTTGCCAAGAATAACCTTGTATTTCTGATACTCCCATCCCTACTACCAAATTTTTATATTATACATTTACGCCACCCTGACAGTCTTTATCACTCTCTCTCTCTCAATCCATGTATCCATACATCCAGCCATCATCCTATCTATCTATCCATCCATGCTTCTCTATATCTATCTATCTATCTATCTATCTATCTATCTATCTATCTATCTATAGAAATTGGATTTTGCTGTTATTCATATATCCTTACAGTCACAGTCCTCACACCACAGTCTCTTAAAAATGCTCTTATTAATTAAATTTGTTGTTTTACAATTCCACACATTAGCATACTCTATTCCAAGCAGTTTCACCCTCAATAATCTCTGACCTGTTTCAGCCCTTGAGTACTGAGTTTACAGGAATGCATCACGAAGCTTGTTTATATATTCTTAATTTTGACCAAGACATTTTCTGCAATGCTGTTCTTTGTGTGTGTGTGTGTGTGTGTGTGTGTGTGTGTGTGTGTGTGTGTTGATTCTTGCCTCTTCAGTTTAATTTGCACATTATTTTGTAAACATTTCTTCTTTAATCAAAGGAATACTTCTTTTAAAAAAATGTTTTTTCAATTAACCCAAGAACTAATGGGTCCCATCAAGGCATCTTCAAACACATATATCTTTCTACTTTGCTCATGTCCAATTATCTCCCTTACTATCCTCCTCTGTGCCATCTCTACTAGGAGTCACACCTCCAAACAAACAAACAAACAAACAAACAACAAATACACCAGCTCTCCCTTTTTCAGCCTCTATCATTTGCTTCTTCTGCAGTGATCACTAAGCTAGAGATTTGAAATAGATATCCTACTTAGGGCTGAGCATGCTGAAGTCTCTTTCTCTCTGTATGGTGACCAGCTTTGGATCTCTATGCTAATCCTCAACTATTCCAAGAAGAAGCTTCTCTCATGAGCATTGAGAAATGCTCTAATCTATGGTTATAATGAAAAGTCACTAACAGAATAATAAGATGTATGTTGTTGTCTTGAGTCTTAGGCTTATCTAGACATAGGTTCTTACACCCTAAGATGGTACCAGTATGAGTTGTATTTAAATACAGTATGGTTGTGTTTAAACAGAAAGCATTCCAGTATTGCACCAGTGGGCATATCTTGGTCAGGTCTATTGTTACTGTAGCTTTCAGGGTTCATGACTAGGTAAGACTGATGGGTACTTCACTATCTCTGGTGGTATGCATAGTAACTTTCAGCACAGTGAAAACTGGACTAGGGCTAAAGCTGCCAGGTGATTTCTCACATTCTATGACTCAAGTAGCCTTCAGCAACAAGGTCTTACTTCCAAGTTCTGGAGGGTAACCAAGAGCAAGACAACAGTCTAAACTCTTTATAGAGTAGGTTTTCGTATGACTTTCTCAAACGGCCTTTAGTATAAGTTATCCTTTTGCTTAATCCCACCTCTGCCCTGGCCTCTGATTACACCACCCTCATTTAATCCTTTCTGTTCTATTATCCTCCTTTCCCCATGTACATCACATTTATCATCATCCATGGCACTTTGAGTTTCTTAATCTCTATGGGTATTCTAAATGAAATATACATATCTAAAGTTTCAAAGTTTGTATCCATGTATAAGAGGGAAGATGTGAAAATTGACTTCCTGAGTCTCCCCAGTCTCACTGAGGATGATTGTTTTCAGCATATCCACTTACCTGAAAATTCCATAATTTTGTTTCTCTTTATAGCTGAATAATATCCCACCATGTAAATGTGCTATATTTTCGTTATGTATTCATCAGGTGATGGGCATTTAGGTTTTTTCCATTTCTTGTTTACTATGAATAGAGGAGAAAGAGAGAGAGAGAGAGAGAGAGAGAGCATGTGTTGGTGTATAAAAATATAGAGAGCTTTGGGTATGTGGCCAAGAGTAGTGTAGCTGGTTCACGTGGTAAATCTATTTTTAATGTTTTGAGGAATCTCCACTGTGATTTCCATAGCAGCTGTACCAGTTTGCACTCTCACCAACAGTGAATAAGTTTTCCCTTTTCCAAATGTGAGATATATTTTTACAGTAACATGAGACTTGATTTAGACCTGGGTACCGGACAGGAAGATTACTCACTATGGTTTCAAGATTTATGCCATTAACTTGGAATAGGCAAATTAGGGGAGAAGAGGCTACAGTTCAAAAATAGCTGATGACATGGAACAAAGTGTTTCTTGAAGTTTAGAGTGTTTGACCTTTTGAGACTCTAAATGAGGAGTCAATTGAGTCTGCCCTATACTTTTGATATATAGATATCTGAGCTAATAAACGGATATCATTTTAAGCTGCTAAATGCATGAATGTTTGTTACATAATAGCAGATACTGAATATAGTTATATACATAAAATCAAAGAACATGTAGTCATTTGAGACAGGCTTCTTTTGGTCAATAAAATCTTATAGAATGAATGTACCACAGTTTGCCTTTTCAAGCATTTCAAATACATTAGGGTTGTCTTTAGCTTTTCAGGGTTATATAAAACTTATCCTCATCATTAGTGCATATGTTTTGTGTAGGATATAATTTAATTTCTCCCATATAACCACTTAGGAGTAAGTGTTCTACATCACATTAGCATGTGTTTCCATTTATAGGCAACAACTCATTTGTTTTCTCGTGTTGATTTATATTTTCACTAGCAATGTCCCAATGAGTCATGTCTGCCAAATTCATGTTAGCTATTCTAGAAGACATAAAACACACATTATTGTTGACTATGATTTCAGCAACTACAAACTTTGGAGGTTTGTACAAATTGTCATTTTCAAAAAAATAGAACTTGCTTTTAATATGTTTTAACTAGTTCATTTAAAAGGCACAATGTCAATATATACATTTTTGTTCAAGAATATCATGGTTTAGATACTGATAGCCCTCTAAGGTAATACTGAGAAAGCATATTGGGGCTAAGACTCGTTGATTAATTAATACTTATTGATATTAGTTACAAGCTATGTGCAAGGAATGGTGCTAAGGACTGCTTAAGACGTGAGTTGTATAATATGGCCCTACCCTTCACAAGTTCATGTCCACATAACTTATAACTGCAATATAGCATGCAGTTGTCATGATGCGGGTGTATAAATACCATTATTAAATTACAAGTGAGGGAACAAAGGGTTGTGCTTGAGTTAACAGGATGAGATTTGTGGAAACATGACTGAAGGCTCAACTAAACAGAGTGCTTACTAAACCTCTGGTGTATGATTGGGATCATTTCAATAAACTAACGGCAGAAGTGTTTTCTCTTGACACACTTTAGATTTTTGCACTCTTTCCCAAATAACTACAATACACACATCATTAGGAACAATATGTAACAGAATTTTGTGGATTCCCAGTGGAAAGGTTTTTTTTGTTTGTTTGGTTGGTTGGTTTTTTTTGTTTGTTTTTGTTTTTGTTTTTGTTTTTGTTTTTGTTTTTGTTTTACAGATGTGTTTCCAAGGAAGTAGGAAGGAAGGCATCAGCCAACGCAGGTACCTTGGGGTTCTGTTTAAGAGCTTTCAATTAACACAGGATGCTTGGTAGTCTATTTGAACTTCCACATCTTGTATTTGTAACTGTTTTGTGGTTGTTAGTTTGGATTACATTCTTGCTGTATAGTATAGTATGATGTCAAATTTGTGGGCCTCTAAGATACTAAGAATATGTCTATACCATCATATTCTCTCTCTCTCTCTCTCTCTCTCTCTCTCTCTCTCTCTCTCTCTCTCTCTCTCTGTGTGTGTGTGTGTGTGTGTGTCCATTATTTGCTATGCTAAGTGGCTTCTTTTGTAAATGATGTAATCTGTCTATCTTATATTGAAAACAATTTATTTGCACTGAAGTTAGTAATGCACTGTATTTTAAACATAATGAGAAAGTTATATTGTTTCTATGTTCAGTACTTCTTATATCAAAGAGAAGAAAATATGTGGCTTGATATATACACAATGACCAGCTAAGAGGAGATAACGGCTTCCAAGAAAATAATAGGATTGTGGGATGCTTATAAGATGAATCATACACACACACACACACACACACACACACACACACACACACACACATATATATATATATATATATGCTCATGTGCAACATCTGAGCCTTAAAGAAAACATTTGGATATTTTTAGTCGTATTTGATGTAACTTTCAAAAGAGTTTTCAGTGGGATAACAATTTACATTTGAGGTGTGTAATCAGAGCTCAGCAGGTTGTAATGAAACAGCCTTTGATGTTCTCTAAGAGATGGTAACCCAATGTCTTCAAGGAAAACTCAGAAACACAGGATAGTTTTTCTGTCCGGTGCATGATAATGTTTTTACTGCTTGAGTGTAACCAAGTGCTTGTTAGAAGTGTAAACAACACTGTCAATGGGTGAGGATGTTATTACTATGGCAATATGGAAAGCCTGTGTATTTTAAGGTACAGCGTTTCTAAATTTGCCTGAAGCAGAAGAGATCATCAATTTGACAAAATTAGGAGAGAGTGGACTACACCTCCAAAATATTAAATATATTTTGTTTGGATATATATATATATATATGTGTGTGTGTGTGTGTGTGTGTGTGTGTGTGTGTGTGTGTGTGTATATATATATATATATATACATATATATATATATATATATATATATATACATACACATATCAGAGTTAGCTAGGCTTTTGAGAACTAGAGAGACACCATATTGTAATTGCTGAGACCTCTGATTTTGATGACTTGCAATAAAACACATAGACTATTCCCACAGTGAAAAAAAACTTACAAACTGTCTTGAGTATCACAATATACATGATTTGGAGCTTAAGGATCTCTTGTTTAAATTTTTTTCTCCATATAATCACATTTTTTTCTATTTGAAAATGATGACTTGAATGCAAACCAACTGTAAATGACACAATAAGGCAATTTCCAGAAACTAATTAATTTTGACAAAGAGAGATTTTCACATGCTCTGAATTCATTTCTTAGGGTTGTTCAGGAATATAGACTTCATTTGCACAATCAGTCAAATCCCGATTAACTGGCTAGAAGAATAGAACTCAGTGGTTTGCATATAAAGATGATACATTTGAAGGTAATACTTTGAAAATATGCTCACACTCATCCAAACAAGAGAATTAGGAAGTGTCAGGTGAAAAAAAAACCTTCATTTTTAAAAAAGCTAAGAAAAATGAGTTTGTTTTTAAGTGATAGACTTATCTGAATCTCTCATTCTTTTTTTTTCTACACTTTCAGTTTGTATTTGTATGAGAATATTATGCAGTATATTTTTATCATATTCCTTGCTTCCCCCCCCAACTTCTACATGATCCCCACAACAATCTAATTTCATATTTTTCCTCTCTCATGCCAAAACAAAACAATATATAACGTACAATCTGATTAGTATTGGCCAAGGACTCTCAAGAGAGAGGACTGCCCTGGAGTGTGACTCATACACCAGTGTCACCTCATTAAGTAAAGGCAATCTTCCCTCTCTTAGCAGCTACCATTCACGAATATTTTCTTGGCTAGGACTTTGTGTGCACTTTCATCCCTCCATCCTGGGATTCTGTCTGGCTTGAGCTTGTACAGGCATTGGATGATGTGCTATGACAATCTAGGTGAGTTCATATGTGTGTCTGCCATGTTGTGTCTGGAAAGTGCTGTTTCTTTAAAACTGCCCACCACCTCTGGTTCCTAGGATCTTTTCTAGGCCTACCTCTGCATAGATCATAGTGCCTTTAAAGGCATCCCATTTGGGACTGAGAACTCCCCTCTCTGAACAGTGGGATGTTCCTGTGCTAATTAGCATCTACTTCAAAAAATTTTCTCTGTATAGGGTTGAATGGTGCTCCAGTTGATGGATATAGGAATATGCTATTAAGAGTCATTTATCATTATGTTCATTGCAGAATAATAGCAATAGATTTTTCTCTGTGAACTATAACCTATATGATTTAAAAATTAGTGATCTATCTAGTTTCATGTTCTTGGAGATATATACATACAGGATGTATTTCATTACATCCTGATTGTTACCCCCTGGCTTATATCTTCCTATTTTCCACCTCCCTTTCTCTTTGCCCTATTCCCCTCTCCTACTCCTTGTATGGGGGCCCTCCTTCCCCAACATCTGACCACATCCTATCGGCGCTGATCAGGATACCCAGCGTCCTTTTCCTCTGTGTGCCCGTAAGGCAGCCCCGCCAAGGGGCAGTAACAGAATGATAAGCACCAGAGTTCATGTCCGAGGCAGTCCTGGCTCTGCTACCCCCACCTCCATGTGAAGAATGAGCTTTCCACAGGCTGCATCTGAACAGGGGGTCTAGGTTCTCTTTATGCGGTGTCCTTGGTTGGTGCATCAGTTTGTGCGGGCCTTGCTGGGTCCAGATCCTCCAGCCTTGATGATCTCCTTGTGAAGCTCCTGAGCCATGGAGTCCTTCCACATACCACACTCAGTGTTCCACCCAGAGTCCCAGCACCTGTCTTGATCCCCCACTGGGTGGAGTCTCTTAGAGGACATTTATGTTGGGCTAATATCCACTTATAAGTGAGTATATACCATGCCTGTCCTGGGTTACCTCACTCAGAATGATCTTTTCTAGTTTCATCCATTTGCCTGCAAATTTCATGATTTCCTTGTTTCTGATAGCTGAGTAGTATTCCATTGTCTAAATTACCACAGTTTCTGTTCTTGACCTCATTAACAATGTCAGTATGGTTTCCATCTCATGACTCAAACTTAAATCCAGTCATGATCAGTTAGTCCTCAAACATTAATGCCACTGTTGCATTGGGAGGCATACATTATAGGCAGGCCATTATCATAGCTTGCTCCTGCTAAATGAGATAGATAATAATATTTTTCCTCTGGTATCAAGTATAGCACCTTCTAGCACTGTGAATGCTAGCCAGCCGGGGTTAAGGCTGCAGTTGAGTACCATCTAGGTTTTTTTTCTTATGTTTCATGCCATAAATATGTGGTGTCTTAAGCAACAAGATACTGTTGCAGCATATTAGATTACACTGTGAACCCTAAGATTGTTATTTACTGGCAAACTCCATTTCTAATTGTGATGTGTTTAATCAAAGAGCTTTCTGCTTGAATATTATAAACAGCATCAAATAAAGTCAACCATAGGTCAAAAGGCGGAGCAAACAACCTGTTGACAGGAAGTGAACACAGGATTATTGAGGGGAAAAACATACAGAGGAAGAGGATGTGAAGAGGACAGATAGACACACAGGAAGTAGAATGGAGGCACATTGATTTTGAGAGGTTTTTGAGACAGCTTCAGAGAAGGAGGATTCCTTCTGGGATGTAGGCTGAAGAGTAAGGTCAGCTGGGTGCTTTCTCTGCCTCTCTGAGTTAGCATGTTTTCACCCCACATCTGGCTCACACAATTTTATTGGTAAAATCAAACAATTGAGATTTTGTTAAAGATAACGGGATACTACCAAGTTGTTGAGAGTACCCAATCGCATTGACGATAGCCTTTGTCAATAATGCAATAGCACTTGGTGGGGCTATGGGAGCACTTTGGCCAGTGACTAGTAAAGATGCAGCCAATGTCTGGTACAGTTGTTTTTATTTGGTAGTTGGAATTTGTCTCCCCCATTATATGGTGACTCCTTTTAAATTCCTTTCACATATGTATATGGTTTAGAAAGTGGTGGCAGTAGAAAGTTTTCATATGGCTTTTCAAAAGACCTTTAGTATTGGTTATTCCTCTCATTTTTCCTTCTCTGGACTGCCTTCTATTTCCCCTCCCCATGTAATCCTCCTATTCTACTTTCTCTTTTATTCTTTTTATAGCAGGATATATTATATCCCTTTCCTTGGAAGATCTCTTCCTTCTTCCTGTTCCCTTATTAGCTGCCTAAACTCTATCAGTAGTATAAATGAAACACATATCTAAAGCACGGACGCTAACACCGACATATGAGAGGAAATGTGCAATATTTGTCTTTGGGGTTTGGTTTGCCTTCCTCAAGATGATTGTATCTAGCAATATCCATTTATCTGAAATTTTCATAATTTTGTTTTTCTTTACAGCTGAATAATATCCCATTATGTAAATGTGCTACATTTTCATTATGCATTCATTCTTCAGGTGATGGACATTTAGGCTGTTTTCATTTCCTGCTTATTGTGAATAAAGCAGCAGTAAACACAGATGATCATGTAACTCTGAATAAAAATAGAGAGAGCTTCAAGTACATGGCTAACAGTGGTGTATCTGGTTCATAGGGTAAATCTATTTCTAAAATTTTGGGGGAACCCCAACAGTTTTTCTGTAGTGGATGTACCAGTTTGCACTCTTACCAAGAATGGATACGTTTTCCCTTTTCTGGATGTGAGATATATTTTTACAGTAGCATGAGACATGATTTAGAACTAGGGCCAAACAGTGAGATTATTAAGGCTTCAAGATTTATGAAACTGAAAGAAAGATCAAAATAACAAGAAAAGCTCTTATATATTACTAAAAGAATCTAAAGTGTCTCAGCGAGCAGATAACAACTAAGAAGACCAGCAGAAATATCAAGAAGATGAGAAAAAGTAGAGAAGCTGAAATAAGCATTTATAATAAGCCAAAGGACAAGCCCAGACTATTACAATCAAGCAAGTCCGGGTCTCTAGATTAGTTTCAGAGCCACCGAAGGTTCAGACGCTCAGTGTAGTTTCACACAGTCTAAGAGTCGAGTCAATGGCTGATGCGTAGCTTTTAGATCTTGGGCAAGAAATCTCTGCCTTGACTCTTGTGATAATAAGCTTGAGGCCTCTAGTTTTAGGGTTTAGAGTTAAGAGTTTCTGGCTCTAAAGTTCTAGCAGTGAGCCTCTGGAACTCAAGGCCATGATGTTAAGAAGCTTGTTTGTTTGTTTGTTTGTTTGTTTTGTTTGCCTATATCTGATTTCCGTCTGGACATAACTAATGAACTATCAGTCAGTCATTTCAACAAAATAGGCCTATCCACCTGAATGGTCAGAAAAGGCACCAGTGAGAAATAATAGCTTAAAAGGAAGCCTAAAGGACAAAGTTCAGCACAAAGAAAAAAAAATATTATCGAAGAGGAAACTGGAGTACAGAATTGTATATTTAACTACTTTTATTATTAATAAATAAGTTTTACTTCTTATTTATAACTAGATGATGTGCATGCTTCTGTAGTACAGTAGAAACACTGTTTACCAAAAAAGCACTAATTATGTAGCCGATGGCACAACACTCGCTAATATGAAGAAAGAAGTAATAAAAGATGGCATTTCAACAGGAAGACTCAAGGCACAAATGAGGCTGCAATGACTGTGCCTAGAACATGCTGAAGAGCCAGCACTGGAAACCTGAGGAGGCAGGAAGGAGTAAGAGTGATCATAGTGCATAGATAAAATAGTAGACTTAAGGTTCAGTCCACTAGAAGGAAGCCACAAACAATAGTGCTTGGGCAACCTAGCCCAGAGACCTAGGGTAAAACCAAACACTACTGATCTAAAATAAACAAACAAACAATCAGGGCCGTACCCTGTCATGATCAGAGAGGCTTCTTCTAGCAGCAGATGGGAATAGATTCAGAGACCCACCACCAGAAGTGATTCAGAGAGAGTTTAGGTGGGATGTTTCCATATCAAATCTGTCCCCTCAGAGCTCAGGGAGCCCTGCAGAAAAGAATGCAGAGTGTAAAAGCCAGAGGGGATGGAGGACACCAGAAGAAGCATGGTCCTCTGAATCAACTAACCAAGGTGCATATAAACTCACAGAGATGGAAACAGCAAACACAAAGCCTACACGGGTCTACTCCAGGCCCTCTGTGTATATATTATAGCTATTAGCTTAGTATTTTAATGCGACTCCTGCCTACAAGGTTTGGGACTCTTTTCCACCTATTGGGTTGTCATGTCCAACTTTGACATGAAAGTTTTTGCTTCATCTTATTGTATTTTATTTTGTTGTGTTGGGGTGTTTTCTCTTGCTTTTAAACTTACATGAAAATTTAAAGTTTTTATCCTGACCCAAAAGTTTTGCACAAGCAACCTGCCTGGTTCTCCTTGTCAGAATTTTACAGGGATTCAGTGTCAGCACGTTCTAGCTACTCCTGCTATATAAGCTGAATGTACACAGGTTGAGGAGGTGGCTCTGGCTTTTTATCTGATGTAAATATTTCCCACCATCTTCACACAGCATTGTTCTTTTCTTTACTCAGGACTGTAAGTATATAATGGAGGCTGGTTTTGACCACCATACTTAAAATACCAGTCTAGTGACAATATATATTAGCTAGTTGCCATGTTTTCTTAGTTTTAATTATTATGCGGAAAGACATTGTTCAGTAATGCATGTTTTAATTACCTTTATCGCTCCCTCAGGATTCTAAGCACCACAAGAGCAGAGATTCTGCTTACTTTGTTCCTTACCATGCAATGAGAACTGGAATACCATTCCTGTTTGTATACATATTAGCTGAATGAAAGAAAACAGAATTGGCTTAAAACATACTTCTTTATGTGAAAAGTATAGTTTCCAAGAAGGTTCTCAGGGAGAAATTAGGGCAGCTGCCCTGAGAATGGGAAGTAACAACTAGAAACTATTTCATCAAATAAAGCAAAGGGATTCAGTGACATAAGATAAAGAATTATAGTAAAAGCAAAGGTGAATACATCCAAGATGATTCTAATCATCAGCCAAAAAAAGCTCAAACAGATTCCAGATTTTTTACTAAGTAGTCTTTTATGGGGTGTTAATTATTAGCAAAGTTTGCTCTATGAGTCGAGATGATTCTGCCAAACTTGTTTGTAGTTTGTTTGCTCCTATCCTGGCATTTTTTCTCAATATTATTTTTATCTCATTACTATGTATTTATGTGTAATGTGGGCCAACAATGAAGTGCAAACTGCTCCCCTGGAGTAAATTAAGCACTTTTGGAAAGTTTGTATCCTGTATTTGGAGGCACTGGTTTAGCAATTACTGAATAAGCAACCTCACCCTCTTTTTACGAACACGGGCTTTTTCATGATCCTTTACCCCTAAAAAATAATCTTAAAGGCCCTTCCAGCTGCATCCTTATTCACCAGCTGGTGTGTGTCACACCTCCTGCTCTGATGTCTTGAATAATCTATTGGGGAAAAAGTGAGTTATTGTGCACCATAGAATCGTTTTATGCTTCTAAGCACTTAACTGTTTTTGTTTTTGTTGTTTGAGACAGTCTCATTTTGATGCTCAGGCTGAGTTGGAACTTAGTGTGTAGTTCAGTCTGGCTTGAAACCCACACTCTTCTTACTGCCCCAGATTCCTGAGTGCTGCAATTATATCCTGAAACCTATCAAGGACCTAAAGGAAGTTTTGTTTTGTGACTTTTGTTTGGAAAGCCTAATCATATAATAAATGGAAACTGTATGCTTGCAAGAGAGTAGAGAATTAGACAAGACTGCTATCATATAATATTGCTTAGAAATGGGATTCTCCCATTTCCTTGTTTCTGTCAGTAATCTAAGTTAAACTACACATTTGAAGTTATGATCTACATATAACAGAGAATATACAGCATTTATTGGTGTTACTTTGTTCAGTATAACTTTTACCTATAAATTTCATAATTTCATTTTCCTTTGAAGTTGAATAAAATACTTTTGGGTAAGTTGTATTGTATTTATGTTATCTGTTCATTTGTGGATAGACATTTAAACTGATTCTGTTACCTAGCTACTGAGAATGGAGCAGCAATATGAATAAGTGTAGTAGGGTTCCTATTTTCCCTCTATCTCCAAGCTCTTACAATAATGACTCATGACACTCAAAGTATATTTGCAAACACCTAGGCCATAGAGCCAGGTTCTGCTCTGACTAGTAACTTCAAATAGCCCATGCATACTAATCTACAGTCTGCCATGTGGTTAGTTACCTGTGCTCAGGTACCATGAATCTGTCCTCTTCACATCTTCATGGATGAATCTCTTACACCTTGCTCTAAACCAGAATCCTTTCTGCCTGTCGGATGTCCCATCCATTCCTATAGGCCATAGCTTTTTAATTGACAGATGGTGCATCAATACAATACATGAGACATTCTCTCCACAAATAACCAAGTGTTTCCTTAATAGGATATGAGTCCTTTGGGTATATATGCCCAGGACTGGTATAGCAGAATTTTTTTTTATAATTCTATAAATAGTTTTTACATATTTTAGAAAACCCCGTACGGATCTTTATAGTGTCTGTAGCAGTTTAAACTTTCATCCAATGTGAATAACAGTTTTTTTTCCTCACATCCATGCCAGTGTTTGTTTTCACTTGTTGTTCTGATAATGGTCAATTCAACTGTAGTGATATAGACTCTCAAGGGAGTTTTAGTTTGTGGTTCCCATCAAATGCATAGCATCACATTTGTGTTTGACGTTTAATTATGCTGAACACTTTTTTAAAAAAAACATTATTTTATTTTATTAGTATTGCATGTTTATGTGAGTATATTCCACATGTGATTAGCATCAGAGGCAAGAAAAGGGGCATCATAGAATTAGCATGTGGTTGTTTACTGCTCATTATGGGTACTGGGAACCGAACTGGGTCCTCTGGACGAACAGCGAGTGCTCTTACCACCAGAGAAATCGCTACAACTCTTTGAAATGTTTTTCTTTTTCTTTTCTTTTTTTTTTATTTATTGAAAATAGATTCTTTTCTCATACAATATATCATGTTTTGGTTTCTCTTCCCACGACTCTTCCTCCCCCACCTCCCGACCCATCCAGATCTACTTCTTTTCTGTCTCTTATTAGAACAGACCTCTAAGAGATAACAACAAAATATAAAATCTAATATAATAAGATAAAACAAAACTATCACATCCAGGCTGGACACAGCAACCCAAAAGAGAGAAAAGAGCCTAGCAATAGGCACAAGAATCAGAAACCCACTCAGGCACACACTTAGGAGTCCCATACAAATACTAAGCTGAAAGCTATAATATATATATATATATATATATATATATATATATATATATATATATATGCAGGGGGCCTGGTGTGGGTGTGTGTCCTGTGGCAGCTTCAGTCTCTGTAAGTTCACATGAGGTTTGCTCAGCTGATTCAGAGGGCCTCGCTCTCCTGGTGTCCTCTACCCCTCTGGCTCCTACACTCTTTCTGTACCATTGTCCAGTGTTCCGTGAGATCTCAGAGGATTTGATGGAGAAAGCCCCAATAGGGCTGAGTGGTTTAAGGTATTTTTCTCTGCATAATGTTTGGCTGGGGGTCTCAGTGTTTGTTCCTTTCTGCTGTAGGAGGCAGCATCTCAGATAATGGCTGGATATGGCCCTGATTTATGAATATAGAAGAATATCATTAGGAGTCATTTTATTATTCCTTTTTTTTTTATCAGTAGTATTTGTTTTTAACCTCAGTCTCTAGTTTCATTCTTCTTTATGTGGACACTTAGAATTCCCAACACCATGTTGAGAAATACTTTATTTCCTCCATTGCATACTTTTTGGGATCTGTGTGAAAAATAGAGTATGGTAGAATTCTGATGTGAATCCATCTGGGCCTTGGTTTCTTTTAGCATGACTATTATTTTTAATTATTATTGCTTCAAACTTCTTACTTGGTCTGTGTTTGTTTAAATTATTTTATCTCTCATCTTGGTTTAATTTTGGTGGTTCACATGAATACATAAATGTATCCATTTCTTTTATGATTTTAAAGCTTTGTTGAATACAGACTTTTAAAGTATTTGCTCATGATTTTCTGAATGGTTTTAATATATGTTGTGATGTCTCTAATTTTATTAATTTAATTCTTCTCTCTTTCTTTTCCTTATATTTTTCAAAAACAATTAAAAAAATTGAGACAGGGTTTCTCTATGTAACAGCCCAGGCTGTCCTGGAACTCTCTTTGTATACCAGGCTAGCTTCAAACTCACAGAGATCCTCCTGCCTCCAGGTGTTAGGATTAAAGGCTATGCCACCACTGGTCTCAAAACAACCAGTTCTTTATTTCATTCGATATAATGCTTTAAAATAACACTGGGTTTACAAACTTCTTTACATTGCCATTCCCACATAACTCAAAGTGGGAGGACAAAAAGAATGTGTCATATAACATGACTGAAACATTAAATGAAGTCAAGTGTCCCTAAACCACATTCGCTCTCAGTTCTATGTATCAAATACAATCTTCACATTTATTCCTGAGGGAGAAGTTATCACTGTGTGAGGTCTTTGGGAATGCATCCGTTTCATCACTTCAGAGCACTTCCCATCTTTTTAAAAATTATTTAATTCATTTATTCACTTTACATCCCAATTGTAACCCTCTCCCTCCACTCCCCCCACTCCTTCCTTCTTTCTCCCATTCCCCCTCCCCCGTTCCTCAGAAAAGGCTAGCCCCACCCACCCACTCCAGCTCAGCAAGTCACATCAGGACTGAATGAGTCCTCTTTCCCCGTGGTCTGGTGAGGGATGGAGTGGGGGGGGGAGGAGGAGGGGGGAGGGAATGATGAAAAAGCAGGCAACAGAGTCCATGTCAGAAACAGCCCCTGCTCCCCTTACTAGAGGACCCATCTTAATGCTCAAGTCCTATTTCAGTCACTGTATGCTGGTCCAGTGTTGAAATAGCTGGAAAAATAAATATTCCTTATATAGCTTGCATTTATACAGCAACAACTTAGTTTTAAAAGCCAATATTTTGGGCTCTGACTTCTTTTTGATCAGATAACACTTTGAGGGTTCGCAGCATCATGGAATGTGTTTAACCTGTTGTGTTTACAGGGTACGGGAGCTCTTGGAGGGAGCTCAGCGGGAAGCCATCTACCCGAAGCCCCTCAAATCGTAGATGTTGTGACAGCAAATTCACTCTTCATTCTTTGATGAAGAGCTTGCTCTGCCTAAAATTGCTTTTTTGTTAAAATTTTGTAGAATAGTACAATAGAAGCAACAAATAAAATGCAAGACCAAAAAATATCCATACAAACAGTTTGGGCCATAATTTACCCTCACTTTAAAAATGAACTACTACGATTGAAAACTTGGAAACCATTACTATTTCAAATGAAAGCTGTTTCTGCCAAACGCTAGGGATGCAATGTGTTAAGGCAGGTTTTCTCAAATTGCTTAGTATATATACTCAGCATGGACTTCCTATTCTCAGGGCTGTCAATTTAAAAGTTTAAATAAATACAGCTTGGAAAGATCGTGTGAATAAGAGCCTTATTATCTAAGCTGTTTATTTTATGATGTCCGTCTCTTTCCCAGTTCCTAGTTTAAATACACACTTTCCCCCTATTTCTCCAACTTTGTCCACCAGGACTGGGGCTCACATTTGTAGACATATAAATGCCACTCAAGCTCTGTTGTGCTTGTTTTCACATTTCAGTTATCACATCCAAACAAAAACATATAAGCTATAAAAATGTGGGAAAGCATTTCTTTACTTGATTCATCTGTATACTTTAAATTACATTCATATGTTTTTGAAACCATGAAGAATATGTTTTTCCATAGCAATGCACACAATAGTTTTTTAAGTAAATTTCAAAAGGCACAATTGATTTTAATATAAAATTTTCCAAATAGGTACTGATTGTGACAACAACACGGTAATGTTTGTGCCATAAGTGGTATAAATATGTCCAATAAATATTAAAGTTTTAGATACTAACCACAATATATGTTGAGGGTGTGGATATTAACTACAAAAAATAAATAGGTGTTGTTTGCTTGGAACTGTCTGTTATCAATAAATATAATAACAACATTAAGGTAACCATATTGGATAATCACTTGTTTTATGAGTCAGAGAAAAGATACAGAATATTTTTGATATTCATGAATTGGACTTTGTAAGGAAGCTTTAGAGAAAATACTTTTATAATCCAAGTTATACAACATTCTCCTTTATTTCCAGACAATCGTTTTTTTCTTTCTTGGAAATAAAGTGGGCCATTCAGATAGGTAGTGGACCCTGATCTCATCTGTCTGCCTGCAGTAAGCTAAATTTAGAAAATGTGAGTCATCAGTACATTTTCACATTTGCAAGCTAGTCCTTATGTGTCAGCTGCATTCTACACGTTCAGCAATGGTCTTTAAATCTATATAAAATGAGTACTTCTTAAAATTCCTTTTACCTGCATTGCAAGCTGGGAATTGAAGCCTCCACTTTGTACCCATGAAACGTGTTATTTCACTGAGCTGAAAGCCACCCCTGCTTTTTCTGCCCTACACTGGAAACTCAAATGCACAATTTGCCATACATTTGAGTGTGTATCTTGCCACTTTCCTGTATTGCTAATATTTGCAACAACCCCGTAAAGTAAGATAATCGCTTCCACTTAAATAATTAGAGGAAAACAAACAACAGTCTAGGAGAGGTTAAAGAACACAAAGAATGGGACTGGAGAGACGGCTCAGAGGTTAAGAGCACTGACTGATCTCAGAGGTCCTGAGTTCAATTTCCAGCAACCACATGGTGGCTCATAGCCATCTATAATGTGATCTGATGCCCTCTTCTGGCCTTCAGGTGTACATGCAGGCAGAGCACTGTACACATAATAATAAATAAATCTTTATATATATAAAAGAACACAAGGAATGCTCAGCTTCCATGGCTAAATTTGAGGGGAGCACTGGCTTCAGGAGGTCACATTCCCCTTCGTGCCCAAAACTTCTTGAGCTAGTGCCCTGGTACCACAGTGGTCACAGACACTGAGGAGCTTCCAAAACCACAATACCCTCATTTTCAGACATTTAAAAGCACTGTGTATAAATGAAAATACTGCTTTCTTGGATACTTGGGGAAAAGGAGGATTCTAGTCTGCCTATAGATCTGGTACATGATAAAGGAAGTCCTGGGTCATAGGTGCCAGGCTGAGAAAAATTATAAATTTAAGATAAAAGCTGGGCTGTGGTGGCTCATGCCTTTAATCCCAGCAATCAGGAGGCAGAAGGTAGATCTCACTGAGTTTGAGGCCAGCCTGGTCTACAGAGAGAGTCCAGGAAAGCCAAGGCTACACAGAGAAACCCTTTCTCAAAAACAAACAAACAAACAAACAAAACAAAACAAAAAAAGTGGAATAATAAAACTTTAGTTCCTACAATTATATTATTAATAAGATTATTGCTTATTGGGGCAAACTACATGAAATAGGTAAATCTATGGACAAAGATACTGATTACAAGCAATTTCAAAGGTACTAAAATTATCATCATGGATTTTTATCATAAAAATTAGTCTTTAAAATTGCTTTGCTTTTTGTTCACTTTTAAAAATACATTCGTCTAGTAAATATGCATCAAACTGAGATTGGTTTTCATTATTGTTTTTCAGTTCCGTTTTCTCTTCATAGCATGTCACCTGTCAGAATCAAGGGTCGCCGCAACCATTTAAATAATTGTCTGCCCTTTATTTCACCCCAATAGAACTTATTCTCTTCACAGAGAAAAAAAAATACCTAGAACACTAGAAAACTGCAACAAATATTCACTGACTAGAACCAGCTTGATGGATTTAAAATATGCCACTCAATTGTTAACTTATTAAATTTTTTTTCTAGGTGGAGTGCTGCTATAAGATGTACGTTTACAATTCTAGAATGTCCCCTTGAAAAAGATAAATTAATTCATTTCATTAGTGATATTGTGTTGCCCGTGGCAGGACGGGTCATAGTAGCTACTATAGACTAATGACCGGATAAAAAGAGTTTATTTATCATGAAGCCAATTTTTCCTTCTGAACTGAAAAATAAATAATGATACACCAGTATTTACACTAAATACTGTTTTTAGGGTTTGTTAGTTGATCATAAGTATCCTTTCAAGGCTGGAACAGCTGGTTGTTAAACATTGTGTTCATCACACATAATATGGTAAGATAGAAGTTCACTGGTGATTTCTTAATAAAAAACTAACCAATGATATAATTTATTTTCACACAACAATGAACGACATATTTGAGAACCTTCATAGGTTTTTTTCTTAAATGTTTATTTCTTAAATTAGATTACAAATGACGAGGCATGAGCTTTTTTACATATTTTCTTTTTTTATTTTTTTTTCCTCACCTACCCTTTAACTTCCACTATTTTCCCATTCCATTTTGTTTTACTATCTTCCCCATTCCTGCTTCTCTTAAAGCCTTTAGGTTTTTGCTGTCATGTGAGATCCTTTCTAGATTCCTGGTCTTCACCCACATTTACTGCCTCCCAGATACATATATTTAACAATTAGAAGCTAAGGTCTTCATAGCGAGTAGAATATTTGATGCTTATTTCCTGGGCCTGTCTTACCTTGCTGAAAATAAATAATGCTTTCAAGTTCCCTATATTATTGTACAAATCCATATTTTATGGATAAATAAAATCCCACAATATGTACCACATTTGCCCTCAAGAGTTGATGGACATTGAGGTTCATTCTGTCTCCCCGCTATGTGAAAGGAGCTGCAAGGAACATAGATGTGCTGTAGGATGTGGTCAAAATACTTTATGCTCAGGAGTGCTGCATCTCAGTCACATGGGAATTCCTACTTCATCCTCATGAGAATAGTCTCACTACTGTCCATATGGGTTTTGAGGCAGGTCTGGAAGAGATAAAAATATCCTAAAGAGACACTTGTGTTTTCTCAATCGATTAGACTATTGAAACAATAGACCCCCAACGAAATGGGAATTTCCCCAGGAATTTAATGCTAGGAAAAGGAAAAGGGTGCCAGTAAGAGGGTGAGGGAACTTGTCTCCAGAAAAGATTTCACAAATTCCTAAGAGTTCCTCAGACCACCTACAGCATGAGACTGAAGCCCAGACAATAGGCCAATGGTGAGCAGGACCATACTGACCAGAATGGCTACATTGTGCGTATCCTTGGTTCTCCAAGTAAATTTTAATCTCATGTTAGGACCCTGAGGGTGGACATGGGAGAGCTCTGAGTTTCTTTGTCCTACTTCCCACTTTATCCATGTGGAGTGGATTCTTCCCTTTCCGCTCTGTATTAATTTGGCTGCTTTAGTTGGTTTCTTAAGGACAAGTGGCTTATGTTGACTGTGGCAACGGAGTGTGACACCAAGTTTGATAATAACCTCTCTAGTGTACATTCTCATGAATACTGTCATTTGTTCACTTGGTGGCACCTACTTCTGAGGTGCTTTAGTTTGTATTTCTTTGATGACTAGAGGTATGAAAAAACATGTGAAATACTTATTGTCCAGTTTACTGGCACATTTACCGACTGGCTTTTAGTGTTTAACTTTTGCTCTTCTTTGCTCGTTCTTATTATTAATCCATTGTCTGGAATATAACTCGAAAATACTTTATCCTGTTATAGATGGTGTCCATTCATTCTGCTGATAGTTTATTTTGCTGTGCAGATGCCTTTTAATTTCATGTAATATTATTTGCCAACTCTCAGGGCGATTTCCTGTGCTTTTTCGGTTCTAGTTGGGAAATTTGTTGGCTACTCCTGTCGCTTGATGTGTTTTCCTTAGGCATTTCTCATTTTAAACTGAGGTCTTTGATCTAGTCAACCTTAATTTCTGGGCTTCTTGAGTCTTAGCCAGAAGTCCTCCTGCACCTGTACCCTCTAGGACACTGCCTATGATGGCACTAAAATCAGTACCAACACAGGATTGGTCAATATCCACACTGCTTTTTAATATGGGACTTTGAACATTATCTAGAGAAGGTGTTCTCAGCCGTCCTAAAGCTTAATACAACTCTTCATGTTGTTGTAACCCATAAACGTGATTTTTTATTACTACTTCATAACTATAATTCTTCTACGGTTTTGAATCATAATGTAAATATCTGTGTTTTCTGGTGGCCTCAGGCGACTCTATGAAAGGGTCCAAAGAAGGCCACGACCCACATGTTGAGAAACACTGATCTAGAGCATTAAGACAAAGGTAAAAAAAAAAATAAAGGAATACAAATAGGGGGAAAGTAAAATTATCCCCATTTGTAGATGATATGATGCTATGCATTGCAGATCACAGAAATCTCCTGAGGTAAGCAAACACTTTCACCAACATGCCTCATGAAATGAGAGAAAAAGCTTTTCTATGCATCAGTTATAAACACTCTGAGAAAGAGATCGTAGAAACACTCATTCAAATAGCTTTTAAAAAATAAAATATCTAGGAATAAACATAATCAAGGAGGTGAAAGAATTCTACAATGAAAACTTTAAATATCTGAAACAAGAGACTGAGCAGAACACTGGTGGATGAAAAGACCTCCCATGCTTATGGATGGTAAAAATCATATTTTTAAAATGGTCATTATACCAAAAAACAATTTGCAGATTCCATGCAATTCCAATGTATGAAGGATTATGATAGCAGATTTCAAAACATAATGCAAATTTGCAATAATAAAATTACCATGGTACTGGCATGGTACCATCAGACTGGAGGCATTTCAAGTTGTATAAAGCATCCTATTGTGGGAATCAGTGTTATTAGTACTTATCTCTGTTTAAGAAGCCAGTTGGTATAATCCCAGATAGATTTGATCTCTCACTTTTAAGAGTGATTTTTTTTTGTACTTCCTTAAACAGGTAAACTTAACCATTTTTTTCTTCAGAAAACAAAAGAGCTTTTAGAGGAACCTCAAGGAGGATGGGCGATCAGGTAGTAGTGTCTGGTGAAAGCCAAGTCCATGGTCTCTAGAGCAGTTTGTGTACACATACAACATCTCACATACTCAGAGTGCATTCTTCGTATGCTATCCAATGTAATTTTTTTTTCATTCCCTGAAAGTTTATTATTCATGACTCCATTTCATTGATTAGTAAACAAGATTCCAGGGAATTAAAATTACTGTACAAAGATCATAGAATAAGTGGAAGAAAATAACAGTTCCAAGGACCACGGACTTTCCAATTTGAAGTTTTTGTCATATACAGTATTTCTGGGCATGGACTATACTTATCTGTGCCAGGCCATGGTTTTATTTAGCCTTATGTCTTACTGTCAATGACTATTGCACTTAGCTAGGCACAAAGACACACACACACACACACACACACACACACACACACACACACACACACACATATGTTTTTCTTTCTTAGTTTGAGTTTTTCCTTTAGAAAAATTGTGTGTATGTTGGCAGGGGGGGAGTTGTTTTTACCTATTTTCAAAAGTCCAGAAGGCAACAAAGAAATATCAAAAGAACAAAAGATATTTTCAAAAAAAAAATTTAAGCAAGAAAAGAACAGTAAAATGGAACCACGTTTTCCTCTAGTGATGACTATTCAGTTTCCATTACAGTTCTAGTGGCACTGCAAGTGGCCATGTCCGCCGGCGGCTTCTTGCTGATGGAGAGCACATTTTGAGTTCTCGCCATTGTCCCTAGTAACCCTGCTCTTGTGAAGCGCACAGGATATTCAACTTGACAAGCCTCTTTCTTTCTGGGTGAGGGAGGGAGCAAGGGTCTTGTCAGCTTGAATCATAAACCTGTTCTGGGCAGAGCTGAGAGTACAGACACAGTGGGAGTAGGTGCCACAGACGTGCCATCTCTGCCCTCAGATGTGGGTTTCTTTCCTTGCTTCCAAAATAATCCAACTGGCTTCAAGATTCCTTGCCCTGAGAGGTGGTTTCATTGATTGGCTGGTAAACTCGCTTCTGACACTCAATCTCCTCCTTATTCAATTTCTAAAATATTACTTTTATGCTCTATTTCTGTGTGGACATCTTTTTAAAAGAGCTGCAACTGAGACTAATCAATTCCAAATTCTTAAGATTCTAATATTTTAAGGACACATTCCTAAAGCCAAAAAGACATCATTTGAGTCCAAATGAAATCTATCAAAGAAAAAATGGAAATCTGGTATATGATGGACTAATAGGTTACTTTTATTATTTTTTAAAACTAAGCATTAAAAGAAGAACAAATGGAATTGGTAGACTATGAAGTTGTGAATTCTGATTGTGTAGTGAAGGAAAATGAATCTTATAATTTTATATCTTAAAATTCTTCCTTGAGTTGTTTTATAGCATTAAAAAAAAAGGACAAATCTTCATTGTTTAAGTATTTTAATAAATGCATGAGAAGCCTGGCTTCATTTTTACTTTCATGGCATTGAGAATAATATCTCTTAATATACATGTTAAATTTTAAGTTTTTCTGTTTTCTTCTTAATATGAAAGATCAGCAAAGAAAGCCAAGGACAATACAGGCGGTAAACTTTAAACCCCTGCCAAGATCTAGCCAATGGTCAGAACAGTCTCCACACTTGAGTGGAGAGTGGGATATGACTTTCTCACATACTCTGGTGCCTCACATTTGACCATGTCCCCTGGAGGGGGAGACCTGGTGGCACTCAGAGGAAGGACAGCAGGTTACCAAGAAGAGACTTGATACCCTATGAGCATATACAGGGGAAGGTAATCCCCCTCAGGAACAGTCATAGGGGAAGGGAATAAGGGGAAAATGGGAGAGAGGGAAGAATGGGAGGATACAAGGGATGGGATAATCATTGAGATGGAACAAGATTAAATTAATAAAAAAATTTTTAAAGAAAATACAAAAAAGAATTTTAGAAATATGCATACATACTTCTTTATAACATTTTAATGGCAACAAATACTGTCCTTAGAGATTTGTGATTTAATTATAGCATTTTGTGATATTGAGTCTTAAAAAATATTTATTTTATGTATATTGGTGCTTTTCCAGCATATATATCTCTGTGAGTGGGTTAGATTTTGAAGTTACAGACAGCTGTGAGCTGCCATGTCGATGCTAAAAATTTAACCCAGGTCTTCTGGAAGAGCATTCAGTGTCATTAACAGCTTAGCCATCTCTCTAGGCCTCTGTGATGTTGAGTCTTATCTTGTCAGCTATATCAGAATACAGACAGTGAACTTTAAGCATCCTCCTTTGGGTCTTCCTTGTTGCCTATCTTCTTTGGGTTTGTGAATGGTAGTATGTTTATCCTGTACTATATGACTAAAATCCACTTATAAGTGAGCACATACCATATGTGTCTTTCTGGGTCTGGGTTACCTTACTTAGGATGATCATTTCTAGTTCCATCCACTTGTCCGAATTTTTCATGATTTCCTTATTTTTAATAGCTGAGAAGTATTCCATGTGTAAATGTACCACAGTTTCTTCATCCATTCTTTGATTGAGGGACATCTGAGTTGTTTCCAGTTCCTATCTATTATGAATAAAAGTCTGTATGATCATAGTTGAGTAATCATCCTTGTTGTGTGGTAGAGCATCTTTGGAGAGAGGGCGTGGGAGAACTTAGGGCCTGCTGAGAGAAGAGACACTATGAGTGGGAACAGCTCTATGGTAAGCTGGAGACCTAAGACAGGGTAGGCTCCTGGGAGGGTGTTAGAGTGCCTCTAGCGGAGACTCCTAGTAACTGGGGCCATGGAGGTTGGAGAGGACAACTGTAGTGGAAATTTTGGTTTCTTTAAGAACTCAGTTATGTTATGTAAATCATGTTTTTGTTTTAATCCCAAGTGTAGGATATCGGGCTGCTTTTAGTATATGCACATCTGACAATTGTCTCACACAGGGCATGGTCTATGCCAGCTGAAAACAACCTGATGTGGCTTAGAGAGTGGTGGGGTCTTTGCCAACTGGAGATAGTTTAACTCTGAGGACTCTGAGAGGGTATAAATACCAAGCCAAGAGAGGCTCCAAAGGCAGTGCTCTGAGAAATAAGATGCTCCGGGAGAAAGAAAAAGATGCTTTGAGGAGAAAGATGCAGAAAGAAAGCTACCGGTTCTGCTGTACTGCTGGATGTAATGTTGACTGAGATGGGTAATTTCCCAAAGAACCTTATGACCCTACCCAGCTGGAACTAAGTCTAAAGAGGTCTACATCCTCTGTCCCTTCTAAAGGTCTTTTTATCCTACCTAGGATCAGGTAGTTAGAAGGGAGGTAGGGGCATTAAGGAATGCCAAATAAGATAGAGTTTAAAAATAGTGCCTACAAAACACCCCTAAGTAGGCAGGATTCCTTGTGGAGGGAGGGAAACACCAACTCACCTACAAAAACGTCAACCTAAAATTTACTCTGTCTGCAAGATGTGCAGGGATAAAGTTAGAGCAGAGATTGAGGGAATGTCAAAGGAATGCTTGGCCCAACCTTAGACCCACCCATGGGAGAGAGCCAATCCGACACTATTAATGATATTTTGGCTATGCTTGCAGCCAGGAGCCTAGCATAGCTGTTCTCTGAAAGGTTCCACTCAGCAACAGATAGACACAGATGATAAGACTCAATCAAACTTTGGGAAAAGCTTACAGAGTCTTGTGGAAGACTTGGGAGAAGGATAGAACAACCTGGAAAGGACAGGAGCTCCACAAGAAGACCAGGACTCAGAGGGATTTGTGGGGACTGAAACACCAACCAAAGGCCATGCATGGACTGGACCTAGGCCCCCTACACACATGTAGCTAATGGCTAGCTCAGGGATAGTAAAGGGAGCAGGAGCTGTCTCTAATGTAGACTTTGTTGCCTGCTTTTTGATTACTTCCCTCTGGAAGGGGTGCCTTGCCGGGCCACAAGGGAAGAGGATGTGCATAGTCCTGATATGCTTGATGTGTTGTGGTGGGTTGGTTGGACTCAGGGCTCCCTTCTTCTGAGGAGTAGGGATGGAGTGAAAGAGGGAAGAGGAATGGAAAATGGGACTGGGAGGAGAGGAGGGAGGGGGCTACAATGGAGATGTAAAGCGAATAAATATAGATAAATTTCTTTGAAAAAAAGAATATAGACAGTGAAGAGGGGGAAAAATAAAAAGAGGATGGCTAATAATTTTAAATCTAGTCAAAACAGTTATTCTAGACTGTCAATAATTCTTCTCAGTAATGCTTTAGTTCAATTTTAAAATAATGCATGTAATACTTCACTCAATTTTCTCTCTGGTTATCTAATTATTAGATAAAACTGTACCAGACTTTTGCATGCACTTATGAAGTTTAGATTTTAGATTGCATTATGAATTCTTAGCAGGTAATATGTACAAAATGTTGTTCATTAGAGCTGCGGGTCATACTATTGTTCATTTTTTAGTCTCTCTATCGCAGTCGCATCCTGCTGGTTCCCTTAACCAGAAAGTTGATAAGGTAATGCTATCATTATTCCGTAACTAGCATAGTTATATTTTAGAATTAGCTCTTATCTCCTGGGATACATATATGAATTACTCAAGTGTGTCAAATCATTATTGTAATTATTCACTGATATGTCTTGAATATTTACTAGCCTGGATAGTACACGCTAGGACCCAGTACTGTTATGTTTTTTTTTTAATTACAGCTACAATTACTGTGCTAAAAGACTGCACAATCTAGTACCAGTAATAAGAGACCATGTCTGAGGATGGTGGCTATTAACAAAATTAGAAATGAATTGAAATGCATGTGCGCACACTATTTATCATATGAAACTAGAACGTCATAATATTTGATATAAAGTTGACAGCTTCATCAATAGTTGAAAGCCATAAAAACCAAGTATAAATTAAATGCCAAATAAAGTTGTAGTGAGCAGGAAGTTGTCATAATCAGGGTAGTGTAGATCTATCCAGATGTAAAAAAAAAAAAAAAACTGAGGTGAAATTATGAAGTATTTAGGGTTGAGGATGCAAGGATCTGTTTTCAGTGGTGATAACATTTATATTGATCATGTCAAGGAAGTAGTACTTAAGATCTGGGTTGGTCACTAGGGCTTGATTCTCCCTTCCAAAGTTGCCTCACTCTTTCTCAGTATCTGGAAAGACAGCTATGGTTAATTCCAATGTATCCATTTTGTCATATGCTGCACATGCTATGTGGCAAAGACCTCCTGCTCACTAGAATCTTAAGGTTGCCCCACATCACTCTGTTATTTAAAAAATGGATGTCTGACAAGTAATATTAGGGAAATGCGAGAAAGTCACTAAAATCTCATTCCCCAATTCAATGAATATATTTTCTAAATGCAAACAATATAGATACAGTGCCAAACACAAGTTTTTTTTAAGAGTAAAATTTGATCCACTTGAGTTATTTAGGTATAACAAATATCTATATATTAGAATAAAATGGAAAATATGAAAATAGTTCAGATTACATGTGAATTACTTTCAGTAGATGTTAAAACAATTTATTTCAGAAAGAAACTCAAGTCACCCATGGGACGCTAGCCTTTGAACTAACCTGAGATATTTACTGTATGGTATATGTTAGTGGCCTTGTAATTATCTTTTAATGATGTCATTGTACATAATAGAGTATTGTTTGATAGACTTCACTAAGTGTCCTGGCAATGAACCAAACCTGTCATGGAGAAGAGGAAGGGAATTCTGATTTCATATAAATAAACTCATATTGAAATAAGGGAAAACATATGTGACACAGCTGCATGTCTTTGCCAACTTAAAAATGCTTACATATATTTTATGATTGTAACATGATATGGTTTATTAAAGGGATAATCTAACATGAGAAAGATGACCAGATTTCTTTGACATAAGTGGATAATAAAATTAATATAGGTCGGATATTTATGATTTGTGAAATTTATACAGTCATAACTCCACATTATTGCTTTAATAGATACTAAGAACAACCATACAATATGATTACTCTCCTTGCATAGCATGCAAGGTACATGTGCAGTTAACTGTGATATCAAATCACATTTTATAGACATGTATTATATATATTTAATATTTCATATAAAACCCTCATGTTCTTTTCTGAAGAGTTGTCCCACATTTTCTAGATGCTGCTAATCCATTGCCATGCAAGTATGAAATACCTAATATTAATACAAGTCACATTGTGGTCAATACCACATAGTGGTTTTTAGATGAAGAAAAGAATAATACATAGTTAAAATATAATAAATGGCCAAGTTCTGAGATTAATGAAGAAACAACACTGTTTGTTATATAAGAAAGAGATTTTTCCCTTAGGGAAAAGAAAATGCAGTATAACTCTATTGATGTCTTTGAAGCTAAAACAATACTCTGCTAAAGGGAGTGGAGGAAATTTTATTGTAAATGTACCACCAATTAGTACATAAAAGGATGCATAACATAGAGGAAACTAACCTTAACATTCTTACATAGCATTAGCAAAGAGATTACTGTGATATTTGCATCCACAGTCAGAAAACAAGGAGATAAATATTGACGCTCAGCTGGCTCTCTCTCTTTACCTTTTTCCATTTTCATGCATCTTGCTACCCAAGTCTATGGAGTAGTACCCTCCACCTGCAGGGTGGGGCTTTCCTCCTCAGATAAATATTTATAATACATACATATATACATATATGTACACACACACACACACACACACACACACACACACACACACACACACACACACACATATTTAAATCCCTGTTTCTCCTAGGTGATTCAAACTATAGTCAAATTGACAGTGAAGACAGATTACACATGTCTCCAGACAACACTATATTTTATGCCTGGGGAAAAAAGTCTTATTCAAGGACACATTAGACAGAGTTCAGAACTCTGACTCACAGACACTGTGAAATAATAAATGTGTATTTTCAGGCTACTCGGTTGTGCTGGAATTTTTTTTTCACAGTCAGTACCCACACTTTACCCTTTTCTTCCTCCAGAATTAATTGCCATTATCAATAGTAAAGTGTTATATTGAATTAACATTCTTTTCCTTTAGCTTTATGTTTTTTTCAACAGATAAACAAACAACCCTTTTGGTAGTAATTTGGTGAGATTCCCCTTATCTCTCTGAATTTTTGCCTATAAACTTTTAAACTTCACGTCCTCGTGTCGTGAGGGACTCGGGTGAGGGGTGGTCATCTAGGGACGCCATCAAGTTCATTCTGTGGATGGACAAAGAACTGTATGTCCAGGGAAAAAAATGATGTACTGAGACAAGAAATTGAAGTGACAGTTAGAGAGAGAGGTCACTGACAGAGATCTGAGGCTGAGGACATAAAAGAGGTAGCTGCCATAGAGTGGTAACAGCAGAGATCATGAGAGCTCTCAGACAAAATGTAACAATCACAATTTTGAGGTGAAACTGCAGCGTTCTGCGTGTTCTGTTTTGAGGAAAGTTGGATTACTAATACATTTCCTTTCTAGACATGAATCTGTTCAGATTTCCAATTTTCTCCATGATTCAGTTTTGGCATGTTGTGTTTCTTGACCTTATTTCTTCTGGGTTATAACATTTGTTGGTGATTGTTGTATTCTTTTATAAGCATTTTTATTTCTATGAAATCATTTGTAATGGTCTATTTTCATTTCTGAAATTTCATTTCTTAAAATTTCTTTTTTCTTAATCTTTATAATGATATGCATTTTATATTTTTAAAAGAAATCTCTCAGATCTTTTTAAAATTACTTTTCTGTTTGTTTTCCTTAGTATTTATTTTTGTGACTTTGGGTTTACTTTCTTATAGTTTTTTCTTTTATTTGTTAGTTCTTTAATATACAAATTTAGACTGTCAACTTGTATTCATTATACTATTTAAAAATATATACAATTATAGATATCATTTCCCTCTTAGCAGAAATATTATGGAACCTTGTAAGTTAGATATGTTTCATTTTCATTTTCATTTGTCCCAAGATAGTTAATACATTCCCTAATCAGTTCCTCTTTGATTCACTGGTTGTTTAAGACTATATTGTTTAATTTCCACGCAATTGCAGACTTTCTAATTTTCTTTGTTTTTAGTCACTCTCTAGTGAATAAAAATCACAAAAATATTTTATAATATTTAAATTTTACAATATTTATCAAGATGCTTAGCCTGCATCATGCAGTCTATTCTAGAAGAGTAATGTATGTATATTTTAGAGGAATATGTACACTGTTATTGTTGGGTAGTGTTTTGTAAATTTTGGCAGACTCCAAAGTTCGTAAGACTATTCAAGTCCCCTGTTTCCTTGTGTCAGCTGGATTTGGTTCTGGTAGTTAATCGTTATCACTGTGGTGATATTTGTGTGATTTTTCTTCCTATAATCCCTTATTTGTTTCTGAATATATTATTTATTATGTGGAAGAGGATTCTATTTATACAGATTGCTCCAGAAACAAGAAAATTACATGGGAGGGAGGGAAGAATGGGAGGACACAAGGGATGGGATAACCATTGAGATGTAAGAAGAATAAATTAATAAAAACTTTTTGAAAAAAGAAAGAAAGAAAATTGTTTAGCTTTAGGCTGTCACTCTAGTGTCTTCTATTCTGAGTTTTACAACTGGTTCCCTATCTTACCCATCATTTGGCTAAGGCCTTAGCTTTAGCTCTCTGAAATAGTTTAGACTTCTGGGATTCTCCCAAGGAATCCTGATGCCAGGGAAATGAGCAGAAGACCATAGCACTGGTGAGAGGGAAATGGCCCTGGACTTTAGCAGGCCAACAATCTGGACACCCAAGGGCAAAGTTGGCCTGCCCTACGGTACACTCCCTTCCTATTCAGTGCAGCAACAACTTCTGCAAGCAGAGTGCCAGCACCAGACACCTTGGTTCTGCCAGGTTCATAGGATCATGCATTTATGTCATTATTTTATTGTTATGCATTTTAACTATATATCTCAAGAAGGAAAAGAAAATGAAGAGCACAGTATAAGAAAAGGGGGAAGGGTTAGTTGAAGCATATTCTACAATGAAAGAAACTTAGTATGAAACAGGAAAATAGGCATAACTGGTAGCCTCACAAAGATTTTAAATACTACCCATTAAAGCAGTGGTGGGTTCCAACAACCTCTTCACGGGGGTCACCTAAGACCATTGGAAAACACAGACATTTACATTACAATTCACAACACTAGCAAAAGGACAGTTATAAAGTAGTAACAACAATACTTTTATGATTAGGGAACACCACAACATGAGGAAACGAATTAAATGATCAAATCATTAGAAAGGTTGGGAACCATTGCATTAAAACAATTCAACAGTTTCTAAAATGGGCAAAACTAGAGAAATAAAACTCTTGAAATTAACCTTAATGCCTTTTCATGGTTCTATCTTCACTGTAAGCAGATGTTCCTACAGCAGTTCTCTCACTGTGGTCCCAGGATTTATTAGAAAATCGGATTCCTTTGTGATGTTATATTTGATTATACAATTCCCTTATGGTATAGTTGCTTCTAGACTGATAGTATCTTGTTTACTTTTAAAACAACAAGTGGAAATCACATCTCTGTAATTTTTCTTTCCAATAGTGTGTCTGTGGTATGTGAGCATGGGCATGTGTGTGCCATGGTGCCCATGTGGAAATCAAAGTGCAACTATGGGTTGTTAGCTTTTTTCTTGCACCATGGCTTATGTATATCTAAGTCAGGTTCTCAGGTCTCTACAGCAAGTATCTTCAAATTTATTTTCTTCTACCTTAATTGTTTAAAATGCAAAATCGTGAGGCCCAACATAGACTTACGCTAACTTGGGTAAAGAGCCCAGCAATCTGTTTGTCAGGTGGCCTTACAGTTGAATCTGATAGTATGGGTCTTATGCTTAAGAGTTCATAAAGCAATTAGGAAGCTCTAACGGTCATCGTAAGTTGAGAACTAATGACCTATACCTATTAGGCATTTTGATTCATCTCAAGATCTGGATTAAGCAGTTGTTTCTAAATGTGTCTGCTTCATGGAATTATCCTGAGGGGCCTCATGGGCAATGAATAACTACAACATCTTCAGAGGTTATAATTTAATAGTTCTGTCTACATGTCAGTCTTCAAAATCTAAACAAGGTCAGGTGATTCTAATGAATAAGACAGTTTGGAAAATGCTGGGTTAAAGATATTCCTTGTTCTAAAGATAAGTACGTAGATGAAATTTATGAGATTTATAAATGATAATTAGATATATATATATATATATATATATATACCTAATAGAAAATTTAGCTTCTTTCTGATACCTCTAAAAATAGAGATTTTGAAATAATATTCATCCACAGCTCAAGGAATGGTAAAGAGAACAGTATATATTAACCTTGGTGTCATGGAGAATCTTTGGGAACTTATCCCATTTCTCTACTTATCACATTCTGTATTACAATAAATTAAATAAAATGTCTAGTGGTAATAGAAGTGTCAACATTTCTTAAATTAAATTACAACACTGCAGAACAATCAAGGTTTGAGCATTACTTGAGTTTATTCAGAAGTTTCAAAATGGCACATAAGGTTGAGAACCATTGGCAAGAATGTTCTACCACTCCAGACAACAAGATTTTTCTCATTACAGCTTTCTCATACATTTGGTAGATCTGGGCCAAGGCTTTTCCATTGTAGCTATCTAGTGATCTATTTGTGGTTTGCTTGGTGTTTGGTCACTGGATCACTGCACAATCATCCAACCACTTTTTAATGCTATGTAATTATTGATAATAAAGAAGCTGTGCATAATTTATAATGGTGAAGAAAGCCTATTGAAATAACATATGCTAGTGTTTCCTCATAGGGTAGTTATGCATATCTGGAGATACTTTGGTGTCATAACTGCAGCATGGCTTAAGTATTCCACTACTCTCTAGAAGGTAAAGACCAAAAATGAGTCAAGATATCCTAAGATGCATGGGACAGCTGAAATAACTTAGTTAAAAATCTATTGATGATACATTAAGCAATCATTTTGACTCATGTAAGAAAGTTAAGTGTATCATACTAAACTGGTTTTGAAGGCAAATTAGTCACTCAATACCATGTTTATAGATAAATTTATCTATATGCAATATTCTTGCCTTCCTAGTAATTTATTATTACTATTACTAGTGTGTATGTTATTTGTTTGCAATGATCATAATGTCTAAAAAGAAGTGTAAAAATTAGTAGAGAGGTGGTTGAGTGGCTCAGCTTGCAAAAATACTTGCCATAGAAGTCTAATACTCTGAATCCAATTCTTGGAACCCACTGTGGAGAATGACAATTACTGGCAGTTGTCTTCTGTCTACCTTTGGTGTCAAACATATATCACTTCTACCATCCCCACCCTTTGTGTGTTGGGGAGGTAAAGGATGTATTTCTAAGGCTCACTATTTCTATAATGACTTTGAGAAATTGTGTTTGATTGCATATAGAGTCAACCTCTGTCATTCTGAAAATATGCTTTTCAGCTTCCTCTAGTTATATCTGCCAATGTCCTAAATCTAGTTGCTTTTAAAACTTTGAAACATTATTTTTGCCTATTCATTTTGAGAAGGAAAATTTGGAGGTTAAAAATAGTAAGAACTTCCAGAGAGGACTACAGAAAATGCCATTAATGCTTTTTTGTAAAGCCAAAATTAGTCGTCAAGCTGATGTGGAGATTAAATTGTTCTCGGGATATTTACCCATGATTGCTTCACCATCTATGTTTTAAAATAAAATATATACACAGAAGCTGACATTCTATATTGTTTCTGTGAAAAGACTAACAATATTGATAGAGAAGAGGAATATACTTAGAATATGTTCGTGAAGATTCGTGAGACTAGTCACTGAGGCTATTTTCCATTCCATAAGTAGAAGACAGTTACAGATTCCACTACACCATTTAAGGCACAGCAGAAACAGCAGCTAGTCAACAAGCCTGTAATAAAACCTTCTGTCTCCTTGGTTATATTTAGCAAAAATAGAAAAGCTATTGAAAAGAAGGCTAAAGAAAATTCAAGACCGTGAGCCTGAAGTTTGATTCCTATGGTTTTCAGTCTCCCTGATGTTGGACCTGTTATTCCTGTACTTCTCTTGCGTATCTGTGAGCCTTTTCTTCCTGTTCTGTCAAGATAATTTTGTGCTGAGGAGGAGGAGGAAGAAATAGAGTTTTGTGTTTGGGGAGCAGAAAGCCTAGATTCTTATATAAATGTACCTTAACATTGGTGCTGACTGAGCCGTACAATTAACATCTACAGAGGCTTCTGTCATTTGTATTGCCCCCACAAAACATCACCCGATATAGGCAAACTCTAAATGTAGCTCTCACATCTCTTTTTTTTACACCCACCACAAGTGTATTTTCTTTGCTTAAACACACACACACACACACACACACACACACACACACACACACACGTCTATTGCTCAAAAAATAAAGGGTAAGTCATTCCAGTAACCACTAATTTTGTAACGATATAAAGATCATAAGATTCATTTCCAAAAGGTGCATATATACATATTTATGTATTTTCATTGGATACAAACATATGGGAGAGATATAGGCTTAGGTGGAGAGGATATGTGTACATATGTATTTTGTTGGTGACAAAGACACACAGCAATGGAGAAGCATAACAGTGTGTACTTTATCTCCCCACAACAATTTAGTGCCTATAACTTAGAGCAGTGTGGTGGTTTGAATAGGTATGGCCCCAATAGATTCATGTGTTTAAATGTGTGGCCCAAAGAGAAGTGGCACTATTAGGAGATGTGGCCTTCTTGGAGTAGGTGTGGCCTTGCTAGAGGACTGTGGAGGCTCTGAGCTCTCATATTATGCTCAGGCTCCACCAAGTGTGGATGACAATCTTTTCCTGGTTGCCTTTAGGTCAAGATGTAGAACCCTCAGCTCCTGCTCCAGCACCATGTCTGCCTGCATGCCTCCATGCTTCTTGCTATGAGAATGGACTAAGCTTCTGAAACTATATGCCAGCCCCATCAAATGTTTTCCTTTGTAAGAGTTGCCATGGTCATGGTCTCTCTTCACAGCTAAAAAGGCCTAAGACAGGCAGATTGAGCAGAAATTTTTTTCTATGAAAATTTAGGCTTTTGTGTATGCCTTTTAAAAAATAGTATATATTCAGTACATTTGTCTTGTCTCTGTCTGTCTCTCTGTCTCTCTTTCTGTGTCTCTTTCATGTATTTCTGTCTGTTTCTGTGTGTGTGTGTGTGTGTGTGTGTGTGTGTGTGTGTGTGTGTATACACCAACCAGATACGTGTCTAAATCTGTTAAGTAACTGTCTATCCTCTCTCCAACAAACATTAACTTCCCAGAAGTCCTCAGAGAAGGGCAGGACCGAGTGATTACATCCAACTTTCATCATAGAATGCTTGCAGGCCTGATCTTGTGCAGATATTATACAGGCAACCACAGATGCTGAGAGTTGTGAGTGGAACGGCCAACTCATGACCAGAAGACAGTATTCCACCTCTTCTGACCGTCTTTCAATCACCCTTTTCACAATATTCTCTGAGCTGTGGACGGGAAAGTATTCATGTTTCAGTTAGGGCTGGTCATTCAGCATTATTGTCTTGGCACTTGACAAGTTATGATTCTCTGTAGTAAATAATTAATTAATAAGAGCTTCTCTGGCCAATGCTATCAGCATCAGCATTGATCTATAAATATAACATGAATCTTTAAAAGGCCAAGTGATATACACCTCATGTCTAGCTAACAAAATTAGAGCAACAATTTCAGATGCCCATGCTCTGAAATTGCTCTTGTGGAACTGTCAAGTCAAATCAGAAGACAGCCATGCCCCTGCTAGCAACAGACACAACTTGCCTGGTAGGTTGACACTGTAGCACACAAAGCTCACACCAAAGAAGTTCACATTAAAAACAAAGCAGTTTTATTCTTTACCAGGCAGGGTTTAGTTTTGTAGACCAAACTAGATTTATTCAAGATCTTCCTATGTCAATCTCTGGAGGTTTTGTGTTTTGTTGTTGTTGTTGTTGTTTCAGGAATGAGTCATTGTATTTACTTCTAAGTTCATAGTTTTATTCCCATTTTTCTGAGATAGCACCAGATAGATTTCCAAAGTGGCTGTACTAGTTTGCATTCCCACCAGCAATGTGGGATATGACTTTCTCACATACTCTGGTGCCTCACCTTTGACCATGTCCCCTGGAGGGGGAGACCTGGTGGCCCTCAGAGGAAGGACAGCAGGTTACCAAGAAGAGACTTGATACCCTATGATCATATAGAGGGGGAGGTAATCCCCCTCAGGAACAGTCATAGGGGAGGGGAATAAGGGGAAAATGGGAGGGAGGGAAGAATGGGAGGATATAAGGGATGGGATAACCATTGAGATATAACAAGAATAAATTAATAAAAAGGAAAAAAATCATAGTTTTAAAAAACAGAAATCGACACAACTGATCTTTTAAATTTTATTGATTCTGAGTTTCACATCATTCATCCCAGTCCTAATCATCTTCCTGCTCCCTAGTATCCACCCTCAATTCTTGCAACCTTCCCCTCAAAGAAACCAAAAAAACAAAAACAAAACAACAAACAAAAAATTAACCAAACAAAACAAAGTATGAAAGACCTCTCCTCATGGAAGCTGTAGTGTCTCACAATGTGTCCCACAGCATACCCCTCTGTCCACACATCTTTACTAGCAAATGTTCATTGCCATGTGTCATTGGTCTGGTTGAAGGTCTCTGGCTTCTGTGACACTATCAATATTGAACTCTCACTGGGATTTCTTCTTGATATTCTGTTGTTCTCCTATGTCATGGAGATCCACACATCCCAGCAGTTCATAGATGATATAGATTTGGGGGTAGACCAACTCAAAATCCAAGATCTGGGCCACTGCTCCAGCTAGGCTACTCAACCTCCCATCAGCTAGAGGCAGAGTCAGCTTTCTTGCTCTCATGCCCTAGGGCCTGGCTCACCCATACACATGCCTCCATGAATAAATAAAATGTGTTCTGTCTCATACTTAATAGTTTCGAGACTAGTTTATGTCTTAAAGAGTGGCAGCATGGATAAGACAATGTCTAATAGGTGGGAAAGTAAAGTAAACACTGAATTTTTTCAGAAAGGAATGTTTAATCCTCTATAAAACTATTTTTATATTTGTTAGAATAGATGCTCAGAAAATACAATGATCTTCATTGGATAATTGATAATTTTGGGGACAGAGTCTCATTTGGCCTTAAATCTTCTACATAGATAAGAAGAGCCTTGAGTTCCTCATCTTCCTATCTTCATCTTCCAGGCACTGAGATTACAGGTATTCACCATTATACCCAATATTTATGATGCTGGGGATTATTCCCAAACCTTGCTTGGGCATGTTAGGCAAGCACTATGCCAACTGAACTACATACTCTAAGCAATTAATTGTTTTTATAGGGTAGTTTTGTTTCTGACTCTTCAGAATCTAAAGATACTTATAATATAAAGATCTAAAGTTTAGAGCGTCTAGCAAGTAAATGGCATTTTTTTCTCTTTCTTTTTTAAATTTTTTTTCCTTTTTTTAAATTAATTTATTTTTGTTACATCTCAATGGTTATCCCATCCCTTGCATCCTCCCATTCTTCCCTCCCTCCCATTTCCCCCTAGTCCCCTCCCCTATGACTGTGACTAAGGGGGATTACCTCCCCCTGTATATGCTCATAGGGTATCAAGTCTCTTCTTGGTAGCCTGCTATCCTTCCTCTGAGTGCCACCAGGTCTCCCCATCCAGGGGACACGGTCAAATATGAGGCACCAGGGTACATGTGAAAGTCATATCAAACTCTCCACTCAACTGTGGAGAATGTCCTGTCCATTGGCTAGATCTGGGGTTTGAAGTTTACGGCCTGTATTGTCCTTGGCTGGTGCCATAGTTTGAGTGGGACCCCTGGGCCCAAATCTACCTATCATAATATTCTACTTGTAGGTTTCTAGGATTCTCTGGATCCTTCTACTTTGTTATTCTCCCATGCTTCTCTCATCTAGAGTCCCAATAGGGTGTCCTGTCCCAGTTTCCTGGTAAATGAAGACTTTTCATGGGACATGCCCCTTGGGCTAGTATGCAGATATAAGTGAGTATATACCATTTGAGTCTTTCTGCTTCTGGGTTAACACACTCATTATGATCATTTCTAGCTCAATCCATTTGTCCACAAATTTTGGGAATTCCTTGTTTTTAATAGCTGAGTAGTATTCCATAGTGTATATGTACCATAGTTTCTTTATCCATTCTTCTACTGAGGGACACTTAGGCTGTTTCCATGTTCTGGCTATTATTAGTTCTAAAGTGTTTCTTCAAGACAGAAAGTTGCCTATGGGGGCCAGGTTGAGAACTTAGGAATTCTGATAAAGTCTACAAGAGATAATAAAGTCTAGACAAGGAAAAATAATAACTTCCCCCTTCTCAAAGCTTATGGTTAAGGCTTCTGTAACAGATTAACACAAGAAGGAGATATAAGCTTTCAATAATGAGAGTTTTATAAAAATGGGAGATTTTTGTGTTTTGAGAAAAGTTTTACAGGGGTATGTAGTGGATGTTTTAGTTTCTTTAATGACTCATATATAAATACATTTTTTTTGTTTTCATCCCAAGTATGGGATATGGGAATGCCTTAGTTTATCCACAGCTGATGATTTCCTTGTGTGGCTTGAAGAGGCCCATAGTCTTTGCCAGCCAGAGAGATATTATTCTGAATACTTGGAAAAGGTATAAATATGAAAGCCTAGAGACATAAAGTGTGAGGACTTCGAGGAGGTGAATGGAGGAGAAAGAAGGCTGCTGCTTCTTCCTGCTGCTGCATTTACTATTTGCTGTTTCAAGACTGCTAGACATCCTCATGAATGAGATTGGTATTTTTCTAACCAGCCAGAATTATATCTAAGAAGGTCTATATACTTTGTCCCTGCTAATTTTCTTTCTCTCCTAACTAGAGTTGGGGGATTTGCAGGTTGGAAGGGAGGTAAGGCATTCAGGAACTCCAAATAAAGTAGAGTTTCCAATCTAGTTCCTACAAGGGTACAAGTAAAATACTAGTATTGTCTTCATTATTGATATAGTTAATATTTGAAATGTCTCCCAAAGATTCATGTCTTGAGTACTTGGGTCCCCTTCAGAACATTATTTTGAGAGGTTCTTAAAACATTGGTAAGTGGGACTAGCAGGAGGAGGTGGGTTATTTTGGTCCTGGGAGTGTGTTAGCCCAACCAACCTCCCATCCTACCTTTATCTTGGAGCAACATGATGTGCCAGCAACTGCTACACGCTGCTACTGCCATGAACTGAATTTTCTATCATTCTTTCCCTACAGTGAAGAACTAAAAGCCTCTGAAAGGATGGGGAGTTTGAATCTTTCATTTATTACATTGTTTTAGGTGTTGTGCTCACAACAACGAAAAAGTAACAAATGCAAATTCAATGGTAGTGTATTAAGGAAAGGATGTCATAGACATTTTTTCTTCCTTCCTTCCTTCCTTCCTTCTTTTCTTCCATTCTTTCTTTCCTTCTTTATTTTTCCTTCCTTTCATCCTTCCTTCCTTTCCTTCTTCCAATCATTTCTGCTTCTCCTTCTTACATGCTCAGCAAAGAAAGTATAAAGGATATCTTAAGTGGAAAATGAAGTAAGTCACATAACCTGGTTGATTCTGATGGTTTCTCAACTGAGGTGCTATTTTATATACACAAATTGCAAGATCAAATAGAGCTACAAATTCAAAAGGAGCACAATTATTTCTGAGGCATTTCTTTAAGCAGAGAATCATTCCTCATGGGATTGTTTTCACTACCTCAAAATTCAAAGGCTTCTAAACAACAATACAAATTTCTTAACATGGGTTGCAAAGCAATAATTCTTGTCTGTTTGCTCCTGTGAATGTGACTTGTTGTACTCAAGTCACAGCAGTGTTGGAATGGTCTGTGTATGACCCTCCTCCAAGGTCCTTGGTTATTCTGATGTGTTGCCTCATTAAACAGCCTTAGAAAAATCAGTGGTGCATTGCCCACCATTTATATCAGAAGTACTTTGGTTCTCAGTGTGAGTTACCAAAAACTATTTTTTCATCTGTTTGTTTTAAAAGTGCAAATGTTTTCTAAGTTGATTGAAGATGCTTAGAAAGCAGCAAATTTCATGTGCAGAGGTGTATGAGTAGCAAGCAGGGTAGCAGATGGAAAAGCTAAAGATTAAAAGAAAAAGGTTCATTCCTGATGAGGTATTATGTCTTGAGTAGTTCTAACTTTTGCCAAACAGGTGAGAAGAGCCCTTGAGATTGCTGTGATAAAAGTTTATAAGAAGGACAGAAGATACAGAGTATGGCATTTTAAAATGTTTTTAGTATTTTAAAGATTCACTGACAATAAGACACGTTAACTCCTGGCAACACCCAGCCTACCTCAAAGAGGATGAAGAACATCAAAGAACCGCCTTATGAAGATGCCTTCAACTGTGGCAAAAAAAAAAAAAAAAAAAAAAAAAAAGCCACTGTGCAAAATGTCTTCATTTCTACCACAGACAGAATTCTGATTTAAAAAGGGCAAGCTTGGATACAGGCAGAGTCAACAGTCAAACTCTGCCAAGACAGGGTAAGCAAATCCTTAATAGTTCCTGCCTTACAAATGTCTGGCAGGTGTATTGGGCCAGAAGGCTGGAGATGATACTCCAATGTTATAGAAAGTTTTGGATAGCAAACTGTCTCTGTCATCTTCTCATTTAGAAAGCTACTTACCTGCACTCCTGTTATACTCAGGCAATCAATTTTATTCCTTCTCCAGTCTCTGATGGGGTTGAAGACCAGATAGTTTTGTTTTACAATGAAGCTTAGTTGTTTAGGGGTTAAGATGTTTTTAGGTCTAGATAGATGTTTAATGTTGATAATGATGAGATATGATAGATATTAATTAACTTTCAGAATTTTAGATGCACCAAGATAGGAAGGATGTTTTCTTCAAGGCTGTCAAATACAAATAACCAAAACACTAAGAATGTAATATAATTCCTGGTTGTGTCATGGTTCTTCTTGCTATAGATAGTTTATTGTATATATGTGTAAGAAGAAAGGTAGGCCAAGTAGAGACTATTGGTAAAGTCTAAATAGCAAACAAAACAATAGGGAGAACACAGAAGTAACACATACATACTCTTGAGAGTGGTTTATTGAGTTAAAAGTTGTATCTAAAACAAAAGTCTAAAGGGGTAGGGTCTAAGACTGAAGCTCAACTTTAGAGTGCATGCCTTATGATCAATCCCCAGTATCCCATAAACCATAAAGCAGGTACGTTGGTACAAATATTTAATCCCACCATTCAAGAAATAGAGACAGAAGGCCACCCTCAACTATAAAGTGACTCTAAGGTCAGCCTTCTGGGATACAGAAACTCTGTCTCAAATTTAAAAAAAAAAAGAAGGAGGAGTAGGAAGGGAGGGAGGGAGGAAGATGCAAAAGGGAAGGGAAAAGAAGGGAATGGTTATGGAAAATAAGGGAAGGGAAGGGAAAGGAAGGGAAGGAAAGGGAAGGAAAAGAAGGGAAGGGAAGGGAAGGGAAAGTCAGAGGAGAAAGAAGAGGATCCAGAAGTCTTTCCCTGTCCGTTTGGATACCAACAATAGCAGCAGCTATTTCCTATATTGTGTTTAATTTAAGAAATACCACAAACTAAATTGGTGTCCTGTTTGACGATATATATTCAGAGAAGCACTGGCAGGAGGGAAAATAGAAATATTATCAATCAATAAATGGATACCCTCTGGCTTCTGACAAGAAGTTAAATTAAACTGCTGTTGCACCACAAGGCTAGTCTAGGCAAGATCAGCTAAGCTGCGTTCTCAAAAATCCAGATGTATTCTGGAAAGGCTAAGTGGTGAACTGGTTGTTTTCTGAGCTCCACAGTTCTTCACAGTTGACATACAGCCTTTATTAACATCAGTGCAGGAGTAAAACCTCTGAGCTCTTCCTACTGCACTAGATGCAACTTTATTGCTGATAGATTTTGTTTGGTCTGATAGTGTTTTAAAACATATGTAAGAATTTAGTACAATTATGTTAAATGATGATGTGGTTTTAAAACATGAAAATATATATTCTGGTTTTTTTTTTTTTTTTTGAAGCAGACTACATCTATGTAGCCCTGGATGTACTGAACCTTGCGCTATAGACCAGGTTTGCCTCAAACTCACAGAGATCTGCCTGCCTCTGCCTCCCAAATGCTAGTATGAAAGGCATGCACCACCATTTCCCAGTTGTTTATTATTATTTTATTTCACTTTCAATCAGAAAAAGCAGGCCCCATCTGACATTCTCATAGATATTGTCCATTATACGTCTTTTCATCTTTTCCCAACATCTGCCCTTCCCCCTTTTGATGGTCTCCTCCTCTCATGTAATTTCCTCTTCTTTTATGTCACACATATTCCATTATGTTCTCTTTTCTTCTCATCTTACCAGCTTTACATTTTCTTCCTCTCTTCCCATGGCTCCTTTCTAATTTCATGTGCAGTGCAGCACACACACACATACATACATACACACACACATGCGCGCCCACACACACACACACACACACACACACACACTCTTGAGAGTGGTTTATTGAGTTAAAAGTTGTATCTAAGGCCGGGCGGTGGTGGCGCACGCCTTTAATCCCAGCACTTGGGAGGCAGAGGCAGGCGGATCGCTGTGAGTTCGAAGCCAGCCTGGTCTACAAAGTGAGTCCAGGACAGTCAAGGCTACACAGAGAGACCCTGTCTCGAAAAACCAAAAAAAAAACAAAAAAACAAAACAAAAAAAAAAAGTTGTATCTAAAACAAAAGTCTAAAGGGGTAGGGTCTAAGACTGAAGCTCAACTTTAGAGTGCATGCCTTATGCACACACACACACAGAGAGAGAGAGAGAGAGAGAGAGAGAGAGAGAGAGAGAGAGACAGAGACAGAGACAGAGACAGAGACAGAGACAGAGACAGAGAAGACAGAGACAGAGACAGAGACAGAGACAGAAACAAAGAGAGACATACAGGGTGACAGAGAGACAGACAGAAACAGAGAGACAGAAACAAATATTCTGCAAATGAGAGAAAACACAGTATTCATCATTCTGAGCTGGGCTTATTTAGTTTACTGGCAACATTAATATTGAAAAACTTTGGCTATATTGTTCAAAGTTATCTATAAATTGAATGTAATTCACATCAAAATTCCAATGACAGTCTTCACAGAAATGGGAAAAATTCAAAATTCAAATGAAAGCACAAAAGATCATTAATAGATGAAACAATTTCGATAGGAAAGAGCAAAGCTGGAGGCATTAAAATATTTCAATTGTATTACATAGCCATATGCCCACAGTAACAGAAACAAAAAAACAAAACAAAAAAATTATTCTGGGACAAACAAACATAGAAGCAAGCCAAAGCATAGATCAATGGAGTAGAGTAGATGACCCTGGAGTAAACCTATGTAGCTACAGACACCTAATGCTTGACAAAGGTGTCAAAAACATTCATTGGGAAAAAGGGCAGCCTCATCAACCAGTGGTGCTTGGGAAACTGGCTATTCACACATAAAAGACTCAAATTAGATCCATATCTCTCACTGCACAAAATCAGTTCAAAGTAGATCAAAAACCTTAATATAAGACATGAAACTTTGAAACTGCTAAAGGCATGTGCATATTACTTAGCTCTAGGTGGGAAATAAACTTCATTTATGCCTGGGATATATGTGATAACTGCATCTTTGTAAAACAAGGTAAAGAAAACAAAGCACAATGTTCATTAAGGGAATAGAGGGGTATTTTAAATGGACAAATTATGAAAATGTAGTAATGCTTTCAAGTTTCAATAATTTATTTCGTTATTTTAATAATTCCCATGAGGTGTGTAAATGTAGTATAATTTGAGATTACTTTGTAACAGGGTTATCTTAAACTAGGTAAAGTAATTTTGGAGAGTTACAGGACTTACCATATTAGTTAATAAAATTGAAAAACTTTTTTAGACAGTGGCATAACGGAGTATACAAGTCAAAACATAAAGATATTACTGTAGCCTTTTCTTATTTAAAGACTATTTTAAAAAGTGAATCAATGTAAGTGATTTAAAAAGTGAAAAAATCATACTCTTTTTTTCTGAACATTATAAGGAAGAAGAAGAATGATCAATTTTTCTTCATTGTATTCAGATGCCACCACTGTCCCCATGTTAGCTGTGTAGCCATAAAATATGGCCTGAGAGGCCACCTACCTGGAAATGAGTAGAACCTACTCTTTTTATTTCTATAATGTTGTGTACATACTTTTGAGTGCCAGGTATTTCCCCAAAGTTTTTAATATCTCCCTACTCCTTATTAGGCCCTTGCCATTTAAAGATACATAAATAGAACTTCAAAAGCACCCCACAATATACCTATACACATTGACCTAACTACTTGCTTAGAATAAACACCAGTGCTTTTATTTTCAAATCAAATCATCACTTTAACATGTAAAATAGTAAGAACATACAATCTTTATGCACACTCGTAGTAAAATGCTATTATTTTGTCCTGTCGGATTTTACATACTAAGATTATATCCCTAAATAGCTTAAAGTACATTTAAATTCTCTTTATACATAATCCTACCTAACACTATAATTTATATGCTTTATTGTCTACTATAAATGTTTATGTAAACAAATTGCTTAATCTTCTTTTTTGTTGAAATTGTTTGGATCTTTAAATTATGATGTTTTTCTACAAATATTCTACAGCTTTATTCCAAGATTATTTGAGACTTTTAAATGTAAGGTATAGAAGCTAAGTATTGTTTTTATTGTTTTATTGTTTTTACTCTTTGAGCATTTTGTTCATATTCACCCTATTCCTTCAACTCCTCCCAGATTCCTCACCACCTCCCTACTTAACTAACTTTATATTCTAACTCCTCTCCCTCCTCTCTCTTCCTCTCTTCTCCTCTCCCCTCTCCTCCCCTTTCCTTTCCCCTCCTTTACCTCCCCTACCTTTTCCTTTCCCTCTCCTCTCCCCTTCCCTCTCCCCAAATCCCAGTCTCTTTACTGAGTCCAGTCTATGCTTGCCAGCTACTCCTGTCATGGATCCTGACCTGGAGCGTGCTCTATAGACCAGGTGCTGTAGCATTAAAACAGAACAGAAAAGAACAAAACAATGACTTTCCCTCTTCATAGCTGCAATCAAATGTCAATAGCTCCTCCACTAGGCATGAGACTTTATTTCCATCTCCTGTTTTCCATGATGTGGATTTTTTTCTGTCCTAAACTAGCCTTGTGCATGCTGTTACAAACATTGTGAGTTCAGATGTGCATCTGTCCATTGCATCTGGAAAGCAATGCTTTTCTTTTTTAAGCCATATACCACCTCTGGCTCTTACAGTCTTTCTGTCCCCTTTAAGCGTAGATGTCTAAGTCTTGAGGGAAGAGGTATGATGTAAGTGTCACATTTAGTTACTTTTCAATCACTGTGACAGAGCACTACGACCAAGGCAACTTATAGAAGAAAGTTGATTTGGGACTTAAGGTTTCAAAGGGTGAGTTTGTAAACACCATGGCGAGGAGCACGGCAGTAGGCAGGCGTGACACTGGAGGAATAGTTGAGAACTTACATCTTTAGACACAAGCGCCCTGCAGGGGGACGGGATGTTGCTAACTAGGATTGGTGCTGGAGTTTGAAACATCAAGTCCTACCCCCAGTGGCACACCGTCTCCAACAAGTCCACAAGGCTCGAACAAGAGCCACACCTCTCAGTCCCTGCCAAATCGTTTTACCAACTGGGGTCCAAGTATTAAATTATAGGAGCCTGTAAGGTTCATTCATATTCAAACTACCACACACTCTGAATTCTCTTATTCTCTGCATATTGAACAGTCGTGGGTCTCTGTGTTAATTACTATCCAGTGCTTCTCTGATAAGGGTTGAACATATGGAAGTAGCATTAAAACATGAGAAGTTGTTCTAATATGATGTTCATTTATGAAATAATAGTAGAATCTTTTTTGTAAGGAGTGGATAAAACCCTGAGTGAATATGTATTATTGATATGATTATGACACGGCAAGTATGACAATCCCCCAGACCCACAGAAATGGCAAGGCTTTTCCTGGGTCTAAGAACAGATGGTGGTGGACAGTTGACCTTTGGCTAAAACAAGTATGTGCAGAAAATATTAACTACAGCTTCCTGGTCCTGGACATTCACACTATATACAGAAACTGTAATGTCCAGCTTGTGCGTCTGGATGACTGCAACCTGAGACTGCTCCCCCCACAGAGACTTCCTACTGTGGTTTACTCACCTCCTTCATCCTCATCGATGATGTACAAAAAACAAATAGACTGAGTTTATGAGCCTCTACTGCTGCATGTTATGGACTGGTCTGGTGCTTTGTACTCAGATGTTATTTGTTATCGTTCTCCAAGCAAACCCGCAAGTATATCAAAATGACGTTTGTGTAAACTTGCTTCCAAATTATCCCTGATTAGCTAAATAAAGTTGCCTTAGTTCCTGGGCAGGGCAGAAGAGAGACAGGCAGAGCCAAAGTTTGCAGTCTAAGAGGGTGACAGGAGGAATAGGAAAGAAGAAAAAAGGCAAAGAGGGAGTGAGGGTGGGAACCGGAAGATACAAGTGAGGGGAAAACATTTGGGAAGTAATCTGAATACATTTTAATATATTTAAATATTTTTAAAATTATAATAGGTGTCTTTTTTATATGGTAGTGGATTAAATAGTAACCATCATAATAATTATACGGATAAATAGTAAATATTAATAATCATTTTCCACAGCAGCTGCATCTCCACCAGAGCACATATCCCACCAAATTGCAACTTTTTTGTATGTATATTTGTTGTTTATTGTATATATCTTACTGTTTATTGCTTCAGTTTGGTCAGTCCTTAAGCTGTACAACTTGCAACATGACCTATCTAGCCTTGGGATCTTATTGCTGTTGAATGTCAGGTATAAGTTCAATCTAATATTTTTTAAAGTGGTTGATAACTTTCATAGCATTGCATACCACCATTTGCTAGCAATTATGTCTTCCCAGGGAGGTTAATAATGTAGCTTACAGGGTTCTTAACTTGGTGAAAATAATAATAACTTTTTCTTCTTTTGGTGACATTCACAGACTCTTTTATCAGTATAAAACTAGTCAGTAGCTTTGAAACTTGTAATTGAGAACCAGCTATATCCCTCCGTGTTCTGTGATTCAAGTATGTGGCATCTTAAGCAACGAGGTATTGCTGTAAATGTTTATTCGCGAGATGTAATGTCAACTCAGAAGTTTACTGCTAAATAAAGTCACCCTTTCTAGTCCTTTCTGTACTCTTGTTGTCTGGATCAATTCAGCTGTTCTGGCACAGACTCCTCTCTAAACTGACTGACTCAGTCTGGCTTCTCTCTCAGCTTCTGACTTAATTGCTTTGCTTGGCCTCAAACTGTCTATGGCTAATCTGTTCTTCTGGCTCCTTCTCATTTTTTTGGCTCATTCTCTTTGCAACCTGTCATTGTAAAACTACACACACACACACACACACACACACACACACACACACACACACACTACTCTCTTACTCCCCTTTGCTCTCCCTGCACTGCTCTTAAGTAGCTTCTCTTCTTTGTGCTATTCTTGTGAGAGACGGGCATACCCTATCTCTGACTCATTCTATCAAATCTCTTTGATTCATCACTTTTTTCTGTCCTTCAATTAGATGTCACTTTCAAACATTGCTGCTTCCTTCTATAAACTAAAATTATACTATGATTGGTTTTGATTAAAGGTGTATACTAAGAGCATGTCTGTATTCTAGCCTGATCTCATAGACCTAGGAGGTCTTTGGATGTGATCTGTTACCACAGTAGCCATATTGCTTGATTAAAATTCCTCTACATCTTGCTATGACATTCTAGAAAGCAATCAAGAGCCTTGGAGATAGTCTGAGATTAGGGGGAATTTTGATATTCACTTGATCAGGAAGTCAAAAACAGATAATCTATTCAGGGTATTGGATTTTTATTTTATAGTGTATTGTGGATTGACACACTATTATAGAGTAACTTTATTTTCATTTTTAAAGTATGAATGTGTATATTCTTTAGGAAACTTCTGTGGCAGCTTCCCATATGGCTTTTTGAAAGCCTTTTATTGTTAGTCTTCTCTACCCTATTGTAATATCCCTCACCTCATTTAGTCTTTACTCTCTATTCCCTTTCTTGTCTTTATAACATTATATTCTATTTCAACTTTCTTGAAAGTTTAACTTCTACCTTTCGCAAAGTGCTTAACCCCTGTAATCATTCTAAATGAACCACCCATATCTAAAGCTACAAAAGCTAACACCTACATACTAGAGAAAATGTTTCATGTTTTTCTTTCTGAACCTGGGTTATTTCATTCAGGAAAATTATTTCCAATTCTATCCCTTTACCTGATCATTTCATAATTTCATTTTTAACAGCTGAATATTATTCCATTGTATTAAAGTTCTACATTTTCATTATCTGTGATGGACATCCAAGCTGTTTCCATTTCCTGTCTATTATAAATAGTATATCAGTGCACACAAGAGAGAAAAGTTTCTCTGTAGTAAGATAGTAATTCTTTGGATGTGTATTGAAGAGAAGTATGCCTTGTGATAGATCTGGTTTTAGCTTTTTTGAGGAAACTCCATATTGGTTTCTATTGTGTCTGCACCACTATGTGATCGCACCAGCAGTAAGTGTTGCTATCATTTGCTTCTCTAAATCTTGGCCATTAAGACTTAATTGGCACTTCCTCAACAGCTAAGAATGCTTAACATTTTGTAACCATTTTTTGCTATTTGTCTTCACCTTTTGAGAGCTCAGTTTAGTTCCATTGGGTTATTTTCTTGAGTGTGTGTGTGTGTGTGTGTGTGTGTGTGTGTGTGTGTGTGTGTATTATAGATACTATAAGTTTATAGAAGGTATATTTTTTATTCTATTGGCTATAGCTTCCCTCTAATAATGATGTACTTTATTGCAGAGAAAACCTTAAGTTTCACAAAGTCCTTTTTATTTGTTGTTGGTCTTAGTGTCTGAGAGTATCTGAGTCCTGTTCAAAAGGTTTCTTCATGTCTTTTGTCATATACCAGATTCAGGGTATAAGACTTTGTGATAAGGTTCTTGATCCATTTCTTTTGTTGTTGTTGTTATTTTGGTTTTTTAATTTATACATATTTTATTAATTTATTCATATTACATCTGAATTGTTATCCTATCCCTTGTATCCTCCCATTCCTTCCTCCCTCCTGCTTTCCCCCTACTCCCCTCCTCTATGACTGTGACTGAGGGGGACCTCCTCCTCCATTTGTAGTTGAATTTTGGGAGGGGTAAGAGACACAGATCTAGTTTCACCCTTCTACATGTATGTCACTGTTCAATTTGACCAGCATCATTTGTTGAATTTGCTGTCATTTTCCCAGTGTGAATTTTCTGTTTCTTTGACACTAACAGGTTTTTTTTAAGCTGCCTGAGCTTACATATTAACCTTCAGTTCTGTTGTATTGGTTAACCAAAGTGTGTTTTTATGCCAGCTCTCTGTGATCTATTGTAGCTCTTTGATGAAGAGTGAGAGCTATACTTATTGGGGGTTATAAAGATAAATATTTAGATATTACTTAATGATTACATTCGTTTAGTCAAGAGGTGGTTGTTGCTTCTCTTCTAAGATCTGTGATTGGATTAGTAAAGTTTTCAATTTTTCTTGAATTTCCCTGAATACTTCTATATCTTCATTAAGCTCAGACTTCAAATCCTTAATTATTTTTGTCATTTCATTAAACCATTTGTTGTGCTTGTTTTGATATCGCCAAGTCATTTATTGTTATTCTGTTTAGGTTCTTGATTTTTTTTTTCTTTTGAGTAGTCTTAAAACTTCTAGTAGAATTCTCTAATAAAGTTTATTACTGCTTTTTCAAATTATATGTCCCCATGCTCATTTAAGTAATTCTTACTGAGGAACATTCTGTAAGACTACAAGCTTTGAGGACAGACGTACTGTCTTGGCCTTTTATATAGTTTATGGTTCGTTTTAGATGTGGCCTAGGACTTCTTTGATTGGTTGTATGTCTGATTTGGGAGTCTAGCCTGACTTGGGTTGGGCCAGTGCAGGCGCAGTGTAACTACAACTAAGACCTGAGGCCGTTTGGTGAATAAGCTGCCCATTTGAAGTCCCAAGAGTATAGATGGCCCAGGTTGACTGATGGTCAAATGAACCAGAGACCATGATGGTACATGCGCCACAATATTCTGTTGAGTATAGAGACTCACCAGTCAAGGAGCAGATTGCTATCAAACCCTCACCAGTTAAAGGTGGTGTGTAAGCTGTTCTTCTGTAGCAAGGACTGCAAAGTTCACTGATGTTTTACATATTGCTTCAGAATAATTATGGTAGAACCATAAATATGAAAAGTGTAAGTGCTTTTTATAGGCTGTGTGACCTTCTTGTCTATCTCCTGAAATGTGTTACCGGTTTCCTTAAATATGGCTTTTTATTTTTGAGTAAGTATTCCAAATACCTTCTTCAGCTTTCTTTCATATCAGCAATATTTTCCCCCTTGGCCCCATGTCTTTAACTTCCTGCTTCTGACTCAGTTATTGTGGAACTCAGAAGGTGGTGCTATTTGTAGAGTGGTCCCTCACTGAACTCTTCCCTGAGTTCACTATGAGAACTTCAGCTGAAAGGATGCAGATCAGTTGTGACTGGCCATCTTGCTGGTGTGTTCTGTGAAGCACAAACTGGAGGTAGAACTTCTTGAGTAGAGCAGCAACAGAAGTACGTGTTTTCTCCAAACTCTTCTGTCCTGGCTGTGTCAGTCCATCTTCCCCATCACAGAATAGAAATTCCCTCAGTCAGTGACTTTTCATCTATATGCACACCTCAGCTTTTCCACAATACTGTTTCTTGTGCATTGTTAGTCTATTTGGGTATAAATCATTTATTTTCTTGACAAATACCCTACATGAAATCAAATATAACTCCTTAGAGAACTATGAAAACTTTTTAATGAATTATATTTTCAATTATCTGGTTTTAACTAAGAAAATAAAATAATGCTGTGGTACCAAGATGACAGTGCCTATCACGCTATGTATGTGATACTACACAGAGACCAGGGACCTAACTGGAGTCACAGACTGCTAGAACTAGAGGACACTAGGTGAGTGGAGTCACACACAGTGCAGACCACAGGTGGGCCCGGCCCTGGGTCAAGCAACATCTCACAGAGGTCCTGAACCCACTTTCCAGATGCTGGAAAGGAACCACCCACAGACTGCAGATGGACTATAAAGTCTGAACTCAGTGTGTAGATGGTGGAACACTAGAGCTCCTGGCTTGGGGAACTCCCAGGGAAACACGTGACTCTGCCCTAGGAATCCCCCACCTGCCCCACACTAGTTTGCTGGGGCGTCTGGGCCACATGGAAGCCCAGGCAGCTGGGACCACCTAACCCAGCTAGAGCGCACACAGGCTACCATCAGAACAGGTCCAAATCAGAGCCAGACACAGCAGACCGAACCTGCAGTATTGGGCAGATAGAACCCCGCTTGGGCAGTTCCCACAGCTCGTCAGAATCTCCTATGCTCTCAGGAGAAGCTGGACAGCCATGAGGTGACTATATTATAGTCTGAAAGACAGCCACAAATCAGTGGCTCAGATCTGGCCAGGGACTTGGTGGCAGGGCCACAGGGAAGCCTGGGCACGTGCAGCCTGCAGTCTGGGCTCCAATACAGCTGATCTGAATCACAGCAGTAGCGTGAAAGGTACCAGGCAGAAGCCTACCTCTGCTGACCCAGTAAGAAGCCTAAGGTGTAGAGCAAACTCTCCAGGAATGGAGACCAGGTCACCTGCCTGTTCCGGGAAGAACTCCCTGATTCCCACAGGTAAGTGCACATGACCAATAACCACTCAGGAACTATTCACTCTCAACAACCAGTGAAGGTCACCAGAAGCTACCTCCCAACATCAGAGACAGCAAAATGACTAAAGGACAGTGTAAAACTGCAAACAACAAAAACCAAAACAATTCAGCACCTCCAGATCCAGGCTATCCCAAAGAAAGCAACCCTGAGAATCCAAACACAATCAAATACAAGAAAACAACCTTAAACCCTTAGTAATGAAAATGATAATGGAATAAATGAATAAAATCTGTAAACAAATGCAGGAAGATGCAACCAAACAAATTGAAGACCTAAAAGAGACCTAGAGAGAGGCACTGAAAGAATTTCAGGAAAATTCAAACAAACATATGAAGGAAATCAATAAAACAGTTCAAGATCTGAAGATGAAAATGGAAACTATGATAAAGGCACAGGCAGAAAAAAAAAATGGGGTTGAGAGGCCTTAGAGAAGAAAGCAAGCAACACAGAGGTGACCTTCTCTAACAGAATCCAAGAAATGGAGGAATGAATCTCAGGATGAAAGATACAATCATAAAGCTTGAAAAAACGACCAAAGAAAATGCTAAATCTGAAAAATTCCTGACACAAAACATCCAAGAAATCAAGGACACCATAAAAAGATAAAACCTGAGCATAATAGGCATTGAGGAAAAAGAAGACACCCTACTCCAAGGCCCAGAAAATATCTTCAACAAAATCATAGAAGAAAATCTCCCCAATTTGAAGAAGGAGATACATATAAACATGCAAGAGGCCTACAGAACACAATAATAGAATAGACCACAAAAGAAAATCTTCCGGACACATAATAATAAAAACAGAAAATATAGAAAAAAGAAAATTATTAAAAGCGGCAAGAGAAAAACACAGAGTAACATACAATGGCATACCTATCAGGATTACACCCGACTTCTCAGAAGAAACCATAAAAGCCAGAAGGGCCTGGACAGAGGTCCTGCAAACCCCAAGAGACTAAGTGTCTTTATAAAGAAATTGGAAACGTCCCGCATAAGCAACTTAACTACACATCTGGAAGCCCTAGGGAAAAAAAAAGAAGCAGAAACACCCAAAGGGAGTAGACATCTAAAAATAATCAAACTCGAGGCTGAAATTAATAAAGTAGAAACAAAGAGAACAAATCAAAGAATCAACAAAACCAGAAGCTGGTTCTTTGAGAAAATCAACAAGATAAAAAAAAAAAAAAAAACCATTAGCCAAATTAACTGAAAGGCAAAGGGACACTACCAAATTCATTTTATCAGGCCACAGTACCATTGATACCTAAACCTCACAAAGACTCAACAAAAAAAGAGAGAATTTCATACCAATTTCTCTTATGAACATGGAAGCAAAAATACTCAATATAATACTTGCAAAATGAATGCAAGAACATTTCAGAGATATCATTCACCATGACCAGGTAGGCTTCATTCCAGGCATGTAGGGATGGTTTAATATAAAGAAATGCATCAATGTAATCCACCATAGAAACAAACTGAAAGAAAAAATCACATGATCATCTCTTTAGATGCAGAACAAGCATTTGACAAAATCCAATACCCATTCATGTTTAAAGTTTTTGAGAAATGGGGGATGCAAGGCACATACTTCAGCATAATAAAGGATATATACAGCAAGATAATAGCCAATCCAATTAAATGGAGAGATACTCAAGGAAATTCCTCTAAAATCGGGGACCAGAGAGGGCTGTCCACTTTCTCCATATCTCTTCAGTATAGTTCTTGACCTTCTAGACAGAGCAATAAGACAACAAAAGGAGATTAAGGGGATCCAAATGGGAAAGAAGGAAATCAAATATCCCTATATGCAGATGATATGATAGTGCACATAAATGACCCCCAAAATTCCACCAGAGAACTCCTACAGCTGATAAACACCTTCAGCAAATTGGCTGGATACAAAATTAACTCAAAAAATTCAGTAGGTTTCCTATGACAATCATGCAGAGAAAGAAACCAGGAAACTACACCCTTCACATTAGCCACAAGCAATATAAAATATCTAGGGGTAACTCTAACCAAGCAAGTGAAGGACTTGTTTGAAAAGTCTTCACTTACCAGGAGATTGGGATAGATGGTAGGAGATGGGGAAATAGAAGGATCCACAGGGTCTTTGAAACCTACAAGAAGAACATCATAATGGGTGGATCAGAGCCCATGGGGGCCTACTCAAACTATTGTACTCACCAAGGACAATACAAGTAGTAAACATTGAACCCCTACTCTGATCTAGCCAATGGACAGGACATTCTCCACAGTTATGTGAAGAATGAGGAATAACTCTGACATGAACTCTGGTGCCCCGCATTTGATGTCCTCCCCTTGGTGTGGAGGCCTGGTGGCACTCAAAGAAAGAATAAGCAGGCTATCAAGATGAGACTTGATAGCCTATGACCATAAAGTCATAGACCTAGGGGAGGGGAAGAGGGTGAAAGTGGGAAGGAGAGAGGAATGGGAAGATACAAATGATGGGATAACAATTGAGCTGTAATCTGAATAAATTAATTAAATAAAAATTTAAAGAAAAAGAAAAGAGTACAAACTTGCCTTGAGGAAAGGCTCTTACTCTGGGATAAAAATAGTCAATGCTAGAAAGACTTCACATGCAGCTTCAGTGCTTAATTCCTGGAAATGTGAGAAGTCTACTGTTGCTATAAATAGACTCCTTAATGCTTACAAGAAACCCATTAAAACAGTGCTAGGGAAAATGAAGAAAGGGCTACAGTAAACAGTTTCCTTTGGAAATGAGAACAATAAACCTAGTTTTTAAAGGATAAGAAAATAATGGATGGCACTGGAGTCTGTAGACATTTTCCACTGATAGTAGTTTAAATAGCTTAAACATTTATGTCTAAAAACAAATTTAAAACCCAGCCTGAAACCTGCAAAAATAAGTAAGTATCCACTTACAGGGCAGTGATGAGGATAGTCTCAGAAAATGGTTGAAGCCAAGCAAACTCATGGATGATGACACTGGAGATGATGTGGAAAAGTTTAAAAACTATTACTTCGCAAATTAATATTTAAAAAGAAATACTGTAGCATTGGTATCTGTCTGGAGTTTCTAAATTTGTTATTATGACTAACCATATAGCTTAAATTGGATATTTTACTATTTTTATACATGTCAAGTTGGTTAGAAATTTTTTATAATCTCACTTGGGGAAGGAATAATATGGCATGCTGGTTTTTTTCCTGAAGAATTTGCTTTATAAGAATTTTTTGTGTTCCAATAGTTTGGAATTACATTTTAGTTATAGGCATTCATAATTATCTCATTTACTACCAGCTAGAACTTTAAGAAAATAAAACCTCATATTAAAATTCTATATCATCTAATAGGTTTGCTTCAAAAATTTGTTGTGCCTGATACACATTCTGTAGTCTCTCTCTCTCTCTCTCTCTCTCTCTCTCTCTCTCTCTCTCTCTCTCTCTCTCTCTCTCTCCTTCCCTCCCTCTCCCTCTCCCTCTCTCTCTCCCCCTCTCTCTCTCTCTCTCTTTCTCTCTGTCGTATGTGTGTGTGTGTATGTGTGTGTGTGTGTGTGTGTGTGTGTGAGAGAGAGAGAGAGAGAGAGAGAGAGAACATCAATTTCTAGTTTTTAAAGATGGAATAATAGAACGTATTCTATTTTTAGATCTTTTATTCATTTTGTCAGGCTTTTAAGAGAAAAGGAAGAAAAACATGCATTTTTTCCTTTGTCAATTTAAGCATTGCTGATTGCCTTTTAAAGCTGGAAATATTTATGGCTGAATTGATAAGACTCAGTGCATTTAGCACAAAAAGCAGATTCCTGCACCTTCCCTGAAACATAAATATTATATAATAAAGAGGTAAAATTATTTGGACTTTTAAGGTATCATGAATTACTGGGAGCTCTTATGCTTATTTATTTGTTGTTTAGATAATGCTCTGAAGCATTTAAATAATTATTTTTAAAAAAACAATATAAGTAGGACCAGAAAAGCTTACTGGAAATGAAAATGCAACACCTTTTGTCTTTCAGTGGGAAATCCTGCTGCATTCAGAACCATCAATTGCTTTTCATGACAGACACACAAAAACACCACCATGAGCAGGGTATTTCTTCAGGTTGGGGTGTGATAGTTTACAAGTGACATTAACAAAGACAAACTTGCTTCAATTAGATAGTGTTAATTAGTGCTTCTTATGTAATTATCAGCATCTGGTCTGCTTTTCACCTGCTTTTCTTTTGCTGATAATTTCAATGTTCAGTTAGGTGAAGTCAGCAAGTAAGCTTCAATAGTAAAAATAAGTCAAATAACTTGTTCAGCTTAATATGAAAATGTAATGATAATTAAAGAACATGTCCCAAGTAATAAGAATAAGTAGTATCAGGAAAAATAACACATATATCATTATATCTAGCAGTCCCAGGGATCCAGGAGTTTGAACAAAAGTCTGACTATTGTACCTACAGATCTATCCAACTTAAATGCAAAGATTATTATAACTTATATGATTAGACAAATACATATATATATATATCAGTTCTGATAACATAAGTACATTAATGTAATTATCTGATTAAATTAAAGGTTCAGGGACATAGCCCCCAGGATGCTATCCATTTTCCTAGGTCGTCGACACTCACTCACATATCAGTAGCACAATATAGACTCTGAATGTTTTAGAAGAACACATGTCCTTGGGAAGGAAAACTATTCAGGAGATGGGGAAAGATTTAGATGGAAAGAATGGGGGAACGGATTTGATCAAAACACAGTATATACAGGTATGGGATTATCAATTAATAAAAAACTTTAAATTATAAGAATAGATTTGTGGAAATTAATTAATTTAAAATAGGTTCTTATTTCAACATTTATTGGTTGGAAAGTGTTCTGAGATGCACAACAACTTTTACTGCAGTAAATTAAAGATAAGCATGTTCTACACATTGAAGAACAACCATTGCCCCTGAGTCATTCTGTTCAGTAATTAATTTGGAGCTATCCAGATAAATGGAAGTGATGGACAGATACCTAAAAACACAATAGCACTATCTCCACCAATAGAACTCTAGTAATTCTTCTCCTATATTCTACACGGTGAAGGTGCTTGCATATGATTCTTTTGTGAATGAAGTTGTCCTTGAATTTGAAGAACTGTTCATCTATTTAGTAATTAGAAGGAAACAAATATTAAAATGTGTCATAAGATTTATAGTCATTATAATCTTATGGAAATTCCAACCCCAGTGTCTTTAGTTGAAAATTTTGTTGTAGAATCAGACTAGTATTTGACATGACCATGATTTGCATCAATAAAAAATTTCTATACCAATGTCTTAGATATAACCTTCTTTATGAGTAACATTAAGTACTTGAGTTAAGAAGTAGGTCCAATCATCTACCTTTTGTTCTATTCTCCCTCTATATGTCTCCATCCCCCTTTATTTCTTTTCAGTTCCTATCTCCTTACCTACAGATGAAAAACAAAGAAAGAGAAAGACATACCTGAGTTCAGCCTAGTTTTTTCTCTGTATACGACTAATTATAACTTATAATCACCTCCTGATTTAGCAGAAGAATATATATCTTAAGACTAACAGATAGATGTGATTCTATAGATAAATAATGTAAAATAGTTAAATAAGGTCTTCAAAAACCCCAGAGACCCACAGAATATGGCATTTAAAGATGTCTTTATTCTAAAGATTATTTGACAACAAGACAAGTTAACTCCTGACAACACCCAGGCAGCCTCAAAGATGATGAGCATCAAAGAACCTGCATATGGAGTTGGCTCCAAATGTAGCAAGCAAGCCACTGGGCAAAATATCCTCATTTCTGCCACAGAGAGAATTCTGCCTAAAAAATGGGAAGCTTAGATGTTGTCAGAGTCAACAGCCGAACTCTGCTAAGATAGGGTAAGCAAGTCCTCAATAGTTCCTGCCTTGCGAATAAGTCTGGCAGAGATATTGGGCTAGAAGGCTGAAGATGAGGCTCCATTACAGAGAGTGTTGGGTGACTGTTCAGGCAGTAAACTGTCTCAGCCATTTTTTTTCATTTTGGGAGCTGCCAACCCGCACTACTGGTTCACTAGGGCATTTAAGTTTTATTCCTTCTCAAGTCTCTGAAGGGGGTTGAAGACCAGATAGTTTAGTTTTACAGTCAAGTTTAGTTGGGGAGGGGCTAAGATCTTTTTAGATCAAGAAAAGGATCTAAGTTAATAGAGATGAGATATGATAGATACTGAATTTCATTCAGAAATTTAGACCCAACAAGATAGGGAAAATGTTTACTTCAAGTTTCACAAACACAAATAGCCAAATCACTGTGAATGTATATAATTCATGATTGTCTCATGGTTCTCCCTGTTGTATGTAGTTTGCCTTATTCGTGTGTATAAAATAAATGTATATGTTAAAAAGAAAAGAAAAGTTAGTTGGTTAATGTCCTACAGATAAGTACTAAGCTCCAGCGGGTCCTGGAAAACTACAGGCGAATCTGGGCCCTGGGGTCCTCAACAAACTATGGCAACAGCCAAGGAAAAAATAGGCACTAAACCTCGAACCCCTACCCAGACTAGCCGATGGACAAGACATTCTCCACTGGTGAGTGGAGAAGGAGATCTAACTTTCACACAAACTCTGGTGCCCCATATTTGAACATGTGCCTTGGATGGAGATGCCAGGTGGCACTCAGAGGAAGGACAATAGGTCACCAAGGAGAGACTTGATACCCTATGAGCTTATACAGGGGGAGGATGTCCCCCTCAGACACAGACATAGGGGAGGGGAGGGGAGTAGGGGGGGAGTGGGAGGAAGGGAGGAATGGGAGGATACATGGGATGGGCTAACAACTGAGATGTAATATGAATAAATTAATTTAAAAAATAAAAAAATAAGTACTAAGCTCTAAAATGACAATATTTATGGCTTCATAAGTTATTAATGAACATAATTAATGAAGTAGTTATTAAAGAACACTACAGGATAGAGATAGGTATGGCAACATCACTAGAAGAACCTGAAACAACCAGTATATCCATGGTAGGAGAAGCTGAGAGTCAAACAGCATTTCCAAGCAATGGTGAAAGAGCACTAACTAGTGAACATTTCTGAGGCCAAAGATGCTCCTACTGAATAGATCCTATGGAGTAAAGCTAAAAAAAAAAATACCAGGCAATTTTTACCAAGGACCTAAGGAACAAGAGGAGGTCAAAAGAGATCCAGGTAATACTTTTTTGGCATTCACAGTTTTGAATGCCAAAGATTTAAGATTTCTGTCATCTTAACTGATACAAGTTATTATCGCCCTCCCTTGGTAGGGAACTATAAAGCTATACACTGTATACAGTTTCTTTCTGTGCATACGCCTTGGTGCCCTGTTGCCTTAGGTTGACTATTTGAAGAACAAGGTTCCTTAAGTCCTTTGTTGTTCTACATCTACCTCTGTCTCCTGCAGCAGCCATGAATACTTATCTCTGGTGCTCAAAACAGTGACTACACTCATGCTGTGTCCTGATTGTCCCTACTGTCATGTGCTATGATCCATGCATGTCCTAGATCAGAACTATGCTACTAGTTCTTCTGTTCTTGAGACACTATTTTACCTAATGTAACAACTGGCACACTTTTAAACTACAAAACAGCCAAACAACGGTGCTAAAGACCTAGAGGAAATAAATGTGAATCAAGATTTTTATACTTGGTCAAAGCCTTTTGTTACTTTTGTTACAAAGAGTTATGAAGATCAAGCACTCGGAAAAAATAACATGTCTGTGAAAAACTATTCCAGAAAGAACAGAGTTCATCAAGCTATGACTTCTGGAGGAGCTATGTATTATGTGTGATTCGTGTGTGAATCATGGTGGCAAAGATGGCAAAATTCGTTTATTATATTATAGGCTCTGATGGTGCACAGTTAATCCAGCAATTTGAAAACAGAGAAAGGTTTAGAGTAAATGGAAATAAAATGTAACTACTAATTGAGTTACTGGTGTTGGAGATGAAAGTTATTTAAATAGATTAATGAAGAGCTTCAAGATCAAAAACATTTAAATTTACAAATATCAACACTAAAACTATACTTATTACTAATGAGAAGGAAAAAAAGTTATTTATTGACACTAATATCCAGGAAAAACTATCAGAAGAAAGTTGGTTAAAGTATTATAAAAGAGTATTAGTGCAAAGATAATCATTAAAAGGAGATTCATGTTCGCAAATAACAAAAAAAAATACAGGGGTAAAAGAATAAAGCAAACATCAATAATTGTGGATGATATTGACTTATGAAATGTATTCTTATTATAAGCCAAAGACCAACTGAACTAATTCTATGAATACATATTAGCAGACTTAGCTAACATGATAAAAAGAGATGCCCAGATGGTTAAGAAAGCAAAATTTGACATTATGCTGTATGCAAAAGTCATATCTAAAGTGAACTGAAAAAGGTAAAAGGATAAAAGAATGAACAAAAATATACTAAGCAAGGGCAAGTAAGAAGAAATCAGAGGCCATGGTTTTGATCTCAAACAAGGTTAAATTTGGGCCAGAATTAAACAATATAAAGTAGGACACGCTATGATGAGAAAGACTACAGTTCACAGTGAAGATATTAGTGTCTATTCACCAAATACCAGGAGCGACTTTTATAGAGCAGAAACTATGAGATGAGAGAATAGATAGACACTAAGTCCAGGAAAAGCTTAACACATTTATCTCAGATCTAGATAAAACAAGGGGATGAATGTTAGCAGGGACACAGAAGATATGAAAAGCTAGAGTCTATAAGTACAGTTAGCACTTTACTTGAGAATATACTTGTTATCAAGTGAACATGACCATGTATGAACATGAACATTGTATGTTAACAGGCTGCCAATTTTTCATACATAGAAACACAAACAGCATCAGTGAGTAACAATGTAATAAGTTTTCCATCAGTACTGCTAGTTAAAAAAATACCATTTTCATTAGAAAGACTTCACTTTGTAACTTCCCAAATCAAAGGGATAATACACCTTTTTTTTTAAATCTCGAAGTTCATAATATAGAATAATAATGAAATCAATTAATTTAGTGCCATAAAAATGATGAGCTTATTTTTGGAAAAGAGTTTCTTGTATTTGGGAAAGCTGTTCTGAATAACTGAAGGACAAAAAATAAATATGCATGGTGAACACAAACCAGAGATTAATAACCAGGAAGCCAGACTGCAGAAGATACTTGAAGAAGTCCTAAGAACTGAAAAGAAACATAAAGACTGCAACTAGGCCAGGAAGTAACCTTCACTAGCAAAGTAAACAAGCACATAAGGATTAGGCAAATACCAAACATGACAAAAACAAAATAACAAGAATTAATTTAGTCCTTTCAAAAATAACCCTGAATTCTGTCTCAATTCCCCAGTAAAAAGACACATACTAGCATATTAGATTAAAAACAAAACAAAACAACACTACCCCCAAGGACCTATACATTTGTTGCATACAAGAAAAATCATCTCATTTGTAAATACAAACACAGCCTTAGGGTAAAAGGCTGAGAAAAGTTAATCCAAGTTAATGGAAATTGACAGCAAGCAGGCATAGCAATTCTAATTTCTGGCAAAATAAATCTTAAACCAAAATTAGTCAGAAGAGATTAAAGTAAAATCACTACTGCATATTAAGTGAACAATCCACCAGGAGAATATTACAATTCTAAACATGTATACAAACTTTATAATACAAATTCTATGTGTGTAAAGACAGAAGGCATAATAGCGGGTTATTTTATATCAATACAAGATCACTCACACAAAAAACACAATAGGAAACATCAGAGTCTAATGACATTTTATATCAAATGGGCTTAATAGACATCTACAGACTGCTTCATCTAAATACTGCAAAATACTTCTTCTCTGCAGCAACATGGAATGTACAATGTGCTCTGACATATTTACTCTACTCCATGGTTTCCTTCAAAATCTAATCACTCCCCTCTCTTTCCTACTATGCAATTTTATATTTCATTTATCTTTGTATTCATCAAGCCCAGGTAGTTCTGCCCATGTAGTCTTGAACGTATGACCTTCCAGTGGAGCAGGGCTGGCTTTACCCGGGCTACATTTTAAAAGGAAACTGACACACTCTCTCCTGGTGGCTATCAATTGCTAATACCTCTTCACCTGGGAAGTGAAACTTAATGTACATTTTTCCCAACTCATGTAGAGTTAACACATATTGTGAACATGCTGTCACAACCTCTGTGAATTCATATGTGCAGATGCCCTGTGGTGTCCAGAAGACACTGTTCTCTTGTGCTCATCAAGTACCTCAAGATTTTAACTCTTTGTGTCTCTTCTTCCATAATGATCCCTAAGCCTTGGCATGAAGGGGTGTGAAATAGATGTCCTATTTGACACTGAGCACTCTACAGTTTTATTTCCTGAAACTCGACCCATTGTGCATGTCTGTGTTGATCACCATCTGCTGCAAAGAGAAACTTCTCTGATGGGGCTTGAAAAAAAAAATGCATTAGTCTATGTATAAAACAATAAATAACTAGGAGTCACACTATGTCCCTTCAGCAGAATAATAGTTGTATATTCTCCCCCTAGGACCCAGAATCAGTCTAGCCACATATATTTGACCTAATGATGGTGCCAGATATGGACCTCATCTTGTGAAGAGGACATAGATCCTAAGGAAAAGTGGGAAGTTCCTCCCATGATGTTCGTGCCATTAGTGGGCCAGTTGGCATATCTGGTTTTATAGCTGGGAAAGATTAAGAATACTTTCTCCTTCTGGTGGTATGCACAGTACTTGTTTGCGTTACAAAAGATAGCCAGTAGTGTGTGGGTCGATGCCACCTTGCTGTCTCCATGCTCTAACACTCAAGCATGCCACGTCTTCTTTTACCATCATATTCCAGAGGGTAAGCAAGAACAGTTTTTTAGGCTTTAACATATGAGGGAGGGGGGCGTCTAAGAATTTCACCAGGCAAAAGATCCAAAATACATAAAGCATTCTTGGAGCTACAT